>NC_092418.1:15971249-16591249 GCF_040894005.1 Engystomops pustulosus
CATTACAGAAGGTGATGGGGTGAGATAGTGGTCACACTCACCCCTCTCCCTCGGTCAGGGGTTTGCTTTGTTCGGGCTGAGCCACGCAATACAGCGCCTTCTCCAGGAGATGCTCACGGAAAGCCTGGGTCACCTGAGCAAGCGGGTCCACTGCCCCTAAACCCAATATACAAATCATTAGGAGATCAGAGGAGACACATCACTGCTTGCTTCTACTATACTATGTGTATTGCCACCTTGCCACATCTCTGCTTGGGAATCGCACAGTCCTTATTCTCTAATAACAAGTCTGCTGAGAGTGATCAAGACCAAACTATTTCTGGATGTAAATAACCGGCAGCAAGCAGAGATCTTGAATGTGCTGCTGCACAAGTTTGGATAACTGACAGCAAGCAGAGATCTTGAAAATGCTGCTGCACAAGTTGGGATAACTGACAGCAAGCAGAGATCTTGAAAATGCTGCTGCACAATATTCAATACAATTATATAACTTTTCTAGAGCAGGCAAACTCCACATGAACAAATATATGAGACACGATGATTGTATCTAAGTAAGGCGGTTTGATATGGCCCTGTTCCACAGGCTGCATTTTCCGGACTGAGCTACGATGCAGTGAGTTCTGGACCAGCCCGGCTGGAGCACTACGGTTCTGATCCACAATTTTGTGTCGGATCCGTACAGAGCATTCCACCCATTCGGGATCCTGCAGTGTCCTAATGGGGTTTCCCAGACTGGACGTATCAGCCTAAGGCTGTGTTCACATTACTGCTGTAGTGTTCAGTATAAGATGTCAGTACCTTCACTGCCCGCGGTGCTGTATATTGTGTCACGCGGAGAACTCCTCACACTCCAGTCGCCATCTACGAAAAATCGATGTCCCAGAGGATGGCAGAGCCACTGCATGGCCGGAGGGATGGAGACGCTCTGCGCCAAGCAGACCTGGCGCGCGCTGCAGAGGAAGAAGCGCTGCAAAGAGGATCAAGAGGAGATGAGCTGAGACCCACAGGACAGCACAGACACGGACGCACGTACAGACGGCGACTTTGCTTCACTTACCGCCAGGAAGTGGAAGCGTCGGTGTAAGCTCGCCTTGACTCGTAGTGCAGCCCCCACGTAGATCTCTGCTAAAGTCGCAACCGACAGCGTGTTCCCTGCGCAGTCCGCCAGATTGACGGCGCTGAGGGCCATATTGATGGCTGAGAGGTGACCCCCCGCGTGTTTCCCTGATAAGGATGACACGGGCTGAATGAACACGTCCCCCATCACCGGAGCAGTCACCTATGGCCACTGCCCCCCACCTACCTGTCATGTGCAGCTGGTGCAGGCGGTGGTAGACCAGGGCGGCCTCCCTGCAGCTCTTGCGCACATCATCTTTCAGCTGGTGGTCTCTACGGAAGCCCCCAGCCCGTCCCGCCAGCCAGCGGCCTACCCACAGCCGCTGTAATACATAGCGGATAATGCTCCAGGTCAGGCTGCAGCACAGGTCAAAGTTTGAGGTGGGAAGAGGCCGCCCTAAGGCTTTGAGGGCTTTCCAGAGATGGAGTGAAGCCTGAGCAAAGTCACCCTGCAGGAAGAAGAGAGGAAAACCTTATACTACAGTCTCCTGGGTAATGCACCAATATATTCCTCGTTACCTGTGGATCTAGTCCTGGCTTCTTACTAGATTTGACTGCTTATTAGTCCAGGCTCCTTACTAATCCTGGCTTCTTGTCATGGCTTCTTACTAGTTCTGGCTCCTTACTAGTCCTGGCTCCTTACTAGTCCTGGCTCCTTACTAGGCCTGGTTTCTTATTAGATTTGCTCTCTTACTAGTCCTGGCCCCTTACTAGTCCTGGCTCCTTACTTGTCTTGGCCTCTTACTAGTCCTGGCTCCATACTAGACCTGGATGCTTACTAGTCCTGTCTTCTAACTAGTCCTGGCTTCTTACTAGTCGTGGATGCTTACCAGACAAAGCTTCTTACAAGTCCTTGGCCCTTACTAGTCCTGGCTCCTTACTAGTCCTTGCTCCTTACTAGTCCTTGCTCCTTACTAGTCCTGGCTGCTTACTAGTCCTGGCTGCTTACTAGTCCTGGCTCCTTACTAGTCCTGGCTCCTTACTAGTCCTGGCTCCTTACTAGTCCTGGATGCTTACTAGTCCTGGCTCCTTACCAGTCCTGGCTTCTTACTAGACTTGGCTCCTTACTAGTCCTGGCTCCTTACTAGTCCTGGCTCCTTACTAGGCCTGGCTCCTTACTAGGCCTGGTTTCTTATTAGATTTGCTCTCTTACTAGTCCTGGCTCCTTACTAGTCCTGGCTTCTTACTTGTCGTGGCCTCTTACTAGTCCTGGCTCCATACTAGACCTGGATGCTTACTAGTCCTGTCTTCTAACTAGTCCTGGCTTCTTACTAGTCGTGGATGCTTACCAGACAAAGCTTCTTACAAGTCCTTGGCCCTTACTAGTCCTGGCTCCTTACTAGTCCTTGCTCCTTACTAGTCCTTGCTCCTTACTAGTCCTGGCTGCTTACTAGTCCTGGCTCCTTACTAGTCCTGGCTCCTTACTAGTCCTGGAAGCTTACTAGTCCTGGCTCCTTACTAGTCCTGGCTTCTTACTAGACTTGGCTCCTTACTAGTCCTGGCTCCTTACTAGTCCTGGATTGTTACTAGTCCCCGTCTGATACAAGTCCTGTCTTCTTATTAGACCTGGCCGCTTACTAGTCCTGGCTGCTTACTAGTCCTGGATTCTTACTATTCCCGGTCTCATACTAGTCCTGGCCGCTTACTAGTCCTGGCTTCATACTAGTCTTAGCTGCTTACTAGTCCTGGCCTCTTTCTAGTCCTGGCTTCTACGCCTCCTACATATTCTGCCAGCTCGTGCCCCTGTATATCAAACTATGAGCTTCTGTAGATTTGCCCCTGTAGTATCCTGAAGAATATGGTGTAAACTGTAGTAAATTTTCTAGCCACTGACATCGCTTTCAAAACAGATGCGAGGGCAGCGTAAAATTGCAAGAATGTGAACATTTTTGTGCAAATGAGGCTTTTCCAGTGACAACAAGTGGTAAATTCCCTTCTTAGTTTATGTGTGGGGTCTATTCATGAGGGAGCCCTGCACCCCCAACCCCCATCCCTATTACCCCTCGGGATGAACTTGTATGTACAGTAACCTGGTAATCATCTCTCTGAAGGGAGAGCAATGTCCTCATCAATACACTAGAATACAATAAACTGTGACCAATGTATTCTTTGTAGCCAAACAGTATCAGAGAGGTCGTGCCACTGTGTCAGTATCAGAGAGGTCGTGCCACTGTGTCAGTATCAGAGAGGTCGTGCCACTGTGTCAGTATCAGAGAGGTCATGCCACTGTGTCATGAGGTCATGGCCAAGCTCGGCTCTATTTCTGATATCACATCTCACTCCAGGTTCTCCTTACCCGAGACAGATCAATGTCCGCTTGTTTCCGATGACACCAGAACATGACAGAGGAGTCGGAGTGCAGACGTGTTACAGGTTCTCCATAGATGAAGAGACGAATGAACACGGCCAGGACTATGATGAGGTTTATGGGCCAGAGCAGGGCAGACGGACTGAACCAGCTTAGCCATGAAGATGTCTCTGCAGAAAGATGAATGACATATACAATCTTCTTCCATGACGCAGCAATAATATTTTAACCCCAAACCCTATAGGATGTATGGAGCTTACCCGAGCCCAATCCCAGCATGCTTCTGCCGCTACCATGAAAATTGGAGTCTCCAGGGGCCTCCGGACTTGTGGATCCTCCCATTAGGAAGGACAAGGGATTGAAGGAGAGACAGAGGAAGACGAAGACACAGAGGGCCATCCGCGAGCGGTCCAGCATCCCAGTACTGGGGGGAGAGGGCGTCTCCTGCTTGACTTGTACCTAAAATATTCAATATACAGTGGACTGGTCAGGTCCTGTACAATAATCATATCCAAGTCCTACCGCTCCCTCCACCCATAATAGGTAGAAAGTGACTGCTCACCTTGGTATCATCACTGAACGGACTCTCCGGTTCGGAGTCACTGGTGCACTGAGATAGGGGGCTGCCAGTATGAGACGGGGAACCAGCGTCTGATGGAGGTGGCGTTGGAGCATCATTCATTTCTGCTTTCATTCTTTCCATACTGACCCCAGTGCCAGCAACAAGATCTTTTAAGGTATCTGCAATGAAACAACTTAGTTATTACCAAAAGTCAGGAGCTTAAAGTATTGTCATAGGCCTCTCCTATCCCCTTACACAGCATGCAGTCTCCAAGACACAAACCAAAACTGCAGCCGCATCTCCCCCTTCTCCCCTCTTACAGCATGGAGTATTATAGACATAGAAAGAAACTGCAGCTACATCTCCCTTCTCTCCCCTCTAAAGGCATGCGGTCTCAGAGACACAAAGAGAAGCTGCAGCTTCATCTCCGTCTACTTCCCTGTCACAGCATGAGTATCACCAAGAAGAAAGCTTCATCTCCCTCTTCTCCCCTCTCACAGTATGCAGTCTTAGAGAACTGAAAGAATTTGCAGCTGCATCTCCCTCCTATCCCCTCTCACAAATTGCTGACAAAAATTAGAAACTGCAGCTACATCCACCTCCTATCACCTCTCATAGCATGTAGAACCGGAAAACTGCATCTGCATCCCCCTCCTATCCCCTGTTATAGCATGTAGAATAAGAGAACCGAAAAAACTGCAGCTGCATCTTCCTCCTCTCCCCTCTCACAGCAACTTAAAACCACACAAAGAAAACTGCAGCTGCAACAATCCACTTAGTGTGGATCCATTTAGGCTTACAACCATTTTCAGCTAATTATAGTGGTACTTAGTGCATATAAAATGAACACTTCCACCTCCCCCATGTTTGAAACCAGAAATCTTCCTTACTGTTTTTCTGAGCTGCCATTTTCAGCATCATGTTCTCTTGTTTAAGCTTCACGTTGTTTTGCTGCAGATAGCGAATGTAGTCAATGGCTTTCTTCAAAATGGCCGATTTATTCAACTGTAAACCAAAAAGGCAGAACATCCAAGACTTACATCCTCTAGTAATATCCAGCTACGTAATTAAAGGAAATCTGATTGTTTGCCTTGTACCTTGGACTCCGTTCCCACCACAAGATCTTTCAGTTCAATAATTTTGTCATTGATGGAAGACCTATAGCGTTTTTCGATGGCGTTGTGCGCGGTACGCTTCTCCCCTTTACTGTTCAGCATGGCCATCTTCCCATTGGCATTCAATCGGTTAATTGGCAGCTTGTCAGGATCCATCATCACAGGCACCGTGGTTAATATGGTCCCACCGCTCACCAGAGTCTAAGATCAAGAACATAACCATTCAGGAAAGCAGCAGGGATACTTGATACCCCCCAAGTCATCAAGGATTAACAGGGATTTTGGAAGCAGAGATTTGGGATGCTGTTTCCACAAGGGGATCAGTAAGGAGCAGTGTGGATACAGCACCTCAGATCTCGGCTCCTTGCACCATTTGGGATGCTGTTTGCACAAGGGGATCAGTAAGGACCAGTGTGGATACACGGCTCAGGCCTCGGCTCCTTGCATCATTTGGGATGCTGTTTGCAGGAGGGGATCAGTAAGGACCAGTGTGGATACAGCAGCTCAGATCTCTGCTCCTTGCACCATTTGAGATGATGTTTGCACAAGGGGTCAGTAAGGGCCAGTGTGGATACAGCACCTCAGATTTCGGCTCCTTGCACCATTTGGGATGCTGTTTGCACAAGGGGTCAGTAAGGACCAGTGTGGATACAGCACCTCAGATCTCGGCTCCTTGCACCATTTGGGATGCTGTTTGCACAAGGGGTCAGTAAGGACCAGTGTGGATACACGGCTCAGACCTCGGCTCCTTGCATCATTTGGGATGCTGTTTGCAGAGGGGATCAGTAAGGACCAGTGTGGATACAGCAGCTCAGATCTCTGCTCCTTGCACCATTTGGGATGATGTATGCACAAGGGGTCAGTAAGGACCAGTGTGGATACAGCAGCTCAGATCTCGGCTCCTTGCACCATTTGGGATGCTATTTGCACAAGGCGTCAGTAAGGACCAGTGTGGATACAGCAC
This sequence comes from Engystomops pustulosus, assembly GCF_040894005.1. Taxonomy (NCBI): domain Eukaryota; kingdom Metazoa; phylum Chordata; class Amphibia; order Anura; family Leptodactylidae; genus Engystomops; species Engystomops pustulosus. The sequence continues at coordinate 15,977,315 of NC_092418.1, forward strand.
CTCAGATCTCGGCTCCTTGCACCATTTGGGATGCTGTTTGCCCCAGGAGTCAGTAAGGACCAGTGTGGATACAGCGGCTCAGATCTTGGCTCCATGCACCAGAGTGAATAGGAGATGGAACTCTCATTTTTTGGCTCTGGCTGGAGAGGTACTTTACAGTATTTGCCATGTACACAATGGACTGAGTGCAAATCTCAAGTGATCTCTACCTTTCCCTTAAGACAACTCAAGTTGCAGAGGAGACGTCATCATCATGAATGTACAGGAAAATGTCACATATACCTGCGCTTAAGATGCTGTAGAGGTGGCCGCTTTATTTCAAGGGGTTTTCCAGGTACATAAACTATTAATAACCTGACGTATAGATAGAGGATGAGTGGCAGTGCAACACCCGGCAACCCCTCCTCACTGCCTACCTCCTACTGTAGCGGGTGCATAGCGCCACCCATGGAGGGCAATCTTATGAATCAGTCATTCGTTGTCCATAAAATTCATTTAACCATGCCAGATATTTAATCATACCTGTGCTCTAAGTAGCAGCAGGACTGTGAAAATAGATTCCTAATTATTTTTTGTAACTTGGGGAATGTCCTCACACTTGGTGTGCTCTTCTACTCTCTGTATTGAACAGTTCTTGCAGCCTTTCACTAAACTATAGCTTTTACTCAGTGCAGAAAGGAGAGGTTGTGGAGCAGCTCCATGCAGAGGCCAAAGAGCACAGCAGTGTGAGGACATGTCCCAAGTTACAATCAATAAACAAAAATCAATATTTCACAGTCCCGCTGCTACTCAAACCATAGGCATTATAACACATCTCTACTGCATGATCAGACCTAGAAAGATTGTAGATTATTTGTGTTTAGTGCATTTCATATAAGGTCTATGCTCCTCACCTGCAGTGGGGTGGTCTGTATGGTGGTGGTGGTTGGGGTGGTCTTGACTCCCGTCATCCCCGTTGTGTCGGCCTTCACAGCAGTCAGCAGCAGAGACTCAGCTTTGATGAAATGAGGCTGCAGCAAAACCTGTCAAGAGAGGTCGACTGAGTAATCATATCCATTGACCCCCAACGAGAGAGATGAAAGGTGTGAGGGACAGCTCACTCACCGGTACCTGCTGGATTTGTGGGGTTATAGACGCTGTACTGGTGGTGGTCAGGAATTGGGGAGACAAGCTCTGGGTGTTGATGGTCAGGGATGGCTGGATTTGGGGTGAAGAGTGCGTCTGCAGCGGTTGGGCGGCCATGGTCTGCAGCGTGGGGGCTTGGGTCACAATATTCTGCAGCGGCTGGCTTACAACACACTGCAATGGTTGAGAGGCGATGCTCTGCAGGGGCTGGACTGAGATGTTCTGCAGAGGCTGGCTTGTGGTTGTAGTCTGCTGAGATGGAACACTTTGTGCCGCTGCAAAATTAGGCAGATTTATAGATTACACATAATATATTTCTGATGTAGAACAACCACCTACAATGCATCGGTCACCCCATGGCTACCTGTGTACGAGGTCTGCTCCGTGTATCCCGTTACTGGCTGGCCGTTATACTGAGGTTGCATGGGTGGCACCAAGTTATTTCCAAACTTCATGCCCTGAATCTGCTGGGGCACTGGTGGCGCTTGTAATTTGCTCTGAGACGGCGGAATCGAGGGGCACGTCTGCATTGGTTCGTCATTTATCAAGCTCTGCACCCCAAGTTTCAGCTGCTGTGCAAGATTGTCCTGCTGCAGAGAGACAGACGCAGGGCTCTGGAAACTGGGTGCAGAATGGGGGAACAACTTCATGGGGGTTGAGTTTGTGGGCGCTGCAAGTAATCCCTCCAGGGAGCTGAGCGCTGCACCCCCTGCAAGGTCCACATTAGGGGCAACATCTTGGGAAGGGGCATTGACCGGCGCAAAGGGGCCATCGAAAAATCCAGGGAAGTCAGTGTCCTGATTGTGGATGAGCTGAAGCATATCTGGAGAGAAACAGAGAAGACATGCAAAATTTATGCTAAATCTATAAATCCACAGATTTTATGGAAACAGACGCCTGCTACCCATTACAAACAGGCTTGACTTTAACATATATCCTGCACATTTCTCAGCAATTATCGGATCATTATCCACTCCTCGTCCTCTATAAACCCTATTCATTCGGACAGAGATCTATTGTCTCAATAGGGATCTATTACATTGATCACAGACACTGCAGAAAAATATTGGGGCACATTTACTAAGAACAGTGCAGTCTGTACTATATGCAGTGTCCTGTATAGTGTGCAGGGGGCACCAGATTCAGGATTTCTGGCGCACGTTCTACATGAATCTGGCGCCCCCTACACTGCTCCGACAGAGGGCACCATTTTTTTTTGTTGCACCTTTAACATGCGTGGTGCGACACAATCCTGCCGGACTTTGCATGTTAAATTCGGCGCACGGTCCAACTGAGCACCGGAACGCCCCCTAATTTGTGTCACATGATGAAAAGTGCAGCCGCGCCACAAAGGGGTCATGTGCAACACAAATGTGGTGCGGATACTTCTTAAATACCTAAAAAGAATGTGTAAGGTCCGACAGAAAACTGGCGCACGGCCCTTAGTATATTTGCCCCATTGTTCTCACACCATTTTATTTTCGGTAGGTTTTTCTTGCAGTTGAAGTAAACCAGATTATTGAACGTTACAAACTGTTAGATGTCATTGGTCTATTATTAGATTCTGTGAAGATGATGATCACTGCCTGTGCTAGAACCAACCCTGCTGCCACAGTGCCCACCCCACACAATGCCATATATCAGGCATGAGGCTACATTCTCTGGGACATGGGTTATTAATTTACTACTATAATTAGGGATAGGACTACTAGAATTAGAGATAGGACTACTAGAATTAGGGATAGGACTACTAGAATTAGGTTAAGAAGTACTAGAATTAGGGATAGGACTATTATAATTAAGTTTAGAACTACTAGAATTAGGGATAGGACTACTATAATTAAGTTTAGAACTACTAGAATTAGGGATAGGACTACTAGAATTAGGTTAAGAAGTACTAGAATTAGGGATAGGACTACTATAATTAGGTTAAGAACTACTAGAATTAGTGATAGGACTACTAGAATTAGGTTTAGGACTATAGGACTAGGTTTTAGGGATAGGATTACTGGAATTAGGGATAGGACTTCTAGAATTAGCGATAGGACTACTGGAATTAGGGATAGGACTTCTAGAATTAGGGATAGGACTTCTTGCTAGCAGCTACCAAGACTTTACCTATTATACATCACATAATATCACTATAATAGTAGATTGAGGCCTTGTATCAAACCCTAGTCCAGGTAACCAGAGTAGCTGACCATAGCAACCAATCAGATTATGGATTTTATTTACAAACCAACACTTTGAAAATGAGAGCTTAAAGTTGATTGGCTGCTTAAGAAAATATGCATGTTTATATAAAGTACTATAGTGAGGATGGGGTCTCAGAGACAGGGGAGAACAATGTAGCAGATGGACAATGGGTCGAACTCCGATGCTAAAGTATTCTTACTTTTAGGCTACAATTATTTTTTGAAATTATTTTTATGCACAAATAGAGGATTAAAGGGGCCTCCTGTCGTGTGACATTTGCAGCGTGTATACACTGGAGATCAAAATTAGAGAACAATGTATGATCACTTGATTATTTCAGAAATAATGTAATCTCCAGTGATGAACATTTGAAGGATTTCTTTTTTAGGGGTCACCAGGTCCCTATTATATCAAAATAGAACCTTTATTTTGCAAAGGAACATGATGATGATAATTAGAGAACGGCAATGGCTGGCCTTTTGGGCTGACCGGGTCTTTGCTGTGAATGACCTCAGCACATCTGCGGCCACAGGACATCACTGGTCTCTCATACGTCTCTGCTGGGATCTGCTCCGTTCTTTCCAGTCTCCTCCACAGTTCTGTGATCATTGTGGACTTCTTGGCCATAACTTTGTCACCAAGGATTTTCCATGTTTTTAATTGGGTTCAGATAAAGACTCCTGGCTGGCATTTTGTTGTTTCAATGTTTTCTACTTTACCCGATTGGTTGTGTGACAGGGGGCATTGTCCTTCATGATATTTGTTGGCCGATTGAGTGATGAGCACAGAAGAAGGTTCTGATACTAACCTGTATTACCATGTAGTTGTAGGAGAGGCCCAACTCCTGTTACAGAAAACGTTCCCCAAACCATGACACTTCCTCCACCACCTTTCACTTACTTCTTTGCACACTTTGGGTTAGGTCTTTCCCCACTTTATCGATGAACATAATGTTTCCCATCATATCCAAATAAATTAAACTTGCTTTCATCACTAAATTGACTACTTCTCCTCTGTCCACACAACATGCTCCTCATTGAGTCTACCCTTTCTGCTAATAAGAAGTTTGGTCCAAAGTGGGCTTCAGTCCAAATGCTCTTAGAGATACTGTATGACAAGACAGATCCTTACCCTATTCAGTGTTAACCTGATGACCAGTTCTAGCTCCAATGATAAAACGATTATCCATGGAGATTCTCTGCATTATCCTATCCTCTCTTGCATTTGTCTTTTAAAGGAGACCACCCTTCCTGAGTTTGTGATGTTGTAAAAGTTAAATATTCTAGAAATCACAGACTTGGAATGACTTCTCTTGCTATGGCTGATAGGGTCACCCCTTTGGCCTTCATCTGGACAACCTGCTGTCCAATTGGTTTCAGTCAATTGGCAACGGCACAACATTTTTGCAAAGTCAATGTAAACTAGAAAGTTTTGCATAACTTGCAGGTATCTGAAACTGTTCTCAAATTTTGATCAGTGTTCTTTACAGTTATCTCATTTACATCGAAATTTATGACATAACCTTAAAATACTGCTATTTTACTCATGTTAGGATATAATCACATAGGACGTCATGAGGACCTTGACATTTAGAAAATTTTATGTTGCTCTCTAATTTTGGTCTTCAGTGTAGATACCTACATCTATGTAATTATTATAATAGAAAAAACTGCCCCATAACAAAAAGAAACATAAACGATCCCCTACTTTATAATCTATACTTATAATAATGATCTTAATTTACATAGCGGCATCATATATATAGCGCTTTACGAATCAAAATACTACAAATTATACTACTATACAATAAAGTCTCATCATAAAGGTAATATATATATATATATATATATATTCAGGGTAGTGACTTAAGTACTTGTGTATTTTGAGATTATCAAGATGCAATAAAAAAATTTTTTTTTTTTTTTTCATTTTAATTTCATTTAATTTTTTTTTTTAAGTAGTTGGAGGTGATTTTGTACCTTCTAAATAGCACTCCATGTCATGCCGGAGAAGGGTGATCTAGGCTCCCCGAATCCCCGGAGTCTCCCCTTCCCAGACACCTGAGAGTTGCTGCACTAAATTGAGCTGCTGCTGCACTGAGTGTCAGCTCTTTGCCCCGGAGCCCAGTCCATGCCTCTATTGCTGTTTCCATTTTCCCACACCCTCCTCTTCCTCCTCCTGGTGGTGAAGCAGCTCCACCTCTTATGGGGAAAGGAGAATGAATCAGAGCTGTGAGATGAGGTGACTGCAGAGGGCCAATCAGGGATAGCTACAAGAAGCCTGGCCATAGACTGAGGAGGAACCCAGCCTTGTCTTCCAGGGTTACTAGCGTTCAGCTGAGCCTAGGGTTATTATAGGACATACACAGGCGCCATGCTATACTACAAGTCACCTACATACAAGGCCACGAGGGTGTGCAATGTCACCGACCGGACTGACTCCTGTACTGCGCTAATAATGCTACACACCATACATATATATATACACAAAGAAATGTAGCAGAGCTGAGTTGGTCATTTCGCACCAGGCTATAGACAAAGTTATCACATACTTATCAAGGGGGTCCCCAATGAAAATTGCCAAAATTACGTTTAAAGACCCGTGAAGTCCTTTTTTTTACACTATATGCCAAATGCCTGGTATACCATATGTCACATATACTAAAATGGCCTGAGGCCAGCAGATAGTAAAGCGGAAACTCCCCTTTAAATGGCGAATTTAGCTGCGCACAGTTTGTATATAGAACATCCAATATTTAGCCAAGCAAAGGTCAGTGCCCGCTACCCTACTAGTCTGACCCCTGGGATGGAGACATTGCCCTGTAACATTGCCGCAATAACATCTATTTTGAGCGTATTGTGTGGAGGTTTTGTGGGGTGAGTCCAGGATAAGGGGCCAGCCAGGGAATGAGGCAAAAGCTGTGGGCGGCCATATTAGTTGTCACCCAGAAACATGTACCTATTTATAAGGGATACTACACAGCACCCCATTTACATTTACTATTCAGGACTATCATGGCCGCCATGTCGGTTGTCAATGAGAAACGGATGTAACTATGTAATGGCTCAACTATCTAGTAACACAACCATTACTAACCAAAATAAGTGATATTCAGGGCTATCATGGCAGCCATTAAGACACTTCACCTCACAATAAGTCATACAAAAATGGGAGTCGCATTGATAAACACACAACTTTCCCACCATTTTTGTCAAGTTAATTTGTATTGTGGCAGCACCCAGCTTTCCCGTTATGTCATATGGGAATGTGACCACACAAAAATAGTGCCAGCCATGTTGGATTTTTTGACTTGTCCCCTTTCCCCTCTCTCCTTTAGCAGCCATTACATGTTTGTGAGGCTTGGTGCTAGGAAATTAGGGCACAAAGACACAGCCAGTTTCTGAAGAAGGGGCCCATCTACTGAGACCATGTTTACAATTCCTCAGCGGGTCAATGTCCGCTCTGGACTGTTCTGGTCAGGGGCAGGAAACCTGGCGCTGCAAAGCCTTTGTGACTACCTGAGATAAACACGGGGCTTCGTGCCACCAAATTCTCCTGAATCAGCACGAGGGGACTGTAACCATAGATTGTGTCCGACTACTATCAAGCAACGAAATTTGTAGACAAACCACCCAGATACCTATAGATGACGCCCATTTACATAGCTTTATGCCGCCAATTAACCACTTCAGTTCCAACCAAAATGTTAGGTCATTTTAGCACGAAAACTTAGCATAAGGGGTTCCAACTTGGGGTCTGATATGGCCGGACTCTATCCACCGCCCACTACCCCTGCCCTCACCCCATAACATATAAAATTTGCCTTGAAAACGGAAAATATGAAAAAATGCACAGACATTAAGATCAAGAAATATCGAATAAGAATCATTTTCGAAGAATGACTACAACTCCCGCCGTGTTACATCCCAACGGTGTCGCTGACAAACAGCTCAGCACTAGCACAATGACCGACAGTAACCCTGCGCTACGTCATAAAGGGGGAGGAGCCTCATCCAGCAGCGCTAGGAAGCTATGGGGACAAAACTCACATGGAGAACCAGTGCAGAAAACCAGAAAGAAAACCTTTACCCTACAGACCGACAAACCTATGACCCCTCATCAATCTGCAGTCCTACAGGTCCCAGAAATACCACCATAGCCCCAATTATGAGCCCAGAGATGTACTGGTTGGAGGACTACAAGCCTCAGCATACCAGTTTAATACTATTACCCAATGTCCATTAATATTCTCGTACATGCACTTGAACGCTTGAGCTACTGGATATTGTAGCTCATCCTCTCGCAACGTGTGGCGAAATATTCAACTTTAACACAAGCCATTTATACAGCTGCCCAACATTTCCTTTAAGGTCTAAGGGCAAGAAATCGTCCAGGAAAGTCGCATCAAATGCCCTGAAACGCGCCCCACTCTTCCAGAAACCATATAATGTGTAAAGTCTGACCCTATAACATCCACAATTCCACAACACTCTGTTTTTCAAGGCTTCTTAGTTGCCCCCTGTCAATCATGCCCGCCCTGGCACCTATGAAGTTGCAGGGGGTCACCTACCATCGATGTCGCTCAGCAAGGCGTTGTCTATGTCGCTGCTCTCGTGGAGGGACAGGGAGGGGGCCAGGTGGTCCAAGGAGCTCTCATCGAATGCAATGCTGTTCATCTTGATACTTTGTATTCCTCAGATTGTTCTTCAAGGAAAGGTCCTCAGGAATGGCTCTCCTGTGCCAGGCGTGGGCATTATACCCATAGAAGTCTTTGGAATTTACACGTCGTGCTTAGGGGGTTCTAATGTGAAAGCCCCCCCATATCTACTACAAGCACCAAGGAAGTTCAGGCAAACTGTAGCTGCTTGGAGCTGGCAGAGGCAGGAGGAGGCGCCTGGATGTGCATGCTCTGCCCTGTACACCCCCTGCACCCTCCCCCAATATCCTGGACCTGCCTCCCCTCCCATTATATTCTGTGTATACAGCAGGAGCCTTGTTAACCCTCCCCCTGCAAGAAGCAACCCGCAGAGATATGATATTATATAACACATCATATTATATTACAGGTTATTCTCATACATTGCAACATTGATATCACATTACAACATCTGATGCATGACACAATAGCAGAACGGAGAGAATTTCAAGAAATGTACATATAGTTTAGCTACTTTATTGTCTATGTGAATGGTGAAGGTCACCTCCTCTCCTTCTAGTAGTGATGACATTGTCATCATCAATGATGTCACTAGAGGAGATACCATAGAGTGACCATAGACCACCTGCCTCCCAGACAAGGTTTCTTTTGCCATCAGACCAATGTCAGATTATTTAATTATGCTACATATAATGGAAAAGTAGTACATTGCCCCCAGCTGTGCAAAACCCTGGAGAGATGTGTAATCATAACTTTGAGTATTTTGTAAGTAGCAGCAGAACTGTGAAATGTGGATTCATGCATGTCCTCACACTGCTGTGCTCTGAGCTGCCAGTTTAGGGTTCGGTCACACAACTGGCCTCAGCTCCACAGCATATGTGTGTTGCACTTTGAAAGCTACAGTTCTAGAATATAAATCCATGTATCACAGTCCTGCTGCTACTAGCAACATACACAAAGGTCTGATTACACATCTCTCCAGGGACAATACCTAAGGGTACATGTACCACTGCGCTATCATACGGGGGCCCGCTCGCATATGTGTTTTTATGGAAACACAAGTGATAAGTAACCAGAACCCAGTGTCTTGCATTGTTTTCATATAAACCTAAGGTATTGTCCCTGGAGAAATGTATAATTAGACCTTTGTGTATGTTGTTAGTAGCAGCAGGACTGTGAAATGTTGATTTATATTCCAGAAACTGCAATCCTGAAATTTAAATACATAGATCACAGTCCCGCTGACACAAAGGTCTGATTACATATTTCTCCATGGACAATACATAACACTGACTGCAGAGAGCACAGAGCACAGCAGTGTGAGGACAACCCCCCGGTACAATCCTAGAATTTAAATCTGTATATCACAGTCCCGCTTCTACTAATGACAAACAGGTTAATTACACATCTCTCCAGGGACAACACCTAAAACTGTGCATTGTCATAACTGCTATCAGGTTCCCTTTAAAAATATAAGGGGGCCACAGAATGGGGTATTGCGTTATTGCGTCCCCCACCCAAGTACTGCATAGGACCTCACATGGGTCTTGGGTAAGTTATGGCTAAAAACTGGAAATGTTAGGAGTCCAATGGTCAGGGGCAGTAAATTCCACAGAGCAGGTGCAGCACAGGAGAAGTCATGAAGACGGAGGGAGAGGATTTCATATAGTATGTGGCCTTGTCATTCATAGTAACCAATCCAAGACCAGCTATAATTAATGCAGAACGTATGTTCTCTCCGTGTTTGTGTGCGTTTCCTCCGGGTCCTCCGGTTTCCTCCCACACTCCAAAACATACTGGTCGGTTGATTATATTGTGAGTCCCATTGGGGGCAGGGAGTGATTTGACAAGTTCTGTGCAGCGCTGTGTAATCTGTGTGTGCTATATAAATATAGGAATTATTAATAACGTGAATCTAGTTGCTACAAGTGACGAGGAACAGATCTCTGATGTGATGTGATCTTCCCTCCAGCACGGCAGACAGTATACAGTTCCATACGTCCGATGTATGGTTTCTCCCGTTAATAGTTAACGAGGGATTCTTGAAATAACCCATATCAGACAACGACCTGGAAGCAAAACACAACCCTCGCTCCATATGTATTTGCTGCCGCTTATCAGTGATGATCTGGTCAACAGCCGGAGGAAAGCCAGACATATAACACACAATATATAGGCCTTAAAGGTACCAGAGCCTAAGCAGTGCCCAGCAGACAGCGCCTTAAAGGCACAGTCACAGAGATGTCACAAGTCTCCTTATAAAGAGTCCTGGAGTGGAGATACAAATGTATAATTTTATATATAGTATATAAGACACACTGACAGAATATCAGCTCTTAAAGGGGCTGTCCAGAAGTACACCACGTTTTTTGTCTACCTGTGATTGCAGTACGCGTCTTAAAGCTGGCACCATTAAGTGTGATTATCTGGATGTCCCCTTTAAGCCACCAAGATTATATGCGATTATCACCAAATCACTTAAAACTCTGTTTCTTTGTCACTGCGGGTCTCAGGATTCTGGCCTCGCGTGGTTTCCTCGTGGTCGTGCCTTACAACAAGGGTTGGATTTTATTGGTGGGCCCCCTCATTATTTTTTTGGGACCCCTTAAGCCACACACCCGTTTTTTTGTTTTTTACTCTATTGTGTCCACTTCTATTGAGTCCTGCCCACTATTGTGGCAAATATTTTGAGTCCTACCCCTGAGGGTGGTGACACACATGGCGTTTTTAGGCCGTTTTTGGGCCATTTTTAGTAAGTGTGTTTTCAGATCGTAAAAAACGCATGCATTTTTTACCAGTTTGAATTAAGATAATTGGTCAAACCTGTCAATAACGGATGAGTTTTTTATGATCTGAAAACGCACTAACTTAAACCGACCTAAAAATGCCATGTGTGTCACCACCCTAAGGCCGGCGCCACACGTGGCGCTTTTGTCTGCGCTTGCAAACGCAGAAAAAGTCGCGCCCACCGGGGAGGGCCTCGGCCCGATCGCATCGGCGTTTCTATGGAAACGCCTGCGATCGGGAACGAGCCGCCGGTGTTTCGCGGTGGCCGCGACTTTGTCTGCGTTTGCAAGTGCAGACAAAAGCGCCACGTGTGGCGCCGGCCTGAGGGGTGGCATTTTGAACCCGTTTTTGGTCTGTTTTTAAGCAGTCCATCCAAAAACGCATCAGTTTTTTTTACTGTTTTAATGAAGATAATTGGTCAAACCTGTCAAAAACGCATGTGTTTTTTAACTGGACTGGACTGCTTAAAAACGGGCCAAAAACGTGTTTAAAAACGCCACGTGTGCCATCACCCGTCTACTACTATCGAGTCCGGCCTACAACTTTTAGTCCCACCCCCAACTGTGGCCAGTATTAGGTCACATGATCACATCTCCTTTGAAATTAAAACTTAAATTGCAAAACTTAACAATAATTAGTGGAAATATTACTGTTTTTACATTTTACTTCACAGCAAAATGTTGCAGCCTAAAACCTAAAATTAATATAGTCACAAATGCACCCAAGCAAAAGTAATACATTTTACTCTTCACTTTGTCTAAATTTATTTTTTTTAAAATTCAGAAAATGTCTCTATAATTAAAATTCCCAATCCTGTCAGCCATATTGCCAGGGAGCGGCAGCCTAGCAACAAGGACTCGCCTCGGCAAGGTAAGGGTTAAACTTCGCAGCCGCGCCTCTCCGTTAGCCCCGCCCCTTCTCCATATTAGGAACTCCATGCAGCAGGGCGCGCAACACATACACACGAATGGCCCGCGCTGATGAATATTCATCGCCGCCTGTTTAGCATAAAAACACGTTACTTCGACCAACCGCGAGCAGGGGAGGGGCGGGGTCTCTCCGCTAGGCTTGGTTGAAGTAGCAAAGGGAAACCCCGCCTGTAGAACGAGTAGATTCACCCAATCAGCGCGCGGGAAGCGAGTGGGGTGAGGCCGCGTCATCAGTTGAGCTCTGATTACATCATGTGGTCCTCCGAGGAGTTATACTCGTTGGTCACGTGGTTCTCCTGCTTCGGATTCCTCCGCCGACGCTCGGGCGGGCGGGGGAATTTGTTTGTGTGTATGTCCTGGCCTGCGCCTCTATTGTTACACATTTCTATGGCTACACGGGACATAAACCTCAATAGTAAACTCAAAATAAAAGTGACCTTCATGACACAAATAAAGTAAAACCATATAAACGGTGATAACAGAGACCGTGGACGCTCAGTGAAAAGGTGATGCCACACATGGCGTTTCTGGTCCGTTTTTCAGCAGTCCGTTTTTCAGCAGTCCGTTTTTGGACGGACTGCTTAAGGCTGGTGCCACACGTACTGCTTTGCGTTTGAAAACACGAACACAGACAAAGCCACACCCACCGGGGCGGCCCTCGGCCCGATCGCATCAGCGTTTCCATGGAAATGACTGCGATCGGGAACAAGCCGGTGTTTTGCATTGAATTGATGCAAAACACCAGCGGCTCATTCCCAATGCGATCGGGCCACGGTCCACTCCGGTGGGTGGGGCTTTGTCTGCGTTTTCAAATGCAAACCAGCCTAAAAACGGACCAAAAACGGGTTCAAAACGCCACGTGCGGCATCACCCAGAGTAGACTTCATGTTTCTGTTAGAATATTCCAAATATGTCACATACGTGAATTCCTCGTACGCGTTAATAACCGTCTACCGTATAAATTATCGCAATAATAATAACCATCTGAGGTAAAAATCTGATAGTTCACAATGTACGGATATAATATCATGTCAGATACGTGGATTCCTCTCACGTTAGGGTATAAATGAACAACTAACACCATCTGAGGTAAATATAGTTATAAAAGTTATGCTGATTACCCTGGGGCGCTTACACTAAGGGCGCGTTCACACATTCCGCTAGCGCCGCGTTCATAACGCGACGCTAGCGCACAGAGGGTGGAGTTTGGGGCGATCGCATATGCGTTTCCAGAGAAACGCATGCAATCGGGTTATCAATCGCATGCGTTTCCCGGGAAACGCATATGCGATCGGCCCAAGCCCCGCCCACTGTGCACTAGCGTCGCGTTATGAACGCGACGATAGCGGAACGTGTGAACGCGCCCTAAGGCCGGCGCCACACGTGGCGCTTTGTCTGCGCTTGCAAACGCAAACAAAGTCGCGCCCACCGAAGCGGGCCGAGGCTCGCCCCGGTGGGCGCGACTTTGTCAGCGTTTGCAAGCGCAGACAAAGCGCCACATGTGGCGCCGGCCTAAGTCACCCGAGCACCTCAGGGAGCCTCATATTTTAGTTTACGCACTACCTCCATAGCACTAGCGGTTCCACCCGTCACCTATGTAAGTGCTGTGGGTGCCAGAGCCTCAGCGCCCTGGAGTAATTTACATAACTTTTAACAATGTTCTTCAGTTACTTCTTATTATGACACATCTACCATCAGTAAAACGGATCGGAAAAGTATTGCAGGCCGAGTCGCAGCGTTACTTTTGTGGCCTACATCCAGAGCCGGCTCAAGGTTTCAGTAGGCCCCTGGGTGACAGAACCTCACTGGGCCACTTTGCAGTGAACTCACGTGGCGACATTATAAATTCAGAAACTAAAGCAGTCACAGCAAACAGCCCCTCATGGGTATTTTATATAAGCCCCCCTCACACCCTATGGGTGGTGACACACATGGCGTTTTTAGTTAGTGCGTTTTCACATTGTAAAAAACGCATGCGTTTTAGACAGGTTTGACCAATTATCTTAATTCTAACTGGTCAAAAACGCATGCGTTTTTCCCGATCTGAAAATGCACTAAAAACGTCCTAAAAAGGTCACCACCCTATGGATTAATTAGATACAGTCCCCCTCACCCCCATGGATTCCTTATGTACATCCTTATGTGGGCCCCAGCTATGGTACTGGCCCTCCCTGCATCCTTTCAGTAGTTCTTGGGGGTCTTGAGACCTACTTCAATCAATGGGGCACATTTACTAAGATTATCGGAAAAAGTGCAATTTCCGTCTATATTGCTCGGTGCGACCGATTCATGAAGATTGTGCGCCATAAATCATGAAGGTGTCGCTTCCCCGCACAGGCCCCACAGAGTTCAGCAACTATATTTGTGGTGCGCTTTTAGCATAGGGCATGCAACAGACTTTGCATGTCAAATACGGCTCACGGTTCTGACTTGGCACTGGAACGTCCTCTAATTTGTGGAGTGCCTCTAATTTGGAAGCAGTGCAGCTGCTTATATACCTGTGCAAGCCGTTTTCCCTGTCCATTGGTTGTGCAGTACATAGAAGTTATGTTGTATACCGGTCGGGTAAATAAATGCAGGGATATGGTAAAGGTTATTACATATTTGTGTTGTTACTGGGGAATTTTAAGATTATGCAAATAATACTTTATGGATAATATGTGCTGGTATGACGGCCTCTACCCAATGGCTGCTTTGTCTATAATCTCTTCAGGTCAGGTGAGGGGGGGCGCTGATCTCCTCTTAAGGACACAGTGTGCGGCGCCTAAGAATGAAAGTATAGGTCACCAATGATATACAATTGTACTTGGAAGATCAAAAACATTTAGTAAACTGCAGCCAAAGTTGTGAGAAATGGAATGGTCCAGATTCTGTGGCGTTACATGATATAGGACATGACTATAAGATGAGGAGCCTGAGGAAGTACAGAGAGGGGCAAATATTTAGAAGAAATCAGGTCCAACGCTGTGCTACACCCCATATCTGATGGCATTTACAAGCTCTGATCTGCTACAATGCTGATTGTTAGGTTTCTCTCTAATCTATATCAATTGTGCCTGCTGGGAGGACAGTGGCATTATCTATTTCCTCCTATAATGTCACATTATAGTGCCCTAGATGTATCTCCCCAAGAGAAATCAGAAAGTCCCCTGATTCAAAGGGGGGTCGCCTAAAATCACATGACCCAACTTGGAGGTGGTCACCCAATCTAAAGTTTTTGTAAGTAAGACGCCAGTCCACAGATGTTTGTTACGGATTTATTGGACATATTCTTACTTATCGTCTCTACAGTAGGACATTCCCGGCAGACAGACATATACAAGGAGGAGAATAGAGCGGACGGGGTTAATAACTTTATTACAGACAACGTCATCAACTCTAAAATTACGGATTCTCTTCCACAGCCTAAAGAACAAACACAGAGGGAGGGGAACGCAACAAATAAATAGTCTCTGCAACATTAAGAATCTACAATTAGTGTCTGCATGTATAAAATATAAAATAATTTAAAGACATTTCATATACAGGTTAGTCGTAGTGTTACGGGGAAGGGGGGTGCAGCAGCCTGGTGCTGTGAGAGGGGGGAGGGAGGTGCAAGCTTTCTGGGGAATGATCCTCATCAATAAACCGTTAAAAGGTTAAAAATGTAGTTAAAATTTGTTTCAATCGGATAATAGGGAATCTATGGATAGGACATTAGAGATTAAAGGGCCAGAAAACCCCTTTAATGTTTGAATGTCACTCCAGATGTCCCAGCGTAGTCATAGTAGTCCCAACCTGTCCATGTAATCCGACATACCCAATGTATGAGGGGAGAGGTCGGACCTATGGATGACACTCCCGTAAAGAATAGTGCACCCCACAAACTGGAGGAAGTTGCTTTGAAGGGTGACCATTATATAATATATGTCATAGGTCATGTGACCTATACAGGACGGTCATACACACTTCTCTGCATATCTGGCACACTATTTGCCCGGTTAAAGGTAATATTAGGGTGTAGTAGATACAGTCACATACTGCTACAATGTAAAAACCATACTGTAACAGAACGTCTTAAAGTCACACACATACAAACACACGTCATGGACCATTATTCTTCCATTTGACTGGATTTTCCCTTTAAATGCCTCGCAAAAACACGTTAATATCAACGTATATCAATGTAAACAACAGTGTTATCCACAACATCAAATATTACACCAACATTCTGGTCTCTGTATGGAGTTCTGCTACTAAGCCATAACAGAGGCGTAGTGTGATTCACACTGCGCTCCTAAATCTACATCCTAATGACAAATCCGGACCATTTGGGCCACACATTTCCCTTATGGGTTATGGGTGAAAGTTGGGTATTGGAGGGGGAGGCGTTCCAGGCTGCTGACATTCAGTGTAGTGAAGACTATCAGTGCCAAAGGAAATATAACAATGACTACAATCCATCGGCAGTGGGGTCATGAAAAGCTCATCACCCCCCCCATTCCCCTTGTGTACCCCACCCGCAGATCTGTAAAATATGGCATCCAAGGGGTTAAGAGGACGGGTGAATAGAGGAATCCATGTGCATGCTGTACTGGTGTCCGCCATGACAGGCCTACAGGGTACTGATGGTCAAATATAAGGGGTGGAACAGCGGACGCCCATCTAAGAGGTAAGAAAGCTGTGCAAACATTGCAGTTCAGGTATACATTATATCCTCGCCCTATATATACACCTCTATATATACTTATATATATATATGGACAGAAAACACTGTTTTCCGTGAGATGAGACATGCAGTGCTATTGCGACTACCAGTAGGGGGCGGGGAAGGGGCCATTTACAAGGTAGTAAAGGTATGTGTATAGCGCCACCTAGAAGGACAATACCATAAAATACTA
This sequence comes from Engystomops pustulosus, assembly GCF_040894005.1. NCBI lineage: Eukaryota > Metazoa > Chordata > Amphibia > Anura > Leptodactylidae > Engystomops > Engystomops pustulosus. Next base: position 15,993,889 of record NC_092418.1, read on the forward strand.
TGTAGCAGGGTAGGCGCCTAAATGTCCTCCTATCTTTTAGCCATCGGTACTACAGGCCACTAATCTAGAGAGATTGGGTCATTCCCAAAATAGGGGAAAGGGGGATATCTGTGACCCCCAACATACTAAGATGTTGTCACAGGTCACAGGATTCAGGTAATGGAATGTTAATAATTTACCAATGATTACATGAGCCAGTGGGGCAGCCATATTTGTCGGTGATGTCATCGGTTCCCTCTATCTAGGGATTAAAGTGTCAGTCCACATAATGCGCCCCCTGATCTGACTCTGATGAGTGACGGGTGTAGTGCGGGGGAGTGGCCTGTAGGGGCAGGAGGGAGGCGGAGCTATACCGAGCCGTTATTTACAAAGCAAACAGGGTGTCGTCCACCCGCTCCTGCTTCTTCCGGTTTGCAGGGTTCACTGTCAGGGAGGGGTCTGTAGTGGGGGGAGATGGGAGGTCCGGGAGTCTGTCCACCGCTTTGGCTCGTTCTTCCAGGAACTTGTCAAATTCTGCAAAAAAAAAAATAAATAAATAGAACAATAAATCACCATCCCGCCTCCCCGGGGCATCCATCACGCTGCGCCCGCCTCCCCGGAGCATTCATCACGCTGCGCCCGCCTCCCCGGGGCATCCATCACGCTGCGCCCGCCTCCCCGGAGCATCCATCACGCTGCGCCCGCCTCCCCGGAGCAACCATCACGCTGCGCCCGCCTCCCCGGAGCAACCATCACGCTGCGCCCGCCTCCCCGGAGCATCCATCACGCTGCGCCCGCCTCCCCGGAGCATCCATCACGCTGCGCTCGCCTCCCCGGAGCATCCATCACGCTGCGCCCGCCTCCCCGGAGCATCCATCACGCTGCGCCCGCCTCCCCGGAGCATCCACCACGCTGCGCCCGCCTCCCCGGAGCATCCATCACGCTGCGCCCGCCTCCCCAGAGCATCCATCACGCTGCGCCCGCCTCCCCAGAGCATCCATCACGCTGCGCCCGCCTCCCCAGAGCATCCATCACGCTGCGCCCACCTCCCCAGAGCATCCATCACGCTGCGCCCGCCTCCCCAGAGCATCCATCACGCTGCGCCCGCCTCCCCAGAGCATCCATCACGCTGCGCCCGCAGTGTATTTGTGCTATGGATGTCATGTACCTGCAGGATACACAAGACACTTACCTTCACTGGTCACTCCTTCCTCCAATTCTTCCCCCTTCTGTAGGAAAAAAAATTGCATCATTCTAAATCTACATTTTTATACAGAACCGCTCCAAGGGTGACCACCATACACTGATACAATTCTTACAACCCATCCCACCAATGACATCATATACATAAAGCTCCAATGACCCCTCCCCTCTAATGACATAATATACACAAAGCTCCGATGACCCCTCCCCTCTAATGACATCATATACACAAACCTCCAATGACCCCTCCCCTCTAATGACATCATATACACAAGCTCTGATGACATCATCTCATACTGTATTAGGTAGTGAATAGATGATAACTTCCACATTCCTCCTCCTCTGGGTCCTAGAGCTACAGGGATTTGAGACAAGAGTAGAACATCATCTCACCACGTCTGTCCCGAGCCACTCCTCTAGGTCATCCATGTCCGAGGCCTGCGCCACGGGAATCTACAGCAAGCAGGTGCAGCCAAAATACATCCAGAAGCATGAGATGCGGGGGTGAGGTGGGGGTGGCAAAAACGGGGGAAATGAAGCAAAATCAATAAATATAATGGATAAAAGAAGCAGAAGAAACAGAAATATGACAAAATATGACAACATAAAATGCGCTGGAGATGACATAACAGAAAAAAAACCATGGAGGATGGAGGTAACGGCCAATGTTAGGGCGATGGGGTCAGCGGGAAGGGGTCGGGGTCACGTGTTATAATGTTAGGAAACCCCTGAGGTTAGATCTTTCCCATCACAGGGACCCTCAGCAGTAATAGGACATCTATTAAGGGAATAGATTCATCTCTGGGGTCCTGCCAGGACCTTTCACTCCTCCAGTGCACTGTGTTATACTGCAGGGGAGGGTCAAGCTCCTGATTGGGAAGAGAGTCTGTATAAGCGAGGACCAGGCCGGTCTCCTTGCACTGAGTGATAACTGAGGAACATACAAGAGGTGTAATACCCTCCCCTTTAGTAGCGCCGTGTAGATATGAAAGGTCCTGGAAGGTTCACTTTTCATAAGTCTCAGCTGCAATACCAAAAACGACCTATAAACAAGAGGGGAGCAGTTTCTGCTTCAAAAGAGAAGACTCTTCTCTGCTCATGTCATATCATATAACATTTACTATGTATCCATAAAGGGATGTGGTGCGATGCTACAAGCATTGCAATTAAAGGGGTCCTGCGGGGTGGGGTCATCCAGATCTGACACATCCGAGCTGGAAGCAAACGGCTCTGCTACACGAGCGACATGAAGGGTTAAACATGGCGTCAGCGCTACAGGCGGCGTATCCCCTCCTCGTATAAGCACAAGTTTTGCCTCCATGAAAATGAAATCAACGCTATCAGACTACAAAATAGTCAGTGAGCGACCTTCCTGCTGTGGTAGGGGGTGTGGGTGGTCACCGGCTTCCCCTCCAAGACTGGCTGAGGCGGACTTGCAACTACAACTCCCAGCATGCCCTGACTGCAGAGAGCCACAGATTGTAACCTGGACCCCAGATGTCTGTGCATAGGGATATGAGTGTGAACTAGGATCAATAATCCTCACACGTGTCGGGGACTTTAGACAGGAATCATCCGTGTAAACACAGGACCTGTCACAGGGGAGTTTGGACTCGTGTGTGACATATATCAGATGTAATCGGCTCAGGATTGTTTCCTCTGATAAGAGGGGCGGCTGTGGCTACCGGCGCAGGTAGATAGCTGCCCTAAGCCCTTACAGCAGGTACAGATACAACTCTTCCAGCTCCTCCTTTGTGGGAGGTTCTAAGCTCCTCCCACTGTTCCTTTCTAAGCCCCTCCTTTATAGAACTTCTCATAGGCCCCTCCCATAATACAGATTTCTTTGCATTTTGGGGGAAGCATAACGTGAGCGCCCCTCCCCCATTGCACCTGGACTGCAGGATCAGACTACGGCAGCTTTGTTTGTAGTCTGTTACCATGGAGACATCACCTTTTGAACATCTTGATACTTTGTAGCTGTGTGAAATATTTTCAATAAAAACTTGTGGTTATCCCAGGAGTCCAGATACAGATGTTGGGGATTGGGGGAACAGTCGGATATCTGTGTGCATGCCACGGTGGAGCCCACCCGCAGGTGTCTATCCTAGGGTGCAGCTTCCCTAATGCTATATGTATCCATACTACCCCCTGTCCTGCTGCGGAGGGGCTGGTGCAGTACACGCAGATATTCGGCTGCTCGCAATCCCTGCCCTGTTAGGATGGTAAGATCTCATGGGGAAAGAGGGGTCAGGTGGTTATGGGGGGATTGGGGGTCTGACGGCCGGTGCACCGCTCACCATTCCTTGAGTAATGAGCCACTTGTCTATGGGCTCCATGGCTCCAGCTCTACCTCTCCTCTGGATCACAACCCAAACATTTCACAGAGCGGAGAAGGGAAACAGAACAGAGATTATGAATCAGCACGAGGCCTGAAGAAGGGTCCATGATGGGGTAGAAGCCTCCTACCCTTGATGTGTCTATTACTATCTATCAGAGCTGACCTCTGATGGATCCTGTGCTATCGGCTATATCAGTACAAGAGGTGAGATGACGCTATTATATAGACACCAGTCATCCATACTAACCCCTCACCCGTGTGGCCTGATAGATCAATGTACACCTCCGCCCAGCAGACGTGTCCGCGCTGCAGCATCCTACACACAGCCATGACGCCTCCTATTACAACAGTGCGTTCATCTAGCGTCACCTAGTGCTCATAAGTGGAACTGCAGGTACAGACGTTACTGAGGAAGTGTTCTCCTCATCATCATCACGGCCCTCGCCCCTGCTACTTACCCCTCCTGTGTTCTGCTGCCGCACATCTAATGCTGTGGCCAATCCGCCCAGAGCCTGAGGGTCCTCGTAGGTGACACTGCCGGACAGAAAGGCGTTAATGACATCACTGTGAAGGTCTAGATCATTAGTTTTATCAATTTATCTAATTTATACATGGAAACTCTCATCTCTATCCATGGATCTAGTGCATGCTGTATTTCCTCACTGACTACGGGAGGTCTATGGGCGCTCTATGCTGCAGACCCGGACAGCACAAGCTTCAAACGTACATTTGTGTCTATCAGGACTAATTGAATACATAAGGCTCCCCCTAGTGGTGGCTGCAGGCAAACAGAATTCATGGTGCAAAAAACGCATCTCATACTCACTCTTTCCTTTGATCTGCCAGGGAACTGCTCCGAGTCTGCGCAAACATATCAAAGTCATCCCGCGGGTTGGTGCTGGGGATGGCGCTGAGCGTGGCACTGACACTATTTGAACCGACATCTGGAACAGATGGAGCGCAGATAAAAAGATCAGTATGTATCATGTCCAAGGCCTGGGTGGTGCGCCGACTAGTGATCAACTAACCAAAAGGACTGTGATTTATGGATTTATATTCCCAATAGCTTCCCAAATGTAATGTGGGGTGTCCTCACACTGCTGTGCTCTCTGCATACCCACACTCTGCCAGAGATTGAACTTGAAGCAGAAGTGAAAGGCTACAGATACACTTAACACACAGCTAAGAGCACAGCAGTGTGAGGACAGGCACTCAGTACACTTTGAAAGTTATGGTCATTTAATTTAATGTCCTGCTGCTACTAACAAACACACAAAGGTCTGATAACACATCTCTCCAGGGACAATACATAACACTGTATGCAGAGAGCACAGCAGTGTGAGGACACTCCCCCAGTGCTACAATCCTGGAATTTAAATTCATATATCACAGTCCTGCTGCTACTAACAACACACGTAACTTCTAAATGTTGTCATTCTGGCGTTGTGTGCTTAATAATTCAGACCTACTTACCAAGTCCCCCCAGCTGGGTTGTTAGTGACGCTGGGGCGGTGTTGCCCACCATAGGACTGACGACTGCAGGAGATCCGGGTCCTAGGTCAATGAGGTTATCTTCAGTGACCTCGCTCAGTACCTGCAGCAGGACAGAGAATACACGATCAGTGGAGATCAGGAAGGAGGAGCTAGATATGGTAATGACAGCGTTGCAGTCTTACCCCATTGGTGTTCTGTGCAGTGCGGCCGGACCTGTAGCGCTCAAACCTGAAGAATATAAATAGCCATTAGTCAGGATGCTCCGGCTCAGGTTCATGACCCTACCCGGGCTCTGGCCGCCCCTCACCTCTCGTATCGGAGGAAGACGTTATTCAGGTCATCATTGACGTGTAGCAGCTCCTCAGTCACCTCCTCATTGGACACTCGAGAGATGAGCTCCACAATCCTCTGCTGCATGGCCCGGCAGGTTCTGTTCAGATCCTAGAGGAAGAAGCAGTGAGATCCAATTCCGACATGCTTTACTGTAGCCCTTTCCATTCCCTGCAGAGCGCCCCCTACCTGCAGAAGCTCCAGATCCGAGGCGTCTTCCTGGCCTGGAGTCATCTCCGTCAGCATCTCAGACATGACCTTCGTGTTGCCGCGGACGATATCAAGCTCGCTCCTCAGGCGGCCGATCTGCAGAGGAAGACATTATCAGGCCCCATCCAAAAATCATCCTTACCCACGAACACTTGCTGCTTACCTGTTCTGAGTTGGCAGTGATTGGCCCACCCACGCTTGGTGGAGGGACGGCTGGGGCGGAGTATGGCGTCTGAGAGGAGGAGAAGGAGCTGGTGCGCTGGTGAGACTGGGACTGATGCATGTTCATAGCAGGATCCACCTCCGGAACACTCTGTGGAGACACGGATACAATGTATCTAGTACAATACAGGAAATATGGCAACCAAATTCCCATAATCCAACATCAATGGTATCAGAGTGGATCATAGATTTGGGATTCCTGCTCCGAAGGCAATCATCCAGGGTTAGGATCATACAGCATTGGAGTTCTGGATTATCAGATGCCGGACACCGAGCTTTGTACTCATGATGTCCAGGTCTTGCGCCCAGGCCGCCGGCTGCACCTTTAATAATGCAGAGTGCTAAGACGCGGATTGGGGAGGGAGTCCTTGTCTCGGATACTCTGTAGGAATGAATTATTCATCCTGTATTCTCCGCCTGCAAGGAAAATCAGCCACCAGAAGACAAGCTGCAAGTTCCTGACAGTGGGGGGCATCCTCTTAAAGGGACACAGTTCCTCTGAAGTACAGAAGATATGTCCGATGACCCTTTTTGTCTGTCCAGAATGTTTGCATCCACAGACGGACACTCCGGGAGTCAGATTAGACATAACACTGGCTTCAGTTTTGAGTGCTCAGTACTGCTGACAGTTTCCCTTTAAGGCAGGGCAGCTCACAGCACAACCTTACCCTCTGTGGAGTGTGTATTGGCGACAGGGCATCAAGATCTGCCATAGGAAACTCAATCCCTTTCCTCTTCAGTTCTTCGTATATATGCACAACTCCGGTGAGGTCGGGGCTGCTCCGAAACGCGTCTGCCCAAGCCTGGAGGAGACAGGAACAAGCAGATCTGACAGCATCTGAGAACAACATGTATACGGCCCACAGAACCAGAATACACAGGCTGCAAAGTGACCCCAAACCAACGGGGGCTCTCCGCTTAACATCAGTGGATGGACTAGGATGGCGATGACAAGGGGTGCCACTACTTATCCCTCGGGGGCTCCAGATATTGGTGATGGGCTCCAGTAATCCAGGTACGAGTCTGGTAGGAGTGTGCACTGCACAGCGGAGGAGTGTGACTTACCTTAGTCTTTGATACCAGGGTGTATGTGAGGTCAGAGGGGAGAGCACTGGGTCCTGGATCTGCCAGTGAGTACTGGAGGGTGAGGGCGGCACTGCGAGGTCTCAGTGACACAGTAACCCAGTGAACTGCCCAGCGATGATGTTACATGCGACACCTGATCCTGCCCCAGGCTGACGTTACACAGCAGGTGGGGGGCGGGAGCAGCACCTCCAGTCCCGTCATTAGCATATTAGTCTTATTAATCACTAATTTTTGCGGTACTTGTCTTGTATTTCCCGAGGACCTGCGCTGCTCACCTGGATCAGTGCCAGCACCTTATCCTGCACAATGGTCGGGGGGTTGTTCTTGGGAGAGATGATTTTCACCAGCACCCCGTCTATAAAGTCACGATGCGTTACCAGAACATGGAACCGGTGCCCGCAATTCTTCACACACGTCTCCAGCACCTGGAACCAAAGGAACCCGGACAGATGTATTAGAGGATGCACTAACAATGTCATGTGACCCCCCCCCCCCTGCAGGTCTCTGGGGGGGGAGTACAGGCACATAGAGGCTATAATTCCTTAAAAGTACAACTATAAAGTATAAAAACGTTTGACTAGCTGTGCACTAAGCCAAAATGAGTAATTCTCTAATTTACACGCATTAGCCATCTGCAGCCGTTTGTCAGCTAACAGGCAGAAAGCTAGCAGGACCTTAACTCTCTGGCTTGGTTGGTTGCCATGGGAATCCGTAGCTAGACTGAGGAGAAGAGAGGAGAGTGGGTGAGTGTTGTTGGGAGGAGTCACTAGGAGTCAGGAGACACTCCTGATCAGGACCTGCCCTGATGTCATAAGCAAGTGACTGATCACATGCTTCAGGTCATTCAATTACATACAATGAATGGGATGTAGCAGTGCTGTTTGTGTTTGACAGTTTGAATATAGTAGAAATGTATGAAAGTATGAGGGCAAAAAATTAAGCCAGAGCTCAGGCTCCCCATCAGTTCTAATAGGCAATGAAAAAGGTTCGCAAAATATGAGACAGAGTGGAGCGCTAATAGTAGTACTTTTCCAATAGTTTAAAATATACCAATAGCAATGCCAGTTGGTTAAAACAAATGGCTCGTTTATTAGTTCAAAATTATTAAAAATATTAAAAACGGGTTTTTACCAATCTCTTATAAGGTCCACATAACGCGTTTCGGGTTCGCACACCCTTTTTCAAATACAGGACAAAAATCAATGCATCAATACACAGAGATAACAGGAGTTTTTATAATAAAGAACACTATCTTAACTTACAGTTGCAAGCTGTGGTGTGGTGTAGGAAATGGCGCCAAACGGGGAATTGGCGCGCTACCTGACTCCGGCGGGTAGCGCCTGCGCAGTCCCGTAGCTCGTGCCGGAGAAACCGGAAGTGCCGGAGCTGACTTCCGGCGAGGATCGTGAATGTCGGCCGGAGCACTTGTATATTCAGTATTATGTAACGATGATATTGGGAGGGTTATTTATAGTAAATTAGCGGAGGAAATACACAGTAATGGCCACATAATAAACTAAACAGCACCAGAAATAAGTAAATGTTCTTATAAGTGAAGACATTATATGTTTATATAAAACATATAAAAAACATATATGGAACATAAAAGTGTATAATAAATAGGCTGGAATGGAATGGAAGGTCCGAAGAAAGTTATACATAAGATCAAACTTTGTTTTAACAAAATTATTAGAAAACATTCTCCAAGCTTTCATTTAAACCAGCAGGTGTCAGACATTGTAGTTTAAAAATCCAATACATTTCTCTTCTTTTTAAAAAACTAAATCTCTGGGGTATGTTTGGTTTAATTTGCTCTATAGGGGTAATTTTAAAATCTTTCATGTTGCAGCTATGATGGGTCGCTGCGTGTCTTGAGACACTGTGCAGAGCAAAACCTTTTTCTATATTTTGTCTGTGCTTATTTAGTCTCTCTCTCAGAGGTTGGATAGTGCGTCCTATGTACTGGAGTTTACACCTGCATTCAATTAGGTATATGATGTATTTAGAACCGCAATTTAAAAAGTTTTTTATGGGAAACACTTCGTTTGTGATAGTGGAAGAAAAATTTGTTTGTCTGTGTGTTATTGACTCACAGCATTTGCACCTATTGTGCCCACATTTAAAGCTTCCTAGCATTTTCGGGAAGAAGGATGCTCCCATATCTCTACCAGATTCTATTGGTCGGAGCCGACTTGGTGCTAGGATGTTTTTCAAGGTTTCGGATCTCCTGAATGTCAGCTGTGGCTTCTTGGGGATCGATTCTCTTAAATACGGGTCATGCATTAATACATCCCAATGTTTTTTCAGAATCGTCCGAATTTTCTGGCAATCAGTTGAATAAGTTGTAATAAAATTAATGTCACTTGTGATAGTCTCTTTATTTTTGTCTCTAGGAAGCAAACATATTTCTTGTGTTAACGCACCTGCTTTATTTGCTGCTGTTTGGATAAGGGAAGATGGATATTTTTTGGCTCTAAAGCGTTTAGTTAAAACCTCACTTTGCTGCTGATAATCCGTATCATCAGTGCAGTTGCGCCGGATTCTCTTGTATTGCCCGTATGGTACATTGGTGAGCCATTTCTTAAAATGACTGCTATTAAAATCTAAAAAACTGTTGCTGTCTACTTGTTTAAAAAATGTTTTGGTTTTGATATTCCCATCTGGATTATGGAATATAACTACATCTAAAAATTCTGCGTGGTTTTTGGTGATGTTGCATGTAAATTCAAGACCCCAAGAGTTTTCATTGATATCATTAATGAATTTTAATGCTTCCTCCTCTGTGCCCTTCCAGATAATAAAAATGTCATCTATGAATCTTTTATAAAACTGACATTGTGCAAAATCCGCATGTTGGTAAATCACTTGTTCCTCAAAGAGTCCAACGTAAAGATTGGCAAAGCTAGGGGCGAATTTGCTCCCCATAGCAGTGCCACGTTTTTGTAAGAAGATCTTATTGAGAAAAGAGAAGTAATTGTGTTTCAAGATGAAGTTTGTTGCTCGCAAGAGGAAGTTGGCCTGTGGTTTTCCAATGTTTGGATCTTTGTCTAGAAAATATGAGGTAGCATATATCCCCAGATCATGTGGGATATTCGTATATAGTGAGGATATATCCATTGTTATAAATAAGAATGAATCCTCCCATTTTTGTGTAATTATTTGTTTTATTAAATCAGAGGAATCCAATAAAAAGGCATCAAGAAGTCTTACGTATTTTTGCAGGTATATGTCCACGTAATGTGACATATTCGAAGTTAGTGAACCTATGCCTGCAATAATGGGTCTCCCTGGGGGTTTTGTTTGATTTTTGTGCACTTTTGGTAAATAATAAAAGTGGGCCGTAGCAGGTTCTTCTATTTTCAAATATTGGTATTCTTTCTTATTCAGAATTCCAGTTGCAAGACCTTCATCAAGGAGATTGTATAGTTCCTTTTTGAACTTAGGCGTGGGATCAGAGTCTAGTTTTAAATAGAACTCCGTGTCTGATAACAATCTCGTAGCTTCTGCTATATAGTCTTCCCGATTTTGTAGAACAATCCCCCCTCCCTTATCGGCTGACTTGATAACTATGTTATCAATTTTAGACAAATTTTTAAGTGCTGTTCTTTCTTTCTTAGTGAGATTGTTTTTCTTTGAATGGATTTTGGTGGTATCATTCTGGGAATACATATTTTGGAATTCTGTTGAGACCAAGGTGTAAAAGGTTTCAACATAATTGCCTTTGTGATGGGAAGGGTAGAATGTAGACTTAGGTCTTAGGTTGGTATGTATTGGATCTATGTTATCGGACTTATTTGTAGTAGGAAGGATTGTGTCGTTGGTATCATGATATGAATTATCTTCTTTATTATTATTAAGTAGATTAAAATGTCTCTTAAGTGTAAGATTTCGTATAAATCTATTAAGATCGATGAATAGTTCAAATTCATCCGAACGTTTTGTGGGACAGTAAGATAGTCCTTTTTGTAATATTTTGGTCTCGTCTATAGACAATTGATGGGAGGAAAGGTTGAAGATTTTCACAATGTCTGTATTCTCTTTTGGTTCTCCAACCTCTGGATCCTTAGTATTTGGTGTGTTGCTTATCTTAATTTCTTGTTCTTGGGGGTCTCGACTAGGGAGTCCTCCTCTGATGATGTTATTTCTGTGTCTGCTCTTTCCTCCTCGGGTTCCTCTCTTACTGCATTTTTTCTTTTTAGGGATAAAGGAGGTGCGGGGAGGCTTACTTCTTTTAGAATTGGGTTTATTGCATATTTTTGTAAGGGGAAGTTCATCATTTCCCCTGGAAGTCCTAAAAAAGACACAGTTTCATTAAATGAGATACCCTCTGGGTTTTGTGGTATTTCCACTGGTGTGTTTTTCATGTTACTCCCAATTAGAGGTGTAAAAAATTGTTGTGGGGGATCATCAATAGGACTTGTGGGGGGTGGACTATTTTCATGGGTAGTGAAAATAGACTCATTTAAACCTCCTGATGGAAATTTTCCAGATGGTAAGTTGGGTCTAGGATGTTCTTTATTCAAATCCGTTAATACCTCTGGTTTGGTGGCGGGATTTTCTACAAGGGCCAATATAGACAACTGGTTTTGTTTCTTCTGTGTCCTACTTTCTCCTGTTTTCTGATTAAGACTGTGTGTAGAAATAAATGTTCTGGTATGTGAAAAATCTTTTTTGTAGTGTCTTTCATTGCGCGTATTAGGGGTGTTTTGGTCCATGTTTGGATTGTGTTTTGGATGGAGATGGGAGGGAATATGTTCTTTAGTGTAGTATTTCTGTCGATTAGTTATATCTCCGGATTTATGATTATGTGGGACGGAGTCTTTAGGACGGGGGTTTCTATTTATATTTTTGTTTTTGACCCAATATTTAATATTTCCGGTTTTGAAGTCTTTTCTGTCTCTCTCCAATTTTCCTACTTTTTTCTCTAAAACTTCTTTTTCAAATATTTCTATGTTAAGTGTCAGTTTTTTGTGAAGTCTATTGTAAATACTGGTTTTTTCAAAAGGGTGAAGTTTAGATAGGATTTCATCTATGATAGGTGCACAATTCTTGGATAAAGAGAGTCGTTTACTACAGAGACATTTTAATAGAGAGATGGAACATTCATGTAGTATGTTATCCCATTCATTTACAAACAATGGATCATTTTTAAAAGCCGGATCTGGGTGTAATCGTAAACCTCTGGGTATGATATTCTCTGTAAGATAAGTGTCCAAAAACAGTTTGTCTAAATGGTGTTGAGATTCAGTCTTCATATGTTTTTCTAAGTCATAGAATAGTTGTTCAATACATTTTTCATCATGTGGTGGTTCACTCACTGTTTCGAAAGTTCTAGTCCGTTCTCCTATTGAAGTCTTGGTATAGATGGAAAACACTTGTTCTCTTTCTCGGAATCTTCTTTCAATTCTTGACATGGTTATTATTTTTCGTCCAAAAGGTCTTCCAGACTCACCCTTGTCAGCCGAGCTCCTCTCTGTGCCCCTAAATTCCGAGTTCAACAAGTAAACCGGTACAGACTGTAGGCCAAGGAAGACAAAAAAACGGGCAACACACACAGGGCGGCGCCTCGGGTGATAACGTTTGGAGACAAGTGATGTTTAAATGGTAGAATAAGGGTGCTCACCTGGAGGATTCTTTAGTCATAGGCATATATACATATATGGAGTAGGATGAGCTCCCCAATTTTCCAGCTGTGGATGTGTCAGCTAGGATATCCAAATCTTCAGTTGTGTTTGGTAGGGTATATTTATAGGGCTTAGTACACTATATGTGCAGCTCACACAGCTCAGATGCACCGGGGTCCCCAAACGGGGTCCGGAAAACAGATAGGCAATGAAAAAGGTTCGCAAAATATGAGACAGAGTGGAGCGCTAATAGTAGTACTTTTCCAATAGTTTAAAATATACCAATAGCAATGCCAGTTGGTTAAAACAAATGGCTCGTTTATTAGTTCAAAATTATTAAAAATATTAAAAACGGGTTTTTACCAATCTCTTATAAGGTCCACATAACGCGTTTCGGGTTCGCACACCCTTTTTCAAATACAGGACAAAAATCAATGCATCAATACACAGAGATAACAGGAGTTTTTATAATAAAGAACACTATCTTAACTTACAGTTGCAAGCTGTGGTGTGGTGTAGGAAATGGCGCCAAACGGGGAATTGGCGCGCTACCTGACTCCGGCGGGTAGCGCCTGCGCAGTCCCGTAGCTCGTGCCGGAGAAACCGGAAGTGCCGGAGCTGACTTCCGGCGAGGATCGTGAATGTCGGCCGGAGCACTTGTATATTCAGTATTATGTAACGATGATATTGGGAGGGTTATTTATAGTAAATTAGCGGAGGAAATACACAGTAATGGCCACATAATAAACTAAACAGCACCAGAAATAAGTAAATGTTCTTATAAGTGAAGACATTATATGTTTATATAAAACATATAAAAAACATATATGGAACATAAAAGTGTATAATAAATAGGCTGGAATGGAATGGAAGGTCCGAAGAAAGTTATACATAAGATCAAACTTTGTTTTAACAAAATTATTAGAAAACATTCTCCAAGCTTTCATTTAAACCAGCAGGTGTCAGACATTGTAGTTTAAAAATCCAATACATTTCTCTTCTTTTTAAAAAACTAAATCTCTGGGGTATGTTTGGTTTAATTTGCTCTATAGGGGTAATTTTAAAATCTTTCATGTTGCAGCTATGATGGGTCGCTGCGTGTCTTGAGACACTGTGCAGAGCAAAACCTTTTTCTATATTTTGTCTGTGCTTATTTAGTCTCTCTCTCAGAGGTTGGATAGTGCGTCCTATGTACTGGAGTTTACACCTGCATTCAATTAGGTATATGATGTATTTAGAACCGCAATTTAAAAAGTTTTTTATGGGAAACACTTCGTTTGTGATAGTGGAAGAAAAATTTGTTTGTCTGTGTGTTATTGACTCACAGCATTTGCACCTATTGTGCCCACATTTAAAGCTTCCTAGCATTTTCGGGAAGAAGGATGCTCCCATATCTCTACCAGATTCTATTGGTCGGAGCCGACTTGGTGCTAGGATGTTTTTCAAGGTTTCGGATCTCCTGAATGTCAGCTGTGGCTTCTTGGGGATCGATTCTCTTAAATACGGGTCATGCATTAATACATCCCAATGTTTTTTCAGAATCGTCCGAATTTTCTGGCAATCAGTTGAATAAGTTGTAATAAAATTAATGTCACTTGTGATAGTCTCTTTATTTTTGTCTCTAGGAAGCAAACATATTTCTTGTGTTAACGCACCTGCTTTATTTGCTGCTGTTTGGATAAGGGAAGATGGATATTTTTTGGCTCTAAAGCGTTTAGTTAAAACCTCACTTTGCTGCTGATAATCCGTATCATCAGTGCAGTTGCGCCGGATTCTCTTGTATTGCCCGTATGGTACATTGGTGAGCCATTTCTTAAAATGACTGCTATTAAAATCTAAAAAACTGTTGCTGTCTACTTGTTTAAAAAATGTTTTGGTTTTGATATTCCCATCTGGATTATGGAATATAACTACATCTAAAAATTCTGCGTGGTTTTTGGTGATGTTGCATGTAAATTCAAGACCCCAAGAGTTTTCATTGATATCATTAATGAATTTTAATGCTTCCTCCTCTGTGCCCTTCCAGATAATAAAAATGTCATCTATGAATCTTTTATAAAACTGACATTGTGCAAAATCCGCATGTTGGTAAATCACTTGTTCCTCAAAGAGTCCAACGTAAAGATTGGCAAAGCTAGGGGCGAATTTGCTCCCCATAGCAGTGCCACGTTTTTGTAAGAAGATCTTATTGAGAAAAGAGAAGTAATTGTGTTTCAAGATGAAGTTTGTTGCTCGCAAGAGGAAGTTGGCCTGTGGTTTTCCAATGTTTGGATCTTTGTCTAGAAAATATGAGGTAGCATATATCCCCAGATCATGTGGGATATTCGTATATAGTGAGGATATATCCATTGTTATAAATAAGAATGAATCCTCCCATTTTTGTGTAATTATTTGTTTTATTAAATCAGAGGAATCCAATAAAAAGGCATCAAGAAGTCTTACGTATTTTTGCAGGTATATGTCCACGTAATGTGACATATTCGAAGTTAGTGAACCTATGCCTGCAATAATGGGTCTCCCTGGGGGTTTTGTTTGATTTTTGTGCACTTTTGGTAAATAATAAAAGTGGGCCGTAGCAGGTTCTTCTATTTTCAAATATTGGTATTCTTTCTTATTCAGAATTCCAGTTGCAAGACCTTCATCAAGGAGATTGTATAGTTCCTTTTTGAACTTAGGCGTGGGATCAGAGTCTAGTTTTAAATAGAACTCCGTGTCTGATAACAATCTCGTAGCTTCTGCTATATAGTCTTCCCGATTTTGTAGAACAATCCCCCCTCCCTTATCGGCTGACTTGATAACTATGTTATCAATTTTAGACAAATTTTTAAGTGCTGTTCTTTCTTTCTTAGTGAGATTGTTTTTCTTTGAATGGATTTTGGTGGTATCATTCTGGGAATACATATTTTGGAATTCTGTTGAGACCAAGGTGTAAAAGGTTTCAACATAATTGCCTTTGTGATGGGAAGGGTAGAATGTAGACTTAGGTCTTAGGTTGGTATGTATTGGATCTATGTTATCGGACTTATTTGTAGTAGGAAGGATTGTGTCGTTGGTATCATGATATGAATTATCTTCTTTATTATTATTAAGTAGATTAAAATGTCTCTTAAGTGTAAGATTTCGTATAAATCTATTAAGATCGATGAATAGTTCAAATTCATCCGAACGTTTTGTGGGACAGTAAGATAGTCCTTTTTGTAATATTTTGGTCTCGTCTATAGACAATTGATGGGAGGAAAGGTTGAAGATTTTCACAATGTCTGTATTCTCTTTTGGTTCTCCAACCTCTGGATCCTTAGTATTTGGTGTGTTGCTTATCTTAATTTCTTGTTCTTGGGGGTCTCGACTAGGGAGTCCTCCTCTGATGATGTTATTTCTGTGTCTGCTCTTTCCTCCTCGGGTTCCTCTCTTACTGCATTTTTTCTTTTTAGGGATAAAGGAGGTGCGGGGAGGCTTACTTCTTTTAGAATTGGGTTTATTGCATATTTTTGTAAGGGGAAGTTCATCATTTCCCCTGGAAGTCCTAAAAAAGACACAGTTTCATTAAATGAGATACCCTCTGGGTTTTGTGGTATTTCCACTGGTGTGTTTTTCATGTTACTCCCAATTAGAGGTGTAAAAAATTGTTGTGGGGGATCATCAATAGGACTTGTGGGGGGTGGACTATTTTCATGGGTAGTGAAAATAGACTCATTTAAACCTCCTGATGGAAATTTTCCAGATGGTAAGTTGGGTCTAGGATGTTCTTTATTCAAATCCGTTAATACCTCTGGTTTGGTGGCGGGATTTTCTACAAGGGCCAATATAGACAACTGGTTTTGTTTCTTCTGTGTCCTACTTTCTCCTGTTTTCTGATTAAGACTGTGTGTAGAAATAAATGTTCTGGTATGTGAAAAATCTTTTTTGTAGTGTCTTTCATTGCGCGTATTAGGGGTGTTTTGGTCCATGTTTGGATTGTGTTTTGGATGGAGATGGGAGGGAATATGTTCTTTAGTGTAGTATTTCTGTCGATTAGTTATATCTCCGGATTTATGATTATGTGGGACGGAGTCTTTAGGACGGGGGTTTCTATTTATATTTTTGTTTTTGACCCAATATTTAATATTTCCGGTTTTGAAGTCTTTTCTGTCTCTCTCCAATTTTCCTACTTTTTTCTCTAAAACTTCTTTTTCAAATATTTCTATGTTAAGTGTCAGTTTTTTGTGAAGTCTATTGTAAATACTGGTTTTTTCAAAAGGGTGAAGTTTAGATAGGATTTCATCTATGATAGGTGCACAATTCTTGGATAAAGAGAGTCGTTTACTACAGAGACATTTTAATAGAGAGATGGAACATTCATGTAGTATGTTATCCCATTCATTTACAAACAATGGATCATTTTTAAAAGCCGGATCTGGGTGTAATCGTAAACCTCTGGGTATGATATTCTCTGTAAGATAAGTGTCCAAAAACAGTTTGTCTAAATGGTGTTGAGATTCAGTCTTCATATGTTTTTCTAAGTCATAGAATAGTTGTTCAATACATTTTTCATCATGTGGTGGTTCACTCACTGTTTCGAAAGTTCTAGTCCGTTCTCCTATTGAAGTCTTGGTATAGATGGAAAACACTTGTTCTCTTTCTCGGAATCTTCTTTCAATTCTTGACATGGTTATTATTTTTCGTCCAAAAGGTCTTCCAGACTCACCCTTGTCAGCCGAGCTCCTCTCTGTGCCCCTAAATTCCGAGTTCAACAAGTAAACCGGTACAGACTGTAGGCCAAGGAAGACAAAAAAACGGGCAACACACACAGGGCGGCGCCTCGGGTGATAACGTTTGGAGACAAGTGATGTTTAAATGGTAGAATAAGGGTGCTCACCTGGAGGATTCTTTAGTCATAGGCATATATACATATATGGAGTAGGATGAGCTCCCCAATTTTCCAGCTGTGGATGTGTCAGCTAGGATATCCAAATCTTCAGTTGTGTTTGGTAGGGTATATTTATAGGGCTTAGTACACTATATGTGCAGCTCACACAGCTCAGATGCACCGGGGTCCCCAAACGGGGTCCGGAAAACAGATAGGCAATGAAAAAGGTTCGCAAAATATGAGACAGAGTGGAGCGCTAATAGTAGTACTTTTCCAATAGTTTAAAATATACCAATAGCAATGCCAGTTGGTTAAAACAAATGGCTCGTTTATTAGTTCAAAATTATTAAAAATATTAAAAACGGGTTTTTACCAATCTCTTATAAGGTCCACATAACGCGTTTCGGGTTCGCACACCCTTTTTCAAATACAGGACAAAAATCAATGCATCAATACACAGAGATAACAGGAGTTTTTATAATAAAGAACACTATCTTAACTTACAGTTGCAAGCTGTGGTGTGGTGTAGGAAATGGCGCCAAACGGGGAATTGGCGCGCTACCTGACTCCGGCGGGTAGCGCCTGCGCAGTCCCGTAGCTCGTGCCGGAGAAACCGGAAGTGCCGGAGCTGACTTCCGGCGAGGATCGTGAATGTCGGCCGGAGCACTTGTATATTCAGTATTATGTAACGATGATATTGGGAGGGTTATTTATAGTAAATTAGCGGAGGAAATACACAGTAATGGCCACATAATAAACTAAACAGCACCAGAAATAAGTAAATGTTCTTATAAGTGAAGACATTATATGTTTATATAAAACATATAAAAAACATATATGGAACATAAAAGTGTATAATAAATAGGCTGGAATGGAATGGAAGGTCCGAAGAAAGTTATACATAAGATCAAACTTTGTTTTAACAAAATTATTAGAAAACATTCTCCAAGCTTTCATTTAAACCAGCAGGTGTCAGACATTGTAGTTTAAAAATCCAATACATTTCTCTTCTTTTTAAAAAACTAAATCTCTGGGGTATGTTTGGTTTAATTTGCTCTATAGGGGTAATTTTAAAATCTTTCATGTTGCAGCTATGATGGGTCGCTGCGTGTCTTGAGACACTGTGCAGAGCAAAACCTTTTTCTATATTTTGTCTGTGCTTATTTAGTCTCTCTCTCAGAGGTTGGATAGTGCGTCCTATGTACTGGAGTTTACACCTGCATTCAATTAGGTATATGATGTATTTAGAACCGCAATTTAAAAAGTTTTTTATGGGAAACACTTCGTTTGTGATAGTGGAAGAAAAATTTGTTTGTCTGTGTGTTATTGACTCACAGCATTTGCACCTATTGTGCCCACATTTAAAGCTTCCTAGCATTTTCGGGAAGAAGGATGCTCCCATATCTCTACCAGATTCTATTGGTCGGAGCCGACTTGGTGCTAGGATGTTTTTCAAGGTTTCGGATCTCCTGAATGTCAGCTGTGGCTTCTTGGGGATCGATTCTCTTAAATACGGGTCATGCATTAATACATCCCAATGTTTTTTCAGAATCGTCCGAATTTTCTGGCAATCAGTTGAATAAGTTGTAATAAAATTAATGTCACTTGTGATAGTCTCTTTATTTTTGTCTCTAGGAAGCAAACATATTTCTTGTGTTAACGCACCTGCTTTATTTGCTGCTGTTTGGATAAGGGAAGATGGATATTTTTTGGCTCTAAAGCGTTTAGTTAAAACCTCACTTTGCTGCTGATAATCCGTATCATCAGTGCAGTTGCGCCGGATTCTCTTGTATTGCCCGTATGGTACATTGGTGAGCCATTTCTTAAAATGACTGCTATTAAAATCTAAAAAACTGTTGCTGTCTACTTGTTTAAAAAATGTTTTGGTTTTGATATTCCCATCTGGATTATGGAATATAACTACATCTAAAAATTCTGCGTGGTTTTTGGTGATGTTGCATGTAAATTCAAGACCCCAAGAGTTTTCATTGATATCATTAATGAATTTTAATGCTTCCTCCTCTGTGCCCTTCCAGATAATAAAAATGTCATCTATGAATCTTTTATAAAACTGACATTGTGCAAAATCCGCATGTTGGTAAATCACTTGTTCCTCAAAGAGTCCAACGTAAAGATTGGCAAAGCTAGGGGCGAATTTGCTCCCCATAGCAGTGCCACGTTTTTGTAAGAAGATCTTATTGAGAAAAGAGAAGTAATTGTGTTTCAAGATGAAGTTTGTTGCTCGCAAGAGGAAGTTGGCCTGTGGTTTTCCAATGTTTGGATCTTTGTCTAGAAAATATGAGGTAGCATATATCCCCAGATCATGTGGGATATTCGTATATAGTGAGGATATATCCATTGTTATAAATAAGAATGAATCCTCCCATTTTTGTGTAATTATTTGTTTTATTAAATCAGAGGAATCCAATAAAAAGGCATCAAGAAGTCTTACGTATTTTTGCAGGTATATGTCCACGTAATGTGACATATTCGAAGTTAGTGAACCTATGCCTGCAATAATGGGTCTCCCTGGGGGTTTTGTTTGATTTTTGTGCACTTTTGGTAAATAATAAAAGTGGGCCGTAGCAGGTTCTTCTATTTTCAAATATTGGTATTCTTTCTTATTCAGAATTCCAGTTGCAAGACCTTCATCAAGGAGATTGTATAGTTCCTTTTTGAACTTAGGCGTGGGATCAGAGTCTAGTTTTAAATAGAACTCCGTGTCTGATAACAATCTCGTAGCTTCTGCTATATAGTCTTCCCGATTTTGTAGAACAATCCCCCCTCCCTTATCGGCTGACTTGATAACTATGTTATCAATTTTAGACAAATTTTTAAGTGCTGTTCTTTCTTTCTTAGTGAGATTGTTTTTCTTTGAATGGATTTTGGTGGTATCATTCTGGGAATACATATTTTGGAATTCTGTTGAGACCAAGGTGTAAAAGGTTTCAACATAATTGCCTTTGTGATGGGAAGGGTAGAATGTAGACTTAGGTCTTAGGTTGGTATGTATTGGATCTATGTTATCGGACTTATTTGTAGTAGGAAGGATTGTGTCGTTGGTATCATGATATGAATTATCTTCTTTATTATTATTAAGTAGATTAAAATGTCTCTTAAGTGTAAGATTTCGTATAAATCTATTAAGATCGATGAATAGTTCAAATTCATCCGAACGTTTTGTGGGACAGTAAGATAGTCCTTTTGTCCTTTATCCCTAAAAAGAAAAAATGCAGTAAGAGAGGAACCCGAGGAGGAAAGAGCAGACACAGAAATAACATCATCAGAGGAGGACTCCCTAGTCGAGACCCCCAAGAACAAGAAATTAAGATAAGCAACACACCAAATACTAAGGATCCAGAGGTTGGAGAACCAAAAGAGAATACAGACATTGTGAAAATCTTCAACCTTTCCTCCCATCAATTGTCTATAGACGAGACCAAAATATTACAAAAAGGACTATCTTACTGTCCCACAAAACGTTCGGATGAATTTGAACTATTCATCGATCTTAATAGATTTATACGAAATCTTACACTTAAGAGACATTTTAATCTACTTAATAATAATAAAGAAGATAATTCATATCATGATACCAACGACACAATCCTTCCTACTACAAATAAGTCCGATAACATAGATCCAATACATACCAACCTAAGACCTAAGTCTACATTCTACCCTTCCCATCACAAAGGCAATTATGTTGAAACCTTTTACACCTTGGTCTCAACAGAATTCCAAAATATGTATTCCCAGAATGATACCACCAAAATCCATTCAAAGAAAAACAATCTCACTAAGAAAGAAAGAACAGCACTTAAAAATTTGTCTAAAATTGATAACATAGTTATCAAGTCAGCCGATAAGGGAGGGGGGATTGTTCTACAAAATCGGGAAGACTATATAGCAGAAGCTACGAGATTGTTATCAGACACGGAGTTCTATTTAAAACTAGACTCTGATCCCACGCCTAAGTTCAAAAAGGAACTATACAATCTCCTTGATGAAGGTCTTGCAACTGGAATTCTGAATAAGAAAGAATACCAATATTTGAAAATAGAAGAACCTGCTACGGCCCACTTTTATTATTTACCAAAAGTGCACAAAAATCAAACAAAACCCCCAGGGAGACCCATTATTGCAGGCATAGGTTCACTAACTTCGAATATGTCACATTACGTGGACATATACCTGCAAAAATACGTAAGACTTCTTGATGCCTTTTTATTGGATTCCTCTGATTTAATAAAACAAATAATTACACAAAAATGGGAGGATTCATTCTTATTTATAACAATGGATATATCCTCACTATATACGAATATCCCACATGATCTGGGGATATATGCTACCTCATATTTTCTAGACAAAGATCCAAACATTGGAAAACCACAGGCCAACTTCCTCTTGCGAGCAACAAACTTCATCTTGAAACACAATTACTTCTCTTTTCTCAATAAGATCTTCTTACAAAAACGTGGCACTGCTATGGGGAGCAAATTCGCCCCTAGCTTTGCCAATCTTTACGTTGGACTCTTTGAGGAACAAGTGATTTACCAACATGCGGATTTTGCACAATGTCAGTTTTATAAAAGATTCATAGATGACATTTTTATTATCTGGAAGGGCACAGAGGAGGAAGCATTAAAATTCATTAATGATATCAATGAAAACTCTTGGGGTCTTGAATTTACATGCAACATCACCAAAAACCACGCAGAATTTTTAGATGTAGTTATATTCCATAATCCAGATGGGAATATCAAAACCAAAACATTTTTTAAACAAGTAGACAGCAACAGTTTTTTAGATTTTAATAGCAGTCATTTTAAGAAATGGCTCACCAATGTACCATACGGGCAATACAAGAGAATCCGGCGCAACTGCACTGATGATACGGATTATCAGCAGCAAAGTGAGGTTTTAACTAAACGCTTTAGAGCCAAAAAATATCCATCTTCCCTTATCCAAACAGCAGCAAATAAAGCAGGTGCGTTAACACAAGAAATATGTTTGCTTCCTAGAGACAAAAATAAAGAGACTATCACAAGTGACATTAATTTTATTACAACTTATTCAACTGATTGCCAGAAAATTCGGACGATTCTGAAAAAACATTGGGATGTATTAATGCATGACCCGTATTTAAGAGAATCGATCCCCAAGAAGCCACAGCTGACATTCAGGAGATCCGAAACCTTGAAAAACATCCTAGCACCAAGTCGGCTCCGACCAATAGAATCTGGTAGAGATATGGGAGCATCCTTCTTCCCGAAAATGCTAGGAAGCTTTAAATGTGGGCACAATAGGTGCAAATGCTGTGAGTCAATAACACACAGACAAACAAATTTTTCTTCCACTATCACAAACGAAGTGTTTCCCATAAAAAACTTTTTAAATTGCGGTTCTAAATACATCATATACCTAATTGAATGCAGGTGTAAACTCCAGTACATAGGACGCACTATCCAACCTCTGAGAGAGAGACTAAATAAGCACAGACAAAATATAGAAAAAGGTTTTGCTCTGCACAGTGTCTCAAGACACGCAGCGACCCATCATAGCTGCAACATGAAAGATTTTAAAATTACCCCTATAGAGCAAATTAAACCAAACATACCCCAGAGATTTAGTTTTTTAAAAAGAAGAGAAATGTATTGGATTTTTAAACTACAATGTCTGACACCTGCTGGTTTAAATGAAAGCTTGGAGAATGTTTTCTAATAATTTTGTTAAAACAAAGTTTGATCTTATGTATAACTTTCTTCGGACCTTCCATTCCATTCCAGCCTATTTATTATACACTTTTATGTTCCATATATGTTTTTTATATGTTTTATATAAACATATAATGTCTTCACTTATAAGAACATTTACTTATTTCTGGTGCTGTTTAGTTTATTATGTGGCCATTACTGTGTATTTCCTCCGCTAATTTACTATAAATAACCCTCCCAATATCATCGTTACATAATACTGAATATACAAGTGCTCCGGCCGACATTCACGATCCTCGCCGGAAGTCAGCTCCGGCACTTCCGGTTTCTCCGGCACGAGCTACGGGACTGCGCAGGCGCTACCCGCCGGAGTCAGGTAGCGCGCCAATTCCCCGTTTGGCGCCATTTCCTACACCACACCACAGCTTGCAACTGTAAGTTAAGATAGTGTTCTTTATTATAAAAACTCCTGTTATCTCTGTGTATTGATGCATTGATTTTTGTCCTGTATTTGAAAAAGGGTGTGCGAACCCGAAACGCGTTATGTGGACCTTATAAGAGATTGGTAAAAACCCGTTTTTAATATTTTTAATAATTTTGAACTAATAAACGAGCCATTTGTTTTAACCAACTGGCATTGCTATTGGTATATTTTAAACTATTGGAAAAGTACTACTATTAGCGCTCCACTCTGTCTCATATTTTGCGAACCTTTTTCATTGCCTATCTGTTTTCCGGACCCCGTTTGGGGACCCCGGTGCATCTGAGCTGTGTGAGCTGCACATATAGTGTACTAAGCCCTATAAATATACCCTACCAAACACAACTGAAGATTTGGATATCCTAGCTGACACATCCACAGCTGGAAAATTGGGGAGCTCATCCTACTCCATATATGTATATATGCCTATGACTAAAGAATCCTCCAGGTGAGCACCCTTATTCTACCATTTAAACATCACTTGTCTCCAAACGTTATCACCCGAGGCGCCGCCCTGTGTGTGTTGCCCGTTTTTTTGTCTTCCTTGGCCTACAGTCTGTACCGGTTTACTTGTTGAACTCGGAATTTAGGGGCACAGAGAGGAGCTCGGCTGACAAGGGTGAGTCTGGAAGACCTTTTGGACGAAAAATAATAACCATGTCAAGAATTGAAAGAAGATTCCGAGAAAGAGAACAAGTGTTTTCCATCTATACCAAGACTTCAATAGGAGAACGGACTAGAACTTTCGAAACAGTG
The DNA here is from genome assembly GCF_040894005.1 of Engystomops pustulosus. NCBI lineage: Eukaryota > Metazoa > Chordata > Amphibia > Anura > Leptodactylidae > Engystomops > Engystomops pustulosus. The sequence continues at coordinate 16,018,178 of NC_092418.1, forward strand.
AGTGAACCACCACATGATGAAAAATGTATTGAACAACTATTCTATGACTTAGAAAAACATATGAAGACTGAATCTCAACACCATTTAGACAAACTGTTTTTGGACACTTATCTTACAGAGAATATCATACCCAGAGGTTTACGATTACACCCAGATCCGGCTTTTAAAAATGATCCATTGTTTGTAAATGAATGGGATAACATACTACATGAATGTTCCATCTCTCTATTAAAATGTCTCTGTAGTAAACGACTCTCTTTATCCAAGAATTGTGCACCTATCATAGATGAAATCCTATCTAAACTTCACCCTTTTGAAAAAACCAGTATTTACAATAGACTTCACAAAAAACTGACACTTAACATAGAAATATTTGAAAAAGAAGTTTTAGAGAAAAAAGTAGGAAAATTGGAGAGAGACAGAAAAGACTTCAAAACCGGAAATATTAAATATTGGGTCAAAAACAAAAATATAAATAGAAACCCCCGTCCTAAAGACTCCGTCCCACATAATCATAAATCCGGAGATATAACTAATCGACAGAAATACTACACTAAAGAACATATTCCCTCCCATCTCCATCCAAAACACAATCCAAACATGGACCAAAACACCCCTAATACGCGCAATGAAAGACACTACAAAAAAGATTTTTCACATACCAGAACATTTATTTCTACACACAGTCTTAATCAGAAAACAGGAGAAAGTAGGACACAGAAGAAACAAAACCAGTTGTCTATATTGGCCCTTGTAGAAAATCCCGCCACCAAACCAGAGGTATTAACGGATTTGAATAAAGAACATCCTAGACCCAACTTACCATCTGGAAAATTTCCATCAGGAGGTTTAAATGAGTCTATTTTCACTACCCATGAAAATAGTCCACCCCCCACAAGTCCTATTGATGATCCCCCACAACAATTTTTTACACCTCTAATTGGGAGTAACATGAAAAACACACCAGTGGAAATACCACAAAACCCAGAGGGTATCTCATTTAATGAAACTGTGTCTTTTTTAGGACTTCCAGGGGAAATGATGAACTTCCCCTTACAAAAATATGCAATAAACCCAATTCTAAAAGAAGTAAGCCTCCCCGCACCTCCTTTATCCCTAAAAAGAAAAAATGCAGTAAGAGAGGAACCCGAGGAGGAAAGAGCAGACACAGAAATAACATCATCAGAGGAGGACTCCCTAGTCGAGACCCCCAAGAACAAGAAATTAAGATAAGCAACACACCAAATACTAAGGATCCAGAGGTTGGAGAACCAAAAGAGAATACAGACATTGTGAAAATCTTCAACCTTTCCTCCCATCAATTGTCTATAGACGAGACCAAAATATTACAAAAAGGACTATCTTACTGTCCCACAAAACGTTCGGATGAATTTGAACTATTCATCGATCTTAATAGATTTATACGAAATCTTACACTTAAGAGACATTTTAATCTACTTAATAATAATAAAGAAGATAATTCATATCATGATACCAACGACACAATCCTTCCTACTACAAATAAGTCCGATAACATAGATCCAATACATACCAACCTAAGACCTAAGTCTACATTCTACCCTTCCCATCACAAAGGCAATTATGTTGAAACCTTTTACACCTTGGTCTCAACAGAATTCCAAAATATGTATTCCCAGAATGATACCACCAAAATCCATTCAAAGAAAAACAATCTCACTAAGAAAGAAAGAACAGCACTTAAAAATTTGTCTAAAATTGATAACATAGTTATCAAGTCAGCCGATAAGGGAGGGGGGATTGTTCTACAAAATCGGGAAGACTATATAGCAGAAGCTACGAGATTGTTATCAGACACGGAGTTCTATTTAAAACTAGACTCTGATCCCACGCCTAAGTTCAAAAAGGAACTATACAATCTCCTTGATGAAGGTCTTGCAACTGGAATTCTGAATAAGAAAGAATACCAATATTTGAAAATAGAAGAACCTGCTACGGCCCACTTTTATTATTTACCAAAAGTGCACAAAAATCAAACAAAACCCCCAGGGAGACCCATTATTGCAGGCATAGGTTCACTAACTTCGAATATGTCACATTACGTGGACATATACCTGCAAAAATACGTAAGACTTCTTGATGCCTTTTTATTGGATTCCTCTGATTTAATAAAACAAATAATTACACAAAAATGGGAGGATTCATTCTTATTTATAACAATGGATATATCCTCACTATATACGAATATCCCACATGATCTGGGGATATATGCTACCTCATATTTTCTAGACAAAGATCCAAACATTGGAAAACCACAGGCCAACTTCCTCTTGCGAGCAACAAACTTCATCTTGAAACACAATTACTTCTCTTTTCTCAATAAGATCTTCTTACAAAAACGTGGCACTGCTATGGGGAGCAAATTCGCCCCTAGCTTTGCCAATCTTTACGTTGGACTCTTTGAGGAACAAGTGATTTACCAACATGCGGATTTTGCACAATGTCAGTTTTATAAAAGATTCATAGATGACATTTTTATTATCTGGAAGGGCACAGAGGAGGAAGCATTAAAATTCATTAATGATATCAATGAAAACTCTTGGGGTCTTGAATTTACATGCAACATCACCAAAAACCACGCAGAATTTTTAGATGTAGTTATATTCCATAATCCAGATGGGAATATCAAAACCAAAACATTTTTTAAACAAGTAGACAGCAACAGTTTTTTAGATTTTAATAGCAGTCATTTTAAGAAATGGCTCACCAATGTACCATACGGGCAATACAAGAGAATCCGGCGCAACTGCACTGATGATACGGATTATCAGCAGCAAAGTGAGGTTTTAACTAAACGCTTTAGAGCCAAAAAATATCCATCTTCCCTTATCCAAACAGCAGCAAATAAAGCAGGTGCGTTAACACAAGAAATATGTTTGCTTCCTAGAGACAAAAATAAAGAGACTATCACAAGTGACATTAATTTTATTACAACTTATTCAACTGATTGCCAGAAAATTCGGACGATTCTGAAAAAACATTGGGATGTATTAATGCATGACCCGTATTTAAGAGAATCGATCCCCAAGAAGCCACAGCTGACATTCAGGAGATCCGAAACCTTGAAAAACATCCTAGCACCAAGTCGGCTCCGACCAATAGAATCTGGTAGAGATATGGGAGCATCCTTCTTCCCGAAAATGCTAGGAAGCTTTAAATGTGGGCACAATAGGTGCAAATGCTGTGAGTCAATAACACACAGACAAACAAATTTTTCTTCCACTATCACAAACGAAGTGTTTCCCATAAAAAACTTTTTAAATTGCGGTTCTAAATACATCATATACCTAATTGAATGCAGGTGTAAACTCCAGTACATAGGACGCACTATCCAACCTCTGAGAGAGAGACTAAATAAGCACAGACAAAATATAGAAAAAGGTTTTGCTCTGCACAGTGTCTCAAGACACGCAGCGACCCATCATAGCTGCAACATGAAAGATTTTAAAATTACCCCTATAGAGCAAATTAAACCAAACATACCCCAGAGATTTAGTTTTTTAAAAAGAAGAGAAATGTATTGGATTTTTAAACTACAATGTCTGACACCTGCTGGTTTAAATGAAAGCTTGGAGAATGTTTTCTAATAATTTTGTTAAAACAAAGTTTGATCTTATGTATAACTTTCTTCGGACCTTCCATTCCATTCCAGCCTATTTATTATACACTTTTATGTTCCATATATGTTTTTTATATGTTTTATATAAACATATAATGTCTTCACTTATAAGAACATTTACTTATTTCTGGTGCTGTTTAGTTTATTATGTGGCCATTACTGTGTATTTCCTCCGCTAATTTACTATAAATAACCCTCCCAATATCATCGTTACATAATACTGAATATACAAGTGCTCCGGCCGACATTCACGATCCTCGCCGGAAGTCAGCTCCGGCACTTCCGGTTTCTCCGGCACGAGCTACGGGACTGCGCAGGCGCTACCCGCCGGAGTCAGGTAGCGCGCCAATTCCCCGTTTGGCGCCATTTCCTACACCACACCACAGCTTGCAACTGTAAGTTAAGATAGTGTTCTTTATTATAAAAACTCCTGTTATCTCTGTGTATTGATGCATTGATTTTTGTCCTGTATTTGAAAAAGGGTGTGCGAACCCGAAACGCGTTATGTGGACCTTATAAGAGATTGGTAAAAACCCGTTTTTAATATTTTTAATAATTTTGAACTAATAAACGAGCCATTTGTTTTAACCAACTGGCATTGCTATTGGTATATTTTAAACTATTGGAAAAGTACTACTATTAGCGCTCCACTCTGTCTCATATTTTGCGAACCTTTTTCATTGCCTATCTGTTTTCCGGACCCCGTTTGGGGACCCCGGTGCATCTGAGCTGTGTGAGCTGCACATATAGTGTACTAAGCCCTATAAATATACCCTACCAAACACAACTGAAGATTTGGATATCCTAGCTGACACATCCACAGCTGGAAAATTGGGGAGCTCATCCTACTCCATATATGTATATATGCCTATGACTAAAGAATCCTCCAGGTGAGCACCCTTATTCTACCATTTAAACATCACTTGTCTCCAAACGTTATCACCCGAGGCGCCGCCCTGTGTGTGTTGCCCGTTTTTTTGTCTTCCTTGGCCTACATCAGTTCTAATGACTGGATCAGATCCTGCACACACAACACAGTGTTCATACAGGGAAACCTCTATGGGCTGATCTTTGCACTGGGAAGTGGTGGTCTGCAGGTCGGGGGCAGCTCCCATAGATCATAATGGCAAAAATAAATAAATCAGTGATTGAATTAAAAAAAACTGTCTTTTAGGGAAGGGGTTTTACTGTGTGTATGTATGTGTATATATATATATACATATGGCCATCTTTTTATTCCTATGTAGGTGTTTTATCGTGTAGGTGGACATGTTTTAGGGTGAGTTCACACGTGGCAGTAACACGTGCGTTCGAACGCTTCCGAACAGCTGGGTAAGAGATTTGCCTGACAATACAGCTACATTGCTTTAACAAACACATGCTAACACTATGTTGATTCATGTGTTAACACTGAGTTAATGCATGCATTTAGTAAACACAATGTTAACAGCAATCCGGCAATTCTCCTCTTCCCAGCTGTTCTGATGCGTTTGAGAATGCACGTTACTGCCACGTGTGATCGCACCTTTGATAGATCTCTTACTTTGTGATGTAGTAGGTTACTATATGATGCAGAGCTCCAGTGCTGTGTCTCCTGCATTCCTGTGCACTAGATCTCTGTACAAGCATTAACACTGATTCTGTGTCCTGATTGGCTGAGCTGTTTGTGCACCTTCATGTGAATGCCCTGAGTTCTACTGGCATCACTGCCCATAGCTGATGTCACCACCAGGAAGTCCCGCCCACTTCAGGGAAAGCTGAGAGGATATTACAGATAGCCCCATATATCTATTAACCCTATATCTCAGGATAGGAGGTAGCCGGCAGCAGGATACTGTGCTCAGTTAACCCCTTCATGTGCCCGTACCGTCAGCGCCAGCATCACCTCCCGGTAGTTTTTATTCCCGTTCAGCCTCTTCTTCAAGGCTCGAATTGCATCTTTTGGCCTAGCAAAAAAGAAAAAAAAATTATAAAATTTTACTTTTTAAGTAAAGGAACCTGTCAACATATTTTTTACAATTACAACTGGTGACAGGATGAGCCGTATTAAGTAAATGACCCCCTTCTTTTAGCTATAAATTGTTTCCATACACATCCCCATAAAATCAACTTTGTTATCTTATCTGGCAGCAGAGGGGGCGTGTTCTGCTCAGCCGAGTTAGTGGCTCCTGCCCATGCCTCCACACTGCATGTCATGTGACTAGGGGTGATGTCGTCTAAGGTCCTAACATTTGCAAAATCTACCCCATGTGTGTATCTGATCACTTGAAATCAGGAGTAATAGTCCATGGAGGCTGCTGTGATTTCATGTGATCAGATAAATACATTGGGTAGATTTTGCAAATGTTAGGACCTTAGACGACATCACACCTAGTCACATGACATGAAGTGTTGAATGGTGAGGAGTCATGGGCAGGAGCCACTAGACTGACTTGCTGCTAGATCAGGCTGGATAACAGGTAAAATGATAAAGTTGATTTTAGGGGGATGTGATGGAAACAATTTTTAGCTTAAAAAAAAAAAAAAAAAAAAAAAAAAAAAAAGGGTGGCATTTAGTTAATACGGCTCTATGGGAACCCGTCAATGGCATGCGAAACATGTGTTGACCCTTAAATTATTATAGGGTTTTTTGAGGTAACACTACTACTTTCCCAAAAGCCCCTTCCACCATAACAGATACTAACAGCTCTGTATGTGGCGCTGCCGCCAATAGAGACCACCGATGGATATCTGTATGTAGTGGAGCTGAGCTTGTCATGAAGAAAATAAGTGCAACCCAGCTGGACAACAAACTCAGCTCTGCTACATCTCAGATCAGATGTACTGCCTCTGCTTTAGCTCACAGCCTGCTAGTAATGTCTGTGGAGGGCGTCAGCAGGGAGGTTGTAGCTCTGCTAGTAATGTCTGGGTATGACGTCAAGATGAAGGTTATAGCTCTGCTAGTAACGTCTGTGTATGACGTCAGCAGGAAGGTTGTAGCTCTGCTAGTTATGTCTGTGGATAACGTCAGCAGGGAGGTTGCAACTCTGCTAGTAATGTCTGTGTATGATTTTAGCAGGAGGTTTGTAGCTCTGCTAGTTATGTCTGTGGATGAGGTCAGCAGGGAGGTTGTAGCTCTGCTAGTAATGTCTGGGTATGACGTCAAGATGAAGGTTATAGCTCTGCTAGTAACGTCTGTGGATGACGTCAGCAGGGAGGTTGCAGCTCTGCTAGTAATGTCTGTAGATGACTTTAGCAGGGAGGTTGTATCTTGCTAGTAATGTCTGTGGATGACGTCAGCAGGGAGGTTGTAGCTCTGCTAGTAATATCTGTAGATGACGTCAGTAGGGAGATTGTATCTTGCTAGTAATGTCTGTGGATGACGTCAGTAGGGAGGTTGTAGCTCTGCTAGTAATGTCTGTAAATGAAGTCAGTAGGGAGATTGTATCTTGCTAGTAATGTCTGTGGATGACGTCAGCAGGGAGGTTGTATCTTGCTAGTAATGTCTGTGGATGACGTCAGCAGGGTGGTGTAGGTTGCTAGTTATGTCTGTGGATGACGTCAGCAGGGAGGTTGCAGCTCTGCTAGTAATGTCTGTAGATGACTTTAGCAGGGAGGTTGTATCTTGCTAGTAATGTCTGTGGATGACATCAGCAGGGAGGTTGTAGCTCTGCTAGTAATGTCTGTGGATGACGTCAGCAGGGAGGTTGTAGCTCGGCTAGTAATGTCTGTGGATGACGTCAGCAGGGAGGTTGTAGCTCGGCTAGTAATGTCTGTGGATGACGTCAGTAGGGAGGTTGTAGTGCAGCGGTCACTTACCCTTCCTCTGTCTCGTTGATGATGTCACAGATCTCCATGTTCAGGGTCCAGTCCTCGCTCTGCAGGGAGCCATCTGTAGCTTTCTCTGCCAGGAAACAAAACAAACAAGTGAAGGGTTAATTGCCATTCAGGACTCTGGGAAAGCAGGGGGGCTAAACGGAGGAAGGTTCAGTCCTGTAAAGGACACACACACTCTAACACTGCTGCACCATTCAGGACTCTGGGAAAGCCAGGTGACATCCTTCATGTCCTATAACTTACCTACACTCCTGCATATCATTACACATTGCCCATCAGTCATCAGATCTGCCACTCAGAACCTGAGGAAAGCTTGGTCACACCCAACACAGCTGTACACCGCTACAATGTAACAGTACAGGAGTGCAGCACAGCTGTATGCTGCTACTATGCAACGGTACAGTACAAAGTGCAGCACAGCTGTACACCGCTACAATGTAACAGTACAGAAGTGCAGCACAGCTGTATGTCGCTACAATGTAACAGTACAGGAGTGCAGCACAGCTGGATGTCGCTACAATGTAACAGTACAGGAGTGCAGCACAGCTGTATGCCGCTACAATTTAACAGTACAGGCGGTCCCCTACTTAAGGACACCCGACTTACAGACAACTCATAGTTACAGACAGACCCCTCTGACCTCTGGTGAAGCTCTATGAATGCTTTACTTTAGTCCCAGACTGCAATAAACAGCTGTAATGTGTCTGTAATGAAGGTTTATTGATAATCCTTGGTCCAATTACACCAAAAAATGTTTAAATTGCAATTGGCACTGGGGCCAAATTTTTTTTTGTCTGGATCTACAATTATAAAATATACAGTTTCGACTTACATACAAATTCAACTTAAGAACAAACCTCCAGACCCTATCTTGTACGTAACCCAGGGACTGCCTGTACAGTATAGAAGAGTGCAGCACATCTGTATGCTGTTACAATGTAACAGTACAGGAGTTCAGCACATCTGTATGCTGCTACAATGTAACAGTACAGGAGTTCAGCACATCTGTATGCCGCTACAATGTAACAGTACAGAAGTGCAGCACAGCTGTATGTCGCTACAATTTAACAGTACAGTATAGAAGAGTGCAGCACATCTGTATGCCGTTACAATGTAACAGTACAGGAGTGCAGCACATCTGTATGCCGCTACAATGTAACAGTACAGGAGTGCAGCACATCTGTATGCCGCTACAATGTAACAGTACAGGAGTGCAGCACATCTGTATGCCGCTACAATGTAACAGTACAGGAGTGCAGCACATCTGTATGCCGCTACAATGTAACAGCACAGAAGTGCAGCACAGCTGTATGTTGCTACAATGTAACAGTACAGGATGGAGTGCAGCACAGCTGTATGTTGCCACAATGTAACAGTACAGTATAGAGAAGTGCAGCACATCTGTATGTCGCTACAATGTAACAGTACTGGAGTGCAGCACAGCTGTATGTCGCTACAATGTAACAGTACAGGAGTGCAGCACAGCTGTATGCTGTTTCAATGTAACAGTACAGTATAGAAGAGTGCAGCACATCTGTATGTCGCTACAATGTAACAGTACTGGAATGCAGCACAGCTGTATGCTGTTTCAATGTAACAGTACAGTATAGAAGAGTGCAGCACATCTGTATGTCGCTACAATGTAACAGTACTGGAATGCAGCACATCTGTATGTTGCTACAATGTAACAGTGCTGGAGTGCAGCACAGCTGTATGTCGCTACAATGTAACAGTACAGGAGCACAGCACAGCTGTATGTCGCTACAATGTAACAGTACTGGAGTGCAGCACAGCTGTATTTCGTTACAATGTAACAGTGCAGTACAGGAGTGCAGTACAGGAGTGCAGCAGAGCTGTGTTATCATACTGCATAATAGTTTTTCAAAATTGCAGCAAAACCTCAGCTTTCATCTCCACTGCAGTAAAGAGTGTACCGCTGTCCTGATACATTGTAACAAACTGCAGCTGTCAGAGCAGGACTGGGTCAGGAAGGGTTTTTAGCCTCTGTGCATTCACTGACTGCAAGTGGAGATGGAAATGATGAATGAATAAGGAATGGAAGGGACCCCTGCTGCTGCAGCGCCTCTTTCAGGACGGCTCCCTAGTGATACCTGAGGTGTCCCCAGTGTAACGCACCCATCAGCGCCGGGGGCTGCCACTCCATGGCCCGGATCTCTGCGGTGACGATATACCTCCAGGCGAGGCGCAGGGTAGACAGCACCCAGTACATGGTGATCATGGCTGCCCCGGGGAGGCCACCGCGTGCCGCTCCTCATCTAATGCCCTATTAACCCCTGCGCTGCTGGAGCCACGAGCCCAGGACTGCAGACTGTGCACAATACAGGGGACTGCAGAGCATCTACACACAGGACGCTCCGAGGGCTCAGCGTATACTCTGCCGGAGCTCCTCCCACATGCAGCAGGAGGCTCTGCACCGCAATACAGGGGCTCCCTACTGCCCCCCGCTGACCTCACACGACAGACCCAACTCACCCTCACACAGCTTTCCCAGGTGCAGAGAGAACATTTTATATAATATACATCTATTTTTGGGGGGCAGCATAGTAGACCTGAGAGATGTCACACAGGACTGTAAGAAAGCTGGGTGATGAATCATGTTGTCATCCAGCTTTCCTGGGAACAGATATAGGGATGGAGTAAAGAAAGTTATCCCCCAATGTTCTCATACAGATGTGTAACCTCCACACATGACAGATATCAGCAGCTGAGGAATAGTTAGAGGGTCACTGTCCCTTTAAATATTCAGGTCTGTGATGAGACAAGAGGACCAGCGGAGCAGTGCAGAGCCCAGAGCGCCGAGGTGCAGAGCAATGCTGTGCGGCTGCGGAGACTCTGCATGCTAGCAGTGGGGGGATTACTAGAGGGGGGGGGATATGGGGGGCGGGGTTTTCCTCAATATTGGGGAGGAAGCGATGGGGGGTCGCTAGAGGGGAGGAGGCGATGGGGAGTCGCTAGAGGGGAGGAAGCGATGGGGGGGGTCGCTAGAGGGGAGGAAGCGATGGGGGGGGTCGCTAGAGGGGAGGAAGCGATGGGGGGGGGGGTCGCTAGAGGGGAGGAAGCGATGGGGGGGGTCGCTAGAGGGGAGGAAGCGATGGGGGGGTCGCTAGAGGGGAGGAAGCGATGGGGGGGGCGCTAGAGGGGAGGAAGCGATGGGGGGGGCGCTAGAGGGGAGGAAGCGATGGGGGGGGCGCTAGAGGGGAGGAAGCGATGGGGGGGGGCGCTAGAGGGGAGGAAGCGATGGGGGGGGCGCTAGAGGGGAGGAAGCGATGGGGGGGGCGCTAGAGGGGAGGAAGCGATGGGGGGGGGCGCTAGAGGGGAGGAAGCGATGGGGGGGGGCGCTAGAGGGGAGGAAGCGATGGGGGGGTCGCTAGAGGGGAGGAAGCGATGGGGGGGCGCTAGAGGGGAGGAAGCGATGGGGGGGGGCGCTAGAGGGGAGGAAGCGATGGGGGGGGGCGCTAGAGGGGAGGAAGCGATGGGGGGGGCGCTAGAGGGGAGGAAGCGATGGGGGGGGCGCTAGAGGGGAGGAAGCGATGGGGGGGGGCGCTAGAGGGGAGGAAGCGATGGGGGGGGCGCTAGAGGGGAGGAAGCGATGGGGGGGGCGCTAGAGGGGAGGAAGCGATGGGGGGGGGCGCTAGAGGGGAGGAAGCGATGGGGGGGGGCGCTAGAGGGGAGGAAGCGATGGGGGGGTCGCTAGAGGGGAGGAAGCGATGGGGGGGCGCTAGAGGGGAGGAAGCGATGGGGGGGGGCGCTAGAGGGGAGGAAGCGATGGGGGGGGGGCGCTAGAGGGGAGGAAGCGATGGGGGGGGCGCTAGAGGGGAGGAAGCGATGGGGGGGGCGCTAGAGGGGAGGAAGCGATGGGGGGGGGGCGCTAGAGGGGAGGAAGCGATGGGGGGGGGGGCGCTAGAGGGGAGGAAGCGATGGGGGGGGGGCGCTAGAGGGGAGGAAGCGATGGGGGGGGGGCGCTAGAGGGGAGGAAGCGATGGGGGGGGGCGCTAGAGGGGAGGAAGCGATGGGGGGGGGGCTAGAGGGGAGGAAGCGATGGGGGGGGCGCTAGAGGGGAGGAAGCGATGGGGGGGGGCGCTAGAGGGGAGGAAGCGATGGGGGGGGCGCTAGAGGGGAGGAAGCGATGGGGGGGCGCTAGAGGGGAGGAAGCGATGGGGGGGGGCGCTAGAGGGGAGGAAGCGATGGGGGGGCGCTAGAGGGGAGGAAGCGATGGGGGGGGCGCTAGAGGGGAGGAAGCGATGGGGGGGGGCGCTAGAGGGGAGGAAGCGATGGGGGGGGCGCTAGAGGGGAGGAAGCGATGGGGGGGTCGCTAGAGGGGAGTATGCGATGGGGGGGTCGCTAGAGGGGAGGAAGCGATGGGGGGGGGGCGCTAGAGGGGAGGAAGCGATGGGGGGGGGGGGCGCTAGAGGGGAGGAAGCGATGGGGGGGGGGCGCTAGAGGGGAGGAAGCGATGGGGGGGGGGGCGCTAGAGGGGAGGAAGCGATGGGGGGGGGTCGCTAGAGGGGAGGAAGCGATGGGGGGGTCGCTAGAGGGGAGGAAGCGATGGGGGGGGGGCGCTAGAGGGGAGGAAGCGATGGGGGGGGGCGCTAGAGGGGAGGAAGCGATGGGGGGGCGCTAGAGGGGAGGAAGCGATGGGGGGGGGGCGCTAGAGGGGAGGAAGCGATGGGGGGGGGGGCGCTAGAGGGGAGGAAGCGATGGGGGGGGGGGCGCTAGAGGGGAGGAAGCGATGGGGGGGGGGGGCGCTAGAGGGGAGGAAGCGATGGGGGGGGCGCTAGAGGGGAGGAAGCGATGGGGGGGGCGCTAGAGGGGAGGAAGCGATGGGGGGGGCGCTAGAGGGGAGGAAGCGATGGGGGGGGGCGCTAGAGGGGAGGAAGCGATGGGGGGGGGCGCTAGAGGGGAGGAAGCGATGGGGGGGGGCGCTAGAGGGGAGGAAGCGATGGGGGGGCGCTAGAGGGGAGGAAGCGATGGGGGGGGGTCGCTAGAGGGGAGGAAGCGATGGGGGGGGGGTCGCTAGAGGGGAGGAAGCGATGGGGGGGGGGGTCGCTAGAGGGGAGGAAGCGATGGGGGGGGGTCGCTAGAGGGGAGGAAGCGATGGGGGGGGGGCGCTAGAGGGGAGGAAGCGATGGGGGGGTCGCTAGAGGGGAGGAAGCGAGGGATTGGGGGTGGGGGGGCCCATCACTAGAGGGGAGGGATTGGGGGGGGTCCATCACTAGAGGAGAGGGATTGGGGGGTCCATCACTAGAGGGGAGGGATTGGGGGGGGTCCATCACTAGAGGAGAGGGATTGGGGGGGTCCATCACTAGAGGGGAGGGAGGGATTGTGTCCATCACTAGAGGGGAGGGAGGGATTGGGGGGGGTGTCCATCACTAGAGGGGAGGGAGGGATTGGGGGGGTGTCCATCACTAGAGGGGAGGGATTGGGGGGGGGTCCATCACTAGAGGGGAGGGATTGGGGGGGGTGTCCATCACTAGATGAGAGGGAGGGGATAGCCAAGAAAGCACCCTGATGCAGCTTTCCTGAATGACAAAGACGCCCAGATATCATGGATTAATGACTTAAATGTTCCAATTCAGGACTCTGGGAAAGCTGGGTGACAATTGTAATGTCTGCTGACTGGAGTGCCATACTCCTTTCCAAGAAACAGATCTAACTAAGCAATATGACTGCTTTGGAAGGGGTGACCCAGCTTTCCTAGACTCCCGAAAGGCGCACCTGTCTAAGTGATAAAACAACTCAACCCAGCTTTCCTAGAGTCCAGAATGGTAAATATGCACATGTATTGTTGGTTGTTTAACTTCGTGTTCCCATTTAGGACATTTGAAAAGCTGGGTGACCACTTATGTAGAATTTATATTGTTATCAATCATTCAGATTTCATAGGAACAGATAACTCTAACCAGTCTGGCTGCTCTCCCAGCTTTCCTAGGCTCCTGAACAGCACACTTGGGGATGCAGAGCTGTGTACATAGTAATTATCAGGAGTCGTGGAAAGCTGGGTCACTTTCAGGGTAACTTCCTCTAAGAACGATTGAGTCATGTGACCTGTCCGTCATCAGATAAGATTGCACCTTGGGAGTCTTGGAAAGCTGGGTCACTGCCCATGTGATCAATTATGTTTCCAGTGAAATATTTAAAGGGGAAGTCTAAGCGCAGCTCCTGCGTGTGCCCGGGTGAAGCTGGGGTGAGGCCCGGGCACAGGGAGTTCAGGGCACGGCTGTCTCTGGGTGCGGTGACTATTTCGGTACATTTCATTCTCCGGTGATATTAGGCCGCACCCAGAAGCTCTGCACGAGGCGCTGGACCAAAACCCATCATTAGTCTGGACTTCAAAGAACCAAACCTCTGCCGGGCCCCACAACCAGCATGTCCCATAATCCAGAGATATCCAACAATCTGCAGAGTCCCTACATATACAACACCTGCCCAGCAACAACACAACTCACCAGCCTCCCAAAATCAAGAGGTGCACAGCATCAGAGGGGAGCATACACTCACCGGCCACTTTATTACATACACCTGACCAACTGCTCATTAACACTTAATTTCTAATCAGCCAATCACATGGCGGCAACTCAGTGCATTTAGGCATGTAGACATGGTCAAGACAATCTCCTGCAGTTCTCCCGAGCATCAGTATGGGGAAGAAAGGTGATTTGTGGCCTTTGAACGTGGCATGGTTGTTGGTGCCAGAAGGGCTGGTCTGAGTATTTCAGAAACTGCTGATCTACTGGGATTTTCACGCACAACCATCTCTAGGGTTTACAGAGAATGGTCCGAAAAAGAAAAAACATCCAGTGAGCGGCAGTTCTGTGGGCGGAAATGCCTTGTTGATGCCAGAGGTCAGAGGAGAATGGGCAGACTGGTTCGAGCTGATAGAAAGGCAACAGTGACTCAAATCGCCACCCGTTACAACCAAGGTAGGCAGTAGAGCATCTCTGAACGCACAGTACGTCAAACTTTGAGGCAGATGGGCTACAGCAGCAGAAGACCACACCGGGTGCCACTCCTTTCAGCTAAGAACAGGAAACTGAGGCTACAATTTGCACAAGCTCATCGAAATTGGACAGTAGAAGATTGGAAAAACGTTGCCTGGTCTGATGAGTCTCGATTTCTGCTGCAACATTCGGATGGTAGGGTCAGAATTTGGCGTCAACAACATGAAAGCATGGATCCATCCTGCCTTGTATCAGCGGGTCAGGCTGGTGGTGGTGGTGTCATGGATCCATCCTGCCTTGTATCAGCGGGTCAGGCTGGTGGTGGTGGTGTCATGGATCCATCCTGCCTTGTATCAGCGGGTCAGGCTGGTGGTGCTGGTGTCATGGATCCATCCTGCCTTGTATCAGCGGGTCAGGCTGGTGGTGCTGGTGTCATGGATCCATCCTGCCTTGTATCAGCGGGTCAGGCTGGTGGTGGTGGTGTCATGGATCCATCCTGCCTTGTATCAGCGGGTCAGGCTGGTGGTGGTGGGGTCATGGATCCATCCTGCCTTGTATCAGCGGGTCAGGCTGGTGGTGGTGGGGTCATGGATCCATCCTGCCTTGTATCAGCGGGTCAGGCTGGTGGTGGTGGGGTCATGGATCCATCCTGCCTTGTATCAGCGGCTCAGGCTGGTGGTGGTGGTGTCATGGATCCATCCTGCCTTGTATCAGCGGGTCAGGCTGGTGGTGGTGGGGTCATGGATCCATCCTGCCTTGTATCAGCGGGTCAGGCTGGTGGTGCTGGTGTCATGGATCCATCCTGCCTTGTATCAGCGGGTCAGGCTGGTGGTGGTGGTGTCATGGATCCATCCTGCCTTGTATCAGCGGGTCAGGCTGGTGGTGGTGGGGTCATGGATCCATCCTGCCTTGTATCAGCGGGTCAGGCTGGTGGTGGTGGGGTCATGGATCCATCCTGCCTTGTATCAGCGGGTCAGGCTGGTGGTGGTGGTGTCATGGATCCATCCTGCCTTGTATCAGCGGCTCAGGCTGGTGGTGGTGGTGTCATGGATCCATCCTGCCTTGTATCAGCGGGTCAGGCTGGTGGTGGTGGGGTCATGGATCCATCCTGCCTTGTATCAGCGGGTCAGGCTGGTGGTGCTGGTGTCATGGATCCATCCTGCCTTGTATCAGCGGGTCAGGCTGGTGGTGGTGGTGTCATGGATCCATCCTGCCTTGTATCAGCGGGTCAGGCTGGTGGTGGTGGGGTCATGGATCCATCCTGCCTTGTATCAGCGGGTCAGGCTGGTGGTGGTGGGGTCATGGATCCATCCTGCCTTGTATCAGCGGGTCAGGCTGGTGGTGGTGGTGTCATGGATCCATCCTGCCTTGTATCAGCGGCTCAGGCTGGTGGTGGTGGTGTCATGGATCCATCCTGCCTTGTATCAGCGGGTCAGGCTGGTGGTGGTGGTGTCATGGATCCATCCTGCCTTGTATCAGCGGGTCAGGCTGGTGCTGGTGGTGTCATGGATCCATCCTGCCTTGTATCAGCGGGTCAGGCTGGTGGTGGTGGTGTCATGGTGTCTTTGGGCCCCTTGGTACAACGCCACAGCCTACCTGAGTATTGTTGCTGGCCATGTCCATCCCTTTATGAGCACAATGTACCCTGTAACATCTGATGGCTACTTTCAGCAGGATAATGCGCCATGTCATAAAGCTGGAATCATCTCAGACTGGTTTCTTGAACATGACAATGAGGTCACTGGACACAAATGGCCTCCACAGTCACCAGATCTCAATCCAATAGAGCATCTTTGGGATGTGGTGGAACGGGAGATTCGCATCATGGATGTGCAGCCGACAAATCTGCGGCAACTGTGTGATGCCATCATGTCAATATGGAGCAAAATCTCTGAGGAGCTTCCAGCACCTTGTTGTATCTATGCCACGAAGAATTGAGGCAGTTCTGAAGGCAAAAGGGGGTCCAACCCATTACTAGCATGGTGTACCTAATAAAGAGGCCGGTGAGTGTATAACACATAGCACTATAGGGGAGGAGCACAGCATATAACGGGGGAGTATATACAGTATATACAAGGGGAGGAGCACAGCATATAGAGGGGAGTATATACAGGATATACAAGGGGAGGAGCACAGCATATAGAGGGGAGTATATACAGGATATACAAGGGGAGGAGCACAGCATATAGAGGGGAGTATATACAGTATATACAAGGGGAGGAGCACAGCATATAGAGGGGAGTATATACAGGATATACAAGGGGAGGAGCACAGCACATAGAGGGGAGTATATACAGTATATACAAGGGGAGGAGCACAGCATATAGAGGGGAGTATATACAGGATATACAAGGGGAGGAGCACAGCATATAGAGGGGAGTATATACAGGATATACAAGGGGAGGAGCACAGCATATAGAGGGGAGTATATACAGTATATACAAGGGGAGGAGCACAGCATATAGAGGGGAGTATATACAGGATATACAAGGGGAGGAGCACAGCACATAGAGGGGAGTATATACAGTATATACAAGGGGAGGAGCACAGCATATAACGGGGGAGTATATACAGTATATACAAGGGGAGGAGCACAGCACATAGAGGGGAGTATATACAGTATATACAAGGGGAGGAGCACAGCATATAACGGGGGAGTATATACAGGATATACAAGGGGAGGAGCACAGCATATAGAGGGGAGTATATACAGGATATACAAGGGGAGGAGCACAGCATATAGAGGGGAGTATATACAGGATATACAAGGGGAGGAGCACAGCATATAGAGGGGAGTATATACAGGATATACAAGGGGAGGAGCACAGCATATAGAGGGGAGTATATACAGGATATACAAGGGGAGGAGCACAGCATATAGAGGGGAGTATATACAGGATATACAAGGGGAGGAGCACAGCACATAGAGGGGAGTATATACAGTATATACAAGGGGAGGAGCACAGCATATAACGGGGGAGTATATACAGTATATACAAGGGGAGGAGCACAGCACATAGAGGGGAGTATATACAGTATATACAAGGGGAGGAGCACAGCATATAACGGGGGAGTATATACAGTATATACAAGGGGAGTATATACAGTATATACAAGGGGAGGAGCACAGCACATAGAGGGGAGTATATACAGTATATACAAGGGGAGGAGCACAGCATATAACGGGGGAGTATATACAGTATATACAAGGGGAGGAGCACAGCACATAGAGGGGAGTATATACAGTATATACAAGGGGAGGAGCACAGCATATAGCGGAGGAGTATATACAGTATATACAAGGGGAGGAGTATATACAGTATATACAAGGGGAGGAGTATATACAGTATATACAAGGGGAGGAGTATATACAGTATATACAAGGGGAGGAGTATATACAAGGGGAGGAGTATATACAGTATATACAAGGGGAGGAGTATATACAGTATATATCGGAGGAGTATATACAGTATATACAAGGGGAGGAGCACAGCATATAGCGGAGGAGTATATACAGTATATACAAGGGGAGGAGTATATACAGTATATACAAGGGGAGGAGTATATACAAGGGGAGGAGCATATACCGAATATACAAGGGGAGGAGCACAGAATATAGTGGGGAGTATATACAAGGGGAGGAGCAAAGTATATAGCGGGGGAGTATATACAGTATATACAAGGGGAGGATCACAGCATATAACGGGGGAGTATATACAGTATATACAAGGGGAGGAGCACAGCACATAGAGGGGAGTATATACAGTATATACAAGGGGAGGAGCACAGCACATAGAGGGGAGTATATACATTATATACAAGGGGAGGAGCACAGCATATAACGGGGGAGTATATACAGTATATACAAGGGGAGGAGCACAGCATATAGAGGGGAGTATATACAGGATATACAAGGGGAGGAGCACAGCATATAGAGGGGAGTATATACAGGATATACAAGGGGAGGAGCACAGCATATAGAAGGGGAGTATATACAGTATATACAAAGGGAGGAGCACAGCATATAACGGGGGAGTATATACAGTAGATACAAGGGGAGGAGCACAGCACATAGAGGGGAGTATATACAGTATATACAAGGGGAGGAGCACAGCACATAGAGGGGAGTATATACAGTATATACAAGGGGAGGAGCACAGCATATAACGGGGGAGTATATACAGTATATACAAGGGGAGGAGCACAGCACATAGAGGGGAGTATATACAGTATATACAAGGGGAGGATCACAGCATATAACGGGGGAGTATATACAGTATATACAAGGGGAGGAGCACAGCACATAGAGGGGAGTATATACAGTATATACAAGGGGAGGAGCACAGCATATAGCGGAGGAGTATATACAGTATATACAAGGGGAGGAGTATATACAGTATATACAAGGGGAGGAGTATATACAGTATATACAAGGGGAGGAGTATATACAGTATATACAAGGGGAGGAGTATATACAGTATATACAAGGGGAGGAGTATATACAGTATATACAAGGGGAGGAGTATATACAAGGGGAGGAGTATATACAGTATATACAAGGGGAGGAGTATATACAGTATATACAAGGGGAGGAGTATATACAGTATATATCGGAGGAGTATATACAGTATATACAAGGGGAGGAGCACAGCATATAGCGGAGGAGTATATACAGTATATACAAGGGGAGGAGTATATACAGTATATACAAGGGGAGGAGTATATACAGTATATACAAGGGGAGGAGCATATACCGAATATACAAGGGGAGGAGCACAGAATATAGTGGGGAGTATATACAAGGGGAGGAGCAAAGTATATAGCGGGGGAGTATATACAGTATATACAAGGGGAGGATCACAGCATATAACGGGGGAGTATATACAGTATATACAAGGGGAGGAGCACAGCACATAGAGGGGAGTATATACATTATATACAAGGGGAGGAGCACAGCATATAACGGGGGAGTATATACAGTATATACAAGGGGAGGAGCACAGCACATAGAGGGGAGTATATACAGTATATACAAGGGGAGGAGCACAGCATATAGCGGAGGAGTATATACAAGGGGAGGAGCACAGCATATAGGGGGGGAGTATATACAAGGGGAGGAGCACAGCATATAGCGGAGGAGTATATACAGAATATACAAGGGGAGGAGCACAGCATATAGCGGGGGAGAATATACAAGGGGAGGAGCACAGCATATTGCGGAGGAGTATATACAGTATATACAAGGGGAGGAGCACAGCATATAGAGGGGAGTATATACAGGATATACAAGGGGAGGAGCACAGCATATAATGGGGGAGTATATACAAGGGGAGGAACACAGCACATAGTGGGGGAGTATATACAGTATATACAAGGGGAGGAGCACAGCATATAGCGGGGGAGTATATACAGTATATACAAGGGGAGGAGCACAGCATATAACGGGGGAGTATATACAGTAATATAGCCGGCGAGCATATACTATATTTACAAGGGGAGGAGCACAGTATATAATGGGGGAGTATATACAGGATATACAAGGGGAGGAGCACAGCATATAATGGGGGAGTATATACAGGATATACAAGGGGAGGAGCACAGCATATAATGGGGGAGTATATACAAGGGGAGGAGCACAGCACATAGTGGGGGAGTATATACAGTATATACAAGGGGAGGAGCACAGCATATATAGCGGGGGAGTATATACAAGGGGAGGAGCACAGCATATATAGCGGGGGAGTATATACAAGGGGAGGAGCACAGCATATATAGCGGGGGAGTATATACAAGGGGAGGAGCACAGCACATAGTGGGGGAGTATATACAGTATATACAAGGGGAGGAGCACAGCATATAGCGGGGGAGTATATACAGTATATACAAGGGGAGGAGCACAGCATATATAGCGGGGGAGTATATACAAGGGGAGGAGCACAGCATATAATGGGGGAGTATATACAGGATATACAAGGGGAGGAGCACAGCATATAATGGGGGAGTATATACAAGGGGAGGAACACAGCACATAGTGGGGGAGTATATACAGTATATACAAGGGGAGGAGCACAGCATATAGCGGGGGAGTATATACAAGGGGAGGAGCACAGCATATAATGGGGGAGTATATACAGGATATACAAGGGGAGGAGCACAGCATATAATGGGGGAGTATATACAAGGGGAGGAACACAGCACATAGTGGGGGAGTATATACAGTATATACAAGGGGAGGAGCACAGCATATTGCGGAGGAGCATATACAGTAATATAACAGGGGAGCATATACCGAATATACAAGGGGAGGAGCACAGAATATAGTGGGGAGTATATACAAGGGGAGGAGCAAAGTATATAGCGGGGGAGTATATACAGTATATACAAGGGGAGGATCACAACATATAACGGGGGAGTATATACAGTATATACAAGGGGAGGAGCACAGCACATAGAGGGGAGTATATACAGTATATACAAGGGGAGGAGCACAGCATATAACGGGGGAGTATATACAGTATATACAAGGGGAGGAGCACAGCATATAGAGGGGAGTATATACAAGGGGAGGAGCACAGCATATAGAGGGGAGTATATACAAGGGGAGGAGCACAGCGTATTGCAGAGGAGTATATACAGTAATATAGCAGGGGAGCATATACAGAATATACAAGGGGAGGAACACAGCATATAGTGGGGAGTATATACAGTATATACAAGGGGAGGAGCAAAGTATATAGCGGGGGAGGAGCACACCTTATAGCTCTATAGACACATACAGGTATACAGAGGGACATAAATGGCACATACAGAGAACAGTACACAGGGGGACAGTATATATAGGGTGTATACCACACAGTACATAGTGTATTGGGGAATGTGAAGATATCAGGGTGTATTGAGCTGTATATAAACATAATGAAGACAGAAGGTTCAGATATATTCTGTAGGAGTATATGAGTGTATACCGGACATAAGTGTATACAGTATAGCAGTGTATACGGGGCACGTTGTATTTATTTCAGATAATCAAACAAATGTAAATATTAGAGAAAGAAGACAATGCAGAGTATACAGGAAGATCTACATTATTAGGGGGAAAAGTCATCAAAACCTCCCGGCTTCTGGGGGCATTTACTTATCACACAGGAGCCTGGAGGTCTAGGGGGGCAATTACTTATCACACAGGAGCCTGGAGGTCTAGGGGGGCATTTACTTATCACACAGGAGCCTGGAGGTCTAGGGGGGCAATTACTTATCACACAGGAGCCTGGAGGTCTAGGGGGGCAATTACTTATCACACAGGAGCCTGGAGGTCTAGGGGGGCAATTACTTATCACACAGGAGCCTGGAGGTCTAGGGGGGCAATTACTTATCACACGGGAGCCTGGAGGTCTAGGGGGGCAATTACTTATCACACAGGAGTCTGGAGGTCTAGGGGGCAATTACTTATCACACAGGAGCCTGGAGGTCTAGGGGGGCAATTACTTATCACACAGGAGCCTGGAGGTCTAGGGGGGCAATTACTTATCACACGGGAGCCTGGAGGTCTAGGGGGGCAATTACTTATCACACAGGAGCCTGGAGGTCTAGGGGACAATTACTTATCACACAGGAGCCTGGAGGTCTAGGGGGCAATTACTTATCACACAGGAGCCTGGAGGTCTAGGGGGCAATTACTTATCACACAGGAGCCTGGAGGTCTAGGGGGCAATTACTTATCACACAGGAGCCTGGAGGTCTAGGGGGCAGTTACTTATCACACAGGAGCCTGGAGGTCTAGGGGGGCAATTACTTATCACACAGGAGCCTGGAGGTCTAGGGGGCAATTACTTATCACACAGGAGCCTGGAGGTCTAGGGGGCAATTACTTATCACACAGGAGCCTGGAGGTCTAGGGGGCAGTTACTTATCACACAGGAGCCTGGAGGTCTAGGGGGGCAATTACTTATCACACAGGAGCCTGGAGGTCTAGGGGGCAGTTACTTATCACACAGGAGCCTGGAGGTCTAGGGGACAATTACTTATCACACAGGAGCCTGGAGGTCTAGGGGACTTTCATGTATAAACTGCATTTTGTGTTCATTGTCTTCTGCTTCTATAATATTTACATATATTAGGTGTATAGATGAGTATATAGGTATATAGTGTGTGTATAAGGACTATAGGCCAGTATATGGGGCTACAGAGCAGTATATGATACATGATATAAAGGCATACAGTGTATATATCAGGTGTGTATAGCAGTATATAAGGGCACAGTGTAAATATCAGGTGCACAGATGAGTATATAGGTAGGTATATAGTATGTGTATATGGAGTATAGGTCAGTATATGGGGATACAGAGAAGTATATAATACATCATATAGAGACGAACAGTGTATATATGGGGTGTATATTGTATGTAGATGGAGTATTGACCAGTATATGGAGGATACAGAAAAGCATATCATACATTATATAGGTGTATATCTGGTGTATAGATGAGTATATAGGTGCACACTATATTAGGTGTGTAGAACAGTATATAGGTGTATTGTGTGTGTATATGGGGTATACACCAATACAGAGCCATATATGATTTATTATATAGGTGTACAGTGTATATATCAGGTGTATAGAGCAGTATATAAGGGTATACTGTATATCAGCTGTATATAGCAGTATAAGGGTACACTGTATATAGCAGGTGTGTAGAACAGTATATAGGTGTATAGTGTATGTGGGGTATACACCGGTAAAGAGCAGTATATGATATATACACTATATACCTATATAATATATCTGGTGTATAGAGTAGTATATAAGGGTAAACTGTATATAGCAGGTGTATAGAGCAGTATATAGTGTATATAGCAGGTGTGTAGACCAGTATATAGGTATATAGTGTGTGTATGTGGAGTATAGACCAGTATACGGTAGATATAGGGAAGTATATGATGCATTATATAGACGTACAGTATATATATATCAGGTGTGTAGAACAGTATATAGGTGTACACTGTATATAGCAGGTGTGTATAGTAGTATATAAGGGTACACGGTATATAGCAGGTGTGTGGAACAGTATATAGGTATATAGTGTGTGTATGTGGAGTATAGACCAGTATACGGTAGATATAGGGCAGTATATGATGCATTATATAGGCGTACAGTATATCAGGTGTGTAGAACAGTATATAGGTGTACACTGTATATATAAGGTGTGTATAGTAGTATATAAGGGTACACGGTATATAGTGTGTGTATGTGGAGTATAGACCAGTATACGGGGGATACAGAGCAGTATATGATGCATTATATAGGCGTACAGTGTATATATCAGGTGTGTAGTGAATGTATACGGGGTACAGCTCGGGTCATACACAGCAGCGCTCGGCGGTGACAGTGACACAGCCCGGAGATGTCAGGGCCGCGCAGTCCCCACACACACAGGATATAGGAGGCGATGAGCGTCTTCTTACCGATACACTGCCCCACCGGGGTGCTGTACGGGTTCCCAAGTAGAAACTCCATCTTGATGACAACAAACAGCCGGACTCTGCAATGGTTCACACAGACAGGGCGATGTCCCGCCCACTCGCTATGACAATTGGATGAATTTACTGCTGCTCTTTTCCTATTGCTCCATCCTACAGTCTGTCAACTAAACAACCCGCCCATCCAAAGCCTAAACGAACATCACTGACATTCTAGTGGACAATACGCCAGTCCGTCATTTTGATATACAGGAGAAACAACCAATTAAATATAACCATAAACTGCCCTAAATATTGTCTTATCCCGCCTCCTGTACATGACAGGGACAGAACCCGCCCATCGGGTCTGATTGGCTAATGGCGCCTGACATTGCTTGGTCACGATGAATGCCCACCTTCCTCTGACGTCCTTCATGTTGAATAATAAATCTTTATCAGTAAGAACGTTCTTGACATTACTAGCCTATTCATTGGTCACTTTAAATCACGTGGGCCGTTTCCCTTAGCAACTAGAAAACGCTCTGCTAATTCTCCGGGCCGGCAGGTAATAACAAGGATATTGTGTATTTTTTCTGCTATTTTCTTACATTTGTAGACATTATGCTATAGGATATGTAGTAAGTTATGAATGAATGAATTGTTATATTATACCATCCATTGGGATGGTCCAGTGGTTGTGGAACTATAAGTACCAACAATCCTGACCACTCTCTGTAGTAAGGGAGAGTGAAATGAATAAAAGTTACCGATTTTGCTACTTCTTACTACATCTTGAATTTGTTGAGATCTCTGCTTGCTGTCAGTGAATAGACTCATCCCCTATCACATAATTGTTGAGATCTCTGCTTAGTGTCAGTGAATAGATTCATCCCCTATCACAGTGGTGGCGAACCTATGGCACGGGTGCCAGAGGCGGCACTCAGAGCCCTTTCTGTGGGCACCCAGGCCATCGCCCCTGCACACCAGACCGGACTCGAAGTATCTTCCTGCAGTTCCAAGCAACTTAAAAGATGCTGCTTTCAGTCAGATTTTGACACTTACTTCACTACTTGGGACTGTAGGAAGAGGGAGAATGAATAGACAGGGCCGAATTATCTTTGGGGGACCTCCTGCTGGCCCCTACAGGTCTACAGAGCAGCTAAAATGATGCAATATTTTCATCTTTCTGTTGCTGTCCACAGGAGGCCATTATAATTGTTGAAAAAAAGGGAGCAGTAAGTTACTGCTTTAATTTTTGGTCGGCACCTCGCGATAAATAAGGGGGGTTTTGGGTGTCTTTTTGGGCACTCGGCCGCTAAAAGGTTCGCCATCGCTGCGGGCCTATCACATAATTGTTGAGATCTCTGCTTGCTGTCAGAGAATAGACTCATCCCCTATCACATAATTGTTGAGATCTCTGCTTGCTGTCAGTGAATAGACTCATTCCCTTATCACGTAATTGTCGAGATCTCTGCTTGCTGTCAGTGAATAGATGCATCCCCCTAGCACATCCTTCTTACTTCTTGTACTCTTTCCCTTTAAGAAAGAAGCCAAAGCCAAGCGCCATGTACGACACAGCAGAGCCAAACGTGATAGATGATGAGATGCTGAGGAGCGCTGTGGAGGAACAGGGTCCACGCGGGGAAGCCGGACGCATCGCCAAGATGGAGGGCGTCAACCTTAAGGACATCACTAGCTTACGCCTTGATTTCAAAAGTAGGAAAGTTATGCCTCATGCAATGTGCTTTGGATCTAAGGTGTGAGGATCCTTAAAGGGAACCTGTCTCCAGAGTTTACCCCCTCAGGTCGGGGATGAAATGTCCTTACTAGAACTCCCTCATTTATGTAAAATCTCATAAAATCCCATAAAAAGTCAGGCAAATATGACACTTCTCTGCTCATGAGATGAGTCAAGTGTAGAGGCTTCAGGTGGAGTGACCATTCAGGTACCCCTATATTTTAATAATTTTTGTAGGACCTAGAAACATTCCTTTTTATATAACCAGAGATGCAGACAGTCAATTAAAAGGCGTGAATTGGATTTTTATTTGCAGCCCGCATTTCCTGCTATAATAATAATAACTCTTTATATAGCGCACACAGATTAGAGGTTGCTTACTGCCGTTATCTCCGGTTCTGGAGATCACAGAATCACAAGCCTGATGTAATCAGAAAGATGAGATTCTTATCTTTACAAGACAGCAGCAGCATGTGAGTAGGTACTAGAGAACCTAAGATAAGTAGTCTGAAGTGTAAAGCGCTATGGAATATGATGGCGCCATATATATAAAGATTATTATTATTATCTGAAGTGACCCTCCTACTGCTGCCTCTGAATATGACTCTTCTCTGATTATTCTCACATGACTTTGAAGGAGATTTTATTATATAGGTAAATGGGTGAGATTTAACATAAAAGAAGGAATTCTAGAAAGGATATTTTATACCTACCAGAGGGGGCTGATAGTTTAATGGGGTAAATCTGGTGACAGGTGAACTTTAAATGGATTTTTTTATATTGATGGCCTATGATTAGAATGGACCTTTATTATCATATCCTAAGGGGTTAGTACCCGGAATAGCCATTGATTAGCTGATTGAAGCGATCGTATCACTAAGGCAAGACCTGAGATCTATGACCTGTACCTGGTATAGGCTGCAGTTCTGTTTGCCCCCTTTAATCAGTTGCAGGGGTCAGACACTGATATTGATGATAATGTGGATCCTTTATCCAGAATTTTCTGATAACTGGGACTCCCAGCAATCAGAAGAACAGGATACATGTAAAGGGCTGCTTACATTCTGTACCAAGAGAAAAAATCATCCCAACGCTTCCTAGAAATTGAATTTCCTTATTCAAAGTTCTGTTAATATTACCGTGTGCAGACGCACAATGTCCGTTTTGGGCACGGTCTGTGCTGCATACACTTCTGCAGGACAAGCTACTGTAGGGGACCTGTGTCGATTATTGCACAACCCCCTTGAGGATTGATCATTACATTTTATAGATTCATGAAACCCCTTCAATAAGACTATAACACTGATCACACATTGTACTGCCGCTGCATTCACACAAGGAACTTTCTTGATGGCTGAGGGTCCTAGCAGTCAGGTTGGGAAAACTCAATAATATGATGCCTGTAGCCTCCTCTGGGGCCTCGCTGTATAAACCTCATATAGCCTGGGCCCCTACTAATGCCATGGTGAGTGACAGCTCTACTTATTCTGATTCCTCAGACATCCTGAAGATAGATAATCTATGGCAGTTCCATAGTCTGACCAAGCTACAGCTGGACAACAACATCATCGAGAAGATCCAGGGCCTGGACACACTGGTCCACTTGGTTTGGCTCGGTGAGTATAGAGGGGCTGTACATTTCCTGTATATACTGTACGTGTAGGTACAGCACATGATCACCATTCTACTGTAGAAGACAAGGACAATCACATTCCTATAATCTGACATCCAGTAATCCGGAAGATTTAATCAGCACACAGCTAAAGTATGAGATATTTTATAGAGTTTCTTGATATCCTATGATCCAACATATTTGGTATTAGAACCCTAGTGATCCTGGATTGAAGGGATTTTCTGGGATAAAGATTTAGGTTAGGCAGTGGTGTAACTAGAAGCTGATGGGCAAAGACTGTGCCAGGCCCTCGACTTTGATGTATGTACACCCCTGAGGTTAGGTATCCTCAGAGTAGGTAAATCAGATTTCTTGGGGTGTGACACACCAAAGGAAGACATTACATGGAACATGCAAACTTAGCTGCAGTACCCCAGCATGGCCACTAAAGGAGCTGTGTATCAGTCCAATAGGTAAGTACATATAGGTACAAATTGGTAAGTACATATGCACAGAGGGCCACATTTAGCATTTTAAATTTGCTCTGTGTTGGTTATTAGTTTGCGCAGCATAACTGCATTGTTGTATTTTGCATTAGGAGCCGCCTAATGACAAATCTCCCCCACAATGGGTATTTCCATTCTTCCAGTAGTTGCCTGATGATCAGTATTCATAGCCAGGGTCACTGTCATGGTGGTATTAGGTACTGATCACTCAGCCTGTGACTTCTTACAGACCTGTCATTCAACAACATCGAGGTGATCGAAGGCCTGAGTGCACTCACTAAGCTGGAGGATCT
Source organism: Engystomops pustulosus (assembly GCF_040894005.1). Classification (NCBI taxonomy): domain Eukaryota; kingdom Metazoa; phylum Chordata; class Amphibia; order Anura; family Leptodactylidae; genus Engystomops; species Engystomops pustulosus. The sequence continues at coordinate 16,046,216 of NC_092418.1, forward strand.
CAGCCTGTACAACAACCGCATCTCAGCCCTGGAGAACATGGACGGCCTGAAGAACCTGCAGGTGCTGTCCATGGGAAACAACAACCTGACCTCGCTGGAAAATGTAAGGCGGCACTCCGGGTCTGGAGACAATGAGCTCCTAATTCACTTGGGTACCAGTGTTATTGTAGAGTATTAAAGGGGTTTTTCAAAGACTGACATCTAATGGTGTATCCTAAGGATGGAAATCAAAGGGGTCCAACCCCCAAAACCTACACTGAGTAAGCTATTCCAGAACTTATATATAGAGTTGGAAATAGAAGGCTTTTCATTGTATAGTGTCCATGCTTAGGCGCGTATTAGGGCACATCTCCCATTGCATTGAGCATGAGAAGAGCTGCAGTACCCCAGTACAACCATTATACAGTGGATGGAGCTTTATCCATTGTAAAGTGATTGGTGTAGGGTTAGGGTGTTATAAACAGAAATTGTGGAATGGGTATGGGAATTGTCTGAAGTGCCAGAAAACCCCTTCACTTGTATGTCACGAAGAACTATAATACTATATTTTCAAGAACATCTAATAATTGTTCTGACTGATTCAATGTTCATGATTGGAAGAACATGGCCGCTCTTCTCCAGCGCCAGACTTGTCCACTGTTAGTGTTTTGAAGCTTATTCTATAACAGTGATGGCGAACCTATGGCACGGGTGCCAGAAGTGGCACTCGGAGCCATTTCTGTGGGCACCCAGGCCTTCACCCCAGGACAGAATTCACCAAATAGGACCAAATCCACCAAATCTTCCTGCACTCCCAGGCAACTTAAGATATTGGCTGTTTGGAACTGCGGGGAAAGTGAGAAGGTGCTGACAGAACTGCAATACTTTCAAGGTCCTCATTCTGGACCCACCATTCTTCCTCTGCAGAGAGACCCTGGAGAGAAGCTATAATGAGAATCTGAATTTGCCCTCCTTCTTTCAACTGTATTGATGGCCTTAGGGGGCCGATACGATTGAAAGATGTGGAACAACAGGTAGCAATACGTTACTGCTTAAAATGCCATGTTGGCACTTCATGGTAAATAAGTGGATTTTGGTTGTAGTTTGGGCACTCTGCCTTACAAAGGTTCACCATCACTGTTCTATAACAATCAGTTGGCTCGAGCTGCAATACCAGACACAACCTGTGAATAGTTGTGGCGCTGTTCCTGGAAGAGAGCAGCCTTATTTTAATTTTTCTTTAACTTTTAACATGTGTAAATATATCAATAAAACTTGATGGAAAACTTGGCACCTGATCAGTGTCAATTTATTGTTCTCCAGCTCATCTACTTGCGGAGATTCAAGCAGCTGCGGACCCTAAACCTGTCAGGAAACCCACTATCTGAAGACGACCAATATAAGTTATTTGTGGCGGCTCACCTGCCGGACCTCGTGTACCTGGACTTCAGACTCGTAGATGAGAATATTGTATGTATACTGCATGGACCACCCCTTTAAGGAGACCCACCTGACAATACATTAATATAGCAGACCGCATGATAGACAATGAAATCTCAAAGGCTTCTAGAGCTGAGGTCTCATTGCATGAAGTTACAGGGACTTATATTCAAGGATTGTAGCTTCTGAGATGTGTCCTCACACTGCTGTGCTCTGTGTGGTCAGTATTGGGTATTGTCCCTGGAGAAATGTCTAATCAGACCTTTGATTTGTAAAGCGCTACGGAATTTGATGGCACTATATAAATAAAGATTATTATTATTATTATTTGTTAGTAGCAGCAGGACTGTGAAATCTAAATTTAAATTTGAGGATTGTAGCAGGAAGGGGGTGTACCCACACTGCTGTTTTCTGTGCTTTCTGTAGTTAGGGTTATGTATCGACCCTGGAGAGATGTGTAGTCAGACCTTTGTGTATGTTATAAGTAGCAGCAGGACTGTGATATATAGATTTATATTCCAGGATTGTAGCAGTGGGGGAGTGTCCTCACACTTCTGTGCTATATGTTCTCTGCAGGCAGTGTTATTTATTGACCGTGGAGAGTTGTGTAACCATGACTTTGTGTATGTTAATAGTAGCAGCAGGACTGTGATATACAGATATATATTTTAGGTTTGGACTGAGCGCTGTTTTCACACTGCTGTGCTCTGAGATCCCTGCATCCCTGAGATAGCTACGGCCCCTCCCCTCTGCTTAAAGTGACTTCTGTAGTATTTGACTAAATGCCTGCTACAGTTTTTATGCAGACAGAAGGACTATGGAGCTGCTCAGTGCACAGAGCACAGCAGTGTGAGGAGCACTTCCCAAGTGCACTTGTAGCTGTAATATAAATCCATATTTTGCTTATCATTGGAGCTCCCAGCAGGGGGATACTCTGTGATCACCCTTCTTACAAGAGATTGTGTAATGCCGACATCCCCTTTAAGTTTCCTAACAATCCCCCCCTTCTTGTGTCCTAGAGGGACATCGCTAACGTGAGGTACCAGTATTCTATCGAGGAGCTGAATCACAACGAGACCCTGGAGAGAGTGAAGCGCGAAGAAGAGGAGAAGCGTCAGCGAGAGCTGGACAGTCACAAGGTAACCCCAAATTATACAGACTGGGACTGAGGGGTCACACATCCTGCCTCTCCCCCAAGTACTCCCCCCTCCAGGTCCATGAACATGCAGTATGACTGTCAGACTATGGATGCACATACAGGTCATGGGGACGTGTTATGTGCCCCCTCTATAACCTCTGACCCTCCATATCCCCAGGTCGCCTACGTGGAGTATCTGAACGGCCCCCACCTGTTTGAGAGTCTGTACACGGAGGATATGGAGGGAACCCGACTCTCGTCTCTCCCCGCTGTGGCTGAACTTATGGATTCATATCCTTTCATAACATACTGATAATACACAGGTAGAACCCTTCAGTACCAGAGGGCGCCACATGGTTCTTTAAAGGGAACCTGTCAGCAGAAGTTGACCTAATAAACCACTACCAGTGCGTTGTGAGTGTAACACCTTCTAGATCCTGTTTCTTCCATGACACATTATCCAGAAAATCTACTTTGAAGTGAGATGTAAATTGGTTGTATAAAGTCAAGGAGGTGGAGATTTTAACACTGAAGTCAAGCTCTCTTTCCTTAGAAAGCCCACTGCACTGTGATTGATGGTCCTGCATCCAGATCTCCTGAAGTCCGATGCGCCAGGTCAATCACAGAGGAGATGTTCAGAGCCCCCGCCTTAACTTCAGTGTTAAAATCTCCGCCTCCTTGACTTTCTAAAACCAATTTACATCTCACTTCAAAGTTAATTTTCTGGATGATGCGACCAAACTGGACCATAAAAGAAACAAACTAGAAGGTGTTACACTGCCTGATAATATTCTGGTTGGTTCGCTTTAAAGGGGTTATCCGGGTTTAAAAAATTTTTTATGGCCGGGCTGGGGAGGGCTATTTAAACATAATAAACATGTACTTACCTCCTCCGGTGTTGCCGATGTCCCGCGCCGTGGCCCGTCTTCTCCGTGTGCCGGCGCACAGAGAGCTTCCGGCCGGCCGGATGCTCCCATGCGCACCATCTCCCAGCGCTTACAACGCTGAGAGATAGGGACAGATGGGAGGAGCCGTCCACAACGCGGACCAGAAGCTCCCTGTGCGCGGCTTCCGTGCCCCTGTTTGTTTACAAAGGCACGGATCGAAGTGACCGCGGCGCGGGACATCGGCGCCGCCGGAGGAGGTAAGTCCATGTTTATTATGTTTAACTATCCCTCCCCAGCCCGGCCATAAAAAGATTTTTAAACCCGGATAACCCCTTTAATGTCAAAGTATCCTGCAAAGTACTTGGACACTATTTGGTGGTGTATTCTAGGAACAATATGGCGGTATTATCTGCACTGTTTCAAGAGTATTGTGTATATTCCGATGATTGTTTGGGCATTACATGGCAGCATTATCTGGGAATGATATGACTGTATCATGGGCGCTGTTTCTTCTGGTAATCCTTCATATAATTTTGTCATTACTTGGGGTAATTATGGCAGCACTTAAATTAAGTATTGTGTTATCTTGTGTAGTATGTGGGCACTGTTTATCAGTATTGAGATGGTTCTTTCAGGGAAAAGTGTGTAAATCAAACATGTTATTTGTAAACTATATACATTATTATGGAATTATCTGGGCACAGTATAGCAGTGTAGTACAGTATCTTCTGGGCACAGTATAGCAGTGTAGTACAGTATATCTGGGCACAGTATAGCAGTGTAGTACAGTATATCTGGGCACAGTATAGCAGTGTAGTACAGTATATCTGGGCACAGTATAGCAGTGTAGTACAGTATATCTGGGCACAGTATAGCAGTGTAGTACAGTATCTTCTGGGCACAGTATAGCAGTGTAGTACAGTATCTTCTGGGCACAGTATAGCAGTGTAGTACAGTATTATCTGGGCACAGTATAGCAGTGTAGTATTATGTGGGCACTGTATAGCAGTGTAGTATTATGTGGGCACAGTATAGCAGTGTAGTACAGTATTATGTGGGCACTGTATAGCAGTGTAGTATTATGTGGGCACTGTATAGCAGTGTTGTACAGTATCTTCTGGGCACAGTATAGCAGTGTAGTACAGTATATCTGGGCACTGTATAGCAGTGTAGTATTATGTGGGCACTGTATAGCAGTGTAGTATTATGTGGGCACAGTATAGCAGTGTAGTACAGTATTATGTGGGCACTGTATAGCAGTGTAGTATTATGTGGGCACAGTATAGCAGTGTAGTACAGTATATCTGGGCACTGTATAGCAGTGTAGTATTATGTGGGCACAGTATAGCAGTGTAGTACAGTATTATGTGGGCACTGTATAGCAGTGTAGTATTATGTGGGCACAGTATAGCAGTGTAGTACAGTATCTTCTGGGCACAGTATAGCAGTGTAGTACAGTATTATCTGGGCACTGTATAGCAGTGTAGTATTATGTGGGCACAGTATAGCAGTGTAGTACAGTATTATGTGGGCACTGTATAGCAGTGTAGTATTATGTGGGCACAGTATAGCAGTGTAGTACAGTATCTTCTGGGCACAGTATAGCAGTGTAGTACAGTATATCTGGGCACTGTATAGCAGTGTAGTATTATGTGGGCACAGTATAGCAGTGTAGTACAGTATTATGTGGGCACTGTATAGCAGTGTAGTATTATGTGGGCACAGTATAGCAGTGTAGTACAGTATCTTCTGGGCACAGTATAGCAGTGTAGTACAGTATCTTCTGGGCACAGTATAGCAGTGTAGTATTATGTGGGCACTGTATAGCAGTGTAGTATTATGTGGGCACAGTATAGCAGTGTAGTACAGTATTATGTGGGCACTGTATAGCAGTGTAGTATTATGTGGGCACAGTATAGCAGTGTAGTACAGTATATCTGGGCACTGTATAGCAGTGTAGTATTATGTGGGCACAGTATAGCAGTGTAGTACAGTATTATGTGGGCACTGTATAGCAGTGTAGTATTATGTGGGCACAGTATAGCAGTGTAGTACAGTATCTTCTGGGCACAGTATAGCAGTGTAGTACAGTATATCTGGGCACTGTATAGCAGTGTAGTATTATGTGGGCACAGTATAGCAGTGTAGTACAGTATTATGTGGGCACTGTATAGCAGTGTAGTATTATGTGGGCACAGTATAGCAGTGTAGTACAGTATCTTCTGGGCACAGTATAGCAGTGTAGTACAGTATCTTCTGGGCACAGTATAGCAGTGTAGTATTATGTGGGCACTGTATAGCAGTGTAGTACAGTATTATGTGGGCACTGTATAGCAGTGTAGTATTATGTGGGCACAGTATAGCAGTGTAGTACAGTATCTTCTGGGCACAGTATAGCAGTGTAGTACAGTATATCTGGGCACTGTATAGCAGTGTAGTATTATGTGGGCACAGTATAGCAGTGTAGTACAGTATTATGTGGGCACTGTATAGCAGTGTAGTATTATGTGGGCACAGTATAGCAGTGTAGTACAGTATCTTCTGGGCACAGTATAGCAGTGTAGTACAGTATCTTCTGGGCACAGTATAGCAGTGTAGTATTATGTGGGCACTGTATAGCAGTGTAGTATTATGTGGGCACAGTATAGCAGTGTGGTACAGTATTATGTGGGCACTGTATAGCAGTGTAGTATTATGTGGGCACTGTATAGCAGTGTAGTACAGTATATCTGGGCACTGTATAGCAGTGTAGTATTATGTGGGCACAGTATAGCAGTGTAGTACAGTATTATGTGGGCACTGTATAGCAGTGTAGTATTATGTGGGCACTGTATAGCAGTGTAGTACAGTGTATCTGGGCACTGTATAGCAGTGTAGTATTATGTGGGCACAGTATAGCAGTGTAGTACAGTATTATGTGGGCACTGTATAGCAGTGTAGTATTATGTGGGCACAGTATAGCAGTGTAGTACAGTATTATGTGGGCACTGTATAGCAGTGTAGTATTATGTGGGCACTGTATAGCAGTGTAGTACAGTATATCTGGGCACTGTATAGCAGTGTAGTATTATGTGGGCACTGTATAGCAGTGTAGTACAGTATATCTGGGCACTGTACAGCCGTGTAGTATTACATGGGCACACTATAGCAGTGTATTATTATCTGGGCACAGTATAGTAGTGTAGTATTATGTGGGCACAGTATAGCAGTGTAGTATTATCAGGGCACAGTATAGCAGTGTGGCACAGTATGGAGTTGTCCCCTGACCCCATGGTACTAGTACTCGTGTTGTTCCTTAGCCTGCACCTCACTTTCAGGAGTAAGTGCACTGAAGTATGTCAGACTATATTTGAGTACGGTCTCAAGCACCATGAGAAGAGAGAAGCAGAGATGGCGGTATTCAACGAATGTCTGCAGGAAGCAGTGACAGAGAACCAGGAGGCAGGAGCCAAGAAAATCCAGGAATTTGACTCAAAGAACGGTGAGGTAAAAAAACCATCCAGAGTGTGAGGAGCCACATTTCCTTATAGACTTTGAGCTTCACTTTCTTATCATTTTCAAGTCCTCTACTTGCTGTCAGTGAATGGAGACAACGCTATACAGTATAGTTACTAATTATTACTGCACAGGCTACACAGTGTCACATGGATTCCCTTCTCTCTCCAGCTGCTGTATGAGCTCTCCCAGATCACAGAGCAGCAGATTCTGGATGCAAAGTCCCTGCAGTACAGTCAGGACGTGGCGCAGCTCATGGACGCGCTGCTGAACCTGGAGATACAACTGGTGGATCAGCTGGAGGTAAGAGGATGAGCCATCAAAACTCTGAGATATAAACACCCTGAACTGTTTTGTTTCGTCCCTCTATTATTCCTCCTGGAAATAGCTGGATAAATTCACAACTGGGAGTTACCACTTTCAAATCACATCTGAATCACATTGAACAGGGATGGCGAGGAGTCGGACAGGAACAGGGAGTCAGACTGTTCCGTGTCCCACCCTTTTCACAGAGAATATAACAATGCCCAATTCCAAAAACATTTCCCGGAGGAGTAACAGAGGAGCAGTATATTCCAGAATCCTAAGAAAATGTGCTCCACAATTCTAGAAAATCCATATATATTTAATAAGAAAAGATTTGGCAGAGAAGTTGAACAGTTGAAAAAATATCACAAATTGAGATTTTTTTAGGGTTTGGGGTCGGGGGTCACCTTTACATTTTCCTCCTTTCAGGAAATCATTAAGGAATATGAAAGAAATATCGGAGAGCTGGTGTCTTCATTCCTGGAAACTGTGCAGGGACTATATCCTTTCTGTACATGGCCATCGTTATATATCAAACTATACTTATGTTATGTTGCAGTATTATATTATATTATAGTACTATATTATATTTTATCATATTATAGTATTATATTAAATTGCAGTATTATATACCGGTAATATTATATCGTAGTACTATATTATATCATATTATATTGTAGTATTATATCATATTTCCCTTATAATTTAAAAAAAACCCAAGAGGATCTTAGACATGAATATTGCATAATTTTTCTTTACAGTTTGCTGAAAACGCAATTCCCCAATTACTTAGATATTGGGATTTAATTTCAGCCGCCCATTCCTTTGTTCTCAAGGGAAATAAGACGCTGCTAGAGGAGTCTACCATCAAGTTATTCCCTTCTCCTTATTCAGAATACATGCATGCTTGGCCATCTGCTTGGAGATCTGCTGCAGTCGTTGACCACGTGAGCATTTGGGCCACAGCTATCTCTCCGGATCTCCTCATGCACATGCAGGCTCTGTTCCCCTCAGTATGCATGTGCCCTCTATGGGGAGAAGGGAATAGCTGAGGCTTCTCTGGCAGCAGCTTTAATTACATGAGATCGAAGGATCTAGACATTCAACACCCTGATCATCTACAGTCAGGGTGCAGTTGGGAGACCCTCATGTCAATCACTCGCAACACTGCTGCCTTAACCCCTTCCTGTACAATGGCTCAGATCCGAGACCTGGAGAACCAGCATCATGAGAAGCTCCTGGAGCTGTGCATCAACCTGCTGGAGAGAGTGCTGAAGGGGGAGATGGATGAGGACATGACAGACGACCTACGGGCAGTAAGTACTCATTTGACTGGTCTCTGAACCAGTTGCTGCAAGACTACAACTCCCAGCATGCTCTGACTGCCACATCCATACTGGGAGTTTCAGCTTTGCAGACACTGGAGAGTCCTGGGTTGGAGATAACAATGTTTTAATTGATCTGTTGAATCCTTGCTGCAGTGTAAAGCATGGTGGAGCCCTTCTCCTGCTGACTAATCTCTCCCTTCCTGATAGTTATTTGTAGACAAAGATACAATCATAAACGCGGTCAGTGCTTCCCATGACATCCACATGCTGAAAATCGACAACCGAGAAGATGAACTGGTCACCAAGATCAACAACTGGGCCACAAACCTCATACAGAAGGTGAGACCTTGATCTTAGGGCTCATGTGGGGAATCTATCGCAGCCTAACAGCGCCACACCTGTCTACAGGCCGTGTACGATATTGCAGGCAACCCCATTTATCTTGTTGCTGATGTCACCATGGAGTGGTCACGTGATTTCATCACCCAGCAGGTTCATCCAGGAATCTGTCATGTGACAACACCATGATGATGTCAGGGACCAATAGGGACTCAGGTTTTACCTCCTTTTCAGGTCCATAGGGATGAACTGCAGAGAAATCGGAAGCGGGTCGCAGAGATCAACACATACATCGATCACCTGAGGGACGAGCTGGACAACCTTGATGTTCATGAACAAATATGAGATTCTAGTGAAGATGGCAGCTGCGCAAAATTACCTTGGCCAAACCAAGCAGATCAGAAACTTCTGGAAGTATTTTATATAAATCTTATTTGTGAGGATATGTCATTGCTTTATGATTGGTGGGCGGCGGCCTAATGGTCCTCCACTAACATACAGAATGAAGAGATTGAACACTACGTCTTCTTTGTCCTGCACAGCGGCGCCCCCCAACGCCTACTGTGCAAATTGCAGGAAAGCTCCATGCACATGAGCCAGCAATCTGGGACACTCAGATTATCCCAGTGATTTGATCACAGAAGGTCGTTCTCCTTTAAAGGGGATGAGTCAGCAGGTGTGATCATGCAGCCAGTGTTATGTATTGTCCCTGGAGAGATGTGTAATCAGACATTTCTGTATGTTAGTAGCAGCAGGACTGTCATATATGACTTTACATTCCAGGATTGTAGCTGTGGGGGGTGTGTGCCTATACTGCTGTTCTCTCTACAGACAGTGTTAGTTATTGTCTCTGAAAATGTGTATGTTGTTAGTAGCAGCGGGACTGTGATATATGGATTTATATACCAGGATTGTACTGGGGGTGGGGGGTGTCCTCACACTGCTGTGCTCTCTGTAATGAGCTGCTTCACAATTCCACCCCTCTACTCGGCATGGCTGCTGTAGCCAACTGCAGATCTTAAATAGAGCAAAGGGGATATGGAGCACTTCACGTCAGAGAGCATAACAGTGTGAGGACATGCCCCCAGAGCTACAATCCTGGAATATAAATCCACAGTCCTGCTGCTACTAACAACATATACAAAGGTCTGATTGCACATCTCTCTGTATGATCACCTGCTGACAGGTTCCCTTTAAGCCCTGATAACTTATAGAGTGACCAATGATCATCAGACTTGTGTGATGTGTACTTGCAGCTACGTATGTACAGAATGATAACTATTGGAAATCCTCTTCTTCTATCCCTTTACTTCCTTTGTACATAGCAAGAAAGGATCACACAAATAACATGTGACATTTTAACCCTTTACACATTTGTTATTTTTTAACTTATAAAAAAAGAATAAACAAATGAAATGACTTTAATATCATTTTTACAGCCACAAAAATTCTTCATTGCCGAATCAAGCTGTAGTAAAAAAAATAAAGTAATGCGATCTATAGTTTCATTAACTATTTCCTACCTGTTTGTGCATGCAGCTCCTATGCAGATTTCTATGGTTGCAGACTACAATCAGTAGGATTGGGGTTTAAAGAAAATCTACTATTTGATTTTATGCATTACGATCCAAACATACCTTGAGAATGCTGTAGCTACGCTGATGCAGTAACATATCTTGTTTATTCCTTGTGCTGAAAGCCTTTGCTGAAAATACAATTATAAAATTATAATAATAAAGCTTTGTCGCTCTGTGCCCCAGCCCCCGGCGCTTCTCCTCTTACATGAGTTATGCTCTGTTCCAATGAATTATGTAATCACGGTGTTGTGTCTGACAGGCAGAAGTAATCAACCGCTGCACCATCCACAAGCTGCTGTGTAGGAGTCATCCAGCTCAGTATGAATTCACACGTGGTATGCCCAGCGTACGGGCATACCGCTGTGTGCTGGATAGGAGGTGGCCCCTCCTCCCTCCATAGAAAACAGCGGCGCACGGCCGCACACTCACAGAAAGATAAAGCATGCTCTATCTTTTTGCGATGTGCGGCATGGATCGGTGCCACACATGTTTTGCCCGCAAATTTGCGGCCGCATGTACGTCCCCGCAGACGGCCATGTGAATGAACCCTCAGGTTGATTATTCCTGTCTGGACAGGTCAGGAAGCTCTGTGTAATGTAAGAAGGCAATCCAGCTTTCCCAAGGTCCTGAATGTTATAATTGTTTTTTTCAGCCAAACCACTCAAATAAACAAGACATGTTTCTGCATCAGTGTAGCTACAGAATTCTCAAGGTATGTTTGGTTCATAATACATAAAATCAAATGGTAGATTTCCTTTAAGTTACTACATGTTCTGAATAGGAAGTGGACAGCTGACTACACAGAGCTCATTAAGACACATTGGGGCGCATTTATTAAGGGTCCGCAGAGCGCATTTCTGTTTTGCGCCAGATTTAACAGGGGATTTTGGCACACGCAATTGGATTTTGGTGCATCGGCGCTGGCTTGCGCGCGACATAAATCGGGGGTGGGCCGTCGGACAACCCGGCGGATTCTTACTACGCGCAGGATTTAACATTTCGAATTATGTCGCAAGACACGCACTTCCAAGCACCGGGAAGAAGAAGGTGAACTCTGGCTGACCTCGGCACAGAAGCGACGGATGCAGGAACACGGGCGCATAAGCTACATGAATCGCGCCGGACTTCATCTTCGTCGGACCGTCCGAATCCGGGATCGCGACAGGACCAGGTAAGTAAATTTGCCCCATTGTTCTGCACTGGAGCTGCATACACACAAGTGTAGGGGATTTTATATGAGGACTTTTGGGAACTGTTCTGTTTTTGTTCTCTTAGGGAGGGGAGTTCTTTCTTATGAGTTCTTTCCTCATCCAATCCCTACCCTTCCTCGGTTGAACTTGATGGACAAGTGTCTTTTTTCAACCGTATAAACTATGAAACTATGAGGAGGGTTGTAATAATATATATTATTGGGGTCAGTCCTGTAGCAGCTTGTGTTTAGACGTGGAGCTTGAAGAACAGAGATGGACAAACAGAGTGCCTGCGGCCGTGCGGGCCTGTATCTCCTGCAGGTCGTAGTCATGGGCCCATTCCACACTTCCCCAGTGCTGGATCTGAGAACAAGGAAATAAATGGGTTAAACATCCAACACATTACGGGGCAGAAAATGTACTTTTACATCCATTCTATGAATCAGATAAAGATCCAAAGCCACTGTGGATTGTAGCCCCTTGGCACGGCTCAGAGACTTATGTTCTGTCTGAGTAGTATCAAATGGTTCTGATCTCTACCAGACTACAACCCCCAGCAGCCACAGCTCTATGGGTCCCTCACCTGATACTCCTCCTCCAGGCGGGACAGCAGCACAGCCTTCTGCACAGTCAGGAATCGGTCCACTAGGCACATGCTGAGTATGAAGGACTTCAGCTGAGTGATCATGAACTCAATACCTGAGGAGAACAACATTGGGTCAGATACACACAGGCCAATGCTTCATGCAGACATCACACAGCGCCCCCTGCTGCACTGACCTAGTAATGACCAGGAATTGTAGGAGGCCAGATGCCGGTGAAACACGTCTCTAGTCTTGTCTGGAATATCCGGTCCCATGATGCTGGTAGACGAACCAATCACAACGTCGTATCTGATGAGCAGAACCAAGTTAGAAATGTATAGACTGGACACTGCTGTATATCATGACCACAGAACATTGCGCCTTCTCACCTGTTCTCAGCCCATTTCAGTACAGGGTCCCATTCGTTTGTCTGCAGCTCCACAAGTCCAGGGGGCTCCTCTACTCTGTAACTAGGGAGAATAAAATGATTTGTCTTTATATAGCAGCATGGGGCGGCAATCATGAGTTTATGGAAGCCAGGGAAGTGTACTGCGGCAGCACATAGTATTGAAGGAGATGGGTGTCTGAATCTTTTGGCTATGACAAAGTAAATGGACGCAAGAGGGGAGAAGAACAAGGTTATCTGCTGCACAGAGCATTTAAGGTGTGTGCTGATACTATCTGAGATAGTGGCCGGTCCAGTTGTGATGGTAGTCAGGACTGGGCTGCATGTCGTGTCCTGCAGGGAAGAGGCAAATGGAGACTAAAGGGAGGTACATAAAAGGAGAGGAGTGTGATGATCTTGAGGAACTCACCAAACTGTGTCTGTATCGAGGAACTTCAATGAGGATTTAATGAGCTGCTCCTTATTCCTTTGTGTCGGGTTATCTAGAGCCGTGTTACACAGCGTGGTCTACAGAACGGAATATGTAATAGATAGACATGCGAGAAATAGATACAAACATACATATTAGATAGATAGAATTATTATTACCAGGTGCATTGTGAAGAATTTGATGGTGTCACGTTGGGAGTCCCACTCGGTCGCCACGGCTATAGCTAAGGGTTCGCTGGGGACTGTGAAGAGCTTTCCTTGGGGAGTCTTCAGCTTCCTGTGATCCAGGTTGATCTCATATCCTCCTGAAAGTAACACAGAAAAACACAATGATGTCAGATCACTAATCTTCTAATATTTTCCCTGTTATTCCACATGATTAGAACAGTGGGAATCCCAGAGAATGTGGGGTCCCCCAGTATAGAGTCTCCTGAAGACACCCAGGAGTGAGAACTTATGTCACCCTGGTCTCTGATCTTTCTTATAATACCCCCCTGAATTTTCCTAGGATTTTGAACACCATATTTGCTCTGTCAAAGTAAATCCATTACTGGATCCCAAAATAGATAAATCTTGTGCAGTTACAACTTTGTTTTAAGTTCCCAATCATCTACCCAGTGATGTGAGCACTAGGTGGAGCTCCCATCATACTACTACATACTATTAAATTCCGTACATGGGCAGTCTGCAGTGAGCTCCCTCTAGTGGTGACTGCAGGCAGTATAGAATTATATCATGTAGCTGTGATTTGGGGCTCTGGATCAGCAGGTGGAGATCTTATCATTATTTGAAAGTAGATTAAGAAAATAACTGGTGCAGAATTTAGACTGACATGGAGTTAAAATGGTAGCGAGGGTGAACATAAGTAGTGGCCCGAAGTGCTCCATACTGCTAATTCTAAGTTTCTCTTCGAGGTGATACCGCCATGTCAAGACCTGCGGAGGACAGTGCGGGGATCGAGATAAAGAGGAGCGGAGGTGAGTATTTGTAGGTTTTTTTAATGTTTTTTTCAGTGGTAGATTTCCTTTAATATTTTTATCACTACAGTATGGACTTTGGGAACGCCTATCGCCAGTCCCAGTGGTTGCCATATTGCCAGCGACACACACAGCTTTCCCAGAAACAGATAACAACTAAATATATCTAAGACATGAACATCTCACCTTCGCCTTGAGCAATGCTGACATTCTGATAAAACTTCTTCCTTTCTGGAACACAAAAACAAGGAAATAGATTGCATCTTTTAAGAACTACCACGTACGTGTCATATATCCAACTGTATAGTAATCCCTGTTCTCACCAGTAGGAGGGGCATAATATCTCTTCTGTATGAAGGTGGTCTCCAGGGAGCATAGCCCCCGACACAGGCCACTACCTAGCACCACCGGCCGTGTGCACAGCATACGATGGAGGCTCGGCAACATCCTTACTAGGTCTTGGCAGTTACTTTAAGAAAACCTAAAAACAAAAACAGCAAAAAATATTAAGTCTTAAACTGATATTGTACTTCTCGGGTCCTTAAAGGGGATGTCTTTCTGGACAGGAAGATTTTCTCCAAAACTGACGGTATTGTTCCCCCTTCATTCTTTGTGTCTCTCCATATTTCAAGTTTTTTTACAATATATCTGATGGGGGTTTGAATCCAAGACTCCGGATAGAATAGACTGCACCATAGTGAAAGGAGTCACAAGCTCACCATGTAGGTAAAGGAGTATGTTCTCTAGACACAGAAGTAAATACTCCCCCTCCCTTCTATGTCAGGAGATGTGACTCCAGGCACTCTCATACTACTCCCAAGACATGTCTAAGGGGAATGTGAACCCAAAACTCTTGACACAGAAGGCAACAACAGAGCGAGGTGAACCCCAACCTTACTTCGTGTTAGAGGGTGAATTTTCAATAGCAATGTTCTTCTCTACAGTTATCAAGTAATAGTATATGGAAGGATCTCTATATGACCGTATATATAAGATACTTCTATACGTCTATAGGTACCGGCACATAAAGCTGTATCCTCTATATAGTAAAGATGAACGTTACTATTGAAGCTATCGGGCTGAAATATCCTCCCTCCAATAGATCAAGCTCATTGCTCGCCTTTAGATCAGGAGTCTTAGGTTCACACATCACATTTTACAATATCCTGAAATGTTGAGGTGTGTTATATCCATCTCATGGATCTCATTGTCTCATCTCTGACCTGTCTCATCTCTGACCTGTCTCATCTCTGACCTGTCTCATCTCTGACCTGTCTCATCTCTGACCTGTCTCATCTCTGACCTGTCTCATCTCTGACCTGTCTCATCTCTATTTCTATGTGTCAGATACTAGTGAATGGTCAGAAGCTAAATAAAAGTGTAGACAAACCTGTACCCTGATAATCTAAGCACATTGTCATCTCAAAGCATCTCGTAGCACAGAGGGATCATTAAGCGTTCTCTTTAGAAACCCTGGAATTTTACACTGAACATCACTGAGTGATAGTAGCTAAAACTCAATACAATTGTAAAGTAAGGGGTTCACAATGATATTTATTGTGTAAACATCACTAGGGGATTGAAATTTGATCATTTTCTTTTATGGACAAACCCCTTAAAGGCATCTCTGGTCACCTGACATGAAGCGGGAGGCATTACCGCCACTATTTTTAGATCTGGGACCCCAATCAGTGGGGACACAGGGATCAGACATTCATCTCCAATTAGAACTACAAGATAATCCCCTTTAAGCCTGTCCCTGGATGGATTTCATTCATTGACAGCAAGCAGAGATCTTGCCTCTGGCAGTGGGGAGTGATACAGAAGTGACTCCTGACAGATACCTGGTCTTAGAACGCAGCCTGGGATATGAACCTCCTCCAGGGTGAATCACATAAGCTCCATATTCTATCACACGATCCAGCACTTCATCCTCTGGGCGCAGCCATATTGTTGACCCTGGTTTGTCCTCCTACGTCACGTCCATCCTCCAACCAATCACAGCCTCCTCTTCAGGACACGAAGACTACATCTCCCGGCGTTCCACGTTCAGTGCCTCGGCCAATGGCAGCGTCAGTACTAGTAAGGGCGGGGCGTCCGTTTGCCAATCGGCGCGCTGGCTTGTGGAGAGGCCCAGGCGCTCAGGCCGGGAGCGGAGAAGCGGCCGAGCCCTGCGGGACGAGCTGTGCCCAGCGGCGGGGGGACCGGCACAGGACATGCCGGTCCGCACCGAGGCCTGCAGCACGGCCTCCGGCTCAGCGTCCCTCATCCCGCCACCTCCCATCAACACGCAGCAGCCCGGGGTGGCCACCACCCTCCTGTACAGCGGCTCCAAGTTCCGGGGGCACCAGAAGAGCAAAGGCAACTCGTACGATGTGGAGGTGGTGCTGCAGGTGAGCCCCGGGGTGGCCATAGACGCCTCACATACCGGCTACTGCCAGCACCTGGGGGGAGGACAGCGCCCCTAAGCGGCCGCCCGCAGCATGGGAGGATGTGTGAGCCCCAATGTGTCCCCCATATATCCTTATATACTGACCATAGACACCATATATCCTCATACTGATCATAGCTCCCCTCATACTGCCCATGAGCCTTCATATATCCTTATATACAGATCATAGATCCCCCTCATACTGCCCATGGCCCCAATATATCCTAATATCGTCACCATAGACCCCCCTGTACTGCCCATGGCCCCCATATATCCTTATATCGTCACCATAGACCCCCCCTGTACTGCCCATG
Organism: Engystomops pustulosus; assembly: GCF_040894005.1. Lineage (NCBI taxonomy): Eukaryota > Metazoa > Chordata > Amphibia > Anura > Leptodactylidae > Engystomops > Engystomops pustulosus. Next base: position 16,063,036 of record NC_092418.1, read on the forward strand.
GCCCCCATATATCCTTATATCGTCACCATAGACCCCCCTGTACTGCCCGTGGCCCCAATATATCCTAATATCGTCACCATAGACCCCCCTGTACTGCCCATGGCCCCATATATCCTTATATCGTCACCATAGACCCCCCTGTACTGCCCATGGCCCCCATATATCCTTATATCGTCACCATAGACCCCCCTGTACTGCCCATGGCCCCAATATATCCTTATATCGTCACCATAGACCCCCCTGTACTGCCCATGGCCCCCATATATCCTTATATCGTCACCATAGACCCCCCTGTACTGCCCATGGCCCCATATATTGTCACCATAGACCCCCCCTGTACTGGCCATGGCCCCCATATATCCTTATATCGTCACCATAGACCCCCCTGTACTGCCCATGGCCCCCATATATCCTTATATCGTCACCATAGACCCCCCTGTACTGCCCATGGCCCCCATATATCGTCACCATAGACCCCCCTGTACTGGCCATGGCCCCCCTATAACCTTACGTTCTGATCATAGACCCCCTGCACTGTCCATAGCCCCCATATCTCATACTGATCATAGCTCCCCTCATACTGCCCATGACCCTTCATCTAGCCTTATATGTGGATCATAGACCCCCCTCCTTGTACTGCCCATGAGCCCCCATATATCCTCATATGCTGCCCATAACCCCTTATATATCGATCATAGATCCCCCTTGTACTGCCCATGCCCCCCCCCCATATATACTTATACTGATCAGACCCCCATATATATACCCCCATATGGACCCCTGTACTGATCATAGTCCCCATATATCTATATACTGATCATAGACCCCACTGTACTGCCATGGCCCCTGTATATCCTTGTATATTGATCATAGACCCCAGTATATCCTTATGTTGTCGCCATAGACCCCCCCCCTGTACTGCACATGGCCCCCATATAACCATACATACTGATCAGACCCCCTGCACTGTCCATAGCCCCTTAAGCTCTTTCTATACTCCTCTATATGGACCATAAACTCACCAGATGCCCCCATATACTGACAACAGGCCTCCTCTACTACCCATCAATTCTCAGATACTGACTACAGACCGTATTACAAAGGCTATGGGTGGTCCCTCTAAATAAAAGATCTATGCCGATGCTATAGGGCAGTGATGGCAAACCTTTTAGAAACAGAGTGCCCAAACTACAACATAGACCCACTTATTTATCACAAAGTGCCAACACAGAAATTTAATTTGATTTATACTCCCTGCTCTGTCACAGTTTTCATTGATACCAGCACCGAGGACACCAATAAAGCAGAAAATAGTCCCAGGTAGCGCTGTCACTTTAAAATAACTCTGTGCACAGCAAGTCCTGGGCTGTCTGGGACTGCAGGAAGATACCTGGAGTCATCTCTGGTGATGGCCTGAGTGCCCACAGAAAGGGCTCTGAGTGCCACCTCTGGCACCAGTGCCATAGGTTCGCCATCACTGCTATAGGGTGATAAGCGGGTGCCATATACCTCTTACTGATTTCTCCAGGGGCCAGTCTGGAATCCCCTTATACACAGGTATAGATGGTGTAGTCTGGGATGGGTGGGGACCCCTTGTTGTGGCCTTGCGTCAGGCTAACCTTTGCAGTGATTGCTAAGTATGAAGGGTCAGTAAAGTGTAAATGCTGCCATCCCCCCCCCTATTGGTTACAGCATCTCTTCCTGAACATTGATGATTGCGCTTGTCCTCATGTGATCCCCCGGCGAAGATGTCCTCACACCGACCCTCTGCTGCTCATGGTTATAGATTTATACATTACTCCAGACCTGACCGGAAAGAGGGGAGGGGGTCACCTGATCTGTGATACATGGCGGCCATTGTGCTCCAGCCTTAGTCATGCAACAATCAGCTCCTGTGACTAGAGAATAACACTTCACTCTAAACCGTCTGGACTGACACATTGTAACAAAACTTATCAGCTGATTGGTTAGTGCAGCAGATCTCATTATAGAGTATCAGCTAGATCGATACAGAAGTCACATACCCTTAGCTGTAGGTATTGGGTCTGAACAAAGTTTTTGGCCTCTGGCTATTAACAGGATTGTTCTTGTTCACTGACCGCAGGCTGAGATTTTGGGTACAGTAGGAAAGAAAATAATCTGTATAAAACTTGCAACACTACTTATTATAGGGCGCAGTAAAAGTAGCAGGAAGTGTTGTCATGGGGTTCTGGACGCATCAACCTTAGATGGAGCTGTAAGAGCACACATTAACATCTCTCCCTCTCCTCCCCAGCACGTGGACATGGAAAATGCTTATCTGTGTGGATACTTGAAGATTAAAGGCCTTACTGAGGTAAGTGGTCCTGAAGCCCCATTACCGCTGTTCTCTGTATCCATGGAAACCCATTACTTGGCGTCCCACGGGGGGGGGGGTGAACAGGCAGCAGCCAAATGGATGTCATAAATTTTACCTATAGGTTGTAAATGGTTCATAGAGGAGGGGATCAATCACCACCATCTCACGTGATGCAAGGCTCCAACTTCCACCCTGCAGTAGGTGCATGATGGGAATTGTAGTTTCTCTATGGTCATGGATTAAAGGGGTTTCTAGGTTTACCAAAACATGGCTTTCATGATGGTGCAGCACCTGCTGCTTTCTGTGATGCTATCAGGACTTCATCCCTTAAATGGTTTATTTTTATACTCTTTAAAGGGATTTTCCATAGGAGAGGGGATAAAATGCTATTTTTTGATGATGCCACTGATAGGGTCACCTCTGTTTGATTAGACCTGTGGTCCTATTCCCCCTCCCTAATGGAGTGATGGGTGGAACATCCGGATTTTGCCTTCTATTACGGTCTTATCTCTCTCCCATCTTTCTAGGAATACCCGACCCTCACCACCTTCTTTGAAGGGGAGATAATTAGTAGAAAACATCCTTTCCTAACGAGAAAGTGGGACGCGGATGAGGATGTGGACAGAAAGCACTGGGTAAGTATAGGGCTGGGGTCTCTTGTCTACTATCCCCCACACCACCACCAGGGCACTGACCCCCGTATCTCTCCGCAGGGCAAGTTTCAGGCTTTCTATCAGTACGCAAAGACCTTCAATTCCGATGATTTTGGATTTGAGGAACTGAAGGCGGGAGACTACGTCTTCATGAGGTGGAAGGTGCGTTATCTATAGCCACCCCATCTCCATATGCCCTATGCGGGGCGGAAGGGGTTGTGTTATTTAGATCATTGCAGGATTTACAGGGTTCTCTCCTCTGCAGGAACAGTTCCTGGTGCCGGATCACACCATCAAGGACATCAGCGGCGCTTCCTTTGCCGGCTTCTACTACATTTGCTTCCAGAAGTCAGCGGCCTCCATAGAGGGTTATTATTATCACCGGAGCTCAGAATGGTGAGGACTGCCGCGCTCTGTGTTATTTCTGGCTCGCTCCTGCAGCGCAGCAGGTTTTTTTTTTTTCCTGTGCTTTGCCCACTAGAAGGCGCTGTTCTACCTCCGTTGTTGCAATACTTGACGTGTCATATGAAGGCACCCTAGGGCGCTCTGACGTATACTAGACACCTTGTGCAGTTTATGTGACTCAGTTCTGCATATTTTTGCTTCCATTTCATCCTCTTTAAAGAGAACCTGCCATGGAAATTAACCCATCCAGAATAATTACTTAATTACAAACTATGATTAAAAAGCATTGCCCTTATCCCTTAATAGTTCCATGGCTGCAATGTCACAAAAAGTTTGTAAATTTATAAGCAACTCTCCTGGGTCCAAAGTGGCCCTGCGTATTCAGTGTTTGCTTGCACTGCCCCGACTCAATGTACTTGATTGACAGGCCTCACTGCCAGGGCATGCTGCCGTGTGGAACATTGAGAGAGAGCTCTGTTTCATTAAACACTTAGGCCCTGTTACATCTGCAACGTCATCCCTATGTATGTATCGGATCCCACTAAATCACGGCAGCCTCTATGGGCTTCTACTCTTCCCCATACTCCTTGTCGATGAGTTACATACATGGGGTAGACGTTGCTGATGTAAAAGGACCTTAGATGATATCACCCTGGTCACATGATGTGCTGAATACTGGTAGGTGTTCTCTAATAGGGCTTCAAGGGGACCTGTCACTAGCTGTATTTGTGACAGGTTCCCTTTAAGATCTGTTTGCTGTAAGTGCATGTAAATACAAATACAAATGAAGATGCTGAAAACACATAATCACTGAAGCAAAGAATGAAGCATCAGATTGAGCGTGACTAGGACACATTTTTCCCTGCATCTCCGATTGGTGCTAACAACATGTGATAACACCAGATCAGCATGTTCTACATATCTTGTGCCTAAGGGATGTTATTTAATGGTAGGACAACCCTAGTATCCACTCTAGTCAGTGCAGCGTGAGCTAGATTCTAGACTCTCATGAAGCCTGAGCTGTTACATTGTAGCAAACTGTAACAATCAGTCCGCTGTGTGCAGTTTGTTACAATTGTTTTCAGTTCACACTGTAGGACTGTAGACCGATACATTGTAACAGGATTCTACACTTTAGTTTACAGTGCACACTAGGTGCAAGTGTAACAAATCCCCAGCTGTTTGACAAAAACATTCCAATGCTCACGTTGCTTATTATAACAACATATTTTCTCCTTGCAGGTATCAGTCATTAAACCTGACCCACGTCCCGGAACACAGCGCCCCGATCTATGAATTCCGGTGACAGAAGCCCCAACCTCGACCCGCCGCCACCACACGGACAGAACGGAGCCGTCCGCGCGGACGCCTGCGGTTACTGTTCTGTCAGAGACTCTGAGGAGAATGTATGAGCGTTAAAGCAATGCTGCGTGGAGTGGTGCCCCCTCTTTGTACGCCGGTTTTATTTTAATCCGCTGGGTTTTTCTTGTTTTAATTTTATTTAGTTTTTTTTTCCTGCTTGACATTACCGCTCCAGCTTCGATTCCCCCTCCCCTACAGCTGGCCGACAACATGGAGCCCCCTTATGCACACTGTAGCCAGACGGGGCACAGACCTACCATAAGGGAGTGATGCAGAAGGGGAGTACAGAACATACACACTCCATCTATAAAAGAGAAAATCTATTGGCCCCCCATCCCAATGTCAAAAGGAAAGCGTTTTTTCCGAGTTGCAATACATTTCCCCGTTTTCACATTGAAAATGGGAAATGTCAGATTTAAGGTTTTTTTTTTTCTATATCTATAAATATATATTATAAATACACATATATTTAATCAGAAATATAGATCTATGGATGCCTCCCGAGCGCAGAGCGAGCTGCTGAAGAGTCAGTGACCAGTTTCATGGCGGCCTATTTTTCCAGGGTATTGATAACGGGTGATGGAAATGCATTGCGCACCCCCTGCTTGTCCAGTCTCATGTCTCATTAATGAACTATGTGTATCCTGCTTCTCGAAGGGTCGAGCGCATAGTGAGCCCCCAGAAGGAGGGAGCAGCGTCATCTGCTGGAAGACTGTGGTGGTAACAGCTGAAGAGCAGCGGCGAGGTTCACACACATGTGACTGCGTGCGAGGGGCCGCTTGGAGTTGTTGTCGTATTTGCTATGTGTCATGGATTAAAGCGTGGCTGACGTCTCCGATTCCTGCAACCACGCTTGAGACTTCTCGTCGCTGCACATTTACAGAGAAACACCAACTTTTTTTGCCGCATTTCTTTCTTATTTTTCCGTTGCAAACATCAAAGAAAAAAAAAAAAAACTTTGGGCTGTTACACTGCTGACTTTTTGCTTCAGTGTTTCATTTACCTGCGAGCAAAAAAAAAAAAAAAACCTCATGAATTTAGACTGTATGGAGAGGTTAAGTCCGTCTTGTACACCCCGTAAGGTGGTGTGCTGGCAGGTAGATGTAGGGTTAAATCTAGAGCGTTTCTTGCACTAGGGCACATGGCAATGCATCGAGGGCTGGCGCACAAGATCCAAGCTGCTATTTCTGACTTTTTATTCTCATTGCATCAAATACAATAAAGAAGTCGTTCTGATCTGGGCAGTGGAGGGGCCTGATGCAATTACACTTACATGACCGGTTAGAGGTCACAGACTGTCTGTGGTAGCCAGTGGCTGAGCAATGGTTAATATTAGGGTTTTGACTGCATGCAGTCCCTACAAGGTGTCCCATACCCCAGTTCTTTGTATTGACTGACTCTGCTCCATTAGGGCAGAGATCTCTGGTATCAGGCGTTTTGTCCCTTGGGTGGACTGATGTCCCGGACAAACTAAATTCTACTATCAGAATCCATCATGATAAACCAGGGACACTTACTCCTACATCCAGGCACCAGGACTGTGGTAACCTTCTATATTTGTTATCCATGACCTCCTTTCCTCTAACATCAACTTTTAAAATTATGCTAATGAGCCTGGAGGGCTCTTGGGGTGTTACCAGAGCTTTTCTATGTTGTAGCTGCACAGGCAAGTATACTGTCTACCCGTACTCCCTTGGTACTTCCCCCTGCCTCTGCCTGATGGGAGGGGGAAGTGCTCCTGCACTGTGTAACAGCCTGTGGAGGGACTCTGGCTGCATAATTTTAAAAGTAATTTTAGAAGGAAGGAGGCCATGGATAACAAATTTAGGAAGATTACCACAGTCATGGTGGATCTATGAGTGTCTCTGGTTTATCATGATGGATTCTGATTTTTCCTTTAAGCTTTAAGTTAGTTTATTCTGATAAACTCTATGCGGGTGTGAGATTTACTGGACCTAAAACTGCTAAAATGATATATACCACATTCAATGCGCCAATTTGTAGGAATAAACTTGTGGGCCACCAGCCTTAGGCTACATTCACATTAACGTGTGCCTGCCGTACCATAGCACAGCGGGCAGGCGCTTGGGAGAGGAGGAGGGGGTGAGCGCTGCTCACCCCTGCCCCTCTCCATAGAGAAACATGGGGCACAGCGCTGTATTCTGGGAAAAGAGGACATGTCCTATCTTTTTCCGGGGTACGGAACGGTGCTGCACTGCACTGCCCCTGTATGGCGCCGTGCGCCCATTGCCGTCTATGGGGGGGCGTATATACGTCCCCCATACGGCTGTGTGAATGCAGACTCAGGCCGGCGGCACATGTGGCGTTTTCAACCTGTTTTTCGGCCGTTTTTAAGCAGTCCGTTAAAAAACGCACATGTTTTTGAACCATTTTAATTAAGATGATTGGCAAAAACGGATGCGTTGTCAAATAAAGTATGCGGTTTTTTTAACGGGCTGCTTAAAAACGGCCCAAAAAGAGGTTCGAAGAGCCACGTGTGCTACCGGCCTTAGGGTGAAGACACACATGGCGTTTTTGGGCCGTTTTTACTAAGTGCGTTTTCAGATCGTTAAAAACGCATGCGTTAAAAAACGCATCCGTTTTTTAAAAACGCATGTGTTTTTGTCCGTTTTTCGTTGCGCAATTTCGGAAAAACGGACAAAAACGCATGCGTTTTCAAAAAACACATGTGTTTTTAAAAACGGATGCGTTTTTTAACGCATGCGTTTTTAATGATCTGAAAACGCATTTAGTAAAAACGGCCCAAAAACGCCATGTGTGTCTTCACCCTTAGGCCTATTGTCCACGAATGTATGTAGTAGCCATGAGCTTGCCACAAAAGCAGCAGCTAGCTCACGACATAAACTTGCATCAGACCCGGTCATGGTGTGGCGAGCACTCCATTTCTTATTGCACTGTGCCCGAGCCGTGCCCTATCCCGCACAACTCCCTATGTGGGCGCTTATCACCCTCCCTTCTCCACCCGGCAAAAAAAGGGGTTGCTTGTTTCCAAGTGGCCTGAGGCCGTGTTCACACAATTGGGAAGATTTTTTTATCATAAAGTTTCTGAGGTAAAACTGGTCTAGTTGCCCATGGAAACCAATCAGAGCTTAGCTTTAATTTCATAAACAGCTGTGGGGAAATGAGAGCTGAGCTATGATTGGAGAGACTTATGATAAATCTCCCCCAACCTGTTCGTAAACACAACTCAAACACTTCATGTGAACGCAGTCTCAGGCTACCTTAGGGCATGAGCCATAAATAAGGGCAGTATATCGTCTGTATTAACCAGAGTGGCTGTTTTAAGCTAAAAGCTCTCAAACATGGTTGTTGTGTATGATGCAAGGAGCCCCTGCTTCCCCCTTCATTATGTTCTCAGTACACTGCTTTTTGCATGTTTGTGTGTTTTTAGCACAGATGTGCACCATTTTCTGACTTAAAATGTAAAAAAAGATTCAGAACACTTGGACCCTCTTCATACTTTTGACTGGTTACAAGAACTTAGATTACGTGCTTCCTGCAACTGGCATCAGAGTCTGTTGGGGGCAGAACTGGCTCAAGGAAAAAGTAAATGGTTTTTTCAAGAGGTGACATAGGCTTCTACAGAGTTAGAAGACCCCTACATAATATTCAGCTGAATTCACTGTGGCTTTGGCTCAGATGACCATATAGCACTATGTCACATGTAGTTGTCCAATATACTGGGAGTAGTATAGCCGTATATATTTTATATACTGAGAGGGTAGTATAATAACGTATATATTCTACATAGTAGTAATATAGCCACATATAACCGTCATACTGAGGGTAATATAGCCCTCAGGGGGTAGTATAGCCGCATTTATCCTACATACTGGGGGTAGTATAGCTGCATATATCCTACATACTGGGGGTAGTATAGCTGCATATATCCTACATACTGGGGGTAGTATAGCTGCATTTATCCTACATATTGGAGATAGTATAGCTGCATATATCCTACATACTGGGGGTAGTATAGCCGCATTTATCCTACATATTGGAGATAGTATAGCTGCATATATCCTACATACTGGGGTGGTATAGCTGCATATATTTTACATATTGGAGATAGTATAGCTGCATATATCCTACATACTGGGGGTAATATAGCCGCATTTATCCTACATATTGGAGATAGTATAGCTGCATATATCCTACATACTGGGGGTAATATAGCCGCATTTATCCTACATATTGGAGATAGTATAGCTGCATATATCCTACATACTGGGGTGGTATAGCTGCATTTATCCTACATATTGGAGATAGTATTGCTGCATATATCCTACATACTGGGGGTAATATAGCCGCATTTATCCTACATATTGGAGATAGTATAGCTGCATATATCCTACATACTGGGGGTAGTATAGCTGCATATATCCTACATACTGGGGGTAGTATAGCTGCATTTATCCTACATATTGGAGATAGTATAGCTGCATATATCCTACATACTGGGGGTAGTATAGCCGCATTTATCCTACATATTGGAGATAGTATAGCTGCATATATCCTACATACTGGGGTGGTATAGCTGCATATATTCTACATATTGGAGATAGTATAGCTGCATATATCCTACATACTGGGGGTAATATAGCCGCATTTATCCTACATATTGGAGATAGTATAGCTGCATATATCCTACATACTGGGGTGGTATAGCTGCATATATTCTACATATTGGAGATAGTATAGCTGCATATATCCTACATACTGGGGGTAATATAGCCGCATTTATCCTACATATTGGAGATAGTATAGCTGCATATATCCTACATACTGGGGTGGTATAGCTGCATTTATCCTACATATTGGAGATAGTATTGCTGCATATATCCTACATACTGGGGGTAATATAGCCGCATTTATCCTACATATTGGAGATAGTATAGCTGCATATATCCTACATACTGGGGTGGTATAGCTGCATTTATCCTACATATTGGAGATAGTATTGCTGCATATATCCTACATACTAGGGGTAGTATAACTGCATATATTCTACATTTTGGAGATAGTATAGCTGCATAGTATAGGCCCTATATATCCTACATACCGGGGGTAGTATAGCTGCATATATTCTACATACTGAGGGGGTAGTATAGGCACTATATATCCTACATACTGGGGATAGTATAGCCGCATATATTCTACATACTGAGGGGGTAGTATAGGCACTATATATCCTACATACTGGGGGTAGTATAGCCACATATACACTACATACTGGGGGTAGTATAGGCCCTATATATCCTACATACTAGGGGTAGTATAGCTGCATATATGTTAAATACTGGGGGTTTAACTATAGCCATATATGTCCATAGGGGGCGTAGTATAGGCATCATATATCCTACATACTGGAGCTATTATAGACACATATATCTTATTATTTTTGGTTATATAATTTTAGGTATACATTTTCCTTTTGCTGGTTCTCTTTAATTAGACTCGTACATTCAAATTTGGGAATAAAAACATCACTCCCACATCATTTTCCTGTATGTTAATCCCAAATAAAGGGTTAAACCAGCATTCCCTATCAGCAGGATTAGTAAAGGGACGAAGCCCTCAACAAAGATGGCCGCTGCGCGCCGGTCGCGGCCTGATGACGTCTGGTAGTAGCTCCGCTCTTCCCCGGCTCCCTTGCTCTCCGCTTCCTTTCCTGTCGGTGTTGGTTGTAGTCGGGAGGCCGCAGACATGGGGATCCTAGAGAAGATCTCCGAGATCGAGAAGGAGATCGCCAGGACCCAGAAGAATAAGGGTGAGGTGCAGGCCCCGGGGTCACACGTGGGGGGCCCAGCGGCTGGATTTAAAGGGGCAGCGACCCCCTACTATGTGCATTAGAATGAAGGGGTTCAAGCTATGTGTCTCCATGTCCTGTGGGGGTTCAGGTTGTCACTCTTTAGTAGGAGGGGTGCTGGTGTCTTATTTTCCATGCACAGGGGTCATATCTATCTCACAGCAGATGTTCTGTTACAATGTGCCGCCTATAACTTTACTTTTTCCTTCCTTCGCAGCAACTGAGTATCACTTAGGATTGCTGAAGGCCAAGCTCGCCAAGTACAGAGCCCAGCTCCTGGAGCCCTCCAAATCTGCTGCCGGCAAAGGAGAAGGCTTCGATGTGATGAAATCTGGAGATGCCAGGGTGGCGTTGATTGGGTTCCCCTCTGTGGGTAAGGTCGGTACGCACCCTGGAACCTGTGTTACTACATATACTATAATCTCTAGAGCGAGATGAAATCTTGTACTCTAGTCACATCCGGAGCTGCATCACACATAAGATGGTCAACTGCCACCTCTGCATCATTAAATACCCTACTAGAATCCATCATGATAAACCAGGGAAGCTTACTCCTAGATCCAGGCACCATGACTGTGGCAATCTCCTTATGCTTGTTATCCATGGCCTCCTTCCTTCTAAAATTAACTTTTACGCTTATGCTAATAAGCAGAAGGGCTCCGGGGACGTAAGCAGAGCCCCTCTGTGCTGTAGCTTCACATGCTGTTACACTGTCTCCACCCGTTCCATCTGCACCGTCCTCTGCCTGATGCAATCTCACAGTGGGAGAGGGGGAAGTGCTCCTGCACAATGTAACAGCCTGTGCATCTGCAGCACATAGGGGCTCTGGTAACACCCCCAACAGCCCATCTGACTGATTAGCATAATTGTAAATGTATCTATTAGTAAGTGTCCCTGGTTTATCATGATGGGGTTTGATGATAGATTTCCTTTAAAGGGGTTGTCCCTAGTATACATGTTGTCCCATATCCACAGAGTAGCTGATAGCAGTGAGGGTCCCAGAAAACAAGCATCTATTCTCTTTTTCATCATTGTTGGTCTGAATGCTTACCCTACAGATCACTGGATCCTCTGCTTGCCAACCATACGATGAGAAAGAGAAGACACTAGAATGTGTCAGTAGTTGGTCCTACCTGCTTATACAAATCATTAAGCAGTAGAGGAGACTTTGTTCTGCTTTGGCTGTGACTAGAGTATAAATAACGATATTATGTGTAAAATTAAAATGCAATGTTTTATAGTGTATATTGAACTTACAAAAATTGGGGAAGTAAATTTTTTTTTTTTTTTAATGGATTTGGAAATTTTAAAAATCTTTTCCAGTCCACCTTTCTGAGTCTGATGACCTCCACTGCTAGCGAGGCTGCCTCCTACGAGTTCACCACGCTGACCTGCATCCCCGGGGTGATAGAGGTAAGGAGGAATGGACACAATGGTGTTTCATATACTGAAATTAAATGGGTTTGAAATTCCTTATTGTTTCAAAATCCCTGCTTGCTGTCAGTGTATCAAAATACTTAATTCATCTCACAGCTGAGGGTTTGTTACAGTTGTATCCAGTCTAGACAATCCTCTCTGAGGAAAAAGTCATCAACAGGACACAATTTTCTGGTGTTCAGTTCAGGTAAAATGTCTTTCTGAGGATTGTGTAGACCGGATACGTTTGTCGGGAGAGGTCTGTATACATGATGATAGATCCTGTATGCTGTGGTTTATATGGGGATCCATTTTTGTTTTCCAGTACAAAGGAGCGAACATTCAGCTTCTGGATCTGCCGGGAATTATTGAAGGTGCAGCACAAGGTGAGCGCTGGATCTTCTGTTCATAAATTTCACCTTTCTAACTGTATCTAAGCCTCAATGCACACGAACATATATGGTGGCCGCACGAACGACGATACAGCCTGCAGCCGCCATAGAAGTGCATTGTGCACAGTATGGTTAGTATATATGTGTTTCGCCGGTGCCCTATGGAGAGGGGAGGGGTGAGGAGCACTCGCTCCTCCCCTTCTCCAGGGGGCTGTATGTTACACACAGGTTGTGGCCTGGGCATAGCTTACGTTCATGTGTAAGAGGCCTAACTTGAAGTTCCAGGGGCGTAAGATCATATGGACCCCCACTGATAAAAGGGGGTCTTAGTTCCCCAAATGAATGGGGTGGCAAGACAGCCGTGCATACTTCCTCTACAGCCTTTGTGGAGGAAAGGCCAACCTGTGCATTGAGACCCTCATTTATATGAATGGAGGGGGTCTCTGTGGTTAGAATGCTCCTACTATATACCCAGTGTGCCCTATACTTATCTAAACTTTGCCGTTATAGGAAAGGGTAGAGGTCGCCAGGTCATCGCCGTCGCCCGAACTTCTGACGTGGTCATCATGATGTTGGATGCCACAAAGGGTGAAGTCCAGAGGTGAGCGCTACAGTCTGGCCACCAACATCAGTCACTTGTAAAACAAAACACATTTGGATGAATTCTAATAGATTGCTGCCTCTTTATCAGGTCCTTACTAGAGAAAGAGCTGGAGACTGTGGGGATTCGACTAAACAAGAACAAGCCCAACATATACTTCAAGGTTAGTGTTCCTAGACCTTGGCTAGTGCTCACAGGTCAGTGGAAATCCCTATGGATATATCCATGGGCCACTGCCCGTATTCATCAGCCACAGATTGCTCTGTGAATAGTTAAATGGGGTTGGTCTAGATTTTATTGTTATCCCTTATGCACAGGAGATCTTGGTGATCAGTGAAGGTCTGACCACTGGGACTAACAGTGGTCCTAAAAACCGGGCTGATCCTCTTGCCTGAATAGAGTGTAAGCCACCCCATTCATGGCCTATGGGGTCGAGGGTACAGTAGTGCCATAGACAGAGAATGGAGTGGCAGTGTCCATGTTTGATATGGGGCTTCATATTTTGGGAAACTGGACCCCCATCCTCATGTCCCCGTGGGCGTACCACCCCTGATGAGCACAGGGAACATCTTTTACTCTAAGGCCAATCCCTTTAAGGATATGAATGTACTTGTGGTTTATTAGATATGAGGTGGAGCTTTCCTGTATTCTGATGTAATGGTGAAGTATCTTGTATTTGTCTTCCAGCCCAAGAAAGGAGGAGGCATCTCCTTCAACTCCACCGTCCCCCTGACCCAGTGCTCCGAGAAACTGGTGCAGCTCATCCTGCATGAATACAGTATCCTTCCAGCTCTTCTGTCTGTCTAGCCATGCATGGATTTATCCTATATTGTCCTATGTTCTTTCTGTTTTGGACCTTGACGAGCCTTTTTTCTAGAAATGTTTAACGCTGAGGTTCTGTTCCGGGAGGACTGCAGCCCCGATGACTTCATAGATGTAATAGTGGGGAACAGAGTGTACATGCCTTGTCTCTATGTGAGTCCACAATATTCCTGTTCTATCTGTCTATACTAAGTTGAATAAGAGAATGGGGTGGGGGTCGTCTAATTCGGACTTCAATCTGATGACTGGCCACTACCAGGAATTTACCTGACATACATGAATGCCTGTTACAATGCACGGCACAAAACCTTCCTTTATATATCTGTACAAACTGTCAGTGCAGGAAGGAGATCTATGTTACCAGACGTGCGAACTGTGACATAACATCTATTCATAAAATGAAATGTTGTAGCTCCCCTCTGTTATTCCTCCTGGAAATGTATGAATACTTTGATTATGTCCTACACTGTCTGGCCGCTCTGATTGGTTAGTGTTGCACCTCGTATGGGCTACACGTGGAGAATACAATTATTTACTGTAGGTGACATACCCTGGGGGTGAGAGGTTTGCTTAGAGTTGTATATTGTGCCTGTTTTCGGAAGAAGACTATATGTGAGTAGTGTCTAATGTGCTGCTGTCTCCTCTCTGCAGGTGTATAATAAAATAGATCAGATCTCCATGGAGGAGGTGGACAGACTGGCCCGGCAGCCGCACAGTGTGGTCATCAGGTGAGGTCCGGAAGCTCCTGAGGGTTTAGTGCTGGTGTGATACTGTTGTGTTATCTTACATACACACATTAAACTGGACAACACGCACATATACATACAGTATACACTGGGCCACCACACACATCTACATACATGCACACATTGCACCAGATAACATGCACACTGGTCTAAACACCAAACTCATCTACATACAATGTACACTGGGCCCGGCACATCTGGATACAGTGTACACAACATCGTATGTCACCATGTTGATGTAGTTTATGCTGGTAAACACTGTCACAGAACACCGATACCACACTGTGTATCTACAATAAATGCTGTGGGGTCTCTGGGGGCTTCATGGATCTCACTACTTGGTCTTTGTCTCTTCCAGTTGTGGAATGAAGCTGAACTTGGATTATCTGCTGGAGATGTTATGGCAATATTTGGCACTTACCTGCATCTACACTAAAAAGCGAGGACGTAAGAGATTTTCTGTTCTTATCCCATCCAGAAATCAAAATCAGACATCTGATGGCCTTTCAACCTGAATCTAAGACATTTCCTGTGTCCTTTAAGCCCGGATTCACAAACCGTATTTGTAGAGTTTTTTTTATTTTTTTATTTTTTGCAGTGCCCATTTACTTAGTTTTTAATAGATTTGATAAATTTAACCCCCCCCCCCCCAGTAGGAACTACTGCCAAAATGTTGTTGTTAGTTTGTAGATTTTTAATGCACAAGTTCAGAAGGTTTGAATGACCCGATATCTGTGCATTACGTAGGGAGAATACTGATTCTTCAATGGGACTTGTGCAATGCTTCATTTCTCCTGCGGGGGTGCTGCAGGAAAGTCGCACACGTCATGTTAGATTGCCAGGGATCCCAGCAGTGGAATCATCTCTGATCTGTGACTTTGGCAATTATTTTTCCCTTATTTAGAAGTTGTATAATATTGATTCTTATGTATGTGATGGCAGGCGCTGTAGTAGTAAATGTCTGTGTGTTATCTTCACAGAGAGGCCGGATTTTGCAGATGCCATAATCCTCCGGAAAGGCGCCTCAGTAGAACATGTGGTAATAATAATAATAATCATCTTTATTTATATGGCACCATCATATTCTGTACAACTCATAGGGGACACATACAAATATAATGGGGGTGACACAAGAGCTTACAGTCTATAAGGATGAGGAGAGGGGACACAAGAGCTTGTATAATGGTCTAGCCATTCTTTATAAGGAAACAGAAAAAAAATAATTTAAAAAAAAAAAGAGGATTCTGCGTGAACCAACCATCAGCCACATCTCACTTACAGAGACTAAGGTGAATGTTACTGCGGAGAAGCCTGGAGCTTGGTATCTGGTGTTTGCCCGATGACAGGGGGGAGGAGGAGGAGGACGGGTTAGTAAAGACAGAGTTGGAGATACAGGCAGTTTGTGAGTGTGATAGATCTGCCTAAATAAATGGGTTTTAAGAGCAGGTTGGAAGCTTTGGAGGTTGGGTGTTAGTCTGATAGTCTTAGAAGGTCATTCCACAGAATTGATGCGGCTCGGGAGAAGTCCTGGAGATGTGAGTGAGAGGTTTAAATTAAGGTAGAAATTAATCTAATATCACTGACAGATCGAAGAGCACAGGTTGGGTAATAGAGTGAGATGAGAGAAGAGAGGTAGAGAAGTGCAGCATTGTGCAGAGCTTTGTGGATGAGGGTTATTATTTTAAACTGTATACTGAAGGACATGGGCAACCAGTCCAATGACTGGCACATTGCTATACTTATGTGTGGCTGATAACACAAAACAGTAGCTTGTAGTATAGTTTCACCACTTATGTTAAAGTGAATCTCCATCCTCAGTCCACTTTAAATCTTCAGGGGTTTTTTTTTTTTTTTGAAATTAAATTTCTTTTAAGATTACTACTTGGGCGTTACTAATGTTTTGTGTATCGTTTAACAGTGTCATCGGATTCACAGGACGCTTGCCAGTCAGTTTAAATATGCCCTAGTTTGGGTAAGTATCATACATGAATCAATGTATAGCAGTACATGTTAAGTAATGTCATGTATGTACACGGTGACTGCACCAGCAGCAGAATAGTGACTGCAGCTCTGGGGTATAATACAGGATGTAACTCAGGATCAGTACAGGATAAGTAATGTCATGTATGTACACAGTGACTGCACCAGCAGCAGAATAGTGAGTGCAGCTCTGGGGTATAATACAGGATGTAACTCAGGATCAGTACAGGATAAGTAATGTCATGTATGTACACAGTGACTGCACCACCAGCAGAATAGTGAGTGCAGCTCTAGGGTATAATACAGGATGTAACTCGGGATCAGTACAGGATAAGTAATGTCATGTATGTACACAGTGACTGCACCAGCAGCAGAATAGTGAGTCCAGCTCTGGAGTATAATACAGGATATAACTCAGGATCAGTACAGGATAAGTAATGTCATGTATGTACACAGTGACTGCACCAGCAGCAGAATAGTGAGTGCAGCTCTGGATTATAATACAGGATGTAACTCAGGATCAGTACATGTTAAGTAATGTCATGTATGTACACGGTGACTGCACCAGCAGCAGAATAGTGAGTGCAGCACTGGAGTATAATATAGGATGTAACTCAGGATCAGTACAGGACAAGTAATGTCATGTATGTACACAGTGACTGCACCAGCAGCAGAATAGTGAGTGCAGCTCTGGATTATAATACAGGATGTAACTCAGGATCAGTACATGTTAAGTAATGTCATGTATGTACACGGTGACTGCACCAGCAGCAGAATAGTGAGTGCAGCACTGGAGTATAATATAGGATGTAACTCAGGATCAGTACATGTTAAGTAATGTCATGTATGTACACAGTGACTGCACCAGCAGCAGAATAGTGAGTGCAGCTCTGGGGTATAATACAGGATGTAACTCAGGATCAGTACAGGATAAGTAATGTCATGTATGTACAGTGACTGCACCAGCAGCAGAATAGTGAGTGCAGCTTTGGCGTATAATACATCATGTAACTCGGGATCAGTACAGGATAAGTAATCGTGTCCCATGTGTATGATGGAAAAAGTTCCAGTCAATTTAGTAGGTCATTAATGGTACGGCCCTTTAAATAATTTTTTTTATAGTATTTTATATTGTATGGTAGGATGGGGTTTGTTTTGAACCTATTTCTTTCACTTCACCTTTTCTGACATTTTAAAATTTTATATTTAAAGGGAACCAGCACGAAATACAGCCCCCAGAGAGTAGGACTGACCCACAACATGGAACACGAAGACGTCATCCAAGTAGTCAAGAAATAAAATGGCTGATAACCTAATTAAAAGCCGTTTACCGCTGCCTTACACCTTAGGATTAAATATTAATAAAAATATATAAAACCACGTGACATTGCAACCAGCATTACTGTGAATCTATAACCGTGTACTACGGAAGAGGCGCTGGTATCGGAACCAGAACTGTGCAAACACCTGCCATGTTACAAAGAGCAATTTTTTTTTTTTAAGAAAACTGGTAAAATATCCCGGTAATGACCAATAAACAAAATATTGGTTTTAGATCACACTTTATGTCGACCAATTTGCTTCTATTTATCTGCTTTTATTAAAAAAAAAAATGTGTGACAGAAATTTGGCATTGTTGCCCATAGCAACAAAGCATTGTGAAGCGGTAAATACCACCCATCAGTAAAATATTATGGAAAAGACTCAGTTTCCTGTCAGATTTTAATAATGTTTTTTAATTTTGTAGTATGGAGGGGGGGGCATTAAAATCTTCAGGGCCATTGCTGGGATTAGTAGTGCAGCAGCATCTCTCCGGTGAGGTACATTATATATGGAAGAGAGGCAGAGTCACAAGCAAGTGACTGACCAATGGGAAGGAGGAGTTTTGGAGGGAAACGTGAGGAGACGTCTGTGCAGGAGCGCGTCCTATCTTCCTCACAAATTCTGACAGGAAAATGGAAGATTATGTGACGTAAAATGGAGGTTGAATACCAGGAAGGAGAAGAACAACTAAATAAAATAGCAGTTTTAGCTTTTGGATGAAAGAAAAATAACACAATATGAACTCGGCGGCCATCTTTGTTTTCATGAGGATGAAATCTCATGGCAGATATGTTGCAGAAATTGAAGTGACTGAACATCCGGGAAATTTTATTTTACTCTTTTATAAATTTGCTGTGTGAATTCCCCCTGAAGACCTTTATATAATAGATAAAAATCAATTGTAAATGGAACGACCATCGAATATGTATTGGGCGCCTTCTAATATGTATTGGTAGTCTTCTAGACTTTGATCCTATGTGATGTATAGAAGTGGAGCATGTACCCTGACAGAGGCGAGCTGAGACTCTCGCCCCAGGTAACTTCTGTGTTAAAATTATATAATGTGCTCCTATGTTATTCACACCACTTTTGCTGAGGTAAGTTTTTTTACTACTCCTAATATCCATAGCAAATCACTATCCGCACCTTGCACATAGTTATCTCATAAAATCTAATATTCAGAGTCTCCACAGACACCTGCCTCCATGATGAAGGATGAAAATTAAGGTTGTAATTATAGTTTTAAACTTATTATAGTTTGTTTTAGCTTTAGTGTGCTTTATCAGGTTCTGCAGCAGCTGTGGTGTCTGTTATGACATTCTCCAGCAGCAGAGTTGTGTAATATGAAGTTCTGCAGCAGCTGCCATGTGTAGTATGATATTTTGCATCATCCAAGTATGATGTATAGCAGCAGCCAAGGGGTGTATTAGGAGGTTTTGCAGCAGCTGACTTCTCTATTATGCTCAACTGCTGCAGGATGTATAATGATGTTCTGCAGCATCTGAATTCTTTATTATATTGGGTCGGAGGCAGCTGATGTGCGTTTTATGAGGTACTGCAGCAGCTGAGGTGTGTCTGAAGTTGTTAATTATAATAATTCCTATATTTATATAGCACACATATTACGCAGCGCTGCACAGAACTTGCCAAATCGGTCCTTGTCCCCAATGGGGCTTACAATCTAATAAACCTACTAGTATGTTTTGGAGTGTGGGAGGAAACTGGAGGACCCGGAGGAACGCAAACAATGAGAGAACATACAAACTCTTTGCAGATGTTGACCCTGGGACATGAACCCAGGACCCCAGCGCTGCAAGGATGTAATGCTAACCACTGAGCCACCGTGCTGCCCCTTTAGCAGTTGATGTTGTATTATGATGTTCTGCAGCAGCTGAGGTATGTATTAGGAAGTTCTTTGACAACTACTCCAGCTTTCGTCCTGCATCTTGAAGGGTGCAGCTGGCGAGGGGTTAAGTGCAGTGTAGCGGTCCCCTCTCCATCCATGACTGATTTGAGAATAATAGCTGTCATCAAATATGCATTGGGACGTAGGGAAGGCCAGTGTGCGGTGTATATGTGTGGGGCCGCAGCCATGGCTCCGGGGGTCTCCTAACCCTATAATCACCATTACAGGACGCCTGTGACGAGGGGGAGGTGCCGGCTTTAGGACTGCAGCCCTTGTGGACATGTGGGAGTTGTACTAAAGGTAAGCGCTGTCCTGCCGTTATCTGATCCGTCCGCACCAATGGCTTTTGTTTGTAGAAGCGATGGGCTCTAGGTTACGGGAATCTTGTGTTTCCAGGCTGCTCCGCTCTCCTCCTTCCCCCTTTAATGTATACAATCTTTAAGGTGACACCACCTGTTGCTATCTATAGGAAGCTACGGGGCGTAGGACTGTGGTGCTGTAGGAGGTTAATACGGTTCTATTCAGAATCTATAAATAAAGATGACACCGGATGTACTCACACTATGTGATATGTTGTATGTTCCCTAGCATTACTGTATAGAGGATGATGGGGATTGTAGTAATCTCATCATGATCATACATACTAGTACTGCACTACAATATATTGTGAAAACAAAATTACACAGCGATGGCACAGTAAAGAGATAATCTGCACAGTGATGTCACAGTACAGGGCATAATACACACAGTGATGTCACAGTACAGGGATAATACACACAGTGATGTCACAGTACAGGGATAATACACACAGTGATGTCACAGTACAGGGGTAATACACACAGTGATGTCACAGTACAGGGATAATACACACAGTGATGTCACAGTACAGGAATAATACACACAGTGATGTCACAGTACAGGGGATAATACACACAGTGATGTCACAGTACAGAGATAATACACACAGTGATGTCACAGTACAGGGATAATACACACAGTGATGTCACAGTACAGAGATAATACACACAGTGATGTCACAGTACAGGGATAATACACACAGCGATGTCACAGTACAGGGGATAATACACACGGCGATGTCACAGTACAGGGATAATACACACAGTGATGTCACAGTACAGGAATAATACACACAGTGATGTCACAGTACAGGGGATAATACACACAGTGATGTCACAGTACAGAGATAATACACACAGTGATGTCACAGTACAGGGATAATACACACAGTGATGTCACAGTACAGGGATAATACACACAGCGATGTCACAGTACAGGGATAATACACACAGCGATGTCACAGTACAGGGGATAATACACACGGCGATGTCACAGTACAGGGATAATGCACACGGCGATGTCACAGTACAGGGATAATACACACAGCGATGTCACAGTACAGGGATAATACACACAGTGATGTCACAGTACAGAGATAATACACACAGCGATGTCACAGTACAGGGATAATACACACAGTGATGTCACAGTACAGAGATAATACACACAGTGATGTCACAGTACAGGGATAATACACACAGTGGTGTCACAGTACAGGGATAATACACACAGTGATGTCACAGTACAGGGATAATACACACAGTGGGTACACTTTATTAGGTACACCATGCTAGTAACGGGTTGGACCCCCTTTTGCCTTCAGAACTGCCTCAATTCTTCGTGGCATAGATACAACAAGGTGCTGGAAGCTCCTCAGAGATTTTGGTCCATATTGACATGATGGCATCACACAGTTGCCGCAGATTTGTCGGCTGCACATCCATGATGCGAATCCCCCGTTCCACCACATCCCAAAGATGCTCTATTGGATTGAGATCTGGTGACTGTGGAGGCCATTTGTGTCCAGTGACCTCATTGTCATGTTCAAGAAACCAGTCTGAGATGCTTCCAGCTTTATGACCTGGCGCATTATCCTGCTGAAAGTAGCCATCAGATGTTACAGGGTACATTGTGCTCATAAAGGGATGGACATGGTCAGCAACAATACTCAGGTAGGCTGTGGCGTTGTACCAAGGGGCCCAAAGAGTGCCAAGAAAATATTCCCCACACCATGACACCACCACCACCAGCCTGACCCGCTGATACAAGGCAGGATGGATCCATGCTTTCATGTTGTTGTACCAAATTCTGACCCTACCATCCAAATGTCGCAGCAGAAATCGAGACTCATCAGACCAGGCAACGTTTTTCCAATCTTCTACTGTCCAATTTCGATGAGCTTGTGCAAATTGTAGCCTCAGTTTCCTGTTCTTAGCTGAAAGGAGTGGCACCCGGTGTGGTCTTCTGCTGCTGTAGCCCATCTGCCTCAAAGTTGGACGTACTGTGCGTTCAGAGATGCTCTTCTGCCTACCTTGGTTGTAACTGGGGGCGATTTGAGTCACTGTTGCCTTTCTATCAGCTTGAACCAGTCTGCCCATTCTCCTCTGACCTCTGGCATCAACAAGGCATTTCTGCCCACAGAACTGCCGCTCACTGGATGTTTTTTCTTTTTCGGACCATTCTCTGTAAACCCTAGAGATGGTTGTGCGTGAAAATCCCAGTAGATCAGCAGTTTCTGAAATACTCAGACCAGCCCTTCTGGCACCAACAACCATGCCACGTTCAAAGGCCACAAATCACCTTTCTTCCCCTGCAGGAGATTGTCTTGACCATGTCTACATGCCTAAATGCACTGAGTTGCCGCCATGTGATTGGCTGATTATAAATTAAGTGTTAACGAGCAGTTGGACAGGTGTACCTAATAAAGTGGCCGGTGAGTGTATATTATACATATCAGGATGGGGAGTGTAATGCTGTGTTGTTCCCTAAATTATGACAAATGGAAGTCTTAGATAGACAGATTTTCTAGACTGCAAGGGGTCGACTGGGGGTGTCGCGGGTGCAGTTGTCCCTGACCTAGGAGTCTTAGAGCTCCCATAAGATCTCTTTATACATATGAGGAGTCTAGTGCTATAAACAGAACATTATGGTTCGGTTATTCATAGTTTTGCATGAATAGACTAAGTGATATCACATCCTGGACTTATAGACATGAGTGCGGCAGACATGTCACCTGTGGTGTCACTGTGGACATGGCAGATGTGATGATGGGGCCTGCAGCATTGTCCTGGCACCAGGTGACAGCGGGGCGGACGCCAGGTCCCTGGCTAGAGATGTTGGCGCAGTGCAGGCTACTCTTTTGAATGTAAATAAGTCCCTTTCATGTCAGGCCATTGTCACCGCTGTTTACTTGTGCTGGTGACGTGCGCTTCACTTGTCAGTGGCCAGAGATTGAGCAGTGACAGGGTCAGGAATCAGGATCTGTGCACAATGTCTGGAAGAAGATGGCTCACAGTCTCTTCTGATCCTAATGAGTCCTGGAAGGAGGTCTAGAGCCGGCCAGCAGGTAATAACGCTGAGGATATGGGGGCTCATATGACTTCTGCTGTCTCTATAGGCAATGCATTGTGTAACAGGAGGAGGAAATACACGGAGCAGCTGCTGGAGGACTGAAAGATAGAAGGCAGAGGAGGGTGGGAGGTCTACATGATGAGCGCCTGCTGCTCTTATTGCACGCAACTTTATAATATACCTAGTGTTTCCATTTGTCACAATATTCCAAATCTCTGTTTGCTCTGTTAAAATTGTATCAGGCTTGATTGACCATAAAATCAGGTAGCACAAATCTCTTGCCTATGGCAGTAGTTTTTTTTACAGTGGTTACAATGTAACAGCACAGGAACAATGTATCACAATGGATGTACTAGACTGGGCTCAATTGTAACAAACACTACTGTGTCAAGTTTTGATGAAAACTTATAGGACAGTTGATTGGAACAAGTGCCCCCCGGTACCACTGGAGCTAAGTTTACTACAGCCATGTCAGTGGTGACTCTACCGTCAGAGAAGAAAACTCCATGTGTAATGACATCTGTCGTCTGGATGACTGCTACAGGCAGAGCTCTGTTCTTCCAGCATAGTGTATAGTGGGGGTGCAAGATGTAGCACCCCCCCTAGTGTCAGACTGGTCCACCAGAGTACTAGAGAATCCTTTTCTGGTTCTAGGCTGTAACCCAATATTGGACGCTAGAGGTCTAACAGATAAAAAGCATTACATGGAGGCTTCTATAGTCGATTTCCTAGAGTTCGATGGATTTTGGTCCACCAGTATAATTTATCCGGAGGACCCAAGAAAACCCAGTCCAAGACTGACGCTACTTATGACCTACTTGGGGTTTAGCTGTTTGGGTCTAACTATTGAACACCCCATATTCTATTAAAGATTATATAGAACACCAGAGATGGGACCATACATACAAAAATAGTGAATATACAACTATATACAAAGAGCATCTCTCTCTGGAGGACCCAACATGTCCCTGTACTCTACAAATAGTCCATTCATTTTATGGGTCAAGAAACCAGCCCATTCATTTTAACACTAACCATTCAATACTCAATTTGCCCAGTGGAGGAGCTGTAGGGAAATGAAACACTCTGCTACAGTCTCCCATAGATTTCATCTGATCACTAGAGCTCCATGCAGTGATCGTCTCATGATTAGGGGATCATCCTGACAAAATGGCCCCTTAAATTCATCATAAAGGTCCTTAGGGGGACAATGATGAATTTCCCATAGTGGTCAGTGGTATACGGCTCAGTTCTCCAGTCTTGTGACATCACCGCGTCTGGATAAGCTCAGCCTGTTCATGGGAGGATGAGACATAGCTCCTTGTGCAACCTAAGGAGCCCCTGACATCACCCCTCTGTATATTTGATGAGGAAGACGAGGTGAGGGCAGCGCAGTCACACAGAATAGGGTGTGAGTCAAAATGTAAATTTATGGGGTAACATGATAGATAGGATCTGGCTCTTTGTTAACTATTTAAAGACTTGACGATACTTGATGATACCATAGTTGCAGTCAATAGTAGTGTCTATGCTTTGTTTTAGATGTTAAGAATATGAATGGAATTAAGAATGTAAAGATTCTCTTTTACTTCAACATTGCTTGAGATTATGTTCAGAGCTGAGGAACGTTTCCCATCAGTAACTTTTTCATAGGTTTTGGATAATTTTGGACCCGTTGAGTTGACAAAAGGCCTTCACTGTATGGTGGGGCCACCTAAATGGAAAGGTAAGCCAGTTAGTGTTACAAGGACCAAACAAGGGAGCTACTGTGTAGGACCAGATTGGCATGGTTATACCCAAGCCTAGTAGACCCCTGCGTGTTGCCGGTCTACCAGGTCAGGAAAAAACTTTGCCGGTTCTGTGTGGTCTGCTTGGTGGAGGTGAGTGACAGCTTTCCTTCACAGCTGAGCAGTCGCACAGGTTGCCGGAGGCGCTCTCTCAGACGTCTTTAACAATATATTTCCCGTCGAGATGAGAAATCGATCTTCTCAAACAAAACAAAAGACAAATTTGGAAACATCTCTGATTAAAGTTGTATGAATTGAACGAGACTTGAATCCAAGGGTGTCATGAATTTTTCACATGTCCCCAGGGACAGAAAATTATTAAGAGGGTATTAGAAAAATTAAAGATGTGTATGATACTCTCCTGAGGTTTGTAGCGTTGGGCGATCGTGTTATTACAGCACATTGTGGCCATACTATATACTGTACATGTTTATATTTCTTGATATATATATTGATGAGTGAGCCAATTCAAATTATCTATGATTTTTATTAAAAAAAAATCATATTTTTTGAGCTCTAGACAGCCAACTAGACAGCCAACTATCTACCATTTCAAGGACCTGAGCCAGGGCCAGGCCCAGGACCCCCTATTTAGCATCCTGCAAATCGGACCTAGGGATCATGGTTATTCCTGGTCTTCAACCACAGCCAGCTATAAGGGGTCTTGATCCCCCTACCAGGGGATCAGGAGCCTAACTAGGAGAGGCATTGCCCCATAGCAGACTTCTGAAAGAGACCCTCCTACCCCATAAGAAAATATTCATATTTGTATGCTCACACATTTACACATCCTTACACACATGTATGTACTGATATATAGATTTATACACTTACACAGATCTGTCTCAGTAGCTGATGACCACATGTGAGAAGAGATGAGAGGTCCATATTTCTGTTATGTTTTCCCTTAACTCTACCTTAGATCTTTAAACTTTAAGTCGGTCAGAGGCTGAGAGGAATCTACCATCAAAATCCTTCATGACAAACCAGGGACACTTACACATAGATCCAGGAACCATGACTGTGGTAATTTTCTTATATGCATTATCCATGGCCTCCTTCCTTCTAAAATCAACTTTAACAGTAAAGCTTATGAGCCAGAAGAGTTCTGCAGGGTGTTACCAGAGCCCCTCAGTGCTGTAGCTGTGTGCTGAAACTTTCTCTGTTGCAGTGATATTACAGCAGGAAGAGGGAAGTGCTGAGAGAGAAGAGGGAGGGGGAAACAATGTAACAGCCTGTGAGGCCAGAGCACGGAGAGGTGCCCAGAGCCCTCCAGACTCATTAGCATAATTTTCAGAGTTGATTTAAGAGGGAAGGAGGCCATGGATAACAAATATAAGAAGGGTAGCACAGTCACTGTTCCAGGACTTAGAAGTTAGAACCAAAACCAATTTTGGGAAATTTGCTCATCTTTAAGTCACATATGTTTAAAATATTATATTTCAGTATATTTGTTGTAACCTTTGTATTCAAAAACACAAATTACCCTACAAACTCGCTCTTTATGTCTTTGGTCTTATATAGTTGCAAACTGTATAAATTTGCAAATGCTAAAAATGTTGCCATATTAATAATATACTGATAACATTTATACAATGTGTCTGTATTCACGACGTTTACCATTGTGCCAGGGTGAAAGCAGCCTAAAACCTGTTCAGTCCCTGAAGGAAATAGATAATCACTAGATATTTTCCCAAATTGGGTCCATAACATTGCAATTGTATGTTATATCTGCTAGATATCTCCTCTTACTGCGTGCTGTTAGTTGCCAAACTGTGCCTCCTGCTCAAGGGTTAATAAGTGGACATATGTCAGCACTGTCTAACCCCCCCACCCCAGCTCAATCTGAGTTCTTGCATCTTAACACTTAAGTCCTTTCGTTGGAAAAGTCTCAGGGTGGTAAAGTGGGAATGGTACAGGCTACTTGCATTATTCATATTAAACTGAGCCAAGAATATAGTGTTACAGCACAAGAGAACGGCCACTATATCTTGGCTTCCTACTTCTCAGTGCTGTGCAGAAGCGTCACTACGGCTCGATGACAATGTAACTGGAATCTCCCTGGACTTATACTGAGAGTCTCTGGATTTCTTAAGTCTCCATTAAGAAGGATGAACTTACATGGACCTTGCTCTTTGCTTGGAATATGACTTTCTAAAGAAAAACCGGAGAAGAACTTGGCAGATTCCTTCAGATAAAGGACGTTGTGATCCCAGGATGGGGGTTTGGGTCACCATACCACAACCCGAGCAAGGTAACTGAAGATGTTGTCTGCAATGAGCTTGGTATTCATGAGCATCGTGCATCGCTCTCAGAGACGCCTAGAAGCACAGTGTAATTTTTCTTAATTAAGGCAAAGACATTGGTTGCTATTTAATTGCGCTCTCCGTATCACCTAACAGCATGAGCATTTCATCTCGTAGAGTTGTAGATCTGCGATTTGCTTCTGGCGTATACAGTGCACCTCGGGGTACAATCTCAGAGACGGCAGAGAAGTTCCACCACTTAGTATCAAGCGAGGAACATTAGCATGAGCTTGGAAAGTTATCGTCATGGGAGGCAAAAAAGGTGATGCGAAACCAGCCAAGAAAGGGGCTGGAGGAAGGGCACCACCCTCAAAGCCTGACCCCAAAAGCAAAGATGACAAGAAAGGGGGAAAGGGGAAAGGAAAAGAAAAAGAAAAAGCTGATCCGAAGGCAGGGAAGAAAGCGAAAAAGGAAATAAGTGAGGAGGAAGAGGAGGAAGTATCTGAGGTAGAACGTGGAAAGAGTGAAGAAAGCAAAAATGAAGAAGAAGAAGAGGAGGAAGATGTTGTACCAGCAGCAAGAGGTAGGAGAGGTAGAGAGAAAGGAGTCGCAGCCCTAAAAGGGGCTTCTAAAGCAGTAGCTGGGATGAACAAAGGCAAAGTTAGGAAAGATCCAGAAGAGGAACCTGAAGAACCTGTGCCCAAGGGACCAAAAAAGGACTTAGCAAGAGCTCAGCTAAAAGGGGCAACTAAAGCCATGGCTGGACTGACCAAAAGAGCAGCAGCTCCTCCTCCTAAAAAAAAGAGGAGCCTGAAGGCGACATCTAAACTTTTTATGAAATTTGGCCAGCTGAAACCTCGGAGGTCTAAGAAAGGTCACTTCAAAACAGCATCAAAACTATTTCTGGGCTTAAGAAGAAAGTTTGCGGCTTCGTCGCTACTTGATAAGAAAAAAAAGTCCGCAGACATGTTGAAAAAAACATCTAAGCTGATGGTGGGCTTACGGAAAAAAAGCGCAAAGAAACCGTTGCCAAAAGCTGCTGCAGCAACTGATGGAACAAGACAAAAACCATCGTTTCTACTTATAAGATTAGGAGGTAATGCTCCAAAACCAGATGCGCCAGAAAAGAAAGGGCCAGGGAAGCTGTTCAGGGGGTTCTTTAGCCGAAAGAAAGCAAAAGATAAATTCAAACCGAGAGCTAAAGTGCTTACTAAGGTGTCCGCAGCTGCTAGTTGGTTGACCAGAAGATTTCTCTCCAGGAAAAGTAGATACTTCCATAATGAACGAGCCATACAGGATGCATGGCTTACTAGGATGGGAGCGCAAAAGTTGCCATTCCCTTCACAGGAGGAACTTAACAGATACAGGACAAATATGAAACGTTTTCCAGGTGCTTACAGGTTCTATGGCCAAAATGAAGATGTCTATGGACATCCAAAGAACTTTGAAGCCTACCGACACCAAAGATTCCCGACGCAAAGATACTTGCAACATGGGCCTGGAAGACACGATGACCCATCCATGGAGTATTACAACTACGACAATGAAGAATACGGGTTTGATCAGGATGGGTATTACGATGAGGAATATCCATTTGCACATATTGGTCAATTTCCAGGATATGCTGGAGCAGATGAGGAGTATGATGATTATTCTGGATATCCTATGGAAGATGACTACACGTCATATCAAGATAACATGGAGTATTATGATGAAGGCAATCACCTGCTTAAGAGCCAGAACTCGTATTTTCAATATGAAGTAGATGTTCATAATCCTCAAAGTGCATATTCATCATATGGCTATGATGGGGAGGAAATGGGTTATTCTCAGGATCCAATGAATCCATATGATCCCCCAGAAAGTGAGAATGAATTTGGTTATTCTGAAGGACACCCTCCTTATTCAGACATGGAAGAAACAGATGGCTATAATGATTACCTGGGTGCAATGAACAACAATGGCTACATGGTATCCCCATATGCAGAACCAATGAACCCATATGCCCAACCTTTAGATGATATCATAGAACATGATGACCCTGAAGCAATGGGACAAAGTAACCATCCTTATTATGAGCCTGAAGACCAGATAGAAGATGCTTCCACAATACCCCGAGGTAGGAAATATAAACTGTTCCCAAGACCACAAGTAAAACTTTTTGGGAGAGAGAGATTAGATGTCCCACTACCTCCATCTCCACATATATCATTTACCGATTTTGATGAAGATGAAGAAGAAGATGGAGAAGACGAGCCATTACTTCCACAGCAGCTTAGAAATCCAAGAACACTTGGGGCTAAATCTCTTTTTGCAAAATCGTTTCAAAGAAATTTTAGCCAGCCACATGCAAGAGGAGTACAAAAGCTGTTGTCTACAAAACCCATTGGAAAGAAAATGCATACATCCCACTTTCAAGAAAATTACCAAGAACCAGATTTACAAGATTACTCTCCAAGAGCCTTTGGTAGTCCTTTAGGACAATTTATGAAAAAGTCACTTTCCCCTAAACCAATCTTAAAACGTAATGAGCCGCAGTTTCAAAGGAGACCTTTTTCCCCACCACCGAGAAATCCCTTCGAAGAGACAACATTTGAAAGGCCAATGTCTCCACCTCCTTCCCTAAAACGTACTCCAAGTCAACACCGTAATAATCAGACTGGCAAAAACCCCTCCGCACAACAGTTAGAGTCCTTGAGGAATGATCTGGCAGATGAGCAGAGTTCTCCTTTACCATACCACAAGCGCTTTGGCCATAAATTGGCTGGCATGGAGTCAACAAATGTATTAAGAAGAGCAAATCATTCTTCTTCTGGTGGAAGCCCTACTTTACCGCACTCCAAACCAATATTCCCCTCATCGCCCTCTACTGTCCGAAAATTTGGTAACCAAGCTAAAGAGATTTCTATGCCACCATCTCCTAACCTTTCCACTAGACAGAGGCCAGTTTCTCCAAAGCCTACTATGAATGCATTTGGTTTAAATAAATCTAATACTGCCTCCCAAAATCAAAATGCACACAGGCTGTCTGAGGTTCGTTCCTCTTTCAGACAAAAAGGAATATTGTCTACCCCTCAGTTGGACAGAACACAACGTCCTAGGTCGCCTTCACCTACAAGGATGACACATTGGTCTTCCAATCCAGGCAATGTAAATACTCCGTCTGTTGATGTACGGTCATCACCACTGCCAACCATGAAGAGAGGAAACAGCATTCGAAATATTCATAGTAATCCTCCAACTTTACAACCATCAATGAATTCGAGAAGTGGACCTCCACCACCTATGGGGAGCCCAGTGTCCCAAAGAATTGATACTTTTGCAAAAACAGACATGCGAATGTCTCCATCACCAATGTCGACAAGAAAAACTTTGGAAAGTTCCAATTTTCATCCAGGGAATCAAATTGCACAACAAAAATCCCCACGAATGGCAAGAAGAATGGATGGGAATGTAAATGATCATCAAGGAGGTTTGACCCAAATGTGGGGGAATGAAACGGAGTCGAGAGGAGAAATCAAACCACTGACACTAAACCCATTTATGAAAAATCTAAGACGCACTGGCGATATGAAACCACAACAAGCATCACCAAAGAAGCAACCGATGTCCCAGATGCCACCTTATGGAGGAGATAACATTAGTCTACCACCTCAAATGTCTCCAAGGCCACAAAATAGGTATGGAGCAGCGTCTAGTTCACCATCGCAACAGAGAAAGTCACCGGTACCGAACAGATATGACAGCATAAGAAGTTCTTCCAGCCTGTATCCACCCGCCCCTTTATCAAGCACTTCAAGACAAGGAAGCGATCCATCTATGGGCAGGGAATTTCAAGAAAGTTCTTCACAATTCCCTCCTTCCTTTGATCCTCCAAGGTCCCCAATGATGACAAGACATAACAGTATGAGAGGAGTTCAGAAGTCAGTTCCACCAAGTCCTGCACCACAGAGACATGAACATGGTTTGTACACACCAAGCACATCTTCTGCACATTCTGTCTCATTTTCAGATCCCAGACGTTCACCAGACATGGCCAGACCTGGTAGCATGAGAGGAACTTTGAGTCGGTCATCCCAAGGTCCAGTTTCCCAACTTATAAACAGACAAGGAAGCAGTCATATGAAAAATAGAGACATCAATGAGGGCTTAATGATGCCACCGCCTGAACCAGCACCCAGTTCTAAAAATCCATTCTGGAAGCGAGTTGGACAGCCACTTGTAGGAATGTCTCAAGGCCCCCCGCCATCACAACAGATGCTACGCAGAGAAGAGCCTCCGGCAGTCAACCGTCTCCCGGAAGAAATTCCTTCAAATCAATTTGCAAAAAAATTGGGTCAGATGGCAGGTAACCAAATTCAGAGACCAAAGTCTCCATCGTTTTCTATGAAAGGAGAACTCGGAGCAGCTACATTTAAACCTCCATCTCCTCAAAATCTTAGACATCCCCACGACGACATGAGGAGCGTATCCAACCAGTCACCAAAACGGAATCCAATGCCTTATCCCGGAAACATAGGCCAATCAAGACCTCCCTCTCCTCAACCAGGGCTGCAGTCATTAGGTGGATTTATGTCTGACTCATTAAACCAAGCAAACCAAGGATCTCTGAATGGAAGATCTAGTATACATCTAAAATTTCGTGGATCTCCAACTTTGGCTGGTGCCAACCATTCATACCCTAGGCATCCACCTCCGAGGGATCCCAACATGTGGCAAGGTCCACCAAAACATCCATCAGAATACTACGAGGGTGATTTTGAAGATGGTAATGGAAGATATGCTGTGGTCATGCCTCAAATGCATCAGATGGAAAACTTTCGAGGTCGCGGCAGTCTAAGGAATCGGCCCTGGCCTCGGCAGCACGCGGGGTATTCCCGTGAGGCGCAAGGAACATGGTCGTCTAATAAATCCATGCATAGGCCTTGGACGGAAACCCTCAGAAGAGGATCACAGAGGGCCAAAGAAAAAGTTGCCAACTACCTTACACATGGCAGCACACGGCCCCCAAGAAACTTTCAACAAATGGCCGG
This sequence comes from Engystomops pustulosus, assembly GCF_040894005.1. Lineage (NCBI taxonomy): Eukaryota > Metazoa > Chordata > Amphibia > Anura > Leptodactylidae > Engystomops > Engystomops pustulosus. The sequence goes on from NC_092418.1 coordinate 16,095,305, forward strand.
CACAAGAGGGAGGCCTCCGATGAACAATAAGGTAGGGTTACTTATTTCTTATTTTGTGATGTATAAAATTTAGCAGGGGTGAACCTAAACTCTCCATTGCCCGAGAAGAGCTATGGAATGGCGCCACCTATGCCCCATTAAGTAGATTTGTATTATCACTATTTTTAAGTGACGGGTCCTGCTTTGTAGAAGGTGACTGCATCCCTGATGTTGCCTCCCCCCCATCTGGATGTAGGTGGTGCCGCCTGAGGCATGAAGCTCAATTCTCCTCCAGGGCGCACCCCTTATCTTTAGGAATCTCTGCAACTCTTTTCTATCTCTTATCTTATCTAACACAGATCGCTCAATTTCTATGAGATAGATAGATGATAGTTTCATAGATTATTAGGAAGTTGGTTTCAGTAAATTTAATTTCCCCCTCCAACGCTGATGGAAAGCCCGTTATCGGTTATTCCCCTGAGGGGTCTGATCTCCGTCCTCCACCGGTTATCAGTTTCAGTCTGCTATGATTTGACAGGAGCATAAAGCCTCGTGATTTACCTCATAATACATGACATACAAGAGTCTGAGAGAGATTACACTCCGCACACTGATCCCCAGGACACAAAGAGATTTATGTAAATGTGGAGAATTGATCCCGCACCAAGTCACAAACTGAGAAAAGAACGGAGATATTTAATTAGGAAATGGATGAGATGAAGCCTTGGCAGCGCTATGGATGCTGGGGTCATCCAGGGGGAACATGCAACTCTGACACAGAGACCCCAGTACTGTCCTGTACACAGTTATATATATGTATCTTTACACATCCCCTGTATATAGTGATAAGGAACATGATGGTATAACCTGGGAATCTCCTGTATATAATGATATATGTACAGCCGGTATAACCTGGGGATCTCCTGTATATAGTGATATATGTACAGCCGGTATAACCTGGGGATCTCCTGTATATAATGATATATGTACAGCTGGTATAACCTGGGGATCTCCTGTATATAATGATATATGTACAGCCGGTATAACCTGGGGATCTCCTGTATATAATGATATATGTACAGCTGGTATAACCTGGGGATCTCCTGTATATAATGATATATGTACAGCTGGTATAACCTGGGGATCTCCTGTATATAATGATATATGTACAGCCGGTATAACCTGGGGATCTCCTGTATATAATGATATATGTACAGCCGGTATAACCTGGGGATCTCCTGTATATAATGATATATGTACAGCTGGTATAACCTGGGGATCTCCTGTATATAATGATATATGTACAGCCGGTATAACCTGGGGATCTCCTGTATATAGTAATATATGTACAGCTGGTATAACCTGGGGATCTCCTGTATATAGTGATATATGTACAGCTGGTATAACCTGGGGTTCTCCTGTATATAATGATATATGTACAGCTGGTATAACCTGGGGATCTCCTGTATATAATGATATATGTACAGCTGGTATAACCTGGGGATCTCCTGTATATAATGATATATGTACAGCTGGTATAACCTGGGGATCTCCTGTATATAATGATATATGTACAGCTGGTATAACCTGGGGATCTCCTGTATATAATGATATATGTACAGCTGGTATAACCTGGGGATCTCCTGTATATAGTGATATATGCACAGCCGGTATAACCTGGGGATCTCCTGTATATAATGATATATGTACAGCTGGTATAACCTGGGGATCTCCTGTATATAATGATATATGTACAGCCGGTATAACCCGGGGATCTCCTGTATATAATGATATATGTACAGCCGGTATAACCTGGGGATCTCCTGTATATAGTGATATATGTACAGCTGGTATAACCTGGGGATCTCCTGTATATAATGATATATGTACAGCCGGTCTAACCTGGGGATCTCCTGTATATAATGATATATGTACAGCTGGTATAACCTGGGGATCTCCTGTATATAATGATATATGTACAGCCGGTATAACCTGGGGATCTCCTGTATATAATGATATATGTACAGCCGGTATAACCTGGGGATCTCCTGTATATAATGATATATGTACAGCCGGTATAACCTGGGGATCTCCTGTATATAATGATATATGTACAGCCGGTATAACCTGGGGATCTCCTGTATATAATGATATATGTACAGCCGGTATAACCTGGGGATCTCCGGTATATAATGATATATGTACAGCTGGTATAACCTGGGGATCTCCTGTATATAATGAAATATGTACAGCTGGTATAACCTGGGGATCTCCTGTATATAATGATATATGTACAGCCGGTATAACCTGTGGATCTCCTGTATATAGTGATATATGTACAGCTGGTATAACCTGGGGATCTCCTGTATATAGTGATATATGTACAGCCGGTATAACCTGGGGATCTCCTGTATATAATGATATATGTACAGCCGGTATAACCTGGGGATCTCCTGTATATAATGATATATGTACAGCCGGTATAACCTGGGGATCTCCGGTATATAATGATATATGTACAGCCGGTATAACCTGGGGATCTCCTGTATATAATGATATATGTACAGCCGGTATAACCTGGGAATCTCATGTATATAATGATATATGTACAGCCGGTATAACCCGGGGATCTCCTGTATATAATGATATATGTACAGCTGGTATAACCTGGGGATCTCCTGTATATAGTGATATATGTACAGCTGGTATAACCTGGGGATCTCCTGTATATAATGATATATGTACAGCCGCTATAACCTGGGGATCTCCTGTATATAATGATATATGTACAGCCGGTATAACCTGGGGATCTCCTGTATATAATGATATATGTACAGCCGGTATAACCTGGGGATCTCCTGTATATAATGATATATGTACAGCCGGTATAACCTGGGAATCTCCTGTATATAATGATATATGTACAGCCGGTATAACCTGGGCATCTCCTGTATATAATGATATATGTACAGCCGGTATAACCTGGGGATCTCCTGTATATAATGATATATGTACAGCCGGTATAACCTGGGGATCTCCTGTATATAATGATATATGTACAGCCGGGAAAACCTGGGGATCTCCTGTATATAATGATATATGTACAGTCGGTATAACCTGGGCATCTCCTGTATATAATGATATATGTACAGCTGGTATAACCTGGGGATCTCCTGTATATAATGATATATGTACAGCTGGTATAACCTGGGGATCTCCTGTATATAATGATATATGTACAGCCGGTATAACCTGGGGATCTCCTGTATATAATGATATATGTACAGCCGGTATAACCTGGGGATCTCCTGTATATAATGATATATGTACAGCTGGTATAACCTGGGGATCCCCTGTATATAATGATATATGTACAGCCGGTATAACCTGAGGATCTCCTGTATATAATGATATATGTACAGCCGGTATAACCTGGGGATCTCCTGTATATAATGATATATGTACAGCCGGTATAACCTGGGGATCTCCTGTATATAATGATATATGTACAGCTGGTATAACCTGGGGATCTCCTGTATATAAAGATATATGTACAGCCGGTATAACCTGGGGATCTCCTGTATATAATGATATATGTACAGCTGGTATAACCTGGGAATCTCCTGTATATAATGATATATGTACAGCCGGTATAACCTGGGGATCTCCTGTATATAATGATATATGTACAGCCGGTATAACCTGGGGATCTCCTGTATATAATGATATATGTACAGCTGGTATAACCTGGGGATCTCCTGTATATAATGATATATGTACAGCCGGTATAACCTGGGGATCTCCTGTATATAATGATATATGTACAGCTGGTATAACCTGGGGATCTCCTGTATATAATGATATATGTACAGCCGGTATAACCTGGGGATCTCCTGTATATAATGATATATGTACAGCCGGTATAACCTGGGAATCTCCTGTATATAATGATATATGTACAGCCGGTATAACCCGGGGATCTCCTGTATATAATGATATATGTACAGCTGGTATAACCTGGGGATCTCCTGTATATAGTGATATATGTACAGCTGGTATAACCTGGGGATCTCCTGTATATAATGATATATGTACAGCCGCTATAACCTGGGGATCTCCTGTATATAATGATATATGTACAGCCGCTATAACCTGGGGATCTCCTGTATATAATGATATATGTACAGCCGGTATAACCTGGGGATCTCCTGTATATAATGATATATGTACAGCCGGTATAACCTGGGGATCTCCTGTATATAATGATATATGTACAGCTGGTATAACCTGGGGATCTCCTGTATATAATGATATATGTACAGCTGGTATAACCTGGGGATCTCCTGTATATAATGATATATGTACAGCCGGTATAACCTGGGGATCTCCTGTATATAATGATATATGTACAGCTGGTATAACCTGGGGATCTCCTGTATATAATGATATATGTACAGCCGGTTTAACCTGGGGATCTCCTGTATATAATGATATATGTACAGCCGGTATAACCTGGGAATCTCCTGTATATAATGATATATGTACAGCCGGTATAACCCGGGGATCTCCTGTATATAGTGATATATGTACAGCTGGTATAACCTGGGGATCTCCTGTATATAATGATACATGTACAGCCGGTATAACCTGGGGATCTCCTGTATATAATGATATATGTACAGCCGGTATAACCTGGGGATCTCCTGTATATAATGATATATGTACAGCCGGTATAACCTGGGGATCTCCTGTATATAATGATATATGTACAGCTGGTATAACCTGGGGATCTCCTGTATATATTTATATATTTACAGCTAGTAAAACCTGGGGATTTCCTGTATATAATGATATATGTACAGCCGGTATAACCCGGGGATCTCCTGTATATAATGAAATATGTACAGCTGGTATAACCTGGGGATCTCCTGTATATAATGATATATGTACAGCCGGTATAACCTGGGGATCTCCTGTATATAATGATATATGTACAGCTGGTATAACCTGGGGATCTCCTGTATATAATGATATATGTACAGCCGGTATAACCTGGGGATCTCCTGTATATAATGATATATGTACAGCTGGTATAACCTGGGGATCTCCTGTATATAATGATATATGTACAGCCGGTATAACCTGGGCATCTCCTGTATATAATGATATATGTACAGCTGGTATAACCTGGGGTTCTCCTGTATATAATGATATATGTACAGCTGGTATAACCTGGGGATCTCCTGTATATAATGATATATGTACAGCTGGTATAACCTGGGGATCTCCTGTATATAATGATATATGTATAGCTGGTATAACCTGGGGATCTCCTGTATATAATGATATATGTACAGCCGGTATAACCTGGGCATCTCCTGTATATAATGATATATGTACAGCTGGTATAACCTGGGGTTCTCCTGTATATAATGATATATGTACAGCTGGTATAACCTGGGGATCTCCTGTATATAATGATATATGTACAGCCGGTTTAACCTGGGGATCTCCTGTATATAATGATATATGTACAGCTGGTATAACCTGGGGATCTCCTGTATATAATGATATATGTACAGCCGGTATAACCTGGGGATCTCCTGTATATAATGATATATGTACAGCTGGTATAACCTGGGGATCTCCTGTATATAATGATATATGTATAGCTGGTATAACCTGGGGATCTCCTGTATATAATGATATATGTACAGCCGGTATAACCTGGGGAGCTCCTGTATATAATGATATATGTACAGCTGGTATAACCTGGGGATCTCCTGTATATAATGATATATGTACAGCTGGTATAACCTGGGGATCTCCTGTATATAATGATATATGTACAGCCGGTATAACCTGGGGATCTCCTGTATATAATGATATATGTACAGCTGGTATAACCTGGGGATCTCCTGTATATAATGATATATGTACAGCCGGTATAACCTGGGGATCTCCTGTATATAATGATATATGTACAGCTGGTATAACCTGGGGATCTCCTGTATATAATGATATATGTATAGCTGGTATAACCTGGGGATCTCCTGTATATAATGATATATGTACAGGTGGTATAACCTGGGGATCTCCTGTCTATAATATTATAGCTGGTATAAGTTGTACACCTTCTTTATAAAGTGATATAATATGGTGCATGCTGGTATAACCTGGGGATATTATGTGTAAACCTTATAAATTCATCATTATATTTTGCAGATGTGGGACTGGTACATGGTGAGGCTCAGTATATTATACTTTGTGCCTGTGGTTCGATGTAGCCTTTCATTTGGCATATTATTTTTACATTATAATTAAGGATAAACAAGGGTGTAACTTGAGGGGGTGCAGAGGGTGCACCGAGAGGCCTAGGACCCCCTATGATGTACCTTTCCTATATGAGAAGACTAGTGCTCTACACAATACATTATAACTGGAACACATTTTGCCACGGAGGATAAATATAATACAATTTTGCTGTGTATTGAGCCGTTTGACCCGTTAATTTGACCCGTAAATGCCAAATGTTTAGGATATGTTTCTGTATAAAAAGTATCTCTTGCATTTAAAGAAACATTTGCTGTTAGAATATCCTAAAATTCCTTGAATCCGCTCGGCACCAGCCTGGAATTCTAAAATGAACTGGATTACATCAGGGTCAGAGAGCAGGAGATGGGATTCTCTAGGACTTAAGACTAACATTATTCATCAAGAATCCAGATTTGCTGAATTACTAGATTATCGGGTGCTGGATTAAAGGACTTTTATTGTACTGGTGATGCAAGGATTTTGGTGCATTTTTTCAGCATTTAAAAAGAAAAATTTTTTTAAATAAAATAATTGCACACCAATGAATAAGCTTCAGTTGTGATCCAATCTATAAAAAACTTGCACCAAATAAGAAGTGAAGTCCAGCAGATTTAATCCTATATATTAGTAACAAGACTCATTTATTAATATGGCGCACAACCACCACAATAATCTACAGTTTCCAGAGGTCCAGCAGAAGACCTCCTTACCATACTAGAAGGCGATGGAGGGTGGTCTTCCAGAATCATTGTATTAGAAGGGTCCAAGGAACCCAAGTCTGACAATGTAAAGAACCTTTTTTTTGCACCATATTAGCAAATGGCTCCTGGGGCAAGACCTTAAAACTCTAGGACCATGTCAGTGCATGCAGTATTTACCATTGTTCTTATGAAGTTGGAGTAGTAGGAATGTTCTTATGGTTTCCATGCCCATTATAGTCTCTACCCATAACTGGAATAATACACTAATCATTTTGTCCAAAGACAAATGTGAGAAATTTTTTATAAATGGAAACACTCTATTGTACAAAATCATTATGTAACATTTTCTTAAAGACGTACACCAGTTGTCTACAACCATTACTGTATGCACTGCATGGTAGTAGCATGCATTATATAAGTATATACGGCTAAGAAAGAGTCGAAATATATGTAAGCTATTGAGTTCTTCCCTATAGGGCAGTGGTGGCGAACCTATGGCACGGGTGCCAGAGGTGGCACTCAGAGCCCTTTCTGTGGGCATTCAGGCCATCACCACAGGACAGAGTTCACCAAATCTTCCTGCAGTCCCAGGCAACTTAAGAGATGCTGCTCTCAGCGCTATTTTAAAGTGACACTTCATTGACTGTTTGGAACTGCAATAACTTTGAAGGTCATACTGCTGGACCCAACATTCTACCTGTACTGAGAGACCCTGGAGAGAAGCTATCTGACCTCTTTCTTTCAACTGTATTGGTAGCCTTAGGAGGAAGAACACGTAGCAATAAGTTACTGCTTAAAATTCCATGTTGGCACTTCATGGTAAATAAGTCAATTTTGGTTGTAGTTTGGGCACTCAGTCTCTAAAAGGTTCGCCATCACTGCTATAGGGGGAGGGCCAGACTACAAAACCAGACATGTTCTTTAGAGGGAGGCCCAGATTACACAGGACAGACTGCTGTTATAATGGAAAGTCCAGACTACAAAGCCAGACTACTGTAAGGGTGCCATCCAGACTACAAAGTCAGACTGCTGTAAGGGGCGGTCCAGACTACACAGCCAGACTACTGTTATAGGAGGAGGTAGGACTACACAGCAAGGCTGATGTTCTTGGGGGAGGTCCAGGCTACACAACCAAACTTTGGTTATAGGGGGCAGTCCAGATTACGTTGCCAAGCTGCTGTTATAAGAGGAGGTATGACTACACAGCCAGGCTGATGTTCTTGGGGGAGGTCCAGACTACACAGCCAGACTGCTGTAAGGGGCAATCCAGATTATATAGCCAGACTACTGTTATAGGAGGAGGTATGACTACACAGCCAGGCTGATGTTCTTGGGGGAGGTCCAGACTACACAGCCAGACTGCTGTAAGGGGCAATCCAGATTACATAGCCAGACTACTGTTATAGGAAGAGGTAGGACTACACAGCAAGGCTGATGTTCTTGGGGGGAGGTCCAGACTACACAGCCAGACTGTGGCTGTTCTAAACTGGAAAGAAAAAGAAAAAAAGAGCAACAAGTGCTCATTGGGCATTGTGTAATGTGCATTGGGTGTGAATAAGGTAGATACATAGGTGTACTCTTACAATCTTTGGTTGTGCACAACCACTCATCACTTGTCACCCAGAAGACCAATCCGAACTCTTACAGGAGGAAAAAGATATGGAAGGTTGCTGCACCAGTTTGTAAGAGAATATGGATGCTGCTTGATGTGATTCAAAGCTTTATTAATGGATATGCTGGGTAACACTTTTTAAAGTAGAGCCCTCTACTTCATTAGGTCATTTGCTATTCTCTTGAAAGACTGCTGTTCTAGGGAGGGGGGTGGAGGGGGGGTCCAGACTACACCGCCAGATTGCTGTTATAGAAACCAGTCCAGACCACACAGCCATAATACTGTTGTAATTCCAGACTACACAGACAGCCTGCTGTTATAGGGGAGGTCCAGACTACATAGCCAGACTGCTGTTATACTGTATGGGGAGGCCCAGACAACACAGCCAGACTACAGTTATAGGGGGAGGTCCAGACTACACTGCCAGACTACAGTTATAGGGGGAGGCCCAGACAACACAGCCAGACTACAGTTATAGGGGGAGATCCAGACTACACTGCCAGACTACAGTTATAGGGGGAGGTCCAGACTACACTGCCAGACTACAGTTATAGGGGGAGGCCCAGACAACACAGCCAGACTACAGTTATAGGGGGAGATCCAGACTACACTGCCAGACTACAGTTATAGGGGGAGGTCCAGACTACACTGCCAGACTACAGTTATAGGGGAGGCCCAGACAACACAGCCAGACTACAGTTATAGGGGGAGGCCCAGACAACACAGCCAGACTACAGTTATAGGGGGAGATCCAGACTACACTGCCAGACTACAGTTATAGGGGGAGGTCCAGACTACACTGCCAGACTACTGTTATAGGAGGAGGTCCAGACTACACTGCCAGACTACAATTATTGGAGGAGGTCCAGACTACACAGCCAGATTACAATTATTGGAGGAGGTCCAGACTACACAGCTAGACTGCTGTTATAGGGGGAGGTCCAGACTACACATCCAGACTGCTGTTATAGGAGTAGGTCCAGACTACACAGCCAGACAACACTTATAGGTGGAGGTCCAGACTACATTGCTATTGCCGCCCATTTATTACGCACATGTTTCCTCTATAAACAACCTGCCACTCAATTAGGGGTCCAGTCTGGCAGTGATCAGATTTCAGGGGTGACTTTTTTTTCAAAAGTTGGTTGTCTTTTAATAAATCCTGTAATTTTATTACAATTTTAATGGTTTATCCAAGATGCAACCCATGATGAGCCCCCAGACCACTGGGCCAAGCCAAGAGCAGGATGAGAATGGGGTCCAGGATATGACACAGTTGGAGTAAGTATCACTAAATGTAAAAGCTGTATTCTGCTTATGTTGTTGTTTTAGTTCTAGTGTGTTTACTCTTTTGATAAATTAAGTTTATAACCATCATTATGCTGTACAAAAAGCTGTAACCCCCAGGCCCTGTAATAGGATGATCCAACCCCTAGGCCCTGTACTAGGATGCTGTAACCCCCAGGCCATGTACTAGGATGGACTATCCCCCAGGCCTTGAACTAGGATGCTCTGTCCATCAGGCCCTGTACTAGGATGCTCTGTCCATCAGGCCCTGTGCTATGATTCTCTGGCCCCCAGACCCTGTACTAGGATGCTCTGGCCCCCAGGCCCTGTACTAGGATGCTCTGGCCCCCAGGCCCTGTACTAGGTTTCTCTGGCCCCCAGGTCTAGTACTAGGATGTTCTGGCCCCCAGGCCCTGTACTAGAATGCTCTGTCCCCAGGCCCTGTACTAGGATGCTCTGGTCCATCCCACCGATATGGGTCTGTCCCCAGGCCCTGTACTAGGATGGACTGCCCCTAGGCCCTGTACTAGGATGCTGTGCCCCCAGGCCCTAGACTAGGATGTTCTGTTCCCCAGGCCATGTACTAGGATGCCCTGGCCCCCAGGCGCTGTACTAGGATGCCCTGGCCCCCAGGCGCTGTACTAGGATGCTCTGCCCCCCAGGCCCTGTACTAGGATGCTCTGGCCCCACAGGCCCTGTACTAGGATGCTCTGCCCCCCAGGCCCTGTACTAGGATGCTCTGGCCCCACAGGCCCTGTACTAGGATGCTCTGGCCCCACAGGCCCTGTACTAGGATGCTCTGGCCCCACAGGCCCTGTACTAGGATGCTCTGCCCCCCAGGCCCTGTACTAGGATGCTCTCTCCCACAGGCCCTGTACTAGGATGCTCTGGCCCCACAGGCCCTGTACTAGGATGCTCTGCCCCCCAGGCCCTGTACTAGGATGCTCTCTCCCACAGGCCCTGTACTAGGATGCTCTCTCCCACAGGCCCTGTACTAGGATGCTCTGCCCCCCAGGCCCTGTACTAGGATGCTCTGGCCCCACAGGCCCTGTACTAGGATGCTCTGCCCCCCAGGCCCTGTACTAGGATGCTCTCTCCCACAGGCCCTGTACTAGGATGCTCTCTCCCACAGGCCCTGTACTAGGATGCTCTGCCCCCCAGGCCCTGTACTAGGATGCTCTGGCCCCACAGGCCCTGTACTAGGATGCTCTGGCCCCCAGCTGGTTATTAATCTACATCAGCTGTGACTCTAATTCCGCTAATCGGCACAGTGCTTGTACCCACAACTGGACCGAGCACGGCTGCTAGTACAATAAGCAGCATCCTAGTCAGCAGTAGGGGGAGACATTAAAATGAACGGGATCCTAAATTGTGATCCAACCTCCCTCTAATACATGCTGAAAGCCTGAATTTTGTGTTTGCATAGTGGCTGAAGAGTGGCCCCATTTTTTAAAGTTTCTAAATAAAGACTATAAATTTTAAAGTGTTCTACTCAGGCAGAATATTGCTCTGCCCCCCAGGCCCTGTAATAGGATGCCCTGGCCCCCAGGCGCTGTACTAGGATGCTCTCTCCCCCAGGCCCTGTACTAGGATGCTCTGCCCCCCAGGCCCTGTGCTAGGATGCTCTGGCCCCCAGGCCCTGTACTAGGATTCTCTGTCCCCCAGGCCCTGTACTAGGATTCTCTGCCCCCCAGGCCCTGTACTAGGATGCTCTCTCCCCCAGGCCCTGTACTAGGATGCTCTGGCCCCCAGGCCCTGTACTAGGATGCTCTCTCCCCCAGGCCCTGTACTAGGATGCTCTCTCCCCCAGGCCCTGTACTAGGATGCTATCTCCCCCAGGCCCTGTACTAGGATGCTCTCTCCCCCAGGCCCTGTACTAGGATGCTCTCTCCCCCAGGCCCTGTACTAGGATGCTCTCTCCCCCAGGCCCTGTACTAGGATGCTCTGGCCCCCAGGCCCTGTGCTAGGATGCTATCTCCCCCAGGCCCTGTACTAGGATGCTCTCTCCCCCAGGCCCTGTGCTAGGATGCTCTGGCCCCCCAGGCCCTGTACTAGGATGCTCTCTCCCCCAGGCCCTGTGCTAGGATGCTCTGGCCCCCCAGGCCCTGTACTAGGATGCTCTCTCCCCCAGGCCCTGTGCTAGGATGCTCTGGCCCCCCAGGCCCTGTACATAAAACAGCAGATACTTTCTCTTGAGCATTCTCTATGTGGATGTTGTATTTTCTATGAGCATGTTGTATAGCAGTTTTTAGGTCTTCTCTTCTGTACTATAATATTGTATTAGTTGTGTGATGTTGTATCATATTGTTATGTGTCCTTTTCTATTTCTAGGGACTTACAGGAAGCGTCCGTCCTCCACAACCTGAGAAAAAGGTTTGAGCGAGAGCTGATATATGTGAGTGTACACACGGCGTCTATCGAGGTCTTCATGTCTGGAGCTTTCTATGAGTTATCAGTAACGATCCTCTCCTCCATTATCTTAGACCTATATCGGGAGCATCCTCCTCTCCCTAAACCCATACAGGATGCTGAATATATATGGGACGGACAATGTCTTGTATCATGAAGGGAAATCCTTGGGAGAGACTCCTCCGTAAGTGATACACATTCCTCTTTTCTTATGGATTGTGTCCATCCTTCTAAGGATTGGTGCAGAAAATGTGTAGGGCCCTGATCACCAGAGCTTACAGTCTATGAGGAAGAGTGAGGAGAACCAAGAGGTAAAAAGCTGATATAATGGTCCAATCATAGAACAAAATATAATATAACAAATTGAGGCACTGCTGCTTGACCCAGTCATAAGCCGTCATCTTATATACAAAGTCTAAGGTGAAGGGGACTGCAGAGAAGCCTGGAGCTTGGGATCTAGTGTTTGCCCGATAACAGGGGGGAGGAGGAGGACACAGGATGGATTAGTAAAGAGAGAGTTAAAACTTCATGCAGTTATCAACAGTTATAGATCTGCCTAAAGAGATGGGTTTTAAGAGCAGGTTTAAAACTTTGTAGGTTGGAGGATAGTCCAGGGTAGAGCATTCCATAGAATGGGTGCTGCTCTAGAGAAATCTTGGAGACGTGAGTGGGAGGTTCGAATTAAGGTAATCTAAGATCACTGGCAGATCGAAGAGCATGGTTTGCGTGATAGACTGCGATGAGGGAGGAGTGGTAGGAAGGTGCAGCATTATGCAGAGCTTTGTGCATGAGGGTTATGATTTAAAACTGTATTCGAAAGGTGACTGGCACAGACTGGAGGTATCTGTGTAGTGTTTGGCCTGAAAGACAAGTCTGGCTGCTGCATTAAGAATAGAACGGAGAGAGGTTAGTGAGTGGAAAAGTAGGGAGTTACAGGAGTCTAGACATGCAACAGTTAGCATTATACAAGTTTCAATTTTAAGAAATGGTTGTATTCTGGAGATGTTTTGTAGATGCATGTGGCAAGAGTGAGAAAGAGAATGAATATACAGTGCAAAGGGGTTCAGCACAACCCCAAGACAACGGCCTGCTGCTTCAGGGTTCTGGTGACCCCACAGATTGAGATGGAGAGGTTAGGATGGACTCTGTTAGTAGATGGTGGAAAGACAAGAAGTTCAGTCTTAGAAAGATTAAGTTTCAAAAGGAGAGAGGACATGATGGTAGAGACAGCAGAGAGACAGTCACTAGTGTTCTGGAGTAAGGCAGGGCTGATGTTACGTGCAGAAGTATATAGCTGGGGTTCATCAGCATAAAGATGATACTGGAAACCAAATCTGCTGATGGTTTGTCCAATGGGGGCAGTATAGAGGGAGAAGAGAAGACGACCTAGGACTGAGCCCTGAGGACCCCGACACTGAGAGGAGAGGACCTAGGACTGAGCCCCGAGGACCCCGACACTGAGAGGAGAGGACCTAGGACTGAGCCCTGAGGACCCCGACATTGAGAGGAGAGGACCTAGGACTGAGCCCCGAGGACCCCGACACTGAGAGGAGAGGACCTAGGACTGAGCCCTGAGGACCCCGACACTGAGAGGAGAGGACCTAGGACTGAGCCCTGAGGACCCCGACACTGAGAGGAGAGAACCCAGGACTGCGCCCTGAGGACCCCGACACTGAGAGGAGAGGACCTAGGACTGAGCCCTGAGGACCCCGACACTGAGAGGAGAGGACCCAGGACTGAGCCCTGAGGACCCCGACACTGAGAGGAGAGGACCTAGGACTGAGCCCTGAGGACCCCGACATTGAGAGGAGAGGACCTAGGACTGAGCCCCGAGGACCCCGACACTGAGAGGAGAGGACCTAGGACGGAGCCCTGAGGACCCCGACATTGAGAGGAGAGGACCTAGGACTGAGCCCCGAGGACCCCGACACTGAGAGGAGAGGACCTAGGACTGAGCCCTGAGGACCCCGACACTGAGAGGAGAGGACCCAGGACTGAGCCCTGAGGACCCCGACACTGAGAGGAGAGGACCTAGGACTGAGCCCTGAGGACCCCGACACTGAGAGGAGAGGACCCAGCACTGAGCCCTGAGGAGCCCGACACTGAGAGGAGAGGACCTAGGACTGAGCCCTGAGGAACCCCGACTCTGAGAGGAGAGGACCTAGGACTGAGCCCTGGGGACCCCGACACTGAGAGGACCTAGGACTGAGCCCCGAGGACCCCGACACTGAGAGGAGAGGACCTAGGACTGAGCCCTGAGGACCACGACACTGAGAGGAGAGAACCTAGGACTGAGCCCCGAGGACCCCGACACTGAGAGGAGAGGACCTAGGACTGAGCCCTGGGGACCCCGACACTGAGAGGACCTAGGACTGAGCCCCGAGGACCCCGACACTGAGAGGAGAGGACCTAGGACTGAGCCCTGAGGACCCCGACACTGAGAGGAGAGGACCCAGGACTGAGCCCTGAGGACCCCGACACTGAGAGGAGAGGAGCTAGGACTGAGCCCTGAGGAACCCCGACACTGAGAGGAGAGGACCTAGGACTGAACCCTGAGGAACCCGACACTGAGAGGAGAGGACCTAGGACTGAGCCCTGAGGACCCCGACTCTGAGAGGAGAGGACCTAGGACTGAGCCCCGAGGACCCCGACACTGAGAGGAGAGGACCTAGGACTGAGCCCTGAGGACCCCGACACTGAGAGGAGAGGACCTAGGACTGAACCCTGAGGAACCCGACACTGAGAGGAGAGGACCTAGGACTGAACCCTGAGGAACCCGACACTGAGAGGAGAGGACCTAGGACTGAGCCCTGAGGACCCCGACTCTGAGAGGAGAGGACCTAGGACTGAGCCCTGAGGACCCTGACACTGAGAGGATAGGACCTAGGACTGAGCCCTGAGGACCCCGACACTGAGAGGACCCAGGACTGAGCCCTGAGGACCCCGACACTGAGAGGAGAGGACCTAGGACTGATCCCTGAGGAACACCAACACTGAGAGGAGAGGACCTAGGACTGAGCCCTGAGGAACCCCGACTCTGAGAGGAGAGGACCTAATACTGAGACCTGAGGACCCCGACACTGAGAGGAGAGGACCTAGGACTGAGCCCTGAGGACCCCGACACTGAGAGGAGAGGACCTAGGACTGAGCCCTGAGGACCCCGACACTGAGAGGAGAGGACCTAGGACTGAGCCCTGAGGACCCTGACACTGAGAGGATAGGACCTAGGACTGAGCCCTGAGGACCCCGACACTGAGAGGAGAGGACCTAGGACTGAGCCCTGAGGACCCCCGACACTGAGGAGAGGACCTAGGACTGAGCCCTGAGGATCCGACACTGAGAGGAGAGGACCTAGGACTGAGCCCTGAGGATCCGACACTGAGAGGAGAGGACCTAGGACTGAGCCCTGAGGACCCCGACACTGAGAGGAGAGGACCTAGGACTGAGCCCTGAGGACCCCCGACACTGAGGAGAGGACCTAGGACTGAGCCCTGAGGATCCGACACTGAGAGGAGAGGACCTAGGACTGAGCCCTGAGGATCCGACACTGAGAGGAGAGGACCTAGGACTGAGCGCTGAGGACCCCGACACTGAGAGGAGAGGACCTAGGACTGAGCCCTGAGGACCACGACACTGAGAGGAGAGGACCTAGGACTGAGCCCCGAGGACCCCGACACTGAGAGGAGAGGACCTAGGACTGAGCCCTGAGGACCCCGACACTGAGAGGAGAGGACTGAGACCTGAGGACCCCGACACTGAGAGGACCTAGGACTGAGCCCTGGGGACCCCGACACTGAGAGGAGAGGACCTAGGACTGAGCCCTGAGGACCCCGACACTGAGAGGAGAGGACCTAGGACAGAGCCCTGAGGAGCCCGACACTGAGAGGAGAGGACCCAGGACTGAGCCCTGAGGACCCCGACACTGAGAGGAGAGGACCTAGGACTGAGCCCTGAGGACCCCGACACTGAGAGGATAGGACCTAGGACTGAGCCCTGAGGACCCCGACACTGAGAGGAGAGGACCTAGGACTGAGCCCTGAGGACCCCGACACTGAGAGGAGAGGACCTAGGACTGAGCCCTGAGGACCTGACACTGAGAGGAGAGGACCTAGGACTGAGCCCTGAGGACCCCAATACTGAGAGGAGAGGACCTAGGACTGAGCCCTGAGGACCCCGACACTGAGAGGAAGAGGAGAAGAGAAAGATCCAGAGAAGGAGACACAAAAAGTGCGTGCAGAGAGATAGGAAGAAAACCAAGAGAGTGCAGTGTCCTATAGGCCAATGGAGCGAAGCCCCTGAGGAGGAGCTGGTGGTCCACAGTATCGAACGCTGCGGATAGATCCAGAAGAATCCGGAGCGAATAGTCACCTTTGGATTTAGCAGTGAGGAGGTCATTGGAGACTTTAGTAAGAGCAGTTTCAGTGGAGAACAAAGAGCGGAACCAGATTGTTGGAGGTCATGGAGGGAGTTAGCGGAGAGATTGCCGGTTATAGAGAACAGACCGGGCCTTCCAGTAGTTTGGAGATGAAAGGGAGATAAGAAATTGGTCTGTAGTTATCAGCACTGGATAAGTCCAGGGAAGGTTTCTTTAGTAATGGGGCAACAGCTGGAAAGATGAGGGGACGACACCAGAAGAGAGAGAGACCAGAAGATGTTGGTTATGTGAGAAGTGACTGCTGGAGAGATAGACTGTACCAGATGTGAGGGGATGGGGTCACTGATGCAGGTAATGGGGCGAGAGGATGGGGTCACTGATGCAAGTAGTGGGGTGAGGGGATGGGGTCACTGATGCGAGTAGTGGGGCGAGGGGATGGGGTCACTGATGCGGGTAGTGGGGCGAGCGGATGGGGTCACTGATGCAAGTAGTGGGGTGAGGGGATGGGGTCACTGATGCGGGTAGTGGGGCGAGCGGATGGGGTCACTGATGCAAGTAGTGGGGTGAGGGGATGGGGTCACTGATGCAGGTAGTGGGGCGAGGGGATGGGGTCACTGATGCAGGTAGTGGGGCGAGGGGATGGGGTCACTTATGCAGGTAATGGGGCGAGGGGATGGGGTCACTGATGCAGGTAGTGGGGTGAGGGGATGGGGTCACTGATGCGGGTAGTGGGGCGAGCGGATGGGGTCACTGATGCAGGTAGTGGGGTGAGGGGATGGGGTCACTGATGCAGGTAGTGGGGCGAGGGGATGGGGTCACTGATACAGGTAGTGGGGCGAGGGGATGGGGTCACTTATGCAGGTAATGGGGCAAGGGGATGGGGTCACTGATGAAGGTAGTGGGGCAAGGGGATGGGGTCACTGATGAAGGTAGTGGGGCAAGGGGATGGGGTCACTGATGAAGGTAGTGGGGCGAGGGGATGGGGTCACTTATGCAGGTAATGGGGCGAGGGGATGGGGTCAATGATGCAGGTACTGGGGCGAGCAGAGGAGAGGAGCCCAGACACTTCTTCCTCTGTGACTGGCTCAAAGGAAGAGAGTGAACAGGATGAGGTCCCTGAGAGGGATTCATGGGGATTCATGGAGTTGAGAAAACCAATGTATTATTGTAAGTAATCTCGCCCTGCATTCATGTGATACTCCCATCCCTCTGCCCCCTCTTAAAGCTAACATGTAAGGAAAGCAAAATATGTAACCTTCTTTTTATAGGACTGAAGCTCATTCTGACGCAGAGCTGCAAATTACTGTATGTTAAATTATAGAATAATGTACGCATAAACCCACCACTAGAGGGAGCCTTTGTTACCATATACTATTGTGTAGTATGGCTTGTCATCTGCGTCATGAAAAAAACTTGTATAAGGACTTATTGATACGCACTTACTATAAAGGTATTTTTTACAGGCACCTCTTTGCTATTGCAAACATAGCCTACACCAAACTGATGGATGCCAAACACAACCAGTGTATTATCATAAGGTGAGTTATTGTATATATATGGGGCAGTATTATAGTAGTTATATTCTTGTAAATAGGGGCAGTATTATAGTAGTTATATTCTTGTACATAGGGGGCAGTATTATAGTAGTTATATTCCTGTACATAGGGGGCAGTATTATAGTAGTTATAGTCTTGTACATAGGGGGCAGTATTATAGTAGTTATATACTTGTACATAGGGGTAGTATTATAGTAGTTATATTCCTGTACATAGGGGGCAGTATTATAGTAGTTATATTCCTGTACATAGGGGGCAGTATTATAGTAGTTATATTCTTGTACATAGGGGGCAGTATTATAGTAGTTATATTCTTGTACATAGGGGGCAGTATTATAGTAGTTATATTCTCGTACATAGGGGGCAGTATTATAGTAGTTATATTCTTGTACATAGGGGGCAGTATTATAGTAGTTATATTCCTGTACATAGGGGGCAGTATTATAGTAGTTATATTCCTGTACATAGGGGGCAGTATTATAGTAGTTATATTCTTGTACATAGGGGGCAGTATTATAGTAGTTATATTCTTGTACATAGGGGGCAGTATTATACTTGTGATATTCTTGTGCATAGGGAGCAGTATTATAGTAGTTATATTCTTGTACATAGGAGGCAGTATTATAGTAGTTATATTCTTGTACATAGGGGGGAGTATTATAGTAGTTATATTCTTGTACATAGGGGGCAGTATTATAGTAGTTATATACTTGTACATAGGGGGCAGTATTATAGTAGTTATATTCTTGTACATAGGGGCAGTATTATAGTAGTTATATTCTTGTACATAGGGAGCAGTATTATAGTAGTTATATTCCTGTACATAGGGGCAGTATTATAGTAGTTATATTTTTGTACATAGGGGACAGTATTATAGTAGTTATATTCCTGTACATAGGGGGCAGTATTATAGTAGTTATATTCCTGTACATAGGAGGCAGTATTATAGTAGTTATATTCTTGTACATAGGGGGGAGTATTATAGTAGTTATATTCCTGTACATAGGGGCAGTATTATAGTAGTTATATTCTTGTACATAGGGGGCAGTATTATAGTAGTTATATTCTTGTACATAGGGGGCAGTATTATAGTAGTTATATTCTTGTACATAGGGGGCAGTATTATAGTAGTTATATTCTTGTACATAGGGGCAGTATTATAGTAGTTATATTCTTGTACATAGGGGGCAGTATTATAGTAGTTATATTCTTGTACATAGGGGGCAGTATTATATTAGTTATATTCTTGTACATAGGGAGCAGTATTATAGTAGTTATATACTTGTACATAGGGGGCAGTATTATAGCAGTTATATTCTTGTACATAGGGGCAGTATTATAGTAGTTCTATTCTTGTACATAGGGAGCAGTATTATAGTAGTTATATTCCTGTACATAGGGGCAGTATTATAGTAGTTATATTTTTGTACATAGGGGACAGTATTATAGTAGTTATATTCTTGTACATAGGGGGCAGTATTATAGTAGTTATATTCTTGTACATAGGGGGAAGTATTATAGTAGTTATATTCCTGTACATAGGGGGCAGTATTATAGTAGTTATATTTTTGTACATAGGGGACAGTATTATAGTAGTTATATTCTTGTACATAGGGGGCAGTATTATAGTAGCTATATTCTTGTACATAGGGGGCAGTATTATAGTAGTTATATTCCTGTACATAGGGGCAGTATTATAGTAGTTATATTTTTGTACATAGGGGGCAGTATTATAGTAGTTATATTCTTGTACATAGGGGGCAGTATTATAGTAGTTATATTCTTGTACATAGGGGGAAGTATTATAGTAGTTATATTCCTGTACATAGGGGGCAGTATTATAGTAGTTATATTTTTGTACATAGGGGACAGTATTATAGTAGTTATATTCTTGTACATAGGGGGCAGTATTATAGTAGTTATATTCTTGTACATAGGGGGCAGTATTATAGTAGTTATATTCCTGTACATAGGGGGCAGTATTATAGTAGTTATATTCCTGTACATAGGAGGCAGTATTATAGTAGTTATATTCTTGTACATAGGGGGGAGTATTATAGTAGTTATATTCCTGTACATAGGGGCAGTATTATAGTAGTTATATTCTTGTACATAGGGGGCAGTATTATAGTAGTTATATTCCTGTACATAGGGGGCAGTATTATAGTAGTTATATTACTGTACATAGGGGGCAGTATTATAGTAGTTATATTCTTGTACATAGGGGGCAGTTTTCTAGTAGTTATATTCTTGTACATGGGGGGCAGTATTATAGTAGTTATATTCCTGTACATAGGGGGCAGTATTATAGTAGTTATATTCCTGTACATAGGGGCAGTATTATAGTAGTTATATTCTTGTACATAGGGGGCAGTATTATAGTAGTTATATTCCTGTACATAGGGGGCAGTATTATAGTAGTTATATTACTGTACATAGGGGGCAGTATTATAGTAGTTATATTCTTGTACATAGGGGGCAGTTTTCTAGTAGTTATATTCTTGTACATGGGGGGCAGTATTATAGTAGTTATATTCCTGTACATAGGGGGCAGTATTATAGTAGTTATATTCCTGTACATAGGAGGCAGTATTATAGTAGTTATATCCTTGTACATAGGGGGGCAGTATTATAGTAGTTATATTCTTGTACATAGGGGGCAGTATTATAGTAGTTATATTCCTGTACATAGGGGGCAGTATTATAGTAGTTATATTCCTGTACATAGGGGGCAGTATTATAGTAGTTATATTCTTGTACATAGGGGGGCAGTATTATAGTAGCTATATTCTTGTACATAGGGGCAGTATTATAGTAGTTATATTCCTGTACATAGGGAGCAGTATTATAGTAGTTATATTCCTGTACATAGGGGGCAGTATTATAGTAGTTATATTTCTGTACATAGGGGGCAGTATTATAGTAGTTATATTCTTGTATATGAGGGGCAGTATTAGAGTAGTTATATTCCTGTACATAGGGGGCAGTATTATAGTAGTTATATTCTTGTACATAGGGGGCAGTATTATAGTAGTTATATTCTTGTATATAGGGGGCAGTATTATAGTAGTTATATTCTTGTACATAGGGGCAGTATTATAGTAGTTATATTCTTGTACATAGGGGGCAGTATTATAGTAGTTATATTCTTGTACATAGGGGGCAGTATTATAGTAGTTATATTCTTGTACATAGGGGGCAGTATTATAGTAGTTATATTCCTGTACATAGGGGCAGTATTATAGTAGTTATATTCTTGTACATAGGGGGCAGTATTATAGTAGTTATATTCTTGTACATAGGGGGCAGTATTATAGTAGTTATATTCCTGTACATAGGGGGCAGTATTATAGTAGTTATATTCTTGTACATAGGGGGCAGTATTATAGTAGTTATATTATTGTGCATAGGGAGCAGTATTATAGTAGTTATATTCTTGTACATAGGAGGCAGTATTATAGTTAGAGATGAGCAAGCACTAAAATGCTCGGGTACTCGTTATTCGAGACGAACTTTTCCCGATGCTCGAGTGCTCGTCTCGAATAACGAGCCCCATTGAAGTCAATGGGAGACTCGAGCATTTTTCAAGGGGACCAAGGCTCTGCACAGGGAAGCTTGGCCAAACACCTGGGAACCTCAGAAAAGGATGGAAACACCACGGAAATGGACAGGAAACAGCAGGGGCAGCATGCATGGATGCCTCTGAGGCTGCTTAATCGCACCATTATGCCAAAAGTATGGGCAACAGCATGGCCATGACAGAGTGACCGAATGAGGCTAGATAGCATCTAAAACATCCAATAATTGACCCTGACACTATAGGGGACTATGCAGAGGCAGCGGCAGCAGCGGCAGGCTAGAGAGTGTCATGGCGACATACCCCAAATGGACTCAGGCTTAAAACCAATGGGTGGCAGAGAGGAACCAAAGGAGGTGAGCAAGAAGCGCTCAAATAATATCGGTACATGATAAAAGTTTGCCAGTATATTTTGTGGATTACACAGCAGGGTGGCGACAAAGTTAACAAGTTTGATGAGGAAGCCATGAAAACAACCCAAAATTGTATGGAGGCAGTGAACTAGTAGTAGATTAAAGGTGCTGCAGTTAAAACTATGTTAGTTGGATCTTGGGATGGAGCTGGCGCTCCGCTGCCAGGCGAGCTTTCGCCAATCCAAGCCCCTGTCTCTAGGCTACTCCCCAAACAGCACTTCTAAGAACCTTTTGTATAAGATCAAGTGTAGTAGCGTTCTTATAAGTTTGGGTTCTGGCGGGTGAGGGGAATGTAAACAGATGCGCAAGAAGCGCTGAAATAATATTGGTAAATGATAAAAGTTTGCCAGTATATTTTGTGGATTACACAGCAGGGTGGCGACAAAGTTAACATGGAAGCCATGAAAACAATCCAAAATTCTGCCTGACACAGTTCGTTTGATAAGGGGACCATGTATGGAGGCAGCTATATGGACTACTTTTGGAGGCAGCTATGGCGATGACGTGTGGAGGTAGCAATGGAGACAATGTGTGAAGGCAGCTAAAAAGACGACGTGTGGAGGCTGCTATGGAGACAATTTAATTTGGATAGTGCCTGTATGTGGCAGTCCAAAAAAGTTTTCAAACCAGAGGAGCAGGTAGCTGTTCCTCCAGAAAAATTACATAGATTGAGTGCCTGTATGTGGCACTCCCAAAAATTGTTTAAAACAGAGGACCGGGTAGGTGGCCCTCCAGAAAAATTAAATACATAGAGTACTATAGCCAGAGCCAGTTGGCCCTGGCAAAAAAATAGCCAGTTTCCTCTGCTTTAGTGTACAAAGAGGAGGAGAAGGAGGAAAATGAGGAGGAGGAGGAGTGGATCAATTATTCAGGTTCAGCTTCTTTCACCTGGTGGAGAATGGAAATGCGGAGAAATCCAGCCTTTATTCATTTTAATAAGCGTCAGCCTGTCAGCGCTGTCAGTCGACAGGCGTGTACGCTTATCGGTGATGATGCCACCAGCTGCACTGAAAACCCGCTCGGACAAGACGCTAGCGGCAGGGCAGGCAAGAACCTCCAAGGCGTACAGCGCCAGTTCGTGCCACATGTCCAGCTTTGAAACCCAGTAGTTGTAGGGAGCTGTGTGATCATTTAGGACGATGGTATGGTCAGCTACGTACTCCCTCACCATCTTTCTGTAAAGATCAGCCCTACTCTGCCGAGACTGGGGACAGGTGACAGTGTCTTGCTGGGGTGACATAAAGCTGGCAAAAGCCTTGTAAAGCGTACCCTTGCCAGTGCTGGACAAGCTGCCTGCTCGCCTACTCTCCCTCGCTACTTGTCCCGCAGAACTACGCACTCTGCCGCTAGCGCTGTCAGAAGGGAAATACTGTTTCAGCTTGTGCACCAGGGCCTGCTGGTATTCATGCATTCTCACACTCCTTTCCTCTGCAGGGATGAGAGTGGAAAGATTTTGCTTGTACCGTGGGTCCAGGAGAGTGAACACCCAGTAATCGGTGCTGGAATAAATTCTTTGAACGCGAGGTTCACGGGATAGGCAGCCTAGCATGAAATCTGCCATATGCGCCAGAGTACCAACGCGTAAGAATTCACTCCCCTCACTGGCCTGACTGTCCATTTCCTCCTCCTCCAACTCCTCCAACTCCTCTTCTTCTGCCCATACACGCTGAACAGTGAAGGACTCAACAATGGTCCCCTCTTCTGTCTCGCCAACATTCTCCTCCTCTTCCTCCTCATCCTCCTCCACCTCCTCCGATATGCGCTGAGAAACAGACCTGAGGGTGCTTTGGCTATCAACAAGGGAATCTTCTTTTTCAACAGGCCAAGCAGCGGGATGGTGAGGCTGATGATGGCGGCATCACCACTGACCATCTGTGTTGACTCCTCGAAGTTACTCAGCACCTGACAGATATCAGACATCCACGTCCACTCCTCATTGTAGACTTGAGGAAGCTGACTGACCTGACTACCAGTTCTGGTGGAAGTTGACATCTGGCAGTCTACAATCGCTCTGCGCTGCTGGTAAACTCTGGATAACATGGTTAATGTTGAATTCCACCTCGTGGGCACGTCGCACAACAGTCGGTGAGCGGGCAGTTGGAGGCGGCGCTGCGCTGCCCTGAGAGTGGCAGCATCTGTGCTGGACTTCCTGAAATGCGCACAGATGCGGAGCACCTTCGTGAGCAAATCAGACAGATTGGGGTATGTCTTGAGGAAACGCTGAACTATGAGATTTAACACATGGGCCAGGCATGGCACATGTGTCAGTCTGCCGAGTTGCAGAGCCGCCACCAGGTTACGGCCGTTGTCACACACAACCATGCCTGGCTTCAGGTTCAGCGGTGCCAGCCACAGATCAGTCTGCGCCGTGATGCCCTGTAATAGCTCTTGGGTGGTGTGCCTTTTATCGCCTAGGCTCAGCACTTTGAGCACCGCCTGCTGTCGCTTAGCGATGGCACTGCTGCTGTGCCTTAAGCTACCGACTGATGGTGCCATGCCCACGGATGGTAATTCGGAGGAGGAGGTGGAGGAGGGGTGGGAGGAGTAGGAGGCATAGTAGGCCTTTGAGACCTGGACCGAGGTAGGCCCCGCAATCCTCGGCGTCGGCAGTATATGACCAGCCCCAGGGTCAGACTCGGTCCCAGCCTCCACCAAGTTAACCCAATGTGCCGTCAGCGATATACAGTGGCCCTGCCCAACAGCACTCGTCCACGTGTCCGTGGTCAGGTGGACCTTGTCAGAAATGGCGTTGGTCAGGGCACGGAGGATGTTCTCTGACACGTGCTTGTGCAGGGCTGGGACGGCACATCGGGAAAAGTAGTGGCGGCTGGGGACCGAATACCGAGGGGCGGCCGCCGCCATGAGGTTTCGAAAGGCCTCGGTCTCTACCAGCCTATAGGGCAGCATCTCCAGGCTAAGCAACTTGGAGATGTGGACGTTGAGGGCTTGGGCGTGTGGGTGGGTTGCGCTATACCTCCTTTTGCGCTCCAGCGTCTGGGGTATGGAGAGCTGAACGCTGGTGGATGCTGTGGAGGATCGTGGAGGCGAAGATGGGGTTTTCGCACGGGAGGTGTTTGGGCCGGGGTCCTGGGCAGGGGGCTGACTATCAGATGACACAGGGGAAGGAGAAGTGGTGTGCCCGGCCGGAGGTGAACGGGCTTGGTGCCATTGAGTGGGGTGTTTAGCATTCAGATGCCTGCGCATACTGGTGGTAGTTAAGCTAGTAGTGGTGGAACCCCTGCTGATCCTGGTTTGGCAAAGGTTGCACACCACAGTCCGTCGGTCATCCGGTGTTTCCTTAAAGAACCTCCAGACTTCTGAAAATCTAGCCCTCGCCGCGGGAGCCCTCGCCACGGGAGCTTGACTACGGGCAACATTTGGCGCTGATGCACCAGCTCTGGCCCTGCCTCTCCGTCTGGCCCCACCACTGCCTCTTCCAACCTGTTCTGCTATAGGACTCTCCTCCGTCTCAGAAGCACTGTGTTCACCCGGCCTATCAACCCAGCTTGGGTCTGTCACCTCATCATCCTCCGATCCCTCAGTCTGCTCCCCCCTCGGACTTCCTGCCCTGACAACAACTTCACCACTGTCTGACAACCGTGTCTCCTCATCGTCCGACACCTCTTTACACACTTCTTCCACTACGTGAATAATGTCATCATCACCCACAGACTGCGACTGGTGGAAAACCTGGGCATCGGAAAATAGCTCAGCAGCAGCAGGACAAGTGGTTTGTGGCTGTGGGAAGGGTCCAGAAAACAGTTCCTCAGAGTATGCCGGTTCAAATGCCAAATTTTCCTGGGAGGGGGCAGACTGGGGGGGAGGAGGCTGAGGTGCAGGAGCTGGAGGAATGCCGATTTCGGTGACATGGGTGGACTGTGTGGAAGACTGACTGGTGGACAAATTGCTAGAAGCATTGTCCGCAATCCACGACATCACCTGTTCGCACTGTTCTGGCCTCAACAGTGCTCTACCACGAGTCCCAGTAACTTCAGACATGAACCTAGGGAGTGTAGCTCTGCGGCGTTCCCCTGCTCCCTCATCAGCAGGTGGTGTCTCACCCCGCCCAGGACCACGGCCTCTGACCCCTGCAGTAGTTGGACGCCCACGTCCCCGCCCTCGTCCTCTACTCCTAGCCATCGGGTTAAACATTTTCCAAATTAAAGTGTAAACTTGAAAAAAAAAAAATTTTGTGTTTATTTTTTTTTTTGTTTTTAATTTTTTTTAACAAAACGATGCTATCCTATTGCTATGGCTAGTTTCTAACCTACACTGACAGCACACAACTGGATTTTGTGCTTTGCAAGATGAGTTTGAGCTATAAAATGAAATAAAGGTAAAAAAAAAAAAAAAATCATCAGACTCTGCCTAATTCTACTCAAACCCCTAATAAATTGTCCCACTTTGGTGTTTGAGGTGGATATGTGTGTCACTAAGAGCTAAACACAACGGTCGCAGGTCTCCCAGCAAATTCCTCACAATATGGTACTAGCTGCACTACTAGTGGCAGCAAGCCCAGCCACAAGCAAACAAAAAAAAGGAAAATATAACGCTATTGTAGCCCTAAGTAAGCCTACAATGAGAGCACACTGCTTTGCAAGATGAGTTTGAGCTATAAAATGAAATAAAGGTAAAAAAAAAAAAAAAAAAATCAGCAGACTCTGCCTAATTCTACTCAAACCCCTAATAAATTGTCCCACTTTGGTGTTTGAGGTGGATATGTGTGTCACTAAGAGCTAAACACAACGGTAGCAAGTCCCCCTGCAAATTCCTCACAATATGGTGCTAGCTGCACTACTAGTGCCAGCAAGCCCAGCCACAAGCAAATAAAAAAAAAAAAAGTATAACGTTATTGTAGCCCTAAGAAGGGCTGTTGGGTTCTTGGAGAATCACTCCTGCCTAACAGTAATCTACTAGCACCCTAACGCTTTCCCTGACCAGCAGCAGCTCTCTCCCTAGCGGCATCCAGACAGAGAATGATCCGAGCAGCGTGGGCAGCGGCTAGTCTATTCCAGTCTAGTAGTTATATTCCTGTACATAGGGGGCAGTATTATAGTAGTTATATTCTTGTACATAGGGAACAGTATTATAGTAGTTATATTCCTGTACATAGGGGGCAGTATTATAGTAGTTATATTCTTGTACATAGGGGGCAGTATTATAGTAGTTATATTCTTGTACATAGGGGACAGTATTATAGTAGTTATATTCTTGTATATAGGGGGCAGTATTATAGTAGTTATATTCTTGTACATAGGGGGCAGTATTATAGTAGTTATATTCTTGTACATAGGGGACAGTATTATAGTAGTTATATTCCTGTACACAGGGGGCAGTATTATAGTAGTTATATTCTTGTACATAGGTGGCAGTATTATAGCAGTTATATTCTTGTACATAGGTGGCAGTATTATAGTAGTTATATTCCTGTACATAGGGGGCAGTATTATAGTAGTTATATTCCTGTACATAGGGGGCAGTATTATAGTAGTTATATTCCTGTACATAGGGGGCAGTATTATAGTAGTTATATTCCTGTACATAGGGGGCAGTATTATAGTAGTTATATTCTTGTACATAGGGGGCAGTATTATAGTAGTTATATTCCTGTACATAGGGGGCAGTATTATAGTAGTTATATTCTTGTATATAGGGGGCAGTATTATAGTAGTTATATTCTTGTACATAGGGGGCAGTATTATAGTAGTTATATTCTTGTACATAGGGGACAGTATTATAGTAGTTATATTCTTGTACATAGGGGGGAGTATTATAGTAGTTATATTCTTGTACATAGGGGGGAGTATTATAGTAGTTATATTCTTGTACATAGGGGACAGTATTATAGTAGTTATATTCCTGTACATAGGGGGCAGTATTATAGTAGTTATATTCTTGTATATAGGGGGCAGTATTATAGTAGTTATATTCTTGTACATAGGGGGCAGTATTATAGTAGTTATATTCTTGTACATAGGGGGGAGTATTATAGTAGTTATATTCTTGTACATAGGGGACAGTATTATAGTAGTTATATTCCTGTACATAGGGGGCAGTATTATAGTAGTTATATTCTTGTATATAGGGGGCAGTATTATAGTAGTTATATTCTTGTACATAGGGGGCAGTATTATAGTAGTTATATTCTTGTACATAGGGGGCAGTATTATAGTAGTTATATTCCTGTACATAGGGGGCAGTATTATAGTAGTTATATTCCTGTACATAGGGGGCAGTATTATAGTAGTTATATTCTTGTACATAGGGGGCAGTATTATAGTAGTTATATTCCTGTACATAGGGGGCAGTATTATAGTAGTTATATTCTTGTACATAGGGGGCAGTATTATAGTAGTTATATTCTTGTACATAGGGGGCAGTATTATAGTAGTTATATTCCTGTACATAGGGGGCAGTATTATAGTAGTTATATTCCTGTACATAGGAGGCAGTATTATAATAGTTATATTCTTGTACATAGGGGGCAGTATTATAGTAGTTATATTTTTGTACATAGGGGACAGTATTATAGTAGTTATATTCCTGTACATAGGGGGCAGTATTATAGTAGTTATATTCTTGTACATAGGGGGCAGTATTATAGTAGATATATTGTTGTACATAGGGGGCAGTATTATAGTAGTTATATTCCTGTACATAGGGGGCAGTATTATAGTAGTTATATTCCTGTACATAGGGGGCAGTATTATAGTAGTTATATTCCTGTAGATATGAGCTGTATTACTTTATGATGATGATTTATTACTGTATTTTTGTTGTTTTGAGTGGTGAAAGTGGATCTGGTAAAACAGAAGCCACAAAGCTGATTCTGCGTTACCTGGTAGCAGTTAATCAGAGACGTGGTGTGACAAATCAGGTGAGTGACCCCTTCCTCTAGGCCTGGTTACTCGGGTGCTCAGTATTAGGTGCATATTAATATTTTTTTAATTCAATGGTTTCCCAATTAGATTTATTACGTTAAACAATTTTATAACCTCTGGATATTTTCTATGGATCTTATTTAAACCCTTAGTCAAGACTCTAGAATCACAGTACAATATTATTACAATCAGTTTTAACCTTTTTCAATATGTTTTTTTATAATGTAATATTGGAAACTGGTCTAACCACCTCTTAATACTTTTAAATTCACATGTTACTGGATCTTGCAGATAGAGGTACATAATCCCTGTACTGTGACATCACTGTGTGTATTATCCCTGTACTGTGACATCACTGTGTGTATTATCCTGTACTGTGACATCACTGTGTGTATTATCCCTGTACTGTGACATCACTGTGTGTATTATCTCTGTACTGTGACATCACTGTGTATTATCCCTGTACTGTGACATCACTGTGTGTATTATCCCTGTACTGTGACATCACTGTGTTTATTATCCCTGTACTGTGACATCACTGTGTGTATTATCCCCTGTTCTGTGACATTACTGTGTGTATTATCCCTGTACTGTGACAACACTGTGTGTATTATCCCTGTACTGTGGTATTACTGTGTGTATTATCCCTGTACTGTGACATCACTGTGTGTATTATCCCTGTACTGTGGTATTACTGTGTGTATTATCTCTGTACTGTGACATCACTGTGTGTATTATCTCTGTACTTTGACATTACTGTGTGTATTATCCCTGTACTGTGACATCACTGTGTATTATCCCCTGTACTGTGACATCGCTGTGTGTATTATCTCTGTAGTGTGACCTCACTGTGTGTATTATCCCTGTACTGTGACATCACTGTGTGTATTATCCCTGTACTGTGACATCACTGTGTGTATTATCTCTGTACTGTGACATCACTGTGTGAATTATCCCTGTACTGTGACATCACTGTGTATTATCCCTGTACTGTGACATCACTGTGTGTATTATCCCTGTACTGTGACATCACTGTGTGTATTATCTCTGTCCTGTGACATCGCTGTGTGTATTATCCCTGTACTGTGACATCACTGTGTGTATTATCCCTGTACTGGGACATCACTGTGTGTATTACCCCTGTACTGTGACATCACTGTGTGTATTATCCCTGTACTGTGACATCACTGTGTGTATTATACCTGTACTGTAACATCACTGTGTGTATTATCCCTGTACTGTGACATCACTGTGTGTATTATCCCTGTACTGTGACATCACTGTGTGTATTATCCCTGTACTGTGACATCGCTGTGTGTATTATCCCTGTACTGTGACATCGCTGTGTGTATTATCCCTGTACTGTGACATCACTGTGTGTATTATCCCTGTACTGTGACATCACTGTGTGAATTATCTCTGTACTGTGACATCACTGTGTGTATTATCCCTGTACTGTGACATCACTGTGTATTATCTCTGTACTGTGACATCACTGTGTGTATTATGCCTGTACTGTGACATCACTGTGTGTATTATCTCTGTACAGTGACATAACTGCGTGTATTATCCCTGTACTGTGACATCACTGTGTGTATTATCCCTGTACTGTGACATCACTGTGTGTATTATCCTGTACTGTGACATCACTGTGTGTATTATCCCTGTACTGTGACATCACTGTGTAATATCCCTGTACTGTGACATCGCTGTGTGTATTATCCCTGTACTGTGACATCACTGTGTGTATTATCCTGTACTGTGACATCACTGTGTGTATTATCCCTGTACTGTGACATCACTGTGTGTATTATCCCTGTACTGTGACATCACTGTGTGTATTATCCTGTACTGTGACATCACTGTGTGTATTATCCCTGTACTGTGACATCACTGTGTGTATTATCTCTGTACTGTGACATCACTGTGTATTATCCCTGTACTGTGACATCACTGTGTGTATTATCCCTGTACTGTGACATCACTGTGTGTATTATCTTTGTACTGTGACATCACTGTGTGTATTATCCCTGTACTGTGACATCACTGTGTGTATTATCCCTGTACTGTGACATCACTGTGTGTCTTATCCTGTACTGTGACATCACTGTGTGTATTATCCCTGTACTGTGACATCACTGTGTGTATTATCCCTGTACTGTGACATCACTGTGTGTATTATCCCTGTACTGTGACATCACTGTGTGTATTATCCCTGTACTGTGACATCACTGTGTGTATTATCCCTGTACTGTGACATCACTGTGTATATTATCCCTGTACTGTGACATCACTGTGTTTATTATCCCTGTACTGTGACATCACTGTGTGTATTATCCCCTGTTCTGTGACATTACTGTGTGTATTATCCCTGTACTGTGACAACACTGTGTGTATTATCCCTGTACTGTGACATCACTGTGTGTATTATCTCTGTACTTTGACATTACTGTGTGTATTATCCCTGTACTGTGACATCACTGTGTATTATCCCCTGTACTGTGACATCGCTGTGTGTATTATCTCTGTAGTGTGACCTCACTGTGTGTATTATCCCTGTACTGTGACATCACTGTGTGTATTATCCCTGTACTGTGACATCACTGTGTGTATTATCTCTGTACTGTGACATCACTGTGTGAATTATCCCTGTACTGTGACATCACTGTGTATTATCCCTGTACTGTGACATCACTGTGTGTATTATCCCTGTACTGTGACATCACTGTGTGTATTATCTCTGTCCTGTGACATCGCTGTGTGTATTATCCCTGTACTGTGACATCACTGTGTGTATTATCCCTGTACTGGGACATCACTGTGTGTATTACCCCTGTACTGTGACATCACTGTGTGTATTATCCCTGTACTGTGACATCACTGTGTGTATTATACCTGTACTGTAACATCACTGTGTGTATTATCCCTGTACTGTGACATCACTGTGTGTATTATCCCTGTACTGTGACATCACTGTGTGTATTATCCCTGTACTGTGACATCACTGTGTGAATTATCTCTGTACTGTGACATCACTGTGTGTATTATCCCTGTACTGTGACATCACTGTGTATTATCTCTGTACTGTGACATCACTGTGTGTATTATGCCTGTACTGTGACATCACTGTGTGTATTATCTCTGTACAGTGACATAACTGCGTGTATTATCCCTGTACTGTGACATCACTGTGTGTATTATCCCTGTACTGTGACATCACTGTGTGTATTATCCTGTACTGTGACATCACTGTGTGTATTATCCCTGTACTGTGACATCACTGTGTAATATCCCTGTACTGTGACATCGCTGTGTGTATTATCCCTGTACTGTGACATCACTGTGTGTATTATCCTGTACTGTGACATCACTGTGTGTATTATCCCTGTACTGTGACATCACTGTGTGTATTATCCCTGTACTGTGACATCACTGTGTGTATTATCCTGTACTGTGACATCACTGTGTGTATTATCCCTGTACTGTGACATCACTGTGTGTATTATCCCTGTACTGTGACATCACTGTGTGTATTATCCTGTACTGTGACATCACTGTGTGTATTATCCCTGTACTGTGACATCACTGTGTATTATCCCTGTACTGTGACATCACTGTGTGTATTATCTCTGTACTGTGACATCACTGTGTGTATTATTCCTGTACTGTGACATCACTGTGTGTATTATCCCTGTACTGTGACATCGCTGTGTGTATTATTCCTGTACTGTGACATCACTGTGTGTATTATCCCTGTACTGTGACATCACTGTGTGTATTATCCCTGTACTGTGACATCACTGTGTGTATTATCCCTGTACTGTGACAACACTGTGTGTATTATCTCTGTACTGTGACATCACTGTGTGTATTATCCCTGTACTGTGACATCACTGTGTGTATTATCCCTGTACTGTGACATCACTGTGTGAATTATCTCTGTACTGTGACATCACTGTGTGTATTATCCCTGTACTGTGACATCACTGTGTATTATCTCTGTACTGTGACATCACTGTGTGTATTATCCCTGTACTGTGACATCACTGTGTGTATTATCTCTGTACAGTGACATAACTGCGTGTATTATCCCTGTACTGTGACATCACTGTGTGTATTATGCCTGTACTGTGACATCACTGTGTGTATTATCCTGTACTGTGACATCACTGTGTGTATTATCCCTGTACTGTGACATCACTGTGTAATATCCCTGTACTGTGACATCGCTGTGTGTATTATCCCTGTACTGTGACATCACTGTGTGTATTATCCCTGTACTGTGACATCACTGTGTGTATTATCCCTGTACTGTGACATCACTGTGTGTATTATCCCTGTACTGTGACATCACTGTGTGTATTATCTCTGTACTGTGACATCACTGTGTGTATTATCTCTGTACAGTGACATCACCGTGTGTATTATAGCCTGTACTGTGACATCACTGTGTGTATTATCCCTGTACTGTGACATCACTGTGTGTATTATCCCTGTACTGTGACATCACTGTGTGTATTATCCTGTACTGTGACATCACTGTGTGTATTATCCCTGTACTGTGACATCACTGTGTGTATAATCCCTGTACTGTGACATCACTGTGTGTATTATCTCTGTACTGTGACATCACTGTGTGTATTATCTCTGTACAGTGACATCACCGTGTGTATTATATCCTGTACTGTGACATCACTGTGTGTATTATCCCTGTACTGTGACATCACTGTGTGTATTATCCTGTACTGTGACATCACTGTGTGTATTATCCCTGTACTGTGACATCACTGTGTATTATCCCTGTACTGTGACATCACTGTGTGTATTATCTCTGTACTGTGACATCACTGTGTGTATTATCCTGTACTGTGACATCACTGTGTGTATTATTCCTGTACTGTGACATCAATGTGTGTATTATCTCTGTACTGTGACATCGCTGTGTGTATTATCCCTGTACTGTGACATCACTGTGTGTACTATCCCTGTACTGTGACATCACTGTGTGTATTATCCCTGTACTGTGACATCACTGTGTGTATTATCCCTGTACTGTGACATCAATGTGTGTATTATCCCTGTACTGTGACATCACTGTGTGTATTATCCCTGTACTGTGACATCACTGTGTGTATTATCTCTGTACTGTGACATCACTGTGTGTATTATCCCTGTACTGTGACATCACTGTGTGTATTATCCCTGTACTGTGACATCACTGTGTGTATTCTCCCTGTACTGTGACATAACTGTGTGTATTATCCCTGTACTGTGACATCACTGTGTGTATTATCCCTGTACTGTGACGTCACTGTGTGTATTATTTCTGTACTGTGATATCACTGTGCGTATTATCCTGTACTGTGACAGCACTGTGTGTATTATCCCTGTACTGTGACATCGCTGTGTGTATTATCCCCTGTACTGTGACATCACTGTGTGTATTATCTCTGTACTGTGACATCACTGTGTGTATTATCCCTGTACTGTGACATCACTGTGTGTATTATCTCTGTACTGTGACATCACTGTGTGTATTATCCCTGTACTGTGACATCAATGTGTGTATTATCCCTGTACTGTGACATCACTGTGTGTATTATCCCTGTACTGTGACATCACTGTGTGTATTATCCCTGTACTGTGACATCACTGTGTGTATTATCCCTGTACTGTGACATCGCTGTGTGTATTATCCCCTGTACTGTGACATCACTGTGTGTATTATCTCTGTACTGTGACATCGCTGTGTGTATTATCCCCTGTACTGTGACATCACTGTGTGTATTATCCCTGTACTGTGACATCACTGTGTATATTATCCCTGTACTGTGACATCACTGTGTGTATTATCCCTGTACTGTGACATCACTGTGTGTATTATCCCTGTACTGTGACGTCACTGTGTGTATTATTTCTGTACTGTGACATCACTGTGTGTATTATCCTGTACTGTGACAGCACTGTGTGTATTATCCCTGTACTGTGACATCGCTGTGTGTATTATCCCCTGTACTGTGACATCACTGTGTGTATTATCTCTGTACTGTGACATCACTGTGTGTATTATCCCTTTACTGTGACGTCACTGTGTGTATTATTTCTGTACTGTGACATCACTGTGTGTATTATCCTGTACTGTGACAGCACTGTGTGTATTATCCCTGTACTGTGACATCGCTGTGTGTATTATCCCCTGTACTGTGACATCACTGTGTGTATTATCTCTGTACTGTGACATAGCTGTGTGTATTATCCCTGTACTGTGACATCACTGTGTGTATTATCCCTGTACTGTGACATCACTGTGTGTATTATCCCTGTACTGTGACATCAATGTGTGTATTATCCCTGTACTGTGACATCACTGTGTGTATTATCCCTGTACTGTGACATCACTGTGTGTATTATCCCTGTACTGTGACATCAATGTGTGTATTATCCCTGTACTGTGACATCACTGTGTGTATTATCCCTGTACTGTGACATCACTGTGTGTATTATCTCTGTACTGTGACATCACTGTGTGTATTATCCCTGTACTGTGACATCACTGTTTGTATTATCCCTGTACTGTGACATCACTGTGTGTATTCTCCCTGTACTGTGACATAACTGTGTGTATTATCCCTGTACTGTGACATCACTGTGTGTATTATCCCTGTACTGTGACGTCACTGTGTGTATTATTTCTGTACTGTGATATCACTGTGCGTATTATCCTGTACTGTGACAGCACTGTGTGTATTATCCCTGTACTGTGACATCGCTGTGTGTATTATCCCCTGTACTGTGACATCACTGTGTGTATTATCTCTGTACTGTGACATCACTGTGTGTATTATCCCTGTACTGTGACATCACTGTGTGTATTATCTCTGTACTGTGACATCACTGTGTGTATTATCCCTGTACTGTGACATCACTGTGTGTATTATCCCTGTACTGTGACATCACTGTGTGTATTATCTCTGTACTGTGACATCACTGTGTTTATTATCCCTGTACTGTGACATCACTGTGTGTATTATCCCTGTACTGTGACATCACTGTGTGTATTATCCCTTCACTGTGACATCACTGTGTGCATTATCCCTGTACTGTGACATCACTGTGTGTATTATCCCTGTACTGTGACATCGCTGTGTGTATTATCTCTGTACTGTGACATCACTGTGTGCATTATCCCTGTACTGTGACATCACTGTGTGTATTATCCCCTGTACTGTGACATCACTGTGTGCATTATCCCTGTACTGTGACATCACTGTGTGTATTATCCCTGTACTGTGACATCACTGTGTGTATTATCCCTGTACTGTGACATCAATGTGTGTATTATCCCTGTACTGTGACATCACTGTGTGTATTATCCCTGTACTGTGACATCACTGTGTGTATTATCTCTGTACTGTGACATCACTGTGTGTATTATCCCTGTACTGTGACATCACTGTGTGTATTATCCCTGTACTGTGACATCACTGTGTGTATTCTCCCTGTACTGTGACATAACTGTGTGTATTATCCCTGTACTGTGACATCACTGTGTGTATTATCCCTGTACTGTGACGTCACTGTGTGTATTATTTCTGTACTGTGATATCACTGTGCGTATTATCCTGTACTGTGACAGCACTGTGTGTATTATCCCTGTACTGTGACATCGCTGTGTGTATTATCCCCTGTACTGTGACATCACTGTGTGTATTATCTCTGTACTGTGACATCACTGTGTGTATTATCCCTGTACTGTGACATCACTGTGTGTATTATCTCTGTACTGTGACATCACTGTGTGTATTATCCCTGTACTGTGACATCACTGTGTGTATTATCCCTGTACTGTGACATCACTGTGTGTATTCTCCCTGTACTGTGACATCACTGTGTGTATTATCCCTGTACTGTGACGTCACTGTGTGTATTATTTCTGCACCTTTTAGTAGACACACCCTCTCTCATGCCTAAGTATATTTGCATGACACAATATACAGGATATCTTGATGGTGACTATATATATGAAGCTATACATCTTCCACTTTCTCATTCTTACACTCTCGTCTTAGATTCTAGAAGCGACACCTCTGCTGGAATCTTTCGGAAATGCCAAAACAGTCCGGAACGATAATTCCAGCCGCTTTGGAAAGTTTGTGGAAATTTATCTGGAGGAGTGAGTATTCATCATACCGGACTAGATCTGACCCGTCCCTGACCACATATAGAGGCATATAACCCTTTGACACGTCGCTTCCTTTCTAGGGGTGTGATTTGTGGTGCCATAACATCCCAATACCTGCTTGAAAAATCCCGAATTGTATTCCAGGTGAGTGTTCTTACACATGGGCCACCAGGAGCAACATCCTAATTTTCCATGGGGTGGTGCCGGACGGACTCCACACCTCTGCTGGATCAATAAGAACCAGTCTCTTATATTATGGGCACCTTTCTGTACTGATCGGGGTAAAGGGGAGCCTTTATATAGCGGTCTGCATCCTGCTATGTGACTGGGCTCTCCTATGTATCACACATACACGTATCTACCTATAGCTGGCACTACAGAGACAGGAGGAGAGCTAATTTAAATATTCTTTTCCCATAATGCCTTAGATCTCCTCAATGTAACCAGTACCTCCTCTGATATTGATACTATAGTGGTTCCGGAATGTGATATAGGTGCCTCAAGCATAAGGGACACCCCATATTGTTACTTAGTAATAACGCCCCACTCCATCAAATAATCTCTTTTAACCAATCTGGTTAATTTTCAGGCCAAAAATGAGAGGAATTACCACATTTTCTACGAGATGTTGGCTGGTCTCCCCTCTCAACAGAAGCAAGCGTTCTACCTTCAGGATGCGGAAACGTATTACTATCTAAATCAGGTGCAGTATGTCTTGTGGGGGGATTGGCGGATAGACCCCCTGGCATGATCGGATAAGTGCAACTCATGGATTTCAGAATTAGTGGCGGAAATTTTGTTTGTTTTTTTTTTACCAACAAAAATGTTCTGTTGGGAGCTCATGGGTCTGGTTATCATTGGGGTCGGTTCCAGGTTTCACTAGGCCCCTGGGCGGCACAACCTCAGTGTGCCCCTTTGCAGTGAACTCATGTGGCGAGACTAAAACAGTCTCCTGTTCCCCAAAATATTCTCTAGTTTATCATCCCTAACACCCCATCATGGTTATTTTATATAAAGCCCCCAGTGGCCCCGATGGATTCATTAGATACAGCACCCTCACCCCCCATGGATTCCTTATGTACAGCCTTATGAGGGCCCTCCAGCAGCTTTGGGCCCTGGCGCTTGCTCAGGTATGCCCAGTTATAGCGCCGTCCCCATGCCTAACTATAATGCACAGATTATTAGTACAATACTGCCCCCTATGGGTAAGAGTAAGAATGTGATGACTGAGAAGTTTCATGCATAGTACATAACAGTCTTGTCTGTCTATGCTCAGATATGTCTAACACAGACTGATTTCATGTTTAGGGAGGTAACTGTGAGATTCCTTCTAAAAGTGATGCCGAAGATTTCCGAAGACTCCTAAATGCCATGGAATCTCTCAGCTTCACCACCGAAGACCAGGACAGCATCTTCCGCATTCTCTCTTCTATCCTGCACTTGGGGAATGTCTATTTTGAGAAATACGAAGTAAGAACCCAAGGGGTAACTTCTCGTCAATGGGGGAGATTCATCAGATGTGTCCGAGAGCCAAACGCATGGTAACATGTAACAGCGCTGTGTGTGAGCGCACCCTCAATCTCCCCTATTGTTTGTCCTCCCGGTGCCTTCGATATGGGAGTTTGGCAACATCAATTTCACTGATTTTTTTTCAAAGAATCTGCTGCAGAAGTTTAAAGATGTAAACTTGAATTTCTCCTGCAGATGTGCCAGTGGCTCTGCATGGGGATAAACTCCACTGTAATTCAGAGGATCTGTTATCATTCGGATACCGAATTTGCCATATAATCCACAGCTATAAGTAAAATGCTACATAATTATTCCCTTTTTTGTTTTGTTTTTTTGCACAGGTTTTCTACAGTTTTTTTGTAAATAAAGATGCAAAGTCAAGGACCTATAATTTGTAACTTTAATTACCCCAAAAATAGCTGATATTTTTAATAAATACCCTCAGATTCCTTTTGGATGAGATTATTGGCTTCTTATATGCAAAAAAATATTGGGGCAGATTTACTTACCCGGTCCGTTCGCAATCCAGCAGCGCGTTCTCTGTGCTGGATTCGGGTCCGGCCGGGATTCATCAAGGTAGTTCCTCCACCGTCCACCAAGTGGCGCTGCTGCGCTGAAAAGCATCTGAACGCGCTGGAGTTCACCGACCCGGACCAAGTGAAGGTAAGCGCGTCCCAAGCGACACATTTCTTTTTTTAAATGCGGCGGTTTTTCCGAATCCATCGGGTTTTCGCTTGGCCACGCCCCCGGTTTCCGTTGCGTGCATGCCGACGCCAAAATCCCGGGGCAATACAGGGGAAATCGGCGCAAATCAGAAATATTCGGGTAACACGTCGGGGAAACGCGAATCGGGCCCATAGTAAATGACCCCCATTGGGTTAAAAAAAAAATCAGCAGTAACTTTCTAATTATTTTACATGAATATTAGAAATAAATACTGCAGTAAAGTAGTGTGCAATAATCATGGGAGACCAAATAGACATCTGTACAAGGGTTTTTTTTTTTGTGTTGTCAATTCTGCCAAAAAAAGAAAAAATTTAGACACTTTTACGTCTGGTTCAGGGCAGGGCTTGGCAGAAAAGGGATGGGGTCTGTACCGCAGCCAAAAATTGTGCCTAAATGTGCATTTTTCTTGAATAAGCCAACCAATAAGGAGTAAGTCAGACTTGATAGTCTTATCCCACGCCAGATTTCTCATCCAGCACCTGACACTTGATCCTCTGGCATAGTATAAGACTGTTTAGTCTAACATTTAGATAGTATTAGTAAACTTGTTCCCTAGTGTGAACAGATCTTAGACTGGGTATCAAAGGTCCTTCTGAGCTGATCCGCACTGACATAGACACGGTTTATTTCAGACTGAATCGCAGGAGGTGGCTTCAGTAGTGAGTGCGAGCGAAATACGAGTGGTGTCCGAGCTCCTACAGATCTCCCACGAAAGTCTGCAGAAAGCCATCACCTATAAAGTGACTGTACGTACCAGACATCAGTGTGTGGTCATAAATCCTGA
Source organism: Engystomops pustulosus (assembly GCF_040894005.1). Taxonomy (NCBI): domain Eukaryota; kingdom Metazoa; phylum Chordata; class Amphibia; order Anura; family Leptodactylidae; genus Engystomops; species Engystomops pustulosus. The sequence goes on from NC_092418.1 coordinate 16,135,611, forward strand.
TGCGGGGTAGACATAGCAATTTGTTTTCTTGATTTTTCAGGAAACTATGAGAGAAAAAATCTTCACTCCTCTGACAGTGGACAGCGCTGTTGATGCCAGGTAAGAAGAGATGGCAGGACATTGGTGTATCTCAGTAATCCTGACTATGCCAGATGTATAGGAATACTTATGACAACTGTCATTGTGTATTACAGAGATGCAATTGCCAAGATTTTATACTCCCTGCTCTTCAGCTGGCTGACAGATAGGATTAACAAGCTGGTCTACCCCAAGCAAGATGCCCTGTCCATTGCCATACTGGATATTTATGGCTTTGAGGTAATGGGATGGCTCAGGTTTGTACTGATAGGATAGTCCATGATCATTGTCTGTCTTGGCTTCAGCACTGTGGACAGAGCAGATATAAAGAGGATAACAGGATTCTATCACTGGTCACTGTGGTGAACTCTGCTGACACCTAGTGGCCAAGTTACAGACTACCGCTCTTCAGAACAGAAGTCACAAGCGGAAGCAGGCAATGCATATTGCTTCATATACATGAGGATGTTTTTGGAACAGATTTTAAGGTGATAGACTGAGGATAAGAGGTAGTAAGGTGCAGCACATCTGGCACAGATGTCTAGTTGTCCTTGATCCCTGGTTATATTGTGATTCTGATCTCCTTTGTAGTCTCCTATAATAACACCGCTCTATACTCCACAGGATCTGAACTTTAACAGCTTCGAACAGCTCTGCATCAACTATGCAAATGAATATCTGCAGTATTTTTTCAATAAGATTGTGTTCAAAGAGGAGCAGGTGAGTGCCGAAGGTTGGAGTCCTTTCCTGTGTGTAGGATTCATCCTTAGGGCTTGTTCATTCAGTGCCACTAAATAATCTATGGCAGATAGACAAATGACTGCAGCAAATTCCATATGCACCTCCATATGCACCTTCCACTTACAGGAGGAATACATCCGCGAGCAGATTGACTGGAGGGAAATCTCCTTTGTGGACAACCAGTCCTGTATAGATCTCATCTCCCAAAAACCCTATGGGATTCTGAGAATCTTGGATGATCAGAGCTGCTTCCCGCAGGTAACTCTATGTAATCCATTTTCACCTGGTTATAAGGTAGACCTAGACAAAGGTACCACAAGAAAATCAATACATCTATGTGTAACCTTGTTCTTTAGGCCACAGACCACACCTTCCTCCAGAAGTGTCACTACCACCACGGCACCAACGAGCTTTACTGTAAGCCAAAGATGCCTCTTCCGGAATTTGGGATTAAGCATTTTGCTGGGAAAGTTACTTATCAGGTATGTCTTATTATAACATTCCATCATAGGAATATGATCATGTGACATTAGGTATACCATGGCAGTGTCACACATGGTAGACTTAGATACACTTATACTATTGTTCAAGATTAGGTTTAGATACATAGAGACCATGTCACACATCATAGGGTTAAGAACGCTGAGACCTTCATACGTAATACTTGATAAATTTGGACACATAGAGACATTACCACACATAATAGGCTGAGATACACAAAGGCTACATATTTAGTAGTCTGTACTATAAAGATTTCGAGTCACAGTTTATGTTCTAGAATTATTTCCTTCTATTTTCAGGTCCACAAATTTTTAGATAAAAACTACGACCAAGTGAGGCAGGATGTCCTGGACCTTTTTGTCAACAGTAAAATTAAGGTAAAAATGATTACAATTATTATTGTGTAAAAAGTGGGAATGGTATAATATAGGAATATCTCAATGGATCCCCGTTTTCACTTCCGCAGGTGGTGGCCAACCTGTTTTTCAGCCACGCTCAGGTGCTGGCCCAACAGAAAAGCATGATGGGTAAAAGTAATACAGTGACCCGGAAGATCAAGGCTCAAACTGTAGCGGCAAAGTTCCAGCAATCCCTCCTGGAGCTGGTGGAGAAGATGGAGAGGTATGGAGTACAGGTGTAACTTAAAGCTCCCAGGTCCTGGTCTTATACATGTACCAAGACCCCTACTATAATTTACCATAAAGTGCAACTGCAGCCTGTGCTTTCCCTGATACAGTCATAGACACCATCTTTGCAAGGTCAAATCTGATGACAGGTTTCCTCTTACTTTACCTTATAGCTCTTCTGTCTTGGTTTATGGTGACCCCTTCCTCTACACTTTTACTGGACACCACCCCAATTTCTAATACTTCATGGATCTGATATCTGTGATGCTATTTGGCACAGTCCTCATTAATCCTCTGAAGCACCTGCAGTTCATCTCCATTCACACTATGAGTGCAGGGGCCAGAGATTGCACCCAACACTATCAGATATCTCTGAAATATCAAATGAATTAGATGTGAATACTAAGATATACATATCTTATCCCTACAGGTGTAATCCATTCTTTGTCCGATGTATAAAACCCAACAGCAAAAAAGTAAGTAAAATTAATTATTATTTATAGTTAAACCTAAATGTGAAAGCCTAACTAAATTTACACGCTAAAAAAAGCCTAACTAATGATCTCACAGAAAAAGCCTGTGGTATCTGCTTCCTGGATTATACATAGAGAAAGCATGTAAGTACTACCCCCCATCACTTATAGAGAAAGCCTGTGAGTACTGCCCGCCTCCCATCATTCATAGAGAAAGCCTGTGAGTACTGCCCTAAATCACTCATAGAGAAAGCCTGCGAGTCCTGCCCCCCAATAACTCATAGATAAAGCTTGTGAGTCTTTCTAACCCTAATCACTCCTGGAAAAAGACTATGGGGCACATTTACTAAGGGTCTGCACAGCGCATTTTTGTCGGGTTTCCGACTATTTCTGATTTGTGCCGCATTTAAGTGGGGTTTTTGGCGCACATAATCAGATTTTGGCGCCAACTTACATGCAACACAAACGGGGGTGGGGGCGTGGCCGACGGACAACCTGACTGATTCGGACTGAGCGCGGGATTTACAATTCAAATTGTGTTCAAGACAATGCACTCACATACACTTGGAAAAAGAACGTGAACTCTGGCGGACCTCAGCGGGGAAGCGACACATGCAGGATATCGGGCGCACGATCTTGTAGAATCGTGCCGGACTTCATCCTCATCGGAGAACACATCTCGGGGATCGCGACGGGACCGGGTAAGTAAATCTGCCCCTATGAGTCCTGCTTCCCCCATGCACCCACATACTGGGGGCACTAAGTTAAGCAATGCATAGACTGTAGATTATCGTAGGAGGGATATCTCCTGTATACAAGCCTCTACACAGAGCTCTTACCTTCCATAGGAGCCGTGTCTCTTTGAACCCGACGTTGTGTCCAGTCAGTTGAAGTACTCTGGTATATTAGAGACCATCAGAATTCGGAAAGAGGGTTTTCCTGTCCGGATTCCTTTTCATATCTTTCTCAGCAGGTAAGGAATGAAGAGGAGACCTCAGGTTGTGATTACTACAGATGCTGCTGTGTATAATCTATAGTCTATAATCTGCGCAGGCTTCTGGTATAATTATATACGGGGGCACTGGTGTAATGAATCCGGGTAACAAGAATCCCACCATTGGTCTCATCTCCAGGTATCGCTGTGTCATGGACCTTGGACGTAACATCCGTGCGGATGGCTCCATATGTGTCACTGTGCTGAGAAAACTGTGTCCATCCGCACACCCCACCATGTACTGCATCGGAGTGAGCAAGGTGAGTATATTATGTACTTGTCACCTACTTTGCATCCCATTATTCGGAGCAGTAGCAGATAATCGCCAATATTACAGGGAATCCCTTTGCCCGCCTTTCACTCCTTAGATACTAAATTACTGTCTATTTTATTCTTTATTTCAGCTCTTTATGAAGGAAAATCTCTACCAGCAACTAGAGAGCAAGCGAGACCAACTGATGAACAAGTCGGCCATAACTCTTCAGCGCTATGGACGCGGCTACCTGACCCGGAAACGTTACAGGACTCTTCGCTACAGAATTATTCAACTCCAAGCCCTGGCCCGGGGGTACCTGGCACGGTAGGATAAGTGTAGGATATGTATGCGATGTACCAGACGTCTGCCCTGTACGGGGGAGTTTGCATGATGTGTGTATATTGGATTGATGCAGATTTATTACTTGCAGGCGCAAGTTTTACAACTGGAGAAGGAGCATGTTGAAAGTTCGAGCTGTGGTCCATATGTATGTGAATCGGAGGAGATACCTAAGGGTAAGATATCTGTGCTGTCCATCACTTCTACTAGCAGCGGAGTGTATAGGTTTTAACATCATTACTAAATATTGTGGAGCAGGGGATATAGGTCATCGTTTGGTGCCATTCTGGTGCATTTAATAGTCCAGCTTTGTATGGAGCCTTGTTTGAGTAGGGTCCATACTGATTGTTTTGGATAGTCCCCGTGGTGTTGGAGACTGGGGCCTGATCAACCCTTTTCCATCATTCACAACACTTCAGTTGTACTAAATCCCCAGCTGGAGGAGCAAGTTGGGATTCCTCCACCACCACCACCACCTAATGGGCATTGTTGGTATTACAACACATTATAATGTTTTATTAAGTTTGTATATTGTTTGTAATGCATTAGCGTCACCTGGTAGCTTGGGGATGTCCAAAAGTTTATACAAAGCGTTCCTCCCTGGGTCTGCTGTAGGAAGAGAGAGGAAGTGAGAAGTGGAGTCTGTTTGTGGAGAGAGTTATAAGAGTACAGTCTGAGAGACAGAGAGGAGACAGCCTGCAGACTATCACTGCATATCTGCAACAGTTCTAGCCAGCCCTTATTCTGGAGAATATTTTAGAGCTACAGCCTCAAGTCTCAGAGAATTATGCAGAACCTCAGTTATTGCCTGCACATGACTAGCCCTACCTCAGCCCTTCCTTCTACTAGAGAGATCCTGCACACAGTCAGCCCTACCTCAGCCCTACCTGTTACCAGACAGACACGGCACACAGCCTGCCCTACCTCAGCCCTACCTGCTACCAGACAGACACGGCACACAGCCTGCCCTACCTCAGCCCTACCTCAGCCCTACCTGCTACCAGACAGATGCTGCACACAGTCAGCCCTACCTGCTACCAGACAGACATGGCACACAGCCAGCCCTACCTCCGCCCTGCCTGCTACCAGACAGATCATGCACACAGTCAGCCTTACCTTAGCCTTGCCTGCTACCAGACAGACCCTGCACATACCAACCCTTCCTCATCCCTACTTACTATTAGACATACACGGCACACAGCCTGCCCTACCTCAGCCCTACCTGCTACCAGATAGATCCTGCACACAGCCTGCCCTACCTCAGCCCTACCTGCTACCAGACAGACACTGCACACAGCTTGCCCTATCTCAGCCCTGCCTGCTACCAGACAGACCCTGCACACAGCCAGCCGTACCTCAGCCCTGCCTGCTACCAGACACGGCATACAGCCAGCCATACCTTAGCCCTGCAGGCTACCAGACAAACACTGCACACATCCAGCCGTACCTCAGCCCTTCCTGCTACCAGACAGACACGGCACACAGCCAGCCGTACCTCAGCCCTGCCTGCTACCAGACAGACCCTGCACACAGCCAGCCGTACCTCAGCCCTTCCTGCTACCAGACAGATGCTGCACACATCCAGCTGTAACTCAGCCCTGCCTGCTACCAGACAGACACTGCACACACCAGACATATCCTGCAAGACCTAATGTTTGTTTCTCTTAGAATAAAGACCTATGAGTTGGAATGACCTTCTGTGTCCCTGGGCTTGCAGCATTTATCACCACAGGCCTCCCCTGTACTATCAGCCCTGGACCTTTAACTGTCAAGAGAGCCCCTGTGGGATCCAGGGTCATTGTCACCCCCGATGGGCTGAGATTTGTCATTATCAAAGAGAGGGTCACTATGACCATCCGGCCAGGCTCCTGGGATATAAATCCCTAATCGCCGTGGGGCCCTGTTACTCCTTGTTTCTATGCAGCCCTGTTGCTTGTATTGGCAGTCTCAGTAGTTATACTTTATTATATGGTGGTTTTTTTCTCCTAGAATTTTTATTGTATGTCTTTACTTAGACCGGAATAGAATAATGTGTAAGGTTTATGCTTTTATATTGTGGGTGCAAAGTCCAGCGGGTGTCGTTTCGGTCTCTATATACACAGCAGGGTGCAGTCCACGTGTGTGTGTGTGTGTGTGTGTATACATCGCAACGTCTTGGAAGTGAGTCAGTGATGGAGGAGCAGGACTTGTTATATAATGTAAGGGTCAGCCTGCCACCAAATATAACCACAGCACATATAATTCTCTGAACGATGTGACCACAATGTAATAACACCCCACGTCATACGGACAGAAGTGGCGCTGTCCCACATGAAAGTTGCCATGTTTTTCTGTTCTCCTACAACCCATGATTTCAGGATTGATGGCCTGTCCTAAGGATAGACTGTCATTCTTAAATAAGAGAGGGTCTGACATTAAACAACCTTATGATAGTGCTTCATGAGCTGCTGCACCAGTGACCTGAGCCAGAAGCTCCATCCTCTGTGTAGTGGTCATGTGGTGTTACTGCAGCCTATCTCCCATTCATTTAAATAGTAAGTGAGTTGCACAAGGATAGGCCATTGAAAACAAAATCCTTGGAGACCCCTTTAACATTAAACTAGTCCATAAGCATCAACTATGGAAAATTCCAATTAGGAGCTTTGTAGGTCTGACAGCAGGGGGCGCTAAACTGTCTACATTTCTGACCACATGGTGGTAAATCGTGGTCAAATTATGGTGCGGTGTGTCCCCCAGATGGAGGAGGACTGATGTATGTGTGTATTTCTTCTGGCTATTAATAAGTATGACCTTCCCTGGGCTGCCGTGACACCACACCCAACCCAGCTGTGCGGGGACAGGCACAGGACAGGGAGCACAGCAGGGCAGGATGAAGCGGGTGCGATTTGCCCCACAATTGGAGATTACAGAACATCATGTTGGTCAATTCAAGGTACATAAGTTAGAATGGTCATCATTACAATACAAAGATAAGGTGCTATAGAGAGGTTGTATTGTAGGATAATACAATGTCACTGACTGCAATGTCTCTGCTGTTCACTTGCAGATGAAGGCAGAAGCTCGAAGGCTGGCCGAAGAAGAGAAGAGGAAGGCAGAACAGGTGAGTACTATGCCATGATAGGAGTAGTAGTACTGTGCTGTGCTCATATATACAGGATAGAAGTAGTAGTACTGTGCTGTGCACATATATACAGGATAGGAGTAGTAGTACTGTGCTCATATATTCAGGGTAGGAGTAGTCGTACTGTGCTGTGTTCACAAATTCAGGATAGGAGTAGTAGTACTGTACTGTGCCCATATATACAGGATAGGAGTAGTAGTACTGTGCTGTGCTCACATATACAGGATAGGAGTAGTAGTACTGTGCTATGTTCATATATACAGGATAGGAGTAGTAGTACTGTGCTGTGCCCATATATACAGGATAGGAGTAGCAGTACTGTGCTGTGCTCACATATACAGGATAGGAGTAGTAGTACTGTGCTGTGCTCATATATACAGGATAGGAGTAGTAATACTGTGCTGTGCTCACATATACAGGATAGGAGTAGTAGTACTGTGCTCTGCTCTGCTCACATATCCAGGATAGGAGTAGTGGTACTGTGCTGTGCTCATATATACAGGATAGGAGTAGTAGTACTGTGCTGTGCCAAAATATACAGGATAGGAGTAGTAGTACTGTGCTGTCCTTATATATACAGGATAGGAGTAGTAGTACTGTGCTGTGCCCATATATACAGGATAGGAGTAGAAGTACTGTGCTGTGCCCATATATACAGGATAGGAGTAGTAGTACTGTGCTGTGCCCATATATACAGGATAGGAGTAGTAGTAATGTGCTGTGCCCATATATACAGGATAGGAGTAGTAGTGTTTTACTTTAAGCAATATACTAAATAGGAGGAGTAGTACTGAGCTGTGTCCATACAGCATAGGATTAGTCTGGCCTGTGGGTAAAGCGACCCTGCTCAGATGTACGGTAATTTTTGTTATATTTTCTGCCCAGGAGCTGACTAAGAGGGAAGTATTCAATGTAACTCATCTAGAGATCCCAGCAGAGCTGGCTGGCCTCCTCCGCACATCATCAGGTATATTACCAGGAAAGAAGCTCCTATAATGCACATCCAAAATGAGAACATGTTTTCGTTAATATTTGCAGCTACAGGCCCTGAGGCTGCACTTACTGAGAACGTCTGATGACATCCCCTTCTGATTTGTTTTCAGTGTGTGGATATATGAAGGATCGGTGTGTGGTTGATTAGATCCATCCATACAATAATATTACACCTGATAAAATTAAGAAGGGGACTGTTCTTATCAGAATCAGACCTGTTATAAAATGATCTGACCCTTTTCTTTATGCTTTTCTATTTTTTTCTCCCCAGCTCAGAAGAACAAGATGCTGGAGTATGTAACCCCTACTCATGTGCCGAGGGTGCAGGCCTTCACCCAGCTCACCCTGCCGCTCGACATCAACAACTACCCCATGTTCAAATACGTGCGGGTGTTCTTCAGGGTAAGAGAAGGCACAGGGGCGATCCATCAGTTTGTATTGCTGTAGGCACTGACAGTCTACCATCTAAAATGTCTAATGCCTCGACATAATCTTGCAGGAACCTCTGTTTGGGATGTTAGCAATGACACTGGGATCCTCACTGCTTCCCGTTGAGGATGATCTGAGGCCACAAGCCATTACTTCCTTCAAACTGGTAATTATTTTCATTTAGAAACCACAGGAAGACAGTACAGGAGACAGGAAGACAGTACTTTCTGTGCCTGCAAATTTTAGTGGTTGAAACAAAAAGGCAAGAAAAAAAAGGACCTACATCATGTTTTATTTAGAAGTAGAGACAGGGAGGCAGTACTATCCTTACATAACTCACTTAAAAAAAGGAGACAGGAAAGCAGTAATCGGCATGTCTGCAACATTTACTGCTAGAGAGAGGGAGGCAGCACTATATGGGCCTACATTATTAAACAAAGGAGATGTGATCTAACTGTGTCTACATCATTTAGCACTGTGCCCATATATTTTACTGGAATAGACAGCAACAGAGAGACAGGGATTATTAGGAGGTAGAGAATGGGATACAGTACTATCTGCACCCACATTATTAGGAGGTAGAGAAAGGGAGACTGTACTATCCGTACCTACATTATTGACAGGCAGAGGCATGCGACAGTACTATCTGTACCTACATTATTGACAGGTAGAGAAAAGGAGACAGTACTATCTGTACCTACATTATTGACAGGTAGAGAAAAGGAGACAGTACTATCTGTACCTCTACATTATTGGCAAGTAGAGACGGGGAAGTTCTACTACTACCTACATTACTGACAGGTAGAGACACGGAGACAGTACTAGCTGTTTCTACATTACTGAAAGAACCAGGGAGACAGTACTATCTGTACCTACATTATTGACAGGTAGAGAAAAGGAGACCGTACTATCTGTACCTACATTATTGACAGGTAGAGAAAAGGAGACAGTACTATCTGTACCTCTACATTATTGGCAATTAGAGACAGGGAGAAGTTCTACTAGTACCTACATTACTGACAGGTAGAGACAGGGAGACAGTACTAGCTGTTTCTACATTACTGAAAGAACCAGGGAGACAGTACTATCTGTGCTTTCATCGTTTATTGTAAGAGACAAGATAGCAGTTCTATCTTTTTCTACACAACTGACAGGTAGAGACAGGGAGACAATACTATCTGTAGGCATCATCATATTATACTGTGACATAAACCCAGATATGGTGGGTAAAGAGAAACTCTCCAGACAACTATTATAATATTTTCTTTTCTGTATCTTGTCTGGTTATATTCTAGGTGTTGAGATTCATGGGTGACCCGTTCCTTAACGGGGCCCAGGAGATCTTATTTGGAAATTATATCATCCAAAAGGGTTTGTCCAATACAGGACTACGGGATGAGATCCTGGTTCAAATAGCCAATCAGGTCTGGAGGAACACCAACCCCAACAACGAGGAGCGGGGCTGGTACCTCCTGGCCTCCTGTCTCAGCAGCTTCGCTCCATCCCCAAATCTGGACAAGTATCTCCTGAAGTACGACCCCTGACGAATCACCGCTATCTTATACTGATTGTATTATTGGTTTAATGACATGACTATTCATTTGCTTTATGTTTAAGGTACGTCTCCGACTATGCGTATGATGGCTATAAACCCATTTGCCAACACAAGCTCATCCTGGCAATCCAGAAAGCTCAGCAGGGCTCCGAAACCTCGAGGACGTTCCCACCATGTCTGATGGAGTGGACGGCAAGCAGAGAGAGAGCCAACATGGCCCTGGATATTCATTGCTTTGATGGTAGGAGCCTTAGTCCATATGCATTTACAATTTATACGTAAAACCTCTCTAGAACCTGAGGACCAATGTAAGGTATGACCCCAACCTTCATCCAAAGCTTGTCTCCCCATATGTGCAGGTGCAAAGATGTTATGCCCCATCCATTCATGGACTGACGGAGAGGAGTTAGCAGGGGACGTCCTCAGACACAGGTAGGTCGGTAAAGACTGGCACGTTTTAGAGGCTGAAAGTTTTGCTACGGGGTCCGTATACAAAGACATTTGGTCTGGGGTCTGTATACAAAGACATCTGGTATGTAAGGGCATTTGACCTGGGGTCTGTAAGTTGCTGGGGGTCTTGGCTGGAGTCTGGGCTTGAGGTTTATAAGGCCTCAGGGGTCCCTATTTTATTTAGGGTTATTTTATAGGTGTTCTCGTTTGTATGAGTTATGGGGGCTGGGAAGATCTTTATTAGTGTTTATTTGTTTTTTGGGTCTGGTCTTGGGTCTAAATTATTCTAGACATTCTGTTCTGGGGTCTGTATGTGGTAAGGGGTCTGGTCTAGAGTTTTAGAGGTCTGGCCTTGGGCCCATATTGTATTAGAAGGGGTCTGTATTAGTTTCGAAGGTTTGATCTGGGGTCTGTATGTGTGAAGAGGGTCTGGCCTGGGGTCTTTATTGGTTTACAAGTTCTGGTCTTGGGTCTGTATTGATGAAGAAGGTCTGGTCTTGGGTCTAGAGGTCTGGCCTGAGGTCTGTATGTGTGAAGATGGTCTGGTGTGGGGTCTGTATTGATTTAGAAGGTCTGGTCTTGGGTCTGCATTGGATTAGAGGTCTGGCCTGGGGTCGGTATTGGATTAGAGGCCTGGGGTGGGGTCTGTATGTGTGAAGATGGTCTGGTGTGGGGTCTGTATTGATTTAGAAGGTCTGGTCTTGGGTCTGCATTGGATTAGAGGTCTGGCCTGGGGTCGGTATTGGATTAGAGGCCTGGTGTGGGATCTGTATGTGTGAAGATGGTCTGGTGTGGGGTCTGTATTGATCTAGAAGGTCTTGTCTTGGGTCTGTATTGGTTTGGAAGGTCTCCGATAGGGTCTGTATTTATATAGGGCTGAGCAGAAGGAGGTCATAAATCTAATGTTGCTTTTTTCCCCTTTAGGGGGGTGATGGAAGGCTGGAGAGGATGGTTGGTGTGTTTAAAGGATGGCGGGCAGTGGTCAGAACTGGCAGGCCACGATTATGTCCTGGATTTGATCTCTAATGTGGAATTGCCCAGAGAATTTCCCAAACAGAAATCTTATTTCATCACTTCAGAATCCGCAAAGGAAAACATTGAAAGACGCAGCACGTAAGTATCATGGAGGGGGGACCTACAATCCTATCAGGCATCAACTATGCAACTCTGGGTGACACCTGTGATACTGGCAGTGGATAAAATTGATGGTTCCCATATTGTTATCTCTCTCATCCATAGAGTGTTTGAGAACAAACCTGAGATGGATGAGAACGTCCCTCCTCCGCCCATGATGAAAGCGCCATCTCTACCACCACAGGCGGTGCCGGGGTCAGAGGGTTATTACAGCCATGGTAAGGAAAGCCACCGTTATCATCCACAACCGTCGCACATGGCTTAGGTCAGCCATGGTGACTAGTATGAGCTGCACAACCCTGTATGTATTTAGCTCCCCCTAGTGGTGGCTGGATGCTGTCAGAATTACAAAAGGGACAGGGCATTATGTAACTGTGTAATTTTAGTGCCCGGCCATATGATTTCTGTATATATGATAATGTACAAGAACTATAAATGGACAGGCTGTGCTGCAATATATGATTGACCTGTGATCTTTATCCCAGCAGATTCAGATACTTTCAGTGAACCTCCTACTCAAAAAGGCATGGACCACTACCTGGACAGCCTGTTTGATCCTGTACTATCCTATGGAAATGGGGTAAGACATGTTGTGATGTCCAGGTAGAAGCAGGGACACTATATATAATAAACTTTTGAAACTCCGAAATCTTAGAGAACAGAAGAAATTTGAATGCAGCTCTAGATATGACTACAGAAGACTACACCTTGTAATTAAACATAACTGCAAGAAAGTAAAGCAAATCACCTGATGAACTATGTATCAGTATAAAATGATGTATTCCCCCGGACACCAGATACTACTACATGGAGGCCTTGCACCGGGTCACTGCCCTCTGTACATGGCCCGATGTCATGTCATGTGTCCGATTACACCCATCTTCACACATGCAAGATGAGCATTCAGAGACTTATAGATTGAAGTATGTCCCTATGACAAACCTTCCTGTCCCATCTACCAAGCAACATGTCAGGTTTTATCTTTGCTATTAAAAATGAAGCAGGACAGGAGGAGTTGTCATGGGGACATGGATATAATGTCCTCCGCTTCTCATCGTGGTGGTTACGTGCCAGTCTGTATGATATACGGTATTGGTAGGGAAGGTCTTATCTAGGCACAATGCTTTCCTGCTGTCACCCGATCTCCCTCATATCACCCTTTGTCAGATATCACGTTCCAGCTCATCGCTGTGTGGGTATTGGTCACTTACCTGCGTCTCTTCTTCTCTGTAGGATCTGGAAAAGCTGACGGCAATGTCCCAGAAAATGAAGGGGGGCGGAGGTGTGGGAGGCAGCGATGGAAATGAGGTGCCTGGAGAATCCAATTTACCAGGTGAAGCGCCGCACCATACAGGTGGGTGTAGATCCACTCCCTGTAATATCGTATTGGAGCTCAGTATATCTATAACGTATCCTTCATGTCCTTCTATAGAGCAAAGCATGTACGCCCAGCAACAAGCCTATATCAACCAGCAGGCCATGCTACTGGTGAGTACTGGAAGCCTCCACATGTCCTGGCTACAATTAAGAATTGAGAAAATCCACATATGGGGATCCCCTTATAGTGAATGTACTAGCAGTGTTAACTGCAGACAGTGTTAGGTAATGTCCCTGAAGAGATTTGTGTTCAGACCTTTGAGTATGTAGTTAGTAGCAGCAGGACTGTGAAATATGGATTTATATTCCAGGATTGTAGAACTGGAGGTGTTTCCTCACACTGCTGTGCTCTGTGCAGCCAGTGTTAGGTATTGTCCCTCGAGAGATACGTAATCATACTGCTGTGCATGTTAGTAGAAGCAGGACTCACACTGTTGTGCTCTTACCTCTGTGTTTCTTGAGCTGCCTTAAAGTCACAGTCATAGGCAAAGCACAGAGCACAGCAGTGCTGTTCTGTTCTCTCATGTCCAAGCATTGACTTTCATGGCCTCCCCGGTTTATGCTCCTTCTCTCCAGGCCCAGCAGATGACTATGCAGGCTATGGCTTTGCAGCAGCAAATGGTCAGCGGTTCCCCTGTTGGTCCTTCCATTTCCAGCAGCCCAAAACACAGCATCAGGACTCCGTCCAGCAGGGCCAACTCTTACAGGGTGACTCCTACGGTGGCTCCAATGCCCAGGACTGGGACACCGAGTCAGGTAATGCTGTAACACAGGTTTATGGAATTACTAAAAAATATTTTGTAACTTTTTTTTGTAATTTTTTGGATACCTCTTGTAGAGGAATGTCGTCAATGGAACTTCCTACAGGACTCAAACATCCCCGACCCGGGGCAGCTCCTTCAGTCAGAGACCTGGTGAGTTTTTGCTTTTTTTGGATTAAGGTGTCGTCATAAGTCATATATAAGGGGTTGTGGGATGACCATTGCCTTGTCCCTGATCTTTGTCCTGTTCCATTACAGGCCACTCCGGCCAGCCGACAGAGGAGGACCTCATCCATCACAGCGTGCTGAACTCCGAACACTTCCCCGAACCCACACACAACATCAAGGATATCATCAACCAGTACAAGCAGCCGGCCAGCCCCAGACCTGCTCCCGTCCCTGTCAGGTCAGTCACCTGCATCACCTCAAACCCTACGGGTCAGTGCTCTGCACCCTAAGATGAAACCACAACCCCCATTCATGGGCGTCCGGAGGAGATGTAATGGTTCCTCTTTGGACATATTAGGTAAAACTTTCTTCGGTGTACAGGAAGGAGCCCCCAAAAATCTTTGGAAGGAAAATGGACCCACATGAAGAAGCGCTGAAGATACTTAAGGGACAGATGTCTAACCGACCACTTGCAGGACCTTCACCAGTTTCCAATATGTCTTATGTTCCTAAGGTAAATGTCAGATATAGACTTATAAAGAATGACAGAACCCAGCACATCCACTACACGGACCACCCAGTGATTTCAATAAGAATCATGTAATGCCCACTATGTCCCTTGTGGTGGCGCTGCACTTGATAAATCACCGATCACACCTGATCATAGGGGGTCCCTGCAGGAAAATATCTGGGGCCTGGTATTGGGTCTCTGAGTGCTTAGAGGTCATTTTTTTTTATAGGGTCGGGTCTTGAGTTTATGAGGTTTGGGGTCTGTAATGGTTTAGTAGTCCTGGCTTTTATCTGTAATGTGGAATTACCATTGAAAGATAAGTAAAAATAAAGCCTGCCTGCATCCACCACTAGAGGGAGCTAGCAAACTTACTGCCGACACCATAGAATAAGCTCCCCCTAGTGGCAACTCCATGTATGTAAAATGTTATAATTTATCTCTTTGCCGGGGACTTGGAGCTCTGTATTAAGAAAACATAGTTCAGACTAATAAATAAGTGTAAATAGGACCTGAACATTCTATATCCCTCCATATTGGGTTCTGTGGGTGACAAGTGCCCTTCTGTTACTGATTTAGTCCAGAGACACTGTCGCTTTGGTGAAACCCACCCCAAGCATCAAACAAAAGAAGCCAGCCAGCCCACCACCGGTCAGTGCTGTGAGACCCAGCCCAGCCCCTGTAGGTAAGTCCTATGTACTGTCATGTGTCATTTTACATGTATGTGAGTATCACCATTGGGGTGACAGCCTGTAATCTGCTGTGTACAGTAGTAGAAGACCAGAGATTTCATAACATCATTGTGGGAAAGTATA
Organism: Engystomops pustulosus; assembly: GCF_040894005.1. Taxonomy (NCBI): domain Eukaryota; kingdom Metazoa; phylum Chordata; class Amphibia; order Anura; family Leptodactylidae; genus Engystomops; species Engystomops pustulosus. Next base: position 16,150,930 of record NC_092418.1, read on the forward strand.
TGATGCAAGTGATTGTATAAGTTATTGTAATATTGTAGGTACATGATACTTATCTCTGTGCTCTACAGTGTCAGTCTCGCGGGAGCTGTCAGAGGAACAAGAAAATATCCAGACGCAGTTACATCGGCAGTATAGCGAGGAGCATTACACCTATAGCAACGTGTCCTGGAGGATCTACATAAGGAAAGAGGTGAGGACCAATCAGAATGTTTATTTACATAAGCGCCATCGTAGAGCTTATAGTCTATGAGGATGAGGGGTGACACAAGAGCTTACAGTCTATGAGGATGAGGGGGTGACACAAGAGCTTACAGTCTATGAGGATGAGGGGGTGACACAAGAGCTTACAGTCTATGAGGATGAGGGGGACACAAGAGCTTACAGTCTATGAGGATGAGGGGATGACACAAGAGCTTACAGTCTATGAGGAGGAGGGGGTGACACAAGAGCTTACAGTCTATGAGGATGAGGGGGTGACACAAAAGCTTACAGTCTATGAGGATGAGGGTGACACAAGAGCTTACAGTCTATGAGGATGAGGGGGTGACACAAGAGCTTACAGTCTATGAGGATGAGGGGTGACACAAGAGCTTACAGTCTATGAGGATGAGGGGGTGACACAAGAGCTTACAGTCTATGAGGAGGAGGGGGTGACACAAGAGCTTACAGTCTATGAGGAGGAGGGGGTGACACAAGAGCTTACAGTCTATGAGGATGAGGGGGGACACTAGAGTTTACAGTCTATGAGGATGAGGGGGTGACACAAGAGCTTACAGTCTATGAGGATGAGGGGGTAACACAAGAGCTTACAGTCTATGAGGATGAGGGGTGACACAAGAGCTTACAGTCTATGAGGAGGAGGGGGTGACACAAGAGCTTACAGTCTATGAGGATGAGGGGGGTGACACAAGAGGTTTAAGAGCTTGTATAATGGTCCGGCCATTCTATATAAAGGTGTGGTATATGGCTGTCATTGGCGTTATCATAGGGTTATCCTCCAAGGCTCCTTAATGGCATACCCATTCTGGTACATGTGATGTCGTTGTGTGGTTACTGTATAACCCAGGCAGATTTACAATGAAGGACTATAGAAAAGCAGGATGGCCATCCACTAGGAATCAATTGTCACCCATCTGGGCTTCCTCCTTTACCAACAACAATACCAATGGAGGTATATAGGACAAAAAGTCAATCCACAATCACAGACCAGAAAGCTGCTTATTGGGAATAAAATATCAACAATCTTTATTAACACATTACAGCAATCAAGACAACAATAAAAAGTTATTTAAAAGATTCCACAAAACACAAAAAAGAGTGTGGTGGTGGTCCAAAACAAGTCAACATAAACATATCACCTCTGTAATGACCAAGTATTCAAGCCAGTTATTATGCAAATTCATATTACCCACCCGGGCGTGACATAATGCAGTAATGCAAGAAAAGGGCTTGACCACCACCACAGCACCCCAGCGCACGTTTCGCCGTCGCTTCTTCCTGGGGGTATACTGTGGTGTGGTAGGGACGACATATATATATACAGAATATTGCACGATCAGGTGACCAGATTTTAGCCAATGCAGTTGTTTCTTACCTGAATTGTAAAGGCATGGCAGGTGTGCATATTAGCGCACTGCCGCGGTCTTCATGCCCGCATCCGGGGGCGGAAACCGGAGTTCCGGAAGATGAGTGACGCGCACGCGTGCGCGTCATCATGAAACAGAAGTTCCGGACCGCCGCCGCGACACGCGCATGCGCCGAAGCAGTGCGCAGTTTCCGGCCATGTCAGGTAAGGGCAGCAGTGTGGGCAGAGTACTACTGGAAACAGCCAGCACGGGCCGCACTGGTGATACCAATATAAATGTAATTATAATTTTGAACACATGACATTTAATGACATTTGAACACAATAAATACATATACCCAAAATAGCGGTGAATAACTATAAAGTGATATGTGCTACAGTGGAAGAGCCCCATCCAGTGGCAATTATTGTAGTTTTAGACACAATGGGGGATAGCCCCGCCGCTACAAATTCGCAGCCCGATACATGAAGAGGCTTCTGCCTCTTCATGTATCGGGCTGCCAGTTGCGCAGCGTTTATCCTACGCCAGGCCCTGCCTGGCGTAGAAAAAAACGCAACCGGCGACTTTTCACGTATGAAAAGTCGCCGGCAGCAGCGAGTGCGCAGGCGCGGGGACAGTAACGCCCCGCGCCGGCCCACTCCCGTCCGGCCGCGCCCCCCGCTCGGCCGGCCGCGCCCCCCCCTTCACGCCCCTTCACGCCCCACTGGCGTGAAGGTGGAGGATTTGGGAAAATAATCGCAAAAGCTAGCAATAAGCTAGCAAAAAGCAGTAAGTTTTTTGATTAGATAAAATTAAGTCATACATAGAGCAGGCCTATAGAGAGGCCAGATGAGCATATGAGAAGTAGTAATAAATACATAGAGACACCCCCATGGAAAGAGCGACACGAGCGTAGTGGTCCGAATTAATCCTCGATTGTGGGAAGGCGGGGTTCTACATGATATTCATCCACTCGTGACCACGAGGGTCCGCCTTCAAAAAAGAGGAAAACAACATAAACTAGGTATCACACCTGTAACCAAATGTACACATTTGTAGCCACAAATAAGCCGCATGGCTACATATCACATAACCACATATTTGTCCCTACCAGAGCACTAAAATGATGGAATCACAGACTATATAAAACCAGCGATGTGGGAAAAGGCCAATTTGACTATCCACTTTAATTCAATCCTTTCAAGTTTCTTAAAAGTGTCACCCCCTCGAGCTCCCAGAATGATCTTATCTATACCATACACTCGCAAATCCTGCCATCTGTTTTCATGGTGTTCCAAAAAATGCTTTGGAATGGGTTTTAATTTTGCTATCTTTTCCCGATCCGTGGAACGAAGTTTGCCTGCTGCTCTGATGTCCTTAAGATGTTCTTGTATGCGGACCCTCAATTCACGTGTGGTCATACCTACGTATTTTAGTCCACAGGGGCAGCTCACAATGTAGACCACACCTGTAGTACTGCAGTTCACAAAGTGTACAATGTTAAAATTTCGTTCTCCTCTAGAGTCTTGAAATGTCTTGGTTTTTACCATCTGTGGACAGATGGAACAGTGTCCACAAGGGAATGAGCCCCAATCAGGCCCTTTGGATCCAAAAATATAATTTTTGGATTTGGGAGGTGCATAATGACTCCTCACCAACATATTCCCAATGGTATCAGCTCTCTTAGAGGTTATTTGTGGTACACTCGCTATGTGTTTTGCAATTTCAGGGTCTGATAAAAGTATTGGCCAAAATCGCTCAAAGATCTTATTCATAGCATGCCACTGGGAATTGTAGGGTGTGATGAGTCTCACCTTGTTGTCATGTGGACGTCTCTTTTGTTGGGTCAAGAGGGATCTACGATCCGATGTCTTAGCACGCAAATATCCCCTTTGGATATCCGAGTCCCGATATCCTCTTTGTTTGAACCGCTCCTTTAATGTCAGTGATTCCTTTACCAGGTCTTCTATCCCAGAGACAGCATCAACAACCCTCTCATCCTGGACCTCATCTTCAAGCAGGTGAAAATCTGAATCTTCATAGTCTTCATAGTCATGCTGGAAATTGCAGTTCCTCAACTGTCTACGTATTCCAACATCTGATCAACCTAATATCTATGGTTATATCACAGATCATCAATGATACCTTGTCTGAGAGCTGCATCAGGATCAACCAGGAGGAGAGACAGAAAATGAGATCTCTACTAGGTGAGTGCAGCTCTGGGGTATAATACTGGATGTAACTCATGATCAGTACAGGATAAGTAATGTCATGTATGTACACAGTGACTGCACCAGCAGCAGAATAGTGAGTGCAGCTCTGGGGTATAATACTGGATGTAACTCAGGATCAGTACAGGATAAGTAATGTCATGTATGTACACAGTGACTGCACCAGCAGCAGAATAGTGAGTGCAGCTCTAGGGTATAATACAGGATGTATCTCAGGATCAGTACAGGATAAGTAATGTCATGTATGTACAGTGACTGCACCAGCAGCAGAATAGTGAGTGCAGCTCTGGGGTATAATACAGGATGTAACTCAGGATCAGTACAGGATAAGTAATGTCATGTATGTACACAGTGACTGCGCCACCAGCAGAATAGTGAGTGCAGCTCTGGAGTATAATACAGGATGTAACTCAGGATCAGTACAGGATAAGTAATGTCATGTATGTACACAGTGACTGCACCAGCAGCAGAATAGTGAGTGCAGCTCTGGGGTATAATACAGGATGTAACTCAGGATCAGTACAGGATAAGTAATGTCATGTATGTACACAGTGACTGCACCAGCAGCAGAATAGTGAGTGCAGCTCTGGATTATAATACAGGATGTAACTCAGGATCAGTACAGGATAAGTAATGTCATGTATGTACACAGTGACTACACCAGCAGCAGAATAGTGAGTGCAGCTCTGGAGTATAATACAGGATGTAACTCAGGATCAGTACAGGATAAGTAATGTCATGTATGTACACAGTGACTACACCAGCAGCAGAATAGTGAGTGCAGCTCTGGAGTATAATACAGGATGTAACTCAGGATCAGTACAGGATAAGTAATGTCATGTATGTACACAGTGACTGTACCAGCAGCAGAATAGTGAGTGCAGCTCTGGAGTATAATACAGGATGTAACTCAGGATCAGTACAGGATAAGTAATGTCATGTATGTACAGTGACTGCGCCACCAGCAGAATAGTGAGTGCAGCTCTGGAGTATAATACAGGATGTAACTCAGGATCAGTACAGGATAAGTAATGTCATGTATGTACACAGTGACTGCGCCACCAGCAGAATAGTGAGTGCAGCTCTGGAGTATAATACAGGATGTAACTCAGGATCAGTACAGGATAAGTAATGTCATGTATGTACACAGTGACTGCACCAGCAGCAGAATAGTGAGTGCAGCTCTGGGGTATAATACAGGATGTAACTCAGGATCAGTACAGGATAAGTAATGTCATGTATGTACACAGTGACTGCACCAGCAGCAGAATAGTGAGTGCAGCTCTGGATTATAATACAGGATGTAACTCAGGATCAGTACAGGATAAGTAATGTCATGTATGTACACAGTGACTACACCAGCAGCAGAATAGTGAGTGCAGCTCTGGAGTATAATACAGGATGTAACTCAGGATCAGTACAGGATAAGTAATGTCATGTATGTACACAGTGACTGTACCAGCAGCAGAATAGTGAGTGCAGCTCTGGGGTATAATACAAGATGTAACTCAGGATCAGTACAGGATAAGTAATGTCATGTATGTACACAGTGACTGCACCAGCAGCAGAATAGTGAGTGCAGCTCTGGGGTATAATACAGGATGTAACTCAGGATCAGTACAGGATAAGTAATGTCATGTATGTACACAGTGACTGCACCAGCAGCAGATAGTGAGTGCAGCTCTGGAGGCGGTTACCTCGTTAGAGGAGGGTGTGGCTGTGTGTGAAGCTGCTCTGTGCTTGTGCTCCTGAGCTCCTGGAGGATCCATCTACCTACCCAGGGCCTGCTCTCTCCTCTCCCAGGGAGGGAGTTAGGTTCCTGGGGATGAGCGAGGGAGCCGACTCCCAGGCTCCTGCTTCCCGGGCCAGGCCGGCGGGGGGCAGGAGAGGACAGCAACCGGCCAGCGCTATGGAGGACTCAGGGGTGAGACGTTCCACCAGGAGTCGTAGTAATACTGCTCCTACTCCCCCTGAGTCCAATGTGAAGCAACACCGTAAGAAGCCGGACGTCCATGATGGTGCGGGTGAGAGCGGTCCTTCCGGGGCTGGAGCCATGAAGCGGAGTGCTCACAGAGGTAAGGCTGACCATGCGGGGGGAGGCTGGGCAGTGCAGGGACCCCGGGAGTCTTTGTCCACCTATGCCTCCCGGGTCCAGAGCCACCTCTGTGAGTACGAAGAGGCGACTAAGACCATCAGGAGGCTCCGGGAGGAGCTGCGTTGTGCCCGCGCCAGGGCGAACACGGCGCCTAAGAAGAGAAAAACTGAGATATGTTGTGAAATTAACAAACTTAAAGCGGATATTGATAAACTGCTGAAAAGAAAAAACTTTATTTGCAACAACAGCGGACCATTTCAAGAAAAACTTTTAAATGATGACCGATTTGCTCAGATGGCTGATACCAGAGAGCAAAGGCTGAAGGGGTTGCAGCCTGCGAGCCAGGTGGAGGAGGAGGATGATGATGATGATAACGAGCAGCAGTTCCCACCTGGCGGCCTGCAGGAAGATCAGCAGGCCTCGTGCAGTGGGCCCCCTGCAGGACAGCCAGCAGTAACACCTCGCTCGGGGGAGGACAGTGACACCGGCAGCCAGGGAGGGGCGCTCATGGCGGAGATCCGGCTGCTCGAGTCCCCAGTGCGCATGGAGAACTTTTCGTTTGGTGATGAACTCCCAGAGGAAGCCGCTGGGGGGAGCAGCCGGAGGAAGGCAAAGAAGACCAGGCCCAAGCAGCAAGAAGAGGTACGTTTCATCTTTACCCCCCTCCCTGTACACCCCCCCGGGCAAAACGCAGGGTCAGCTCACTGTGCAAGCCCTGCTACCCAAACCCCCCCCGAGTTCTGCTGTGGACCCGGTGCAAAGGTGCAGGGAGATTACAGGTGTGACATCTGATGTGGCGATGGGCTCCGTCTCTGTTTGTGGTAACAGTGGGGGAGCAGGGGAGGCATCGGCCGCAAGGCCGGACAGTCAGGGCGGCTTGGCAGTGGCGATAACATCAAAATCCAGTGCTGCGGTGCGTCCCCTGGTGGGAGGGGGGGATAGCCCAGCACTGGTGGCAGCTTCCGGTGCCTCGGTGCCTCTTCGTGCCTCGGCGCCTCTTCATGCTGTCGCTGCTGATCACTTGGTTATGGGGCGGCGTCAGTGTGGAGGGGTCGCTGAGGCTGAGAGCTCCGGACCTCCCAGACAGAAGGTACTCTTTTGTGTCGGTGTTGGGGATAATGACAATTCTGTGCAGACCGGAGATCAGCGGCGCCTCACACCGGCTAAGGAGCAGCGGCGATTGTTACCAAGTCCCAGGAAAAGCAAAATAACATCTGCTACCGATGATGCGGAGGGCACAAGTGCGACAAGAGTTGGGCTCCCCTTTGGGCGATGCTCTGCGAGGGGACCCCCGTCCCTTGTGCCCGAAGATGCGGAGGTGGTCATGTCCCCTGATGTTGTTGCTGGTCCAGCCAGTGTGAGTGGTGTCAGTAATGTTGTGGTGGCTAGTGAGAATGGTGTCAGTAATGTTGTGGTGGATAATGTGAGTGGAGTGAGTGGTGCAGAACCGTTACCAGTTATGGGAGTGAGTGATGGAGGGACTGGTGGTGCGGGTGGCATGGAGGTGGGTAGTGTTAATGTGGTGGGTGCAGGGGTTGGTCCGGTTGCTCCCCCAGTGGCGGCCCCCGTTAAGAGCTATGCCAGTGTCGCTGCTGGGGGAAGTAGGGGTCCATCATCCTCGTCTCTGGGCTCTGGGGACGGCTTTTTGCAACGGCGCCTCCTGCAGGCCTTACAGAAGGGAGAAAGGACGATCAATGTAGCGGGGCAGGAGGTTGATTTGTCGTTTTGGATAGAGAGGCACGGCCTGTCTGCCTTCCGAGAGCAAAGAGGCAGGGAGACATCATGGTCGCTCCCGACAACCGGGCCGGGTGCTAACCGTAGGAATGTGGTGCGTCTTCGGTGGCGTGGCAGTGATGTGTGTCCCCCTCGGGCACGGGTAGTTGAGCTGCTGCTGAAGATGGACTTCAAGGCGGCTGACATCTTTGCCTTGATCCATCCCTATGGTACATCTGAGTTTGATGTCAGCTTTGTTCGGCCGGAGGGGCTTGAGCTCTTCTGGTCCAACTATGAGCTGAGATACAACGAGCCCGAGTGGCGGGACTTTGCAGTGCAAGCAGTGTCCCGCCAGAGCGAAGTCAAGAAAGTGACCGTTCTTACCCGTAACGAATCACTATCTTGCTTTGACATCATGACCTGGATGAATCGTTATGGAGAGGTACTGGGAGTACCCGAGAAAAATAGAGATGAGTATGGTATCTGGTCAGGGGCCTGGACCTTCATGGTGAAGTTGAGGCGTTCAGGTAACTCAGTCGCCCACATCCCTTCATCAGCCTTCCTGGGGAGGGATCGGATCCTGATCTTCTACCGGGGGCAGCCTAAGCTGTGTCACAGGTGCGGTGACCCCACACATTTCAGCGCAAACTGCACCGTGCAGAAGTGTGCGTTGTGTGGGGGTGTCGGCCATCTCGCTGCATCCTGTACAGGGCAGATTAGGTGTAACCTGTGTGGTGATCTCGGTCACCCGTACAGTCGTTGTCCTCTTTCCTTCGCTAATGCGGGCTCAGCCTCAGCGGATGAAAGCCGTGAGGCTGAATCTGCTGGGGAGGGGACTAGCAGAGGCAGAGGAATGGAGGGGCCAGGGAAGAAAGACAGGAAAAAGACGCCTGCCCAGCTAAGGCGTCTAGAAAAGCGTCAACAGGAGAGAGAGCGGGGGGAGTCTCGGGCTGCTGGGACGACCTCTGGCGCTGTCCTGGAGACCTCACCTGTCGCTGAGGCCCCAGGGGATGATGTACTGGATGAGGAGGTCAGGAGGATCGAGAGAGAGGAAGGTGCCACGTCCTCAGACTCCTCCCATTATGAGAGTATGGACGAGGATAATAGGGCGTGGCTAGAGGAAAAGCGTAAGCGTGGCGCCAAAAAGAAGAAAAAGGGTAAAAAGAAGGGAGGTGTAAGATCTCCTCCCACCCTGACTAAGGTACCCAAGGAAGGTGCAACCAACCCCCCGCTGGTCGAACTTTCAAATCGATTCCTGGCCCTGGATGGAGCCTCTCCTGCCGATGGAGGGGCTGAGGGTGAAGGGCCAGAGGTGGCGGAGCCTGCAGGAGATGCCGAGTCTCCCCCCGGGGAGTCAGGGTCCTCAGGAGGGGAGACTGGCCCAGAGTCTAGAGACGAGGATGAGGGGGCAGGTCCTGGATCTGCCCCTGAAGCATCAGAGGTGCGGGAGATGGACACCACAATATGTCTAAAAAGGGGGTGTTCATTTCCCGAGGGTGGTGGTAAGATGGGTAAAAAGAAAGCCGTCTAACTCAATCACTCATGATGGCGGCACCCACTCCGTTGACGCTGGCGTCCATTAATGTCGCCAGCATTAAGTCTGATGCGGCTAGATTTGCGGCCTTTGATTTTCTCGGCCGCGTTGAAGCCGACATTTTATTTTTGCAGGAGACCAGGCTGCCAGATTTGGTGGCCGTGTTTAAAGCTAAGAGGGAATGGAGACACGGGCCTTCCTATTGGTCTCTTGCGGCCGAGCCGTATAGCGGAGTGGCGGTCCTTTTTACCGCACCGGTAGAATGCCGACGAGTTATTGAGTTAGAAATGGGGAGGTGCCTGATCCTGGATGTCCTCATGAAGGGACAAGAACTTCGCCTAATTAACATCTATGGTCCCCAGTCCAAGTGGGACAGGAAGTGTCTCTTTATTAGGATCAAGCCCTACCTTTTTACAAGTCGGCAGGTGGTCTTTGGAGGGGACTTCAATGCTGTCACGAGGTCCCAGGATAGGGGAGGTTCCAGAGACAAGCTGACTTATGATAGCGTCGCTCTTAATAGCATAGCCAGTGAGGCTCGCCTGGTGGATGTCCACATCCGGCACACCCCAGGCCACGCGGGGTTCACCTATTATAGGGGTAGCTGCAGGTCTAGAATAGACAGGTTTTATTTAAAGGAGGAAGCCATTTCTTCAGCAGTGTCCGTTGTTGAGGTGGAGTTCTCCGACCACTGTTTAATTTTGTTTTCTCTGAATGTTACAGAGACCCCCCGGATGGGAAGAGGCTACTGGAAGCTCAATTCGTCTCTCCTGGAAGAAGCAGAGATAAGACAATCCTTTGAGGACTTTCTTCAGAGCCAGGTACCATTGCTGGGCCTTTGTAGCAGTAAGTCAGAGTGGTGGGAGATGCTCAAGAAAAGGGTGGCGAGATTCTTCCGCCAGCTCTCGAGCCTCAGGAGCCTGGACAGGTACCGCCTGTATCAGGGCCTGAGGAGGAAACTCGAGCATCTCGTCTTGACTGGAGGTAGTCGTGAGGACATCTCCAGAGTGAAATCCTTGCTGAAGAGGTGTCAGTACGATAGACACGCATCTTTGGTTTTTGAGAGGGATTACGGGAAATACCGCTCGCCCGACCCTTACAGAAACTGCAAGATGTCAGTGAATGGTAAAGTTGTCACGGGACTGGTTGACAGTACGGGATCCCTGAAAAGGTCCAGATCAGGGATCCTGGAGGTCGTCAGATCCTTCTACTCGCACCTCTTGGGCAGGAAGGATCTAGATCGGGATGTGATGTCGGCTTTCCTGGCTGAAACTGTCCCTGAGCCAGGAGTAGACCCCTCTCTTGATGTTTTGACAGAGATGATCAGGGAAGAGGAAGTCAGCCGGGCGATTGAAGGGCTTGCCCTCAAGAAATCGCCAGGTCCGGATGGCTTAACATCTGAGTTTTATAAGACCTTTAAGGATGCCTTGGTTCCCCTCTTGACCGAGGTATATAATGAGTGTCTTTCCTCGGGCGCTCTGCCGAAGTCAATGAGGAGGTCTGCCCTGATCATCCTGTCAAAGGGTAAGGACCGATCTCGTGTTGAGAACTGGCGTCCCATAGCGCTTCTCAATACGGACAGAAAGGTTTTGGCAAAGGTGCTGTTTAATCGGCTGGTGCAGTTTGCGCCCCGGCTCCTTTCGGGGACCCAGCACTGCTCTGTTCCAGGCCGCAGTACATTTAGTGCTGTGCTCTGTGTTCGGGAGGCAGTGGAGCAGGGCAGGGCTGGTAACTGGAAGGGGTACTTGCTGTCCTTGGATCAGGCAAAAGCGTTTGATCGGGTTAACCACGAGTACCTCTGGTCTGTCCTTCTGAGGTATGGCCTGCCGGGGGAGTTTGTCAATTGGCTGAAAGTTTTGTATGCAGGGGCAGAGAGTTTCCCGCTTGTGAACGGTTGGATTGGCCGCTCTTTTGAGGTCGGGTCTGGTGTTCGCCAGGGTTGTCCTCTGAGCCCACTACTGTACGTGTTCGCGATTGACCCATTCCTTAGGAGGGTTGATCGTGGGCCGTTGGTGGGAGTCGGGATGGACCGGGCAACACCGGAAGCCACTCTAAGGGTGGTAGCGTATGCCGATGATGTCACCGTTTTCGTGTCCTCGGGAGGGGAGGCGGAATGGGTGATGTCAGAGGTTGACCGCTACTCAGAGGCTTCTGGGTCCAAGATCAACCGGGATAAGTGTGAGAGTCTCTGGCTGGGAGAGGGAGGTCCAGGCTTTGATCTCCCGGACACTCTTCCAGGGCCCCAGGACTCTGCCAAAGTTCTCGGCATCAAATTTGGCCAGGGGGATTACCCCATGCAAAACTGGGACGGCAGGCTTAAGATCGCCGCTCAGAAGGTGGACCAGTGGAAGGGTTGGTCTTTGACCCTCAGAGAAAGGGTTAATCTGATCAAAACCTACCTGCTCCCGTTGATGATTTATCTGGGCAGTGTGTGCATGTTGCCAGAACCCCTCTGGACTCGGGTCTACAGTCTGTTCTTCCAGCTGTTATGGGGGAATAGGCTGAACCTAATCAAGAGGGAGGTTACTTACCGCACGAGGAGACAAGGAGGGTTGTGTATGGTCAACCCTGTGGTGTTCCTAGTGAATACTTTTCTTAAGATCAATGTAGCAAACCTCTGGAAAGAGAGGGCTCCTCCGTGGGTGTACTCCTGCAGGGGATGGTTTAGGCCTTTCTTCCAGGAATGGGAGACAGGAGGGCGAGTGAAGGATCTCCGCACACCACATGGGCATCTTCCGGCTTACGCTACCCCGGTTCTGAAGGTGATTCGCCGGTGGGGTCTGGGAATGTGGGAGATCAGGACCATGTCGAGGAAACTCCTTGACAAGAGGGTTCTGTTGACCCATTTCCAGAAGCCTCTGGCCCTCAGGGATTGCCCAAGTCGGGATCTGGGGGTGGGTTTAGGTCTTTTGAATTCCATCAGGATCCCCTTGAAGTTTTGGGACTTGGCTTGGCGCTGCTTCCATGGAAAGCTGTGTGTGAGGGACAATCTGAAGTGTAGGAGCTCTGAGGAAAGGGGTTGTCCCCGGGAGGAGTGCGGTGGCCGGCTGGAGAGCATGGACCACTTCCTGCTTCAGTGCCCCTTTAACATAGAGGTGTACAACCGGGTGGGCGCTTCCATCCATTGGCCCGGGTTGGCCGGTCTCTCCTATGCGGAGTGGGCCTATGGAGCATTCAGAGGCCTGGGTGACCGGGACCGCTGCACTTTATTCTTAGTCAGTCTAGTGGTCAGGTACCACACGTGGAACGCACGGTGTTTAGTATCGACGCAGCGTAAAATCCTCCCGGTGGATGAGGTGGTTAGGAACATTCTGGGTGACCTGGTGAAGGTGCGCTCTCTGGAGTATGAGAGGCTGGGCACGGGGAGGGCCTCTCTCCTTTGGAGGGGGTTCTCCTTTAGTGTCCCTTAGTCTGTCATCTCCTCTCCTGGTGTTGGGCTGATGCTGACACTGTAGATTTTTGTTTTGTATCTGGGCATGTAGTGATGTAGCGGCTTGCAGGCGCCGAACCTGGGCTTTATGTGGTTTTGATTGATGATGTTGAGATTTTATTTGTATTCTGTTTTCTTTATGTTATGTTGTAAATACTGTATATAGTGTATATATTGTATATAGTGGGGTTTGGGACACAGTGTTAGGTTGGGAGGGGGGTGATGGTGGTGGGATTTACGAACAAGTGACCAATTGGACTCTATGACCCTGGGCACTGGTCTGGACTACTTAACGCAAACTTTGGACGTTAGACCAGTGTCTGGGGGGAAGGGGAGGGTGCGGGCGAGGGATCTAGTGCAGTGTAGTGTTATGTGTATTTGTTATTATATATTATAAAAAAAAAAAAAAAAAAAACGGGTGTGGGATGTGATCTGTGTGGGGTGGTTTGTTATTAGAGGGTGTGGGGTGGGTTTATGTATATTTATAGTCATTTATGTTTTATTTGTGGGTGTGGCTTGTCTTTGTTTATTGGTTTGGTTTAGGTTATGATAATCGGTTGGGTGGGGGTTGTGGTAATTGGTGTTCATTTCGGTGTATTTTAAGTTATTGTTTTTACTAGGTGTGAATGTGGCTGGACCAGCAGGTAAGAGATTGTATATATTGTATATTAGGTTTTGTTTGTATTGTTATGTTTTTTACTTTTATATAAAATAAAAGATCTACAGGATGTAACTCAGGATCAGTACAGGATAAGTAATGTCATGTATGTACACAGTGACTGCACCACCAGCAGGATAGTGAGTGCAGCTCTGGAGTATAATACAGGATGTAACTCAGGATCAGTACAGGATAAGTAATGTCATGTATGTACACAGTGACTGCACCAGCAGCAGAATAGTGAGTGCAGCTCTGGGGTATAATACAGGATGTAACTCAGGATCAGTACAGGATAAGTAATGTCATGTATGTACACAGTGACTGCACCAGCAGCAGAATAGTGAGTGCAGCTCTGGAGTATAATACAGGATGTAACTCAGAATCAGTACAGGATAAGTAATGTCATGTATGTACACAGTGACTGCACCAGCAGCAGAATAGTGAGTGCAGCTCTGGAGTATAATACAGGATGTAACTCAGAATCAGTACAGGATAAGTAATGTCATGTATGTACACAGTGACTGCACCAGCAGCAGAATAGTGAGTGCAGCTCTGGAGTATAATACAGGATGTAACTCCGGATCAGTACAGGATAAGTAATATCATGTATGTACACAGTGACTGCACAGGCAGCAGAATAGTGAGTGCAGCTCTGGGGTATAATACAGGATGTAACTCAGGATCAGTACAGGATAAGTAATGTCATGTATGTACACAGTGACTGCACCAGCAGCAGAATAGTGACTGCAGCTCTGGGGTATAATACAGCATGTAACTCAGGATCAGTACAGGATAAGTAATGTCATGTATGTACACAGTGACTGCACCAGCAGCAGAATAGTGAGTGCAGCTCTGGAGTATAATACAGGATGTAACTCAGGGTCAGTACAGGATAAGTAATGTCATGTATGTACACAGTGACTGCACCAGCAGCAGAATAGTGAGTGCAGCTCTGGGGTATAATACAGGTTGTAACTCAGAATCAGTACAGGATAAGTAATGTCATGTATGTACACAGTCACTGCAGCAGCAGCAGAATAGTGAGTGCAGCTCTGGGGTATAATACAGGATGTAACTCAGGATCAGTACAGGATAAGTAATGTCATGTATGTACACAGTGACTGCACCAGCAGCAGAATAGTGAGTGCAGCTCTGGAGTATAATACAGGATGTAACTCAGAATCAGTACAGGATAAGTAATGTCATGTATGTACACAGTGACTGCACCAGCAGCAGAATAGTGAGTGCAGCTCTGGGGTATAATACAGGATGTAACTCAGAATCAGTACAGGATAAGTAATGTCATGTATGTACACAGTGACTGCACCAGCAGCAGAATATTGCTGCCTGTAAGATGACACATTGATGTTTGCTTTCCTCAGTGGAGTACAGGTTAGACTCTGTGAACGCCATTGCTGATGATATGGTGAAAAAAAAAGTAGTGACTGCTGCCCGGGAGGAGTGGGAGGTTTATTTCTCCAGGCTTTTTCCAGCTGCTGTAAGTTTTGCTATCAGTTATTACATTATACATGTGTCACTAGTGACCTCAGTAATGTCAGTGCCCCCCCCCTCGTCTCTCCTGTAGGGCAGTGTTGGCACCGGGGTGCAGATTCTGGGGGTATCTCATAAAGGAATAAAACTTCTAAAGATGCTGAAGAGTGGAGGTAACACCAGCGAGCAGTTACGCGTCCTCAGGAGTTACAGGTACATGGGAGACCTCACTTGTGCTCCCCCACTAGGGGGCAGAACTACACAGAACATTCACCCCCTTTAACTTCTTTCCCTATAGTTACACGGATGTCATGTTTGTCACCATCCTCTCCAAGAACATGCTGGAGTTTAACCTGACCAATGAGAAGCTGATACTTTTCTCATCAAGGTCCAGTCAGGTGAAGAGCTTGGTGGACTGCTTCCTAATGGAGCTCAAGAAGGTAAGTGTCCTCCGAGGATAAGCCAGGACGGCTCATACAGACATTACATCTATACATCTGCCTCTCATTATATTCTCAGGATTCTAACTATGTTGTCGCTGTGCAAAATTACATAACTGAAGACAAGAGTTTCCTGAGCTTCCATAAAGGGGACATCATTCGACTACAGTCCCTGGAAGGACTGCAGAAAGGTCAGTGCAGAAAATGTATAGCTAATCCGTCACATGCTCCTATATACAGGGTGAGAGGGACTGTTGTATAATTATGTATACAGTGAGCTCCACCTAGTGGTGACTGCAAGCATCCATGATAATGTTATATTACTATAAGGCAGAGCCTCTATGATATATGGTGAGTGTTTTATTGTAGCCTGTGAGGTCAGGGGTCATACATGTCCAGCTTTAGCTCTATGGTCACCTTTCTCATCTACACAAATTGTAGTGTTTCAAATTTTCTACCTTTTTCTGTACGTTTTTATGCTGCATTGTGGATCCGGACACAGGCCAGAACTACGGCTGTGTCGTTAGAAAGAAGGTGATGTATTTGGAGGAGCTGAAACGCGGCACTCAGGACTTCGGTGGGTTCTTATAGCATGTGCTATCAATCTATTACAGTGTGTTGTGAATGAGCCCCATCTGCATGAACTACCGTGACCCCGTGTGCAGATTTCAGTATCTCTTCTGTAGATAGAACTTCTTTCCATATGACTACGAGGTCGGCTCTGCTACATCAAAATCTGCAGTCATCATCATATCCGTTCCTTCACAGGTTGGAAATTTGGCGCCATTCACGGAAGAGCGGGCATGTTTCCAGTTGAGTGTGTACAGCCGGTGGCAGCTCCGGATTTTGTGAACCTACCAGCAGACCGGAAGGAGGAGCCAAGAAATCGCCAGAGTCGTGCAGCGGCATCCGCGGCAGTGGCTGTAGCCGTGGCCTCCACCGCCGTAGCTCACGAGTTTGATAAGAAAATGGATGTAAGTTGGTAAATTGGCCTTTGGATTTGTAGAGGTCTTTTTAAAACTTTTGGGACACTAAAGAAGGTTGTTGCTTTGTTTTCTAGGGGTCACCTACTCCGAGTGAATATGCCGAAAGTTTGGATGAATACACAGAGGTGGACACCTCGGAGATTGTGTTACAAGGAAGTGCCTATAACATGATGGAATTTGCCAAAAAGTATTTCCGAGAGGGTCAAAGGATGTTGGCGCAAGAAGAGGCGGCTAAAGCATCGGGGTAACTCCTACGTCCTTGATTTCCTAGGGCATATCATGTACAGCTATGGATCAGGGCTGCACCAGCCATGAGGTAGTGGAGCCTCTTGCCTCAGGCAGCAACACCTGCAGCGTGGACAGCATCTGGGGAAGTTATCTGCTACAAAGCAGGACCTGCCACTTAAAAATAGTGTCTCTTCATACCTGATGTCATCACGGAGAACCCACTTACTAAAAAAATAATAACCTGATACATTACTATTTTATGGGGCAGAGAGGGGGCCGTTCTATAGGAGCAGCATAGAGTTTAGATTCACCCCTGCTATGGATTAGTATAGCGGCATATTATGGGGGTTTGGATGACCCAAGTACAGACATAGCACAGGACCCCTGTTTGCACCCACCTCTGCTTTTTGATTATAATAAGCAAAATTATAATTTCTCCAATTATTCAGAGAATCTTCTAAACAAGGATCAAAGAAAAGTCGAGATTTTAAGGACCCGGCTGATATGATGAAATTTACCAAGGTGAGTGATAACATGAGGAAAGTGTATTCCCCGCACCCAGTCATAGATGAGGATAGGGTGGGCAAAATGCATCAAATTCTGCATCAAAATCAGACCCTTCAATGCAGATTTTGGGGTAAACCCTATATTTTTTTGTGGAATCTGCAAGCTTCCCGTCCAGAATATAAGGCATGTTGCTTTTTTTTTGTAAGGGGGTTTGTTGTTCTACACTTGTTGCAGAACTACAATTCCCAGCATGCTCCGGCAGCCTCGGGATTAATAGGAGCAAGCTGTGGGGGGTCACAGACTGATTCTTGTACTAATAACTCCCTCTGTGTCCACCTAGAACCCCATTCAGGAGTCGCTTATTGAGTTCAGTGACAGCAGCATGAACAGGATCGCGGCTGAGCTCTTCCTGGGTAAGAATAAGCCCCATTCCTGTGTATAATGACTGTATATCGCTGCTATAGTCCTGCTCAGTGCACCGCCTGCACCCTCTCTACTATTGTCTCCTGTTCTTTCTGATGCAGCTGTGATGAGGTTTATGGGGGACGCACCGATGAAGGGTCAGTCAGAGCTGGACGCAGTGTGCACCGTCCTGAAGGTAAAGGAGACCCCAGGGTCCAGCACATTGACCAAATCTTTACTAATCAGAAACTGTTATTTAGACTCTCTGCTTGTTGTGGTTGTAGCTGTGCGGGGACCATGAGGTGCTGAAGGATGAAGGTTACTGTCAGATCATCAAACAGATCACTGACAACTCCAGCACCAAGACGTAAGTCCCCCAAAGTATACATGGCATGACAAAAGTGACCCCACATAATCCAGTACTAGGGTGTAGTGTGTGCAGGCCCAGACAACTGGATGACATCAGATGGGTCAGGACTGGGCCCTGAATATATTTAACTGTTGACACCTACACCTTGGTTATATTATACACAAGTGACCTCTACGCCTTGGTGACCTCTACACCTTGATTATATTATACACTGGTGACCTCTACATCTTGTTTATATTATACACTGGTGACCTCTGCACCTTGGTGATATTATACACTGGTGACCTCTACATCTTGTTTATATTATACACTGGTGACCTCTACATCTTGTTTATATTATACACTGGTGACCTCTACGCCTTGGTTATATTATACACTGGTGACCTCTACGCCTTGGTTATATTATACACATGTGACCTCTACGCCTTGGTGATATTATACACTGGTGACCTCTTAGCCTTGGTGATATTGTACACTGGTGACCTCTACATCTTGGTGATATTATACACTGGTGACCTCTTAGCCTTGGTGATATTATACACTGGTGACCTCTACATCTTGGTGATATTATACACTGGTGACCTCTTAGCCTTGATGATATTATACACTGGTGACCTCTACGCCTTGGTTATATTATACACATGTGACCTCTACGCCTTGGTGATATTATACACTCGTGACCTCTTAGCCTTGGTTATATTATACACATGTGACCTCTACGCCTTGGTGACCTCTACGCCTTGGTGACCTCTACGCCTTGGTGATATTATACACTGGTGACCTCTACATCTTGGTGATATTATACACTGGTGACCTCTACGCCTTGGTGACCTCTTTGCCTTGGTGATATTATACACTGGTGACCTCTACGCCTTGGTTATATTATAGGGACAGTTGTCAGCGAGGGTGGCGGCTCCTGTACGTCCTCACTGCGTATCATAGATGTTCTGAGGTCCTTAAGCCATATCTCTTCAAATTCCTTCAGGACACATGTCGAAGTCCGGGCCTGCACTTCCAGGGTACGTATATGATATAACCCTGCCCTTATCTATATTATCCTGGAGCTACTTGTCTAATAACTTATTCCACGGCCTTATACTTATCAGGGATCGCTAAAGCTTGTGAACACAACCTGCGTAAGACCCTGCAGTATGGAGGACGATCCGAACACCCCAGTGCTATGGAGCTGAAGGCCATGGTGGTAAGTGGTCAGCATGATGATGACTGATCACAGACATTGCCTTCCCTAATTCTATAATGAGAATACCTTCTGGTGTCCTATATCTCCAGGCTGGGAGAAGCTCCAAGAGGCAACTCTTCCTACTGCCCGGAGGGATTGAGCGACACCTGAAGATAAAGACGTGTTCAGTAAGAAACAATGACTTTGTGTGACGTTACTTCCACGTAGACGGATACCAAGAGACTTCCCGGATACTGGGAATAATACTCTCATCAGGTTCTCTTATAACATGGATGTCATATCTGCAGGTGGCCTTCGATGTCATCGAGGAGATCTGCACAGAGATGGGGGTTCACAAGGATGACGCCTATAATGAATACGCCATTTTCGCTGTGACTAATAGAGGTGAGGGCTAAAAGAAGTCATTCAGCTCTTGTCCACAGTGTGAAGCTGACCCTGTGTACTGTCTCATGTCCTTTTATGACTAGGTCAGAATGTGAGACCCATTAATAGGAAGGAGTACATCCTGGACGTGTCTGCAGAGATGGAACAGATCGACACCAACTACATGTACTGGTTCAGGCGGGTCATCTGGGCCCAATCACTAAAGTTTGAGAATGAGTTATATGTCACCATGCACTATAACCAGGTATGGAGGGAATGATCCTGTGCTGCATCTATTGGAAAGAGCATAGTTGGGGTACAACGACCTGTGTTTGGGGGACACTGACACTTGGGGGACAGGACAGGGACACGCTGACACTTGTGTCACCAGGGATTAAGCCTCTGTATTGTGTGGTCTTGCAGGTGTTACCGGATTACCTGAAGGGACTATTTAATGTCTTCTCTCATGCTAAACCCACGGAGCAGCAGTTTCAGCAGATATCCAGGCTGGCCGCGTTGCAGCATCGTGCCAAGGACAGCGTCTACCTGCCGACTGCGTGCGTCTCCTCCTCTCTCTTCTCCGTCTTGTCTCTTTATTTCCTTGAATCCTGGGAGATAATTTATTCTACTTATCCGAATGATCTGTACATTAGCGCAGCGGCTCTGCCAGGATGTGCTGTGCTCCTCTCATACACCTTATGATACGTTCCTTTCTCCTTACAGCCGGGAGGTGCAGGATTACATCCCCAGCCAGTACTACAAGGTGGTGAAGCCTCAGTCCTGGCTCAACATGGTGATGCAGCACATGCAGCAGATCCAGCCTCTCAGCCCGCACCAGGGCAGGGCCCAGTTCTTGGGTAAGATGGGTCACGTATCCGACCGCTCATTGAAAGATCCAAACCCATAACGGTGTAATGTAGGGACCTTTAATAGGAACATAAACAGACCTCAAACCAATGGACCAATACTGATAATCAGATTTCCTTATGGACAATTGCAAGTTCTTGAGCTCTCCTCGCATATCACTACTCTACAGCCTTAGAGGAACACTCCAGTCATAGCCAATTCATTGAATAATACACGGTACAGGACTCATGTTCATTGTATTCTTAGAACCTGGAGTCCTGCTCCTCCCTTCAGACCCTGCACAAGGTACAATTCAATGATAAATCAGCAGTGACTGGACAGTTCCAGCTATATGGAGGCAAACCAGGCTCCGCCCCCAGTGCACTTGAACGTTATCACTGCATTGCTTGATAATTTTAGGGCATATCACTATTCTTTATTAACACCCGCTACACAGTGAATATTGACTTGGTCAGGACACCCCGTTTTCTGCATTACCTTCACTGCCGGTATCTTCTCCTCCTCGGCAGGTCTGGTCAGTGCCTTCCCCATGTTTGGTTCCTCCTTCTTCTACATCCAGAGCTGCAGTAACAACATGGTCATCTCTCCGTGTATCCTGGCCATCAATCAGAACGGCCTGAACTTCCTCAATAAAGAAACCCATGTATGTATCTAAGCCAAAAGGATGTATCTAAGCCAAGAGTCCACGCATGAAAATTGCATATATAAGTGTGTGTGTTGGGAGTCCCAAGACACCCCTATACCAGATACCTCAGCAAGTATTGGACGAGGAGGCCTGTCCTTTAGGCTATGTACAGAACATGGCCGCCATCTTGTCAGCCGCCGTACTCAATCAAGGGCAAGTTCTTCCATGTAACATATCAAAGAAGAAGAATAGTCTCAGAAATCAATTGCCACAATCAGATGTGTAATATCTCGTGTGCTTCAAAAGATATCAACACAGAGAGAACACAGAGGGGACATGTATCTTTATTTTCATCTGTTCTTTTCTTTTTGTGTTTTTTTTTTTTTCATTTTGGGACCTTTTAGGTGCATTTTTGCAACTATGCCAAAGTCTTAAGAAGTTAGCCGGTGATTGTGTCTGTTGTGTTCCTAAATGCATCTTTCTAAGACAGTTGTTTTCTTTGTTTTGCTACTTTTTCGGTGCAAATTAGAGACTTTTTAGGTGCAAAATGAAGTACAACTGACCCTCTGCTTAGTTCCATACATGCACCTAAAAAGTTGCAAAAAAATAAATCAACAAACAAATCAGAAACAAAGAAAAATACAGACCTGTTTTGGCAAATTTAGAAAGAGACACAGAACTACTAAAGCAGTGATGGCGAACCTTTCAGAGATCGAGTGCCAAAAGTGAGACTCAAAAACCATTAGCTTTTCCCAAAGTGCCAACAGAGCAACTTAGGCAGTAACAAACTTATTGCTACCAGAATCTTTGAGCTCCAATCCGACACCTTTTCACTCTTCGGACAGGACCAGGCAGCACAGGATGGGTCACTTTACAATAGCAGGGCACTACTTGGACTGCCTGAGACTGCAGGAAGGTGCCATGTCTGGTAAACTCTGTGCCCGGGAGACAGCCCATGTGCCCACAGAGATGCCTCCGAGTGCCATCTCTGGCACCAGTCCCATAGGTTCCCACCACTGTACTAAAGTATCTGCACAGCTATGTGATGTGTTGTCTCTGGCTAAAGGCGCTAGGTCCAGTCAGTATAAACCTGTATAAGAATCTGTGGAAGATATCGCAGATCTGATTGCAGCAATGGATTTGTGAGACAATCCTGCTCTTTTTGACAATCTCTTACATCACCACTTTCTCCACTGCAACAACTTATCCTTCATTCAAGATGGCGGCCATGTGCCGGACAAAGCCTAAAAGATCCCTCATCCATCAATTAGTGGACTATCAGATTTGTCATTTTCTCTTCTAAATACTGAAATAAAAGGATGTCCTTGGACTCACCCTGTAGATTCAGTACGGCAGTCTGTGTGCTACTATATGGTGCTTCCATTAGGGAACATTCACCCACTGCATTGTATGTGTGTGTGTATATATATATATACACACACACACACACACACTAGCTGTAGCCCCTGGCGTTGCCCGGGATAGTAAATATCTCTCTGTCTGTCTGTCTGTGTGTTAATATGTCTATCTATATAGCTATATGTATGTCTGTCTGTTTCTATGTATATCTATATGCATTTAGATTTGAAACCAAGTCTATGAAATTCCCAGAGTCACAGAGAGCGGCTGCGCAAAATTTGGTGTTTGTAAACACGATGGTGCAAATTCATTTAGTGGACATACACACACACACTCATACATACACACATACATATACACACTCATACATACACATACATACACATACATATACACACACACACACTCATACATACACATACATATACACACATACATACATATACACACACACACTCATACATACACACATACATATACACACACACTCATATATACACATACATATACACACATACATATACACACACACACACTCATACATACACACACACATACATACATATATACACACACACACACTCATACATACACACATACATATACACACACACACACTCATACATACATGTACATATACACACATACATACATATACACACACACATACAGGTACATATACACATACACACACACATCTTTATATATTAGATTTACAGATATGTTCCATAAATAAGATTTAAAGCCAGTCATCTATCTTCCGCATATTTTCCAGGAGCTGATGGTGACGTTCCCTCTGAAGGACATCCAGAGCACCAGGACGCAGCGCCCCGCTCCAGGGTTCAGCTACCCGTACGTTGACATCATGCTGGGTGATATGATGTCACAGCGGGTGACACAGCTGCAGCTGGAGCAGGTAAAGCCGCGGCTTCCTGTTATACGCTGTGTGATATAACACGAGGGAGGGGAATGGGGGGGACATAACGTTATCGCTTGTACTTGTTACCTTATAACTGAAATCCATGCCTGTTCTTGGCTCAGGAGTCCAGTGGGTGGTCCAACTCCGTGACTGACAGCTGTCTTGCTATCCTTCCATATGCATGATAGGCTGTTAGTCCTAGTAGCCCCGCCCACTGGACTCTTACAAGCAGGGATTCCTAATTACTCATCAACACTTGACTTGTTATACTAAATCTATACAGGGTTCTGTTACTTTGTGCTCTGAATGATCTGTCTCTCCTGTCTCTTGCTGTACCGGTGGTCCCGGAGACCCTGTAGTTGTGGGTATGTTATCAGTTTCCATCGCTCTTCGATATTCATCCTCTTCATCTCACCGTATGGGGATCATTCACTTCTAGTGGTTTACAGATTCAGCTTCATAATCAAACATACAATCAGTGACTTCCATTCCCACCTGTAGGGGGCGTCTAATTCCAGGTTTTTTTCCCTAACCTTATTCCCTTTCCTCTCAGGGCTTGGAATTATGCAGGGTGGTCGCGGTTCACATGGAAAACCTTTTAGTAAGTCGTGATAAGCGGCTGACCCTTCCACCCAGCGAGATCACGCTGCTCTGACTGCCGCCATGACGGACGCACTGGACCGCGTCATTCTGCACTTTAGAATTGGGCTCCGGATGATTTGTAAATATGAATGAGCCCCAGAGAGTCCGTGGTACTACATGTCGTCACAGCAAGGCACGTGGATAAAGATGGCTGCCATCCAACCTGGATCAACAACCCATGGATAGGACTAGCGCTCTACATAGGCACCTCCATGTTTGTAGAGCTGGTAGGTTACAAGGACACACATGCTCAGGCACTGGATGTGAGGAGGGGGCCTGAGCATGTGTGTCCACCAGCCAGAAGGAACATCATTCTTAGAGAAATTTGGGTTTCGAGCACCGGTACAGGTGGTATCATTGTCAGAGGGTGCAAGGTCACATCAGGTCTATTTTGGGACTGTCCCTATTCTGGGACTGTCCGTAGACATTTGTCCTCTTTTGTAGGCGATTTTTGTTAAACTTTTTTGTTGGTTTTATAGGTTTATCTGTAATTGGCATTCGATTTTGTAACATTTTTTTTCACCGTTGTAATAATATTCAGTCCTTGTATTTAATGGTTAATAAATGTTTTACCAAAACTTCAGATTTTCCTAATAAGGGGCAATCATAGGACGACCCCAGGATCACCTGATGAGTATATGAGAATATTATATTCCAGGATCCGGAGAAGTCAGGACATGGAGGTCCGGCTCATCCGTGCAGCGCTAATGGCACCTGCACCTACATGCTGGTTTAACCCCGTGCTGCCCGAGGCTTGTGAGGGGATGACAAAGGGGGATTTAGTGAGAACGGTGAAGCTGTCACAGAGCATCGGCAGGGAGGAGGTGACGGACTAATCGTGGTGACAGAGCAGCCAGGAGAAAACACTGAGGTTCAAGGCAGGACACGTACAGCGCACAACACAGGGGAAGGAGGCGCCGCTCCATGCCAGCCCGGGGGAAGGAAGCGCCGCACCCGGCCAGGGGAAGGAGGCGCCGCTCCATGCCAGGCTGGGGGAAGGAAGCGGCGCACCCGGCCAGGGGAAGGAGGCGCCGTTCCATGCCAGGCCGGGGGAAGGAGGCACCCCTCCATGCCAGGCCGGGGGAAGGAGGCGCCGCTCCATGCCAGGCCGGGGGAAGGAGGCGCCGCTCCATGCCAGGCCGGGGGAAGGAGGCGCCATGCCAGGCCGAGGGAAGGAGGCGCCGCGCCATGCCAGGCCGGGGGAAGGAGGCGCCGCGCCATGCCAGGCCGGGGGGAAGGAGGCGCCGCGCCATGCCAGGCCGGGGGAAGGAGGCGCCGCGCCATGCCAGGCCGGGGGAAGGAGGCGCCGCGCCATGCCAGGCCGGGGGAAGGAGGCACCGCACCATGCCAGCCAGGGGGAAGGCGGCGACGCTCCTGGAGGCGCCGCACCAAGCCAGAGCACTGGGCAGTCAGGTGCCAATCTGCAGAAGAAAAAGTTTGTTTCACCTAAAAACTTTTTAAGTTTAAGAAAGCCGGTGGTAACAACACGGTTGTTACGTTGGGTAGTGTATATGGGGGCGCTCTCCATCTGATTCTTCTTAACCCCTTAATGACGGAGGGTTTTTCGGCTCATTTCTCGCTCTCCAACTTCAAAAATCCATAACTTTTTCATTTTTCCGTGTACAGACCTGTGTGAGGGCTTATTTTGTGCGTTACAAATTTTACTTTACCGTAATGTTATTTATTTTAACATGCCGTGTACTGCAAAGCTGAAAAAAAATTCCAAATGTGGAAAAATTGAAAAAAAAACGCACTTGCGTCACGTTCTTGTGGGCTCAGTTTTTATGACTTTCACTCTTTGCGCCAAATAACACGCCTACTTTATTCTTTGGTTCGATGCGATCGCGGTGATACCACATTTATACAGGTTTTATTGTGTTTTAATACATTTTCAAAAATTAAACAAATGTGTACAAAAAAGAAAAATTTTTTTTGCCATTTTCTGACGCTAATAACTTTTTCATACTTAGGCGCACGGAGATGTGTGAGGTGTCATTTTTTGCGAAATGAAGCGACGTTTTCATTGCTACCATTTTGAGGTCTGTGCGACATTTTGATCATTTTTTATTTCATTTTTTATGTTATGTAAAAAGGTGTAAAAGTCGCATTTCGGACATTTGGGCGCCATTTCCCGTCTCGGAGGTCACCGCCGGCCGTAACCGTTTTTATATTTTGATAGATCGGGCATTTTGGGACGCGGCGATACCTAATGTGTTTGTGATTTTTACTGTTTATTATGTTTTATATCAGTTCTAGGGAAAGGGGGGTGATTTGAATTTTTAATATTTTATTAATTTTTTTTATTTTTTAAACTTTTTTTTTCACTATCTTTTAGACCATCTAGGGTACATTAACCCTAGATGGTCAGATCGCTGCTACCATATACTGCAATACTTCTGTATTGCAATATATGGCATTTTTGCAGCACATTCATTACAATGAGCCACTGGCTCATTGTAACGAATCTGCAGTTGCTAGATAGTCTCGGGTCAAAAGAAGACACGAGGCTACCATGGCAACCGATCGACGCCCCCCCCCCCCCCCCCCCGATGACGTTCGGGGGCGTGGCGATCGAAAAAAAGATGGCCGTCTTTTAAATGCCGCCGGTGACTTTGCCGGCGGCAACGGGGGGGTTAATAGCCGCGATCGGTGCTAGCACCGACCGCGGTTATTAGCGGTGGGGGTTTTATGCATTATGCAAAAACCCCCACCTTTGTATGAAGAGGACTCAGCCCGTGAGCCCTCTTCATACATCCCTTATACCTCTGCGCCGTAGAGCTACGGCGCAGAGCGTTAAGGGGTTAAAGAAATCTTAATTTCTAGTGTAGGCAGCTGTGAAACGGATTAAAACAGATTCACATGGTGAACATACAAAAACACATGTGTTTAAAAACAGACCAATAACGCTCCGTGTGACAGCACCCTCAGGGATTCTCTGTACTTACATTTTGTTAGCATGTTTGTGCCATTTCCGCCACCGGAGCCTAGCCTTTTCCTGTGGCCTGGAGTCAGCCGGGGCCCAGAATACCTGAGTGGCTGGCGGTTGCGGCCTAGGCACGCTGATGTCCCGGTGCTTGGTATGGGGACCGGAGGGCTGTCCTACAGTCTGGCAGGTCTCCAGCAGGTGGTGTGTGCAAGAAATATGGATGGAGAGGCTGATGTACTGGTTCTCCCTGGGGAAACCCCTGAGTGTCCTGTAAGATATGTCCCTGGTTAATGGATGGGGAGCCCGTGGTGATAACAGCAGTATCCAGGGATCAGGAGGAGGAAACGTTTTGCAAATCAACTCAAGTTTCTTTATTCAACAACAGGAAGCAGGCAACGGGCCTAAATGGACAACAGCAGATTCTGGTATTGGAGTGGTCGTGGAGACAGTCCTCAGGAATAGTGCACCAGCCTGGTAGTAGATGCTGGGGTAATGGAGATGAAGCTGTGTCCAAACTGTGGAAGCTGCAGCTCTGGATTAGAGTCTTCTGACTCCTTTCTATCACAGCACTGAAGGTTCACTACACACTGACTCCCTCTTCTCTCTGTCTCTGCAGACTGGACCATGTGCTTCCCCTGTACAGGGGTTTTATACTCCCCCTGGTCAGGTGGTAGCACCTCTCCAATCACAATCCAGTTTACAATATAGCCACATATAAAGAGATAGAAATAAAAATATATAGATTTCTTATCTGACCGGAGCTCCAGACGTTCACAGAGGTTTTCACTCCAAACGTTCACAATAATTGTTCTTGTTTGTCCTCCGTTCTGCTCACAGCACAAATCCACAGATTCTCCAGATAAGAGTAGCCCACTGTTCAGACCCACGTGGATGCAGTTTTTGTTCCTCCTATTGTTACCACCGTTCACCACAGCGGACCACTAAAAGAAACACGCACTCCAATCGTGTAGAATGTCTTCATAAAATGCTTTAATAAAACTAAATACTACTCACAAACGTTTAGTAAAAATGTGCATATCTATAGAAAGGACACCAGCCTCACACCAGTTAGACACCAGCTACGCCCCGGAAGAAGCTGTGTCGGCGAAACCCAAGGTGGGGCGGTCGTGTATAAACCATAGTTATGTGTTCAATAATCCCAATATCTAATAATGTCCACCTTTCTATAAAAAAAAAGTAAAAAAATTAACCGCCATCTTGGTGCACCAATAATCAGCTGCACGGCCGCCATATTGGTGCTCCAACACTGTAGCGTGGCATCAAAACAGAAGGTGTCCCTGGCGCCGGTTCCAGAGTAACTTTTTTAACGCAATAAATGTCACATTTACACTAAAAAAAGTAGCACGAATATATCAATCACAGCTCTGTATATCCCTTTCTTCCCATATGTAAAATAGAACACCGGGACACATTTAGCGCGCAGGCAATGCTATGGACAGCCCTGCAGCCTTAGCTCTTGCAGGCAGTCGATGTGTCACAAGACCCTTAACCAATCATAGCGGGGAGCGCCTCAGGCCGGCCTGGGGCCTCATAGAGGTTGGCTTGTCAATCATCCGCCATCTTGGTACGCCAGAAAGCTGCTCAATTGCGGCCATTTTTGTACTCCAATCCCTGGAAAACGTTACTCTAGTCACGTCGACACTACAGAGCAGCTCCAAAACAAAAGGCGTCCCCGGCGCCTGATTCTACACAAAACATTTATGACTCCTCAGATCCGCAAAAACCGTAGTAAAAATAACGACCTATAAACACGTCTCGTGTTGTAGCGTGCGGTCACGTTTTATAACGGCAATAGAAGAGACGTTAAGCGTTGTTATAGTGACAGGCAGCAGGCGGGGCGGACTTGTGTCACGGGGTCCTGGCGGTGCTTGCGGCGTCACATGATTTCCCCGCCTACAAGTATGAGTGACAGGCGGTTAGCCCAATCATAGCGTGGTTCTCCTCAGACCGGGCCTGTCACAGCGGCGGGTCGCCTGCGCAGCCAGAGCCGCTCTCCGGTGCTGTGAATGGAAGCAGCCGCCTGATTGACTGAGTGCTCGGCCATGCCCGTGTCCAGCCCCGGGTGAGCCATGTCCTCCAGCGGTTACAGCGACTTGCGGGAGAAGCTCCAGTCTCTGTCTCGGGATCCTCTGCCGCCGCCACCTCCTGCCATGAACAAACGGAAGCAACCGGCGTCCGACACGGAAGAAGAGGGGGCGTTGTCGGACCCGGAGGAGGAGGAAGCCCGGAAGGTGCGCTCCGGTATCCGCCAGGTGCGGCTCTTCTCCCCAGACGAGTGCTCCCTCATCGAGGCCAAGATAGACGAGGTGGTGTCCCGCGCCGAGAAGGGGCTGTACCGGGAGCACACGGTGGACCGGGCGCCGCTGCGGAACAAGTACTTCTTCGGAGAAGGCTACACGTACGGGGCACAGCTGCAGAAGCGCGGCCCGGGCCAGGAGCGCCTCTACCCCAAGGGCGACGTGGACGAGATCCCGGAGTGGGTGCACGAGCTGGTGATCCGCCGCCTGGTGCAGCACCGCGTCATCCCCGAGGGCTTTGTCAACAGCGCCGTCATCAACGACTACCAGCCCGGCGGCTGCATCGTGTCGCACGTGGACCCCATCCACATCTTCGAGCGGCCCATCGTGTCCGTGTCCTTCTTCAGCGACTCCGCGCTCTGCTTCGGATGCAAGTTCCAGTTCAAGCCGATCCGAGTCTCCGAGCCCGTGCTCTTCCTGCCGGTCCACCGGGGCAGCGTCACCGTGCTCAGGTACTGCGCCCCCTGCTGGCTGCCCCCAATGTATCACTACCCCTCTACCCAATATAACTACCTCTCCCTGCTGTCTCTCACCCCCTTCCCAATGTAACACTCTGCCTCCCCCTGTTGGCTGTGCACTGCATGACACCCCTGAGTGCCCCCAATATAACACTCTACCTCCCCCTGCTGGTTGTAAGACACCTCCCCCCCAGTTTGCTCCCTATGACTTGTGCCCCCTCTGGTATTACTCCACTCCCCTCTCTAATTGACAGACTACCCGCCTACTGGCTGTGCACTGCATGACATCCCCTCTATCACATCTATATAACACTCTAACTCCCTGGCTGACACTTGTGCCCCCCTCCCCTGTTGGGTCTTGTAGTGCAGGGTCTGGGTGTAGTTGACCCTCTGACTCCCCCAGTCTCCCCTGTAGCAGAGACTCTCCTGACACTTGTGTCCCCCTGTCTCCAACCCCCCCCCCCACCCCCAATACCATTTTCCTTCCTGAGGTCTGTCTGGTTGTGTCTGTAGTGCCCCTCCCCCTCTTGCTGGCACCTCTGTGCACCCCCAGCTAATGATGTGCCTCTAGTTGTTTCTTGGCTTTAGATATTTGCTATGTACAATATTACCCCCCTGTCATGTATGATGGCAGGGGGTGCCCCTATTATAGCAGTCGTCACTGTCTGAGGATTGGGGTCCCCTCTAGTGTCCGTCCTTCCCCTGGTCTTTGTAGATTTCTGCTGGTTGGTCTGTAGCCCCTACTGGCAGCGCTGCAGGTTATTGGAGGTTTTGGAGGTTTCCATAACAAATGGCAGCATGACCCCCGGCTGTTGTACACCTCTAGCCCCTTGTTGCATGGTGTAGTGGACTCCTGTAAGCTTAATGTACATGTATATAGATGAATGATTGGCGCCATGTTCTGTTATATATGATGTAGGGGATAGAGCCAGACATGAGGGGTGACGGCTGACCCCCAGCCAACATACATGGGAGACTGCTGAACCCTAAAGTGGAGGTTACACAGCAGCTGGAGGGGTCTGATATGGGGGCAGGTTGTATGCGGACACTTTTGTAGACACCTGCACAGGGAAGAAACTAAGAAGCCACCAGACATGTGATGTGACTTTCCTTCTCTTCTGTAACACCTGGGGACTACAACCCCCAGCATGCCTTATCACCTGTGACGTCTAGCAGTATCCTATGGGCACAGGGCAGCAAATGTCAGTAACTTGGCGCAGTTCCCTCTGTGTGGGGGCAGGGCGGGCACCATAATGTATCTTCCAGGTGCAGGGATCTTGCAGCTGCCAGGAGCTTATTTTCGGCTTCCTCTACAGTCGGTGTTTCCCCATAGACGCAGCAGGTGTGCGGGAGCCCGGGGGGTTGTCCACATACATGGGCACCGTCCAGACCCATCATTGTCGCATCCCTATGGGATAACCTTGTTAGCACTTGAGTAATCCGGTGGCAGAGGGCACAGTGATTAGCGGCTCAGCCGGATTATACCAGGACTTTATTTATTCTCCCCTCAAAAACCGGACCAACCACTTCCTGAAGGCAAGAGTTAGGGTTATTGTAGGGATATCCTGGCCCCGCACATTATATGTATGACATTGCAGTCGTATGAGATGTTTGGGGTAACGCCACCATAATGTCTTATTTGGGAGACTGTTTATCCCTCTGCTGCACGCCCGGGGCCACAAGTTGCGCAGGTTTCCATTTTGGGAATCACTCGTGACTTGGCCTCGGTGTCTGCAATGGGAAAGCTGTAGCCGGGAAATAAGATCTTCCCCTCTGGTGCCAGTGTACGGAGCTGGACCGTGGTCCGTGTGATGGGCACAGACGGGTCCTGGCAGTGTGTAGGTCTAGCACAGAGGGGATTGTGGGATTGCTATTCATGCTTCATATTTGCATGTGCTCCCGCATGTCACTAGATGAGATGTGGATCTATTTCCATGCTGTGAACCTGTCACCAGACACCCTGTGCGGTGCTGACTGCGGAGAGGAGCGTGACTGACACTGACCGGGCATTAGTCTGACCCCCCCCCCCCTCTCATGACCCTCCATATATGACAAGTAACCTGTATAGGGCCCTGTATCTATTGCTGATCACCATTTTTCGTTGCAGTGGATATGCTGCTGACGAGATCACACATTGCATCAGACCACAGGACATCAAGGAGCGCCGTGCTGTTGTGATACTTCGGAAGTAAGTGCTATGAATGATGCGGGGGACTGTATGACACATTGTGGGGGATTCTCCTGGCACCCAGTCCCTGCATCCTAATAGTAAGGAAATGAGGCGCGGAGGGGATCAGCCTGACAGGACAGGCGTTTCCTCTCAGGCCCTTATTAGTGTGACGGGAGGGAGGAACGTCCTGCAGCTGCACGTCTTGTGCATTATGCTCAGCAAGGGGGACGCTCAGCATCTGAATGCTATAGGATGTCCAGACGAAAGCTTGGCTCCCCATAGTTTGTGGTGCAGTGGACGGGGAACCTGTGAGTGACATGATCCCAGATGCATCTTGCAAACGTCATTTGGCTTCCGAATAGTTGGGATTTGGAGACGCTGATAATGTGTAGCCCGGAGCCCTGCAGAATGTGTCATCTCTGCCGTGTTTTCTGTCCTTCCAGAACAAGAACAGAAGCCCCGCGGCTGGAAACAAAGTCCCTGAGCAGCGGGTATCAGCCTGAGAGGCTATCGGGAAGTAACCGGCAACATATCCTGAAACCAAAGCGGTCCCACCGCAAGGCTGACCCTGACGCAGCTCACCGGTAAGTGACACCCATGTGTGCATGAGACTGAATACTCAGTGCTGAGCGCTGCCCGGGGACCCGGACTCCAGCGTCATCTGGTTCTGTCAGCTAGTGCCTTCCTGCAGGTCTATTGTCCTACACACAAAGGGAATATATTCCAGGACACTCGTCCCACAGGAAGGAAGTGACTCCCAGCATCACTCTGGGGAAATATGTCTGACACTAACTGAAGCCGTCCGATCGCTGAGGTGGCAGCACCAGAGGTTTCTCACTGATGCCCAATAGATGAGTGACTGCTTGTATAAAGTTACACGGGGCACACGGCGGCCTCTTGTGTTACTAGTCAGACCTGTTATATTGTGATCGCTCTGTACCTGACCCCCTCCTGCCTTTGCCCCACAGACCTCGCGTTCTGGAGATGGATAAGGAGGAGAACAGAAGGTCTGTGCTTTTACCAAAACCAAGGAGACGAAGCAACTTCAGCTCTGAGAACTATTGGCGGAGGCCTCATGATCACATGGACAGCTACACAGAGACGGGGGAGGAGGACCACAGCCCGGTCCGCAAAGTCAAAATGAGGCGACACTGACCATGGACTCTGCTCCCCTGCTGGGTGGATTGTGGAACTACATATATAAATTTTTTTTTTCTCCCCTCCTCCACCACGGCTGCATTGGAAGGCCCAGTCCTGTCTCTTTAATCCCGGCGCCATGTTCTGGATCTGGTCTCTTGTCCGGCCTATTTCCCGTTACTTGTATGTGGGTCAGTAGCGCCCCGTGTGGCTGTCCTGGAGCCCTGCATCACATTGAAGGAGATTCCCAAACGCTGCACAGAGGGGACTGCTGTTTGGTTGACAATTCAAGATTTGTTTTTCTTTTAATTTGTTTCTGTCCCTAAATCTAAAAGGAAAATCCAACGTGTCGCAGATCACAAGGAGCTGGCGGCTGCCGCCTGTGGTCCCTGGGCCGCTGCGGCCACCTACCCCTCACCCTCCTGTGATAACAAATCGTTAGGGATCGTCTTTAATGTTTTTCTGATGATTAAATGTTCCAGAGAATCCAGATGTTTTATTTCTAGCAATATAAGCACTAATATTAATAAAGTATAAGAGCAGATATCTTTTTATTCTGTACCGACTCCACTTGTCTGTAAATTATCCAATTAAATTCTGTTTTTGCTGAAATCGCTGAGATCCTGTTTATATGGGAAGGGGGGGGGACTAATACTGTAACATGAAATTTGTGATCCACACTGAGCTGTGATTGGCTGCTTCCTCTCAGATGACTGAGCCTCTGTTGGTTGCAAGAAGCAAAATACTGATTAGGTAGAGAAAAAACAATGGTCTGGGGGGGGGGGGGGGGTGAAAGGCAAAATAGAGCAAGTTATTAAAATGGTTGTTGGCTGTTTCTATTCTTCCTGCTGTATTCATCTTCCCATAACCGTCCGGCCTTATGTCCATAGCTGCCTTTGTTGTGGGCAGTGATTTGGCACACACTATACTAAGGAATAGCACCTGACAGATTAGGTTGATGGCACATGTGGTGTTTTGAGAACCTTTTTGGGCTGCTTTTAAGCGGTCTGTCATAAAATGCATGGTTTTTTGATCTGTTTTAACCCCTTAACGCTCTGCGCCGTAGCTCTACAGTGCAGAGGTATAAGGGAATGTATGAAGAGGGCTCACGGGCTGAGTCCTCTTCATACAGAGGTGGGGGTTGTTGCATATTGCAGCAAATCCCCCACCGCTAATAACCGTGGTCGGTGCTTGCACTGATCGCGGCTATTAACCCTTTGATTGTCGCCGGCGGCATTGAAAAGACGGTGGCGCGCGATCAGTTGCCATGGTAGCCTCGGGTCTTCGCTTGACCCGAGGCTTAATGGCTTCTGCAGATTCGTTACAATGAGCCAGTGGCTCATTGTAATGAATGAGCTGCAAAAATGCCATATATTGCAATACAGAAGTATTGCAGTTTATGGTAGGAGCGATCTGACCATCTAGGGTTAATGTACCCTAGATGGGCTAAGACTTAGTTAAAAAATAATTAAAAATTCAAATCACCCCCCTTTCACTAGAACCGATATAAAACATAATAAACAGTAAAAATCAGACACATTAGGTATCGCCGCGTCCCAAAATGCCCGATCTATCAAAATATAAAAACGGTTACGGCCGGCGGTGACCTCAGACGGGAAATGGCGCCCAATTGTCCAAAATGCGACTTTTACACCTTTTTACATCAAATAAAAAAATTATCAAAATGTCGCACAGACCTCAATGGTAGCAATGAAAACGTTGGCTCATTTCGTAAAAAATGACCCCTCACACATTTCCGTGCACCAAGTATGAAAAAGTTATTAGCGTCAGAAGATGGCAATTTTTTTTTTTGTACACATTCGTTTAATTTTAAATTTAAAACACAATAAAACCTGTATAAATTTGGTATCACCGCGATCGCACCGAACCAAAGACAAAAGCTGAGGTGTTATTTGGAGCGCACAGTCAAAAGTCGTAAAAACTGAGCCCACAAGAACGTGACGCACGTGCGGGTTTTTTTTTCAATTTTCCACATTTGGAATTTTTTTCCAGCTTCGCAGTACACGGCATATTAAAATAAATAACGTTACGGGAAAGTAAAATTTGTAACGCACAAAATAAGCCCTCACACGGGTCTGTACACGTAAAAATTAGTTATGGATTTTTGAAGGTGGAGAGCGAAAAATGAGCGAAAAAACCCTGCGTCCTTAAGGGGTTAAGATAATTGGTCAAACCTCTGCTTAACCCCTTCCCGCCGCGGCCCTTTTTCGATTTTGCGTTTTCATTTTTCACTCCCCACATTCAAAAATCTAACTTTATTTTTCCATGTACAGAGCTGTGTGAGGGCTTATTTTCTGCGTAACAAATTACACTTCAAAATGATGGTATTGAATATTCCATGCCGTGTACCGGGACGCGGGAAAAAAAATTCCAAATGCAGTGAAATTGGTAAAAAAACGCATTTGTGCCGTATTCTTGTGAGCTTGGATTTTACGAATTTCACTTAGCGCCCCAAATGACATGTCTACTTTATTCTTTGGGTCAGTGTGAACAGGGATACCAAATTTATATAGGTTTTATGTTTTCATACATTTACAAAAATTAAAACCTCCTGTACAAAATTTTTTTGGGGAATTTTGCCATCTTCTGGGGCTAATAACTTTTTTATACTTTGGTGTACTGAGCTGTGGGTGGTGTCGTTTTTTGCGGATTTTGATGACGTTTACAATGTTATCATTTTCAGGACTGTTCGACCTTTTGATCACTTTTTATAGAATTGAAAAAAAAATTTTAAATGGCAAAAAAGTGCCATTTTCGACTTTGGGCGCGATTTTCCGTTACGGAGTTAAACGCAGTGAAAAACCGTTATCAAATTTTGATAGATCAGGCATTTTCGGACGCGGCAATACCTAATGTGTTTATGATTTTTACTGTTTATTTATATTTATATCAATTCTAGGGAAAGGGGGGTGATTTGAATTTTTAGGTTTTTTTATTATAATTTTTTTATTTTAACTTTTTTTTTTACTATTTTTCAGACTCCCTAGGGTACTTTAACCCTAGGTTGTCTGATCGATGCTATCATATACTGCCATACTACAGTATGGCAGTATATGGGGATTTTACTACTCATACATTACCATGTGCTGACAGCACATGGTAATGAATGGGTTAACCCGGAGTAGCTTCGGGTCTTCGTGAGACCCAAAGTTACCATGGCGACGGATCGCTGCTCCCCGATGATGTCACGGGGAGCGACGATCCACAGAAAAATGGCGGCGCGTGCACGCCGCCGTCTTTTTGAAGCCGCCGGCACCGATCAGTGGTGATCGGGCACCAATCACGGGTGTTACCGGTAAGTCTTTGCTGCAATATGCAGCAAAGACTTACCGGCTATGGAGAGGGCTCGGCCCGCGAGCCCTCTCCATGTACCGGGACCCGACATGTGACGTACTATTATGTCACATGTCGGTAAGGGGTTAAAAAACGGCCCAGAAACGTGTTCAAAACACTACGTGTGCCATTCTCCAATCCCGTATATACGTGACGTTTTTCATTCGTATGCAGCACGTATGTAACCCGTATTTTATACGTCCCCTTAGACTTCTAGGACATACGGAACTGAAATACGGGAGAAAATAGGACATGCTGTATATTTTTATACGGACAGTATACGGTACGGCAATATAAATGGTCAGACCTATTGTCCATTGAAATGAATGTAACCCGTAACAAAACGGTATCTGGCTTCTATTGAATTAACAGCCCTGACCCATTAACCAAATAGTAAGTCTGACCTGAGCCATCTCTCTAGGCAGGTGACCCGTGTGCCAGGCAGTGGGTACATTCCCCGCACTGGCAGGACCAAAACCCTCCAGCTGCTTCCATCCTCTGCCGCTCACTCTGTGCCCTCTCTGATGTAACAGGGCAGCTTGTGTTGCCAGCTCTGCCCTACAGTAACCCCCGCCGCTCCCCAAATAAACCTTTACCACATGGCCACGTATTTTTAGTTTGCTGCCGGCTCTGAGTCACTAGGAGCAGCTTATGTAAGGAGGCTGCAGGGGATGATGGCTTCTCTGCAACAAGAGCCGAACCCTGGACAAAACTGGCAGGAAATATATTATCATCATTCAGTCTCTGCTCCACTAACATAGTATAATCCTGACCCATAACCAGACATGCTGCATTATACTGCCACAGGGTGTATTATGTCACTGTACATGCTGTATTATACCCCAGAGCTGCACTCACTATTCTGCTGCTGGTGCAGTCACTGTGTACATACATGACATTACTTATCCTGTACTGATCCTGAGTTACATCCTGTATTATACCCCAGAGCTGCACTCACTATTCTGCTGCTGGTGCAGTCACTGTGTACATACATGACATTACTTATCCTGTACTGATCCTGAGTTACATCCTGCATTATACCCCAGAGCTGCACTCACTATTCTGCTGCCGCTGCAGTCACTGTGTACATACATGACATTACTTATCCTGTACTTATCCTGAGTTACATCCTGTATTATACCCCAGAGCTCTGCACTCACTATTCTGTTGCTGGTGCAGTCACTGTGTACATACATGACATTACTTATCCTGTACTGATCCTGAGTTACATCCTGTATTATACCCCAGAGCTGCACTCACTATTCTGCTGCTGGTGCAGTCACTGTGTACATACATGACATTACTTATCCTGTACTGATCCTGAGTTACATCCTGTATTATACCCCAGAGCTGCACTCACTATTCTGCTGCTGGTGCAGTCACTGTGTACATACATGACATTACTTATCCTGTACTGATCCTGAGTTACATCCTGTATTATACCCCAGAGCTGCACTCACTATTCTGCTGCCGCTGCAGTCACTGTGTACATACATGACATTACTTATCCTGTACTTATCCTGGGTTACATCCTGTATTATACCCCAGAGCTGCACTCACTATTCTGCTGCTGGTGCAGTCACTGTGTACATACATGACATTACTTATCCTGTACTGATCCTGAGTTACATCCTGCATTATACCCCAGAGCTGCACTCACTATTCTGCTGCCGCTGCAGTCACTGTGTACATACATGACATTACTTATCCTGTACTTATCCTGAGTTACATCCTGTATTATACCCCAGAGCTCTGCACTCACTATTCTGTTGCTGGTGCAGTCACTGTGTACATACATGACATTACTTATCCTGTACTGATCCTGAGTTACATCCTGTATTATACCCCAGAGCTGCACTCACTATTCTGCTGCTGGTGCAGTCACTGTGTACATACATGACATTACTTATCCTGTACTGATCCTGAGTTACATCCTGTATTATACTCCAGAGCTGCACTCACTATTCTGCTGCTGGTGCAGTCACTGTGTACATACATGACATTACTTATCCTGTACTTATCCTGAGTTACATCCTGTATTATACCCCAGAGCTCTGCACTCACTATTCTGTTGCTGGTGCAGTCACTGTGTACATACATGACATTACTTATCCTGTACTGATCCAGAGTTACATCCTGCATTATACCCCAGAGCTGCACTCACTATTCTGCTGCTGGTGCAGTCACTGTGTACATACATGACATTACTTATCCTGTACTGATCCCGAGTTACATCCTGTATTATACCCCAGAGCTGCACTCACTATTCTGCTGCTAGTGCAGTCACTGTGTACATACATGACATTACTTATCCTGTACTGATCCTGAGTTACATCCTGTATTATACCCCAGAGCTGCACTCACTCTTCTGCTGCTGGTGCAGTCACTGTGTACATACATGACATTACTTATCCTGTACTGATCCAGAGTTACATCCTGCATTATACCCCAGAGCTGCACTCACTATTCTGCTGCTGGTGCAGTCACTATGTACATACATGACATTACTTATCCTGTACTGATCCTGAGTTACATCCTGTATTATACTCCAGAGCTGCACTCACTATTCTGCTGCTGGTGCAGTCACTGTGTACATACATGACATTACTTATCCTGTACTGATCATGAGTTACATCCTATATTATACTCCAGAGCTGCACTCACTATTCTGCTGCTAGTGCAGTCACTGTGTACATACATGACATTACTTATCCTGTACTGATCCTGAGTTACATCCTGTATTATACCCCAGAGCTGCACTCACTATTCTGCTGCTGGTGCAGTCACTGTGTACATACATGACATTACTTATCCTGTACTGATCCAGAGTTACATCCTGCATTATACCCCAGAGCTGCACTCACTATTCTGCTGCCGCTGCAGTCACTGTGTACATACATGACATTACTTATCCTGTACTTATCCTGTACTTATCCTGAGTTACATCCTGTATTATACCCCAGAGCTCTGCACTCACTATTCTGTTGCTGGTGCAGTCACTGTGTACATACATGACATTACTTATCCTGTACTGATCCTGAGTTACATCCTGGATTATACCCCAGAGCTGCACTCACTATTCTGCTGCTAGTGCAGTCACTGTGTACATACATGACATTACTTATCCTGTACTGATCCTGAGTTACATCCTGTATTATACCCCAGAGCTGCACTCACTATTCTGCTGCCGCTGCAGTCACTGTGTACATACATGACATTACTTATCCTGTACTTATCCTGGGTTACATCCTGTATTATACCCCAGAGCTGCACTCACTATTCTGCTGCTGGTGCAGTCACTGTGTACATACATGACATTACTTATCCTGTACTGATCCTGAGTTACATCCTGCATTATACCCCAGAGCTGCACTCACTATTCTGCTGCCGCTGCAGTCACTGTGTACATACATGACATTACTTATCCTGTACTTATCCTGAGTTACATCCTGTATTATACCCCAGAGCTCTGCACTCACTATTCTGTTGCTGGTGCAGTCACTGTGTACATACATGACATTACTTATCCTGTACTGATCCTGAGTTACATCCTGTATTATACCCCAGAGCTGCACTCACTATTCTGCTGCTGGTGCAGTCACTGTGTACATACATGACATTACTTATCCTGTACTGATCCTGAGTTACATCCTGTATTATACTCCAGAGCTGCACTCACTATTCTGCTGCTGGTGCAGTCACTGTGTACATACATGACATTACTTATCCTGTACTTATCCTGAGTTACATCCTGTATTATACCCCAGGGCTGCACTCACTATTCTGCTGCTGCTGGTGCAGTCACTGTGTACATACATGACATTACTTATCCTGTACTGATCCTGAGTTACATCCTGTATTATACCCCAGAGCTGCACTCACTCTTCTGCTGCTGGTGCAGTCACTGTGTACATACATGACATTACTTATCCTGTACTGATCCAGAGTTACATCCTGCATTATACCCCAGAGCTGCACTCACTATTCTGCTGCTGGTGCAGTCACTGTGTACATACATGACATTACTTATCCTGTACTGATCCTGAGTTACATCCTGCATTATACCCCAGAGCTGCACTCACTATTCTGCTGCTGGTGCAGTCACTGTGTACATACATGACATTACTTATCCTGTACTGATCCCGAGTTACATCCTGTATTATACTCCAGAGCTGCACTCACTATTCTGCTGCTGGTGCAGTCACTGTGTACATACATGACATTACTTATCCTGTACTGATCCTGAGTTACATCCTGGATTATACCCCAGAGCTGCACTCACTATTCTGCTGCTAGTGCAGTCACTGTGTACATACATGACATTACTTATCCTGTACTGATCCTGAGTTACATCCTGTATTATACCCCAGAGCTGCACTCACTATTCTGCTGCTAGTGCAGTCACTGTGTACATACATGACATTACTTATCCTGTACTGATCCTGAGTTACATCCTGTATTATACCCCAGAGCTGCACTCACTCTTCTGCTGCTGGTGCAGTCACTGTGTACATACATGACATTACTTATCCTGTACTGATCCTGAGTTACATCCTGTATTATACCCCAGAGCTGCACTCACTATTCTGCTGCTGGTGCAGTCACTGTGTACATACATGACATTACTTATCCTGTACTGATCCTGAGTTACATCCTGCATTATACCCCAGAGCTGCACTCACTATTCTGCTGCCGCTGCAGTCACTGTGTACATACATGACATTACTTATCCTGTACTTATCCTGAGTTACATCCTGTATTATACCCCAGAGCTCTGCACTCACTATTCTGTTGCTGGTGCAGTCACTGTGTACATACATGACATTACTTATCCTGTACTGATCCTGAGTTACATCCTGTATTATACCCCAGAGCTGCACTCACTATTCTGCTGCTGGTGCAGTCACTGTGTACATACATGACATTACTTATCCTGTACTGATCCTGAGTTACATCCTGTATTATACTCCAGAGCTGCACTCACTATTCTGCTGCTGGTGCAGTCACTGTGTACATACATGACATTACTTATCCTGTACTTATCCTGAGTTACATCCTGTATTATACCCCAGAGCTCTGCACTCACTATTCTGTTGCTGGTGCAGTCACTGTGTACATACATGACATTACTTATCCTGTACTGATCCAGAGTTACATCCTGCATTATACCCCAGAGCTGCACTCACTATTCTGCTGCTGGTGCAGTCACTGTGTACATACATGACATTACTTATCCTGTACTGATCCCGAGTTACATCCTGTATTATACCCCAGAGCTGCACTCACTATTCTGCTGCTAGTGCAGTCACTGTGTACATACATGACATTACTTATCCTGTACTGATCCTGAGTTACATCCTGTATTATACCCCAGAGCTGCACTCACTCTTCTGCTGCTGGTGCAGTCACTGTGTACATACATGACATTACTTATCCTGTACTGATCCAGAGTTACATCCTGCATTATACCCCAGAGCTGCACTCACTATTCTGCTGCTGGTGCAGTCACTGTGTACATACATGACATTACTTATCCTGTACTGATCCTGAGTTACATCCTGTATTATACTCCAGAGCTGCACTCACTATTCTGCTGCTGGTGCAGTCACTGTGTACATACATGACATTACTTATCCTGTACTGATCATGAGTTACATCCTATATTATACTCCAGAGCTGCACTCACTATTCTGCTGCTAGTGCAGTCACTGTGTACATACATGACATTACTTATCCTGTACTGATCCTGAGTTACATCCTGTATTATACCCCAGAGCTGCACTCACTATTCTGCTGCTGGTGCAGTCACTGTGTACATACATGACATTACTTATCCTGTACTGATCCAGAGTTACATCCTGCATTATACCCCAGAGCTGCACTCACTATTCTGCTGCCGCTGCAGTCACTGTGTACATACATGACATTACTTATCCTGTACTTATCCTGTACTTATCCTGAGTTACATCCTGTATTATACCCCAGAGCTCTGCACTCACTATTCTGTTGCTGGTGCAGTCACTGTGTACATACATGACATTACTTATCCTGTACTTATCCTGAGTTACATCCTGTATTATACTCCAGAGCTGCACTCACTATTCTGCTGCTGGTGCAGTCACTGTGTACATACATGACATTACTTATCCTGTACTGATCCTGAGTTACATCCTGGATTATACCCCAGAGCTGCACTCACTATTCTGCTGCTAGTGCAGTCACTGTGTACATACATGACATTACTTATCCTGTACTGATCCTGAGTTACATCCTGTATTATACCCCAGAGCTGCACTCACTATTCTGCTGCTGGTGCAGTCACTGTGTACATACATGACATTACTTATCCTGTACTGATCCAGAGTTACATCCTGCATTATACCCCAGAGCTGCACTCACTATTCTGCTGCCGCTGCAGTCACTGTGTACATACATGACATTACTTATCCTGTACTTATCCTGAGTTACATCCTGTATTATACCCCAGAGCTGCACTCACTATTCTGCTGCTGGTGCAGTCACTGTGTACATACATGACATTACTTATCCTGTACTTATCCTGAGTTACATCCTGTATTATACTCCAGAGCTGTACTCACTATTCTGCTGCTGGTGCAGTCACTGTGTACATACATGACATTACTTATCCTGTACTGATCCAGAGTTACATCCTGCATTATACCCCAGAGCTGCACTCACTATTCTGCTGCTGGTGCAGTCACTGTGTACATACATGACATTACTTATCCTGTACTGATCCCGAGTTACATCCTGTATTATACTCCAGAGCTGCACTCACTATTCTGCTGCTGGTGCAGTCACTGTGTACATACATGACATTACTTATCCTGTACTGATCCTGAGTTACATCCTGGATTATACCCCAGAGCTGCACTCACTATTCTGCTGCTAGTGCAGTCACTGTGTACATACATGACATTACTTATCCTGTACTGATCCTGAGTTACATCCTGTATTATACCCCAGAGCTGCACTCACTATTCTGCTGCTAGTGCAGTCACTGTGTACATACATGACATTACTTATCCTGTACTGATCCTGAGTTACATCCTGTATTATACCCCAGAGCTGCACTCACTCTTCTGCTGCTGGTGCAGTCACTGTGTACATACATGACATTACTTATCCTGTACTGATCCAGAGTTACATCCTGCATTATACCCCAGAGCTGCACTCACTATTCTGCTGCTGGTGCAGTCACTGTGTACATACATGACATTACTTATCCTGTACTGATCCTGAGTTACATCCTGTATTATACTCCAGAGCTGCACTCACTATTCTGCTGCTGGTGCAGTCACTGTGTACATAAATGAAATTACTTATCCTGTACTGATCCTGAGTTACATCCTGTAAATCTTTTATTTTATATAAAAATGAAAAACATAACAACAATAAACATAAATGAAGCCATAACTTCTGGCAAAATAATTACAACAAATATAATCGAAAATAAACTTACAAAACCTCCTGGCCCAGCCACACACACTCACCACATACTCAGCATGAGAACAACCAAAACCCTCACACAGTCCCACCACCTAATTTTTTTTTTTTTTTTTTTTAATAATTTTTTTTTTTTTTTATATATATATATATATATATATTTTTTTTTTTTTTTTCCCATAAATAACTAAAGAATACACAGCAAAAAAAAGACATAAAACAGACATA
The DNA here is from genome assembly GCF_040894005.1 of Engystomops pustulosus. Classification (NCBI taxonomy): domain Eukaryota; kingdom Metazoa; phylum Chordata; class Amphibia; order Anura; family Leptodactylidae; genus Engystomops; species Engystomops pustulosus. The sequence goes on from NC_092418.1 coordinate 16,194,611, forward strand.
AAACAGGAAATAAAAACATTAAATATAACTAACTAAATCCCACGCCCATCACCCTCCCCCCAGACACTGGTCTAACGTCCAAAGTTTGCGCTATATAGTCCAGACCAGTGCCCAGGATCGTATAGTCCAAATCCCGTCCACCCCCCTCCCAACCTAACACCCTAACACCAACACCCTAAAACCAACCAGCCTATATACACAAGAACTATAACTACATATAACTATAAATAAATACACACTGTACACAAGCCCCTACATCACTATAACCTCAGATACAAAACAAAAATCTACAGTGTCAGCTTCAGCCCAACACCAGGAGAGGAGATGACAGACTAAGGGACACTAAAGGAGAACCCCCTCCAAAGAAGAGAGGCCCTCCCCGTGCCCAGCCTCTCATGCTCCAGAGAGCGCACCTTCACCAGGTCACCCAGAATGTTCCTAACCACCTCATCCACCGGGAGGATTTTACGCTGCGTCGATACTAAACACCGTGCGTTCCACGTGTGGTACCTGACCACTAGACTGACTAGAAATAACGTGCATCGGTCCCGGCCACCCAGGCCTCTGAATGCTCCATAGGCCCACTCCGCATAGGAGAGACCGGCCAACCCGGGCCAATGGATGGAAGCGCCCACCCGGTTGTACACCTCTGTGTTAAAGGGGCACTGAAGCAGGAAGTGGTCCATGCTCTCCAGCAGGCCACCGCACTCCTCCCGGGGACAACCCCTTTCCTCAGAGCTCCTACACTTCAGATTGTCCCTCACACACAGCTTTCCATGGAAGCAGCGCCAAGTCAAGTCCCAAAACTTCAAGGGGATCCTGATGGAATTCAAAAGACCTAAACCCACCCCCAGATCCCGACTTGGGCAATCCCTGAGGGCCAGAGGCTTCTGGAAATGGGTCAACAGAACCCTTTTGTCAAGGACTTTCCTTGACATGGTCCTGATCTCCCACATTCCCAGACCCCACCGGCGAATCACCTTCAGAACCGGGGTAGCATAAGCCGGAAGATGCCCATGCGGTGTACGAAGATCCTTCACTCGCCCTCCTGTCTCCCATTCCTGGAAGAAAGGCCAAAACCATCCCCTGCAGGAGTATACCCACGGAGGAGCCCTCTCTTTCCAGAGGTTTGCGATATTGATCTTAAGGAAGGTATTCACTAGGAACACCACAGGGTTGACCATACACAACCCTCCTTGTCTCCTCGTGCGGTAAGTAACCTCCCTCTTGATTAGGTTCAGCCTATTCCCCCATAACAGCTGGAAGAACAGACTGTAGACCCGAGTCCAGAGGGGTTCTGGCAACATGCACACACTGCCCAGATATATCAGCAATGGGAGCAGGTAAGTTTTAATCAAGTTCACCCTTTCCCTGAGGGTCAAAGACCAACCCTTCCACTGGTCCACCTTCTGGGCGGCGATCTTAAGCCTGCCATCCCAGTTTTGCATGGGGTAATCCCCCTGGCCAAATTCGATGCCGAGAACTTTGGCAGAATCTTGGGGCCCTGGAAGAGTGTCCGGGAGATCAAACCCTGGATCCCCCTCTCCCAGCCAGAGACTCTCACACTTATCCCGGTTGATCTTGGACCCAGAAGCCTCTGAGTAGCGGTCAACCTCTGACATCACCCATTGCGCCTCCCCTCTCGAGGACACAAAAACGGTGACATCATCGGCATACGCTACCACCCTTAGAGTGGCTTCCGGTGCCGCCTGGTCCATCCCGACTCCCACCAACGGCCCACGATCAACCCTCCTAAGGAATGGGTCAATCGCGAACACGTATAAAAGTGGGCTCAGAGGACAACCCTGGCGAACACCAGACCCAACCTCAAAAGAGCGGCCAATCCAACCGTTCACAAGCGGGAAACTCTCTGCCCCTGTGTACAAAACCTTAAGCCAATTGACAAAGTCCCCCGGCAGGCCATACCTCAGAAGGACAGACCAGAGGTACTCGTGGTTAACCCGATCAAACGCTTTTGCCTGATCCAAGGACAGCAAGTACCCCTTCCAGTTACCAGCCCTGCCCTGCTCCACTGCCTCCCGGACACACAGCACAGCACTAAATGTACTGCGGCCTGGAACAGAGCAGTGCTGGGTCCCCGAAAGGAGCCGGGGCGCAAACTGCACCAGCCGATTAAACAGCACCTTTGCCAAAACCTTTCTGTCCGTATTGAGAAGCGCTATGGGACGCCAGTTCTCAATACGAGATCGGTCCTTACCCTTTGACAGAATGATCAGGGCAGACCTCCTCATTGACTTCGGCAGAGCGCCCGAGGAAAGACACTCATTGAATACCTCAGTCAAGAGGGGAACCAAGGCGTCCTTAAAGGTTTTATAAAACTCAGATGTTAAGCCATCCGGACCTGGCGATTTCTTGAGGGCGAGCCCTTCAATCGCCAGGCTGACTTCCTCTTCCCTGATCATCTCTGTCAAAACATCAAGAGAGGGGTCTACTCCTGGCTCAGGGACAGTTTCAGCCAGGAAAGCCGACATCACATCCCGATCTAGATCCTTCCTGCCCAAGAGGTGCGAGTAGAAGGATCTGACGACCTCCAGAATCCCTGATCTGGACCTTTTCAGGGATCCCGTACTGTCAACCAGTCCTGTGACAACTTTACCATTCACTGACATCTTGCAGTTTCTGTAAGGGTCGGGCGAGCGGTATTTCCCGTAATCCCTCTCAAAAACCAAAGATGCGTGTCTATCGTACTGACACCTCTTCAGCAAGGATTTCACTCTGGAGATGTCCTCACGACTACCTCCAGTCGAGACGAGATGCTCGAGTTTCCTCCTCAGGCCCTGATACAGGCGGTACCTGTCCAGGCTCCTGAGGCTCGAGAGCTGGCGGAAGAATCTCGCCACCCTTTTCTTGAGCATCTCCCACCACTCTGACTTACTGCTACAAAGGCCCAGCAATGGTACCTGGCTCTGAAGAAAGTCCTCAAAGGATTGTCTTATCTCTGCTTCTTCCAGGAGAGACGAATTGAGCTTCCAGTAGCCTCTTCCCATCCGGGGGGTCTCTGTAACATTCAGAGAAAACAAAATTAAACAGTGGTCGGAGAACTCCACCTCAACAACGGACACTGCTGAAGAAATGGCTTCCTCCTTTAAATAAAACCTGTCTATTCTAGACCTGCAGCTACCCCTATAATAGGTGAACCCCGCGTGGCCTGGGGTGTGCCGGATGTGGACATCCACCAGGCGAGCCTCACTGGCTATGCTATTAAGAGCGACGCTATCATAAGTCAGCTTGTCTCTGGAACCTCCCCTATCCTGGGACCTCGTGACAGCATTGAAGTCCCCTCCAAAGACCACCTGCCGACTTGTAAAAAGGTAGGGCTTGATCCTAATAAAGAGACACTTCCTGTCCCACTTGGACTGGGGACCATAGATGTTAATAAGACGAAGTTCTTGTCCCTTCATGAGGACATCCAGGATCAGGCACCTCCCCATTTCTAACTCAATAACTCGTCGGCATTCTACCGGTGCGGTAAAAAGGACCGCCACTCCGCTATACGGCTCGGCCGCAAGAGACCAATAGGAAGGCCCGTGTCTCCATTCCCTCTTAGCTTTAAACACGGCCGCCAAATCTGGCAGCCTGGTCTCCTGCAAAAATAAAATGTCGGCTTCAACACGGCCGAGAAAATCAAAGGCCGCAAATCTAGCCGCATCAGACTTAATGCTGGCGACATTAATGGACGCCAGCGTCAACGGAGTGGGTGCCGCCATCATGAGTGATTGAGTTAGACGGCTTTTTTCTTACTACCTCCCTTCCCTCTACTGTCCTCTGAGGATGATCCCTTTTCCCTTTTCCCTTCAGAATTGGGGCAACTTCTTTTTAACGAAATTGAGGTATCCATGTTATTACTGGCCCCCAAGGACCCACCCGGACCACCCTCTCCTTCGTCCTTGTCTCCTGACTCTGAGTCAGTCTCCCACTCTGAGGACCCAGCATCCCCAGAGGATAGAGACTCGGCGCCCCCTGCAGGCTGCTCCGCCGCCACCTCCAGAACCCCACCCTCAGCCCCTCCTTCCGAGGAGGCGATCTCATCGAGGGTGAGGAACCGGTTGGAAAGCTCAACCAGAGGGGAGGAAGTTTTCCCTTCCTTAGGTACCTTAGATACGCCGCGCTTTTTCTTTTTCTGCTTGCGCTTATTTTCTAGCCAAATCCTGTTATCCTCATCCATACTTTCATAATGGGAGGACGTGGAGGACATGGCACCTTTCTCGCGCTCCATCCTCCTGACCTCCTCATCCAACTCATCATCCCTCAGGGCCTCAGTAGCATGATCAGCCTCTGAGGAAGGACCAAGGGTCACCCCAGCAACCTGAGGCTTCCCCAGTTCTCTCCCTTTTTGTCTGGCTTCAAGCCGCCTCAACTGAGAAGGTGACTTATTCTTACTTTTCTTCACAGGCCCCTCAGCTCCTCCACCTCTGCTGGTACCTTCCCCAGCAGAAGCAACCTCATGGCTCTCCTCCACTGGGGTCACAACCGCATTGGCAAAGGAGCGAGGACAACGGCTGAAAGGGTGACCGAGCTCACCACACAGGTTACACCTAATGTCCTTACAGGATGCAGCGAGATGACCTAGCCCACCACACAAAGCGCACTTCTGCACTTGGCAGCTGGCGCTAAAGTGTGTGGGGTCACCGCACCTGTGACAGACCTTCGGCTGCCCCTGGTAGAAAATCAGGATTCTGTCCCGTCCAAGAAAGGCTGAAGAAGGAATGTGGGCGACTGTGCCGCCTGAACACTTCAACTTCATCATGAAGGTCCAGGCCCCAGACCAAATGCCAAATTCATCGCGGTTTTTCTGAGGTACCTGAACTACTTCGCCATAACGACTCAGCCAAGTCATGATGTCCATGCAAGAAAGTGACTCGTTACGGGTCAAAACGGTCACTCTCTTGACTGTGTTTTGGCGAGACACTGCTTGCACAGCAAAGTCTCGCCATGCGGGCTCGTTCTTTGCCAGCTCATAATTCGACCAGAAGAGCTCTAAGCCCTCCGGCCGAACAAAGCTGACATCGAACTCCGGAGTACCATAAGGATGTATCAGGGCAAAGATGTCACTAGCCCTGAAGTTCATCTTCAGGAGGAGCTCCACCACCCTTGACCTGGGTGGGCATGCGTCACTGCCCCTCCAGCGAAGACGAACCACATTCCTACGGGAAGCTCCGGGCCCGGTTGTGGGTAAAGACCATACAGTCTCTCCCCCCCTTTTCTCTTGGAAGGCTGCCAGGCCATGCCTCTCTGTCCAGAAGGACAGATCAACCTCTCTCCCCTCTACATTGATTGACTTTTCCCCTCTCCTGAGAGCCTCCAGAAGACGCCTTTGCAAAACGCTGTTCCCAGAGCCAGGAGACAAGGAGTTAACCCCACTTGCCCCAGCGGTGACACTCGCATAGCTCCTTATGGGAGCGGCCACCACTGGGGGTGCAGATGGATCAGCACTCCTACCAGGATCCCCCCCATCACCATTCACCACCCCCACATTCACCACACTATGTACATTACTGCCTCGCTTCCTTGCATCACTGCCTCGCTTCCTTGCATCACTCACACCAGCTGGGCCAGGAGGACCTGGGGTTGCCTCGGCGTCACTGGACACTGGGGGTAGAGCCACCTCCATAGCTGATACAGCCTGAGAAGAGGCAGCTCCAACCCCGATCTTACTTGTGCCCTCTGCCTCATTGGCATTAACCCCTTGTTGTCCAGTAGTTTTTCGCTGCTCGCTGGATGCAAGAGGCCTCTTGTCTTTATTAAGTCCAAACAGTCTCTTATGGTCATCTCCAGGGTCAGATGCACCAATACAGAATAACACTTTTCCTGTGCACTTTCCCACAGGCTGCACAGGACGATTGGGAGGCGCTGCACCACAAGCCCCAGCAGCCCCATCACACTGCCGCTGCTCACCGGAGCTAGATGCAGCCACAGCGCTAGGGGCCACAGGAGCCACCGTCCCTGGCACCGGGCCACCCCCCCCTCCCACTGGGGGGCAGCGTACAGTACCAGGACCTGCTGGATCGCCCTCACTGTCCGGCCTTTCAGCCGATGCCTTCCCTGCACCATCCTTGCTACTACAAACAAGGCTGGTGCTCTGCGCCATGATGGAACGTGGCTTTGCACTCTCCCCGCACCCTGGCACCGAGTCCACTGCAGGATTCGTGCTGGGCTGGGTAACGGGGCCTACACGACAGGCTGACACTGCTGCCTGCCCGGAGGAAACAGGGAGGGGACGAAACACCAGATTCACCTCCTGAGACGCCTTGATCTTCTTGGCTCTCTTCTTTCTCTTTAGGTCGTCATCTGGCATATCATCGCCGAAGGAAAAGTTCTGGAGGTGAACTGGGGACTCAAGCTGACGTATTTGAGCCATTAGCGCCCCTCCCTGACCGCTGCCATCACTTTCCTCCTCCAGGTTGGCAGAGCCGCAGCCTGATGGTAATGGCGCTTGCTCCGCAGGCAGCCTGTCGTGCGAGGCCTGCTGGTGTTGGCGCAGGCCACCAGACGGACACGGCAGGTCTTCCTCATCCTCCTCATCATCGCCATCATCCGCCTGGATCTCAAGCCCCTTCAGCTTTCTCAGCTTATCCTGGCGCATTTCCTCAAACCTCATGTCGTTCTCCAGCTTTTCCCGGAACGGACCGCTGTTGTCACGGATAAGCCGACGCTTCTCCTCCAGAGCGGTGACCTCGGCTTTAAGCCTGTTGATGGTGATAAGAAGATCAGGTTTCTTCTTCTTAGTGGCCACCCCCGCTAGGTCCAAGGTCTCCCTTATCTCCTCCTGGAGCCTCCTCAGCGCTTTTCCGGCTTCCTCGTACTCACGGAGGTGCTCAGCAATCCGGGAGCCATAGATGGTAGCAGACTCCCGGGTTTTTAGATCTCCCCATGCCTTTTCCACACCTCCGTGAGCACCCAGCTTTCCAGCTGAACCACCCAGCTTTCCCGCACATACACCCAGCTTTCCAGGAGGAGCACTTAGGCTGATGTCACTTGCCTTGATCTTTTGTGTTCCGGAGACCTTGCGGCTTCCCTGGGTCTTGGGGGTGGCAGCCGAGGTCACATCGCTGCGTCCTTGGCTCCGGGCAGATCTTCTTACCCCCTCCGCTTTGGCCGGTATCTGGCTTCTCCTGCTCCCCGCCGGCCTGGTCCGGGAGACAGGAGCCTGGGACTTTCCTGCAGGATTCATCCCAGTGAACCCACTCCCTCCCTGGGGAGGAGAGAGCAGGCCTGGGTGGATCGGTCTTCCACCAGGTGGTGCAGGAGCTCAGCAGCACACAACCACACCCTTCAGTAGCACACAGCAGAATGAGATTGCACGCACTATTCTGCTGCTGGTGCAGTCACTGTGTACATACCTGACATTACTTATCCTGTACTGATCCTGAGTTACATCCTGTATTATACTCCAGAGCTGCACTCACTATTCTGCTGCTGGTGCAGTCACTTTGTACATACATGACATTACTTATCCTGTACTCATCCTGAGTTACAACCCGTAATATATCCCAGAGCTGCACACACTATTCTGCTGCTGGTGCAGTCACTGTGTACATACATGACATTACTTATCTTGTACTTATCCTGAGTTACATCCTGTATTATACCCCAGAGCTGCACTCACTATTCTGCTGCTGGTGCAGTCACTGTGTACATACATGACATTACTTATCCTGTACTGATCCTGAGTTACATCCTGTATTATACTCCAGAGCTGCACTCACTATTCTGCTGCTGGTGCAGTCACTGTGTACATACATGACATTACTTATCCTGTACTGATCCTGAGTTACATCCTGGATTATACCCCAGAGCTGCACTCACTATTCTGCTGCTGGTGCAGTCACTGTGCACATACATGACATTACTTATCCTGTACTGATCCTGAGTTACATCCTGTATTATACCCCAGAGCTGCACTCACTATTCTGCTGCTGGTGCAGTCACTGTGTACATACATGACATTACTTATCCTGTACTGATCCTGAGTTACATCCTGGATTATACCCCAGAGCTGCACTCACTATTCTGCTGCTGGTGCAGTCACTGTGCACATACATGACATTACTTATCCTGTACTGATCCGGAGATACATCCTGTATTATACCCAGAGCTGCACTCACTATTCTGCTGCTGGTGCAGTCACTGTGTACATACATGACATTACTTATCCTGTACTGATCCTGAGTTACATCCTGTATTATACACCAGAGCTGCACTCACTATTCTGCTGCTGGTGCAGTCACTGTGTACATACATGACATTACTTATCCTGTACTGATCCTGAGTTACATCCTGTATTATACTCCAGAGCTGCACTCACTATTCTGCTGCTGGTGCAGTCACTGTGTACATACATGACATTACTTATCCTGTACTGATCCTGAGTTACATCCTGTAGATCTTTTATTTTATATAAAAGTAAAAAACATAACAATACAAACAAAACATAATATACAATATATACAATCTCTTACCTGCTGGTCCAGCCACATTCACACCTAGTAAAAACAATAACTTAAAATACACCGAAATGAACACCAATTACCACAACCCCCACCCAACCGATTATCACAACCTAAACCAAACCAATAAACAATAAGACAAGCCACGCCCACAAATAAAACATAAATGACTATAAATATACATAAACCCACCCCACACCCTCTAATAACAAACCACCCCACACAGATCACATCCCACACCCGTTTTTTTTTTTTTTTTTTATAATATATAACAGCAAATACACACAACACTACACTAAACTAAATCCCTCGCCCGCACCCTCCCCTTCCCCCCAGACACTGGTCTAACGTCCAAAGTTTGCGTTAAGTAGTCCAGACCAGTGCCCAGGGTCATAGAGTCCAAGGTCACTTGTTCGTAAATCCCACCACCATCACCCCCCTCCCAACCTAACACTGTGTCCCAAACCCCACTATATACAATATATACAATATATACAGTATTTACAACATAACATAAAGAAAACAGATTACAAATAAAGTCTAAACAACATCAATCAAAACCACATAAAGCCCAGGTTCGGCGCCTGCAAGCCGCTACATCACTACATGCTCAGAACACAAAACAAAAATCTACAGTGTCAGCATCAGCCCAACACCAGGAGCGGAGATGACAGACTAAGGGACACTAAAGGAGAACCCCCTCCAAAGGAGAGAGGCCCTCCCCGTGCCCAGCCTCTCATACTCCAGAGAGCGCACCTTCACCAGGTCACCCAGAATGTTCCTAACCACCTCATCCACCGGGAGGATTTTACGCTGCGTCGATACTAAGCACCGTGCGTTCCACGTGTGGTACCTGACCACTAGACTGACTAAGAATAACGTGCAGCGGTCCCAGCCACCCAGGCCTCTGAATGCTCCATAGGCCCACTCCGCATAGGAGAGACCGGCCAACCCGGGCCAATGGATGGAAGCGCCCACCCGGTTGTACACCTCTGTGTTAAAGGGGCACTGAAGCAGGAAGTGGTCCATGCTCTCCAGCAGGCCACCGCACTCCTCCCGGGGACAACCCCTTTCCTCAGAGCTCCTACACTTCAGATTGTCCCTCACACACAGCTTTCCATGGAAGCAGCGCCAAGTCACGTCCCAAAACTTCAAGGGGATCCTGATGGAATTCAATAAACTCAAACCCACCCCAAGATCCCGACTTGGGCAATCCCTGAGGGCCAGAGGCTTCTGGAAATGGGTCAACAGAACCCTCTTGTCAAGGACTTTCCTCGACATGGTCCTGATCTCCCACATTCCCAGACCCCACCGGCGAATCACCTTCAGAACCGGGGTAGCGTAAGCCGGAGATCCTTCACTTGTCCTCCTGTCTCCCATTCCTGGAAGAAAGGCCGAAACCATCCCCTGCAGGAGCATACCCACGGAGGAGCCCTCTCTTTCCAGAGGTTTGCTACATTGATCTTAAGAAAAGTATTCACTAGGAACACCACAGGGTTGACCATACACAACCCTCCTTGTCTCCTCGTGCGGTAAGTAACCTCCCTCTTGATTAGGTTCAGCCTATTCCCCCATAACAGCTGGAAGAACAGACTGTAGACCCGAGTCCAGAGGGGTTCTGGCAACATGCACACACTGCCCAGATAAATCATCAACGGGAGCAGGTAGGTTTTGATCAGATTAACCCTTTCTCTGAAAGTCAAAGACCAACCCTTCCACTGGTCCACCCTCTGAGCGGCGATCTTAAGCCTGCCGTCCCAGTTTTGCATGGGGTAATCCCCCTGGCCAAATTTGATGCCGAGAACTTTGGCAGAGTCCTGGGGCCCTGGAAGAGTGTCCGGGAGATCAAAGCCTGGACCTCCCTCTCCCAGCCAGAGACTCTCACACTTATCCCGGTTGATCTTGGACCCAGAAGCCTCTGAGTAGCGGTCAACCTCTGACATCACCCATTCCGCCTCCCCTCCCGAGGACACGAAAATGGTGACATCATCGGCATACGCTACCACCCTTAGAGTGGCTTCCGGTGCTGCCCGGTCCATCCCGACTCCCACCAACGGCCCACGATCAACCCTCCTAAGGAATGGGTCAATCGCGAACACGTACAGTAGTGGGCTCAGAGGACAACCCTGGCGAACACCAGACCCGACCTCAAAAGAGCGGCCAATCCAACCGTTCACAAGCGGGAAACTCTCTGCCCCTGCGTACAAAACTTTCAGCCAATTGACAAACTCCCCCGGCAGGCCATACCTCAGAAGGACAGACCAGAGGTACTCGTGGTTAACCCGATCAAACGCTTTTGCCTGATCCAAGGACAGCAAGTACCCCTTCCAGTTACCAGCCCTGCCCTGCTCCACTGCCTCCCGAACACAGAGCACAGCACTAAATGTACTGCGGCCTGGAACAGAGCAGTGCTGGGTCCCCGAAAGGAGCCGGGGCGCAAACTGCACCAGCCGATTAAACAGCACCTTTGCCAAAACCTTTCTGTCCGTATTGAGAAGCGCTATGGGACGCCAGTTCTCAACACGAGATCGGTCCTTACCCTTTGACAGGATGATCAGGGCAGACCTCCTCATTGACTTCGGCAGAGCGCCCGAGGAAAGACACTCATTATATACCTCAGTCAAGAGGGGAACCAAGGCGTCCTTAAAGGTCTTATAAAACTCAGATGTTAAGCCATCCGGACCTGGCGATTTCTTGAGGGCGAGCCCTTCAATCGCCCGGCTGACTTCCTCTTCCCTGATCATCTCTGTCAAAACATCAAGAGAGGGGTCTACTCCTGGCTCAGGGACAGTTTCAGCCAGGAAAGCCGACATCACATCCCGATCTAGATCCTTCCTGCCCAAGAGGTGCGAGTAGAAGGATCTGACGACCTCCAGGATCCCTGATCTGGACCTTTTCAGGGATCCCGTACTGTCAACCAGTCCTGTGACAACTTTACCATTCACTGACATCTTGCAGTTTCTGTAAGGGTCGGGCGAGGGGTATTTCCCGTAATCCCTCTCAAAAACCAAAGATGCGTGTCTATCGTACTGACACCTCTTCAGCAAGGATTTCACTCTGGAGATGTCCTCACGACTACCTCCAGTCGAGACGAGATGCTCGATTTTCCTCCTCAGGCCCTGATACAGGCGGTACCTGTCCAGGCTCCTGAGGCTCGAGAGCTGGCGGAAGAATCTCGCCACCCTTTTCTTGAGCATCTCCCACCACTCTGACTTACTGCTACAAAGGCCCAGCAATGGTACCTGGCTCTGAAGAAAGTCCTCAAAGGATTGTCTTATCTCTGCTTCTTCCAGTAGAGACGAATTGAGCTTCCAGTAGCCTCTTCCCATCCGGGGGGTCTCTGTAACATTCAGAGAAAACAAAATTAAACAGTGGTCGGAGAACTCCACCTCAACAACGGACACTGCTGAAGAAATGGCTTCCTCCTTTAAATAAAACCTGTCTATTCTAGACCTGCAGCTACCCCTATAATAGGTGAACCCCGCGTGGCCTGGGGTGTGCCGGATGTGGACATCCACCAGGCGAGCCTCACTAGCTATGCTATTAAGAGCGACGCTATCATAAGTCAGCTTGTCTCTGGAACCTCCCCTATCCTGGGACCTCGTGACAGCATTGAAGTCCCCTCCAAAGACCACCTGCCGACTTGTAAAAAGGTAGGGCTTGATCCTCATAAAGAGACACTTCCTGTCCCACTTGGACTGGGGACCATAGATGTTAATTAGGCGAAGTTCTTGTCCCTTCATGAGGACATCCAGGATCAGGCACCTCCCCATTTCTAACTCAATAACTCGTCGGCATTCTACCGGTGCGGTAAAAAGGACCGCCACTCCGCTATACGGCTCGGCCGCAAGAGACCAATAGGAAGGCCCGTGTCTCCATTCCCTCTTAGCTTTAAACACGGCCGCCAAATCTGGCAGCCTGGTCTCCTGCAAAAATAAAATGTCGGCTTCAACGCGGCCGAGAAAATCAAAGGCCGCAAATCTAGCCGCATCAGACTTAATGCTGGCGACATTAATGGACGCCAGCGTCAACGGAGTGGGTGCCGCCATCATGAGTGATTGAGTTAGACGGCTTTCTTTTTACCCATCTTACCACCACCCTCGGGAAATGAACACCCCCTTTTTAGACATATTGTGGTGTCCATCTCCCGCACCTCTGATGCTTCAGGGGCAGATCCAGGACCTGCCCCCTCATCCTCGTCTCCAGACTCTAGGCCAGTCTCCCCTCCTGAGGACCCTGACTCCCCAGGGGGAGACTCGGCAGCCCCTGCAGGCTCCGCCACCTCTGGCCCTTCACCCTCAGCCCCTCCATCGGCAGGAGAGGCTCCATCCAGGGCCAGGAATCGATTTGAAAGTTCGACCAGCGGGGGGTCGGTTGCACCTTCCTTGGGTACCTTAGTCAGGGTGGGAGGAGATCTTACACCTCCCTTCTTTTTACCCTTTTTCTTCTTTTTGGCGCCACGCTTACGCTTTTCCTCTAGCCACGCCCTATTATCCTCGTCCATACTCTCATAATGGGAGGAGTCTGAGGACGTGGCACCTTCCTCTCTCTCGATCCTCCTGACCTCCTCATCCAGTACATCATCCCCTGGGGCCTCAGCGACAGGTGAGGTCTCCAGGAGAGCGCCAGAGGTCGTCCCAGCAGCCCGAGACTCCCCCCGCTCTCTCTCCTGTTGACGCTTTTCTAGACGCCTTAGCTGGGCTGGCGTCTTTTTCCTGTCTTTCTTCCCTGGCCCCTCCATTCCTCTGCCTCTGCTAGTCCCCTCCCCAGCAGATTCAGCCTCATGGCTTTCATCCGCTGAGGCTGAGCCCGCATTAGCGAAGGAAAGAGGACAACGACTGTATGGGTGACCGAGATCACCACACAGGTTACACCTAATCTGCCCTGTACAGGATGCAGCGAGATGGCCGACACCCGACGCACACTTCTGCACGGTGCAGTTTGCGCTGAAATGTGTGGGGTCGCCGCACCTGTGACACAGCTTAGGCTGCCCCCGGTAGAAGATCAGGATCCGATCCCTCCCCAGGAAGGCTGATGAAGGGATGTGGGCGACTGAGTTACCTGAACGCCTCAACTTCACCATGAAGGTCCAGGCCCCTGACCAGATACCAAACTCGTCTCGATTTTTCTCTGGTAATCCCAGTACCTCTCCATAACGATTTATCCAGGTCATGATGTCAAAGCAAGATAGTGATTCGTTACGGGTAAGAACGGTCACTTTCTTGAGTTCGCTCTGGCGGGACACTGCTTGCACAGCAAAGTCCCGCCACTCGGGCTCGTTGTATCTCAGCTCATAGTTGGACCAGAAGAGCTCAAGCCCCTCCGGCCGAACAAAGCTGATATCAAACTCAGATGTACCATAGGGATGGATCAAGGCAAAGATGTCAGCCGCCTTGAAGTCCATCTTCAGCAGCAGCTCAACTACCCGTGCCCGAGGGGGACACACATCACTGCCACGCCACCGAAGACGGACCACATTCCTACGGTTAGCACCCGGCCCGGTTGTCGGGAGCGACCATGATGTCTCCCTGCCTCTTTGCTCTCGGAAGGCAGACAGGCCGTGCCTCTCTATCCAAAACGACAAATCAACCTCCTGCCCCGCTACATTGATCGTCCTTTCACCCTTCTGTAAGGCCTGCAGGAGGCGCCGTTGCAAAAAGCCGTCCCCAGAGCCCAGAGACGAGGATAATGGAACCCCACTTCCCCCAGCAGCGACACTGGCATAGCTCTTAACGGGGGCCGCCACTGGGGGAGCAACCGGACCAACCCCTGCACCCACCACATTAACACTACCCACCTCCATGCCACCCGCACCACCAGTCCCTCCATCACTCACTCCGATAACTGGTAACGGTTCTGCATCACTCACTCCACTCACATTATCCACCACAACATTACTGACACCATTCTCACTAGCCACCACAACATTACTGACACCACTCACACTGGCTGGACCAGCAACAACATCAGGGGACATGACCACCTCCGCATCTTCGGGCACAAGGGACGGGGGTTCCCTCGCAGAGCATCGCCCAAAGGGGAGCCCAACTCTTGTCGCACTTGTGCCCTCCACATCATCGGTAGCAGATGTTATTTTGCTTTTCCTGGGACTTGGTAACAATCGCCGCTGCTCCTTAGCCGGTGTGAGGCGCCGCTGATCTCCGGTCTGCACAGAATTGTCATTATCCCCAACACCGACACAAAAGAGTACCTTCTGTCTGGGAGGTCCGGAGCTCTCAGCCTCAGCGACCCCTCCACACTGACGCCGCCCCATAACCAAGTGATCAGCAGCGACAGCATGAAGAGGCGCCGAGGCACGAAGAGGCACCGAGGCACCGGAAGCTGCCACCAGTGCTGGGCTATCCCCCCCTCCCACCAGGGGACGCACCGCAGCACTGGATTTTGATGTTATCGCCACTGCCAAGCCGCCCTGACTGTCCGGCCTTGCGGCCGATGCCTCCTCTGCTCCCCCACTGTTACCACAAACAGAGACGGAGCCCATCGCCACATCAGATGTCACACCTGTAATCTCCCTGCACCTTTGCACCGGGTCCACAGCAGAACTCGGGGGGGTTTGGGTAGCAGGGCTTGCACAGTGAGCTGACCCTGCGTTTTGCCCGGGGGGGTGTACAGGGAGGGGGGTAAAGATGAATCTTACCTCTTCTTGCTGCTTGGGCCTGGTCTTCTTCGCCTTCCTCCGGCTGCTCCCCCCAGCGGCTTCCTCTGGGAGTTCATCACCAAACGAAAAGTTCTGCATGCGCACTGGGGACTCGAGCAGCCGGATCTCTGCCATGAGCGCCCCTCCCTGGCTGCCGGTGTCACTGTCCTCCCCCGAGCGAGGTGTTACTGCTGGCTGTTCTGCAGGGGGCCCACTGCACGAGGCCTGCTGATCTTCCTGCAGGCCGCCAGGTGGGAACTGCTGCTCGTTATCATCATCATCATCCTCCTCCTCCACCTGGCTCGCAGGCTGCAACCCCATCAGCCTTTGCTCTCTGTTATCAGCCATCTGAGCAAATCAGTCATCATTTAAAAGTTTTTCTTGAAATGGTCCGCTGTTGTTGCAAATAAAGTTTTTTCTTTTCAGCAGTTTATCAATATCCGCTTTAAGTTTGTTAATTTCACAACATATCTCAGTTTTTCTCTTCTTAGGCGCCGTGTTCGCCCTGGCGCGGGCACAACGCAGCTCCTCCCGGAGCCTCCTGATGGTCTTAGTCGCCTCTTCGTACTCACAGAGGTGGCTCTGGACCCGGGAGGCATAGGTGGACAAAGACTCCCGGGGTCCCTGCACCGCCCAGCCTCCCCCCGCATGGTCAGCCTTACCTCTGTGAGCACTCCGCTTCATAGCTCCAGCCCCGGAAGGACCGCTCTCACCCGCACCATCATGGACGTCCGGCTTCTTACGGTGTTGCTTCACATTGGACTCAGGGGGAGTAGGAGCAGTATTACTACGACTCCTGGTGGAACGTCTCACCCCTGAGTCCTCCATAGCGCTGGCCGGTTGCTGTCCTCTCCTGCCCCCCGCCGGCCTGGCCCGGGAAGCAGGAGCCTGGGAGTCGGCTCCCTCGCTCATCCCCAGGAACCCAACTCCCTCCCTGGGTGAGGAGAGAGCAGGCCCTGGGTAGGTAGATGGATCCTCCAGGAGCTCAGGAGCACAAGCACAGAGCAGCTTCACACACAGCCACACCCTCCTCTAACGAGGTAACCGCCTCCAGAGCTGCTCTCACTATTCTGCTGCTGGTGCAGTCACTGTGTACATACATGACATTACTTATCCTGTACTGATCCCGAGTTACATCCCGTAATATATCCCAGAGCTGCACTCACTATTCTGCTGCTGGTGCAGTCACTGTGTACATACATGACATTACTTATCCTGTTCTGATCCTGTGTTACATCCTGTATTATACACCAGAGCTGCACACACTATTCTGCTGCTGGTGCAGTCACTGTGTACATACATGACATTACTTATCCTGTACTGATCCTGAGTTACATCCTGTATTATACTCCAAGAGCTGCACTCACTATTCTGCTGCTGGTGCTGTCACTGTGTACATACATGACATTACTTATCCTGTACTGATCCTGAGTTACATCCCGTATTATACTCCAGAGCTGCACTCACTATTCTGCTGCTGGAGCAGTCACTGTGTATATACATGACATTACTTATCCTGTACTGATCCTGAGTTACATCCTGTATTATACCCCAGAGCTGCACTCACTATTCTGCTGCTGGTGCAGTCACTGTGTACATACATGACATTACTTATCCTGTACTGATCCTGAGTTACATCCTGTATTATACTCCAGAGCTGCACTCACTATTCTGCTGCTGGTGCAGTCACTGTGTACATACATGACATTACTTATCCTGTACTGATCCTGAGTTACATCCTGTATTATACCCCAGAGCTGCACTCACTATTCTGCTGCTGGTGCAGTCACTGTGTACATACATGACATTACTTATCCTGTACTGATCCTGAGTTACATCCTGAATTATACCCCAGAGCTGCACTCACTATTCTGCTGCTGGTGCAGTCACTGTGTATATACATGACATTACTTATCCTGTACTGATCCTGAGTTACATCCTGTATTATACCCCAGAGCTGCACTCACTATTCTGCTGCTGGTGCAGTCACTGTGTACATACATGACATTACTTATCCTGTACTGATCCTGAGTTACATCCTGTATTATACTCCAGAGCTGCACTCACTATTCTGCTGCTGGTGCAGTCACTGTGTACATACATGACATTACTTATCCTGTACTGATCCTGAGTTACATCCTGTATTATACCCCAGAGCTGCACTCACTATTCTGCTGCTGGTGCAGTCACTGTGTACATACATGACATTACTTATCCTGTACTGATCCTGAGTTACATCATGTATTATACCCCAGAGCTGCACTCACTATTCTGCTGATGGAGTCAGTGTGTACATACATGACATTACTTATCCTGTACTGATCCTGAGTTACATCATGTATTATACCCCGGAGCTGCACTCACTATTCTGCTGCTGGTGCAGTCACTGTGTACATGCATGACATTACTTATCCTGTACTGATCCTGAGTTACATCCTGTATTATACTCCAGAGCTGCACTCACTATTCTGCTGCTGGTGCAGTCACTGTGTACATACATGACATTACTTATCCTGTACTGATCCTGAGTTACATCCTGTATTATACTCCAGAGCTGCACTCACTATTCTGCTGCTGGTGCAGTCACTGTGTACATACATGACATTACTTATCCTGTACTGATCCTGGGTTACATCCTGTATTATACTCCAGAGCTGCACTCACTATTCTGCTGCTGGTGCAGTCACTGTGTACATACATGACATTACTTATCCTGTACTGATCCTGAGTTACATCCTGTATTATACTCCAGAGCTGCACTCACTATTCTGCTGCTGGTGCAGTCACTGTGTACATACATGACATTACTTATCCTGTACTGATCCTGAGTTACATCCTGTATTATACTCCAGAGCTGCACTCACTATTCTGCTGCTGGTGCAGTCACTGTGTACATACATGACATTACTTATCCTGTACTGATCCTGAGTTACATCCTGTATTATACTCCAGAGCTGCACTCACTATTCTGCTGCTGGTGCAGTCACTGTGTACATACATGACATTACTTATCCTGTACTGATCCTGAGTTACATCCTGTATTATACTCCACAGCTGCACTCACTATTCTGCTGCTGGTGCAGTCACTGTGTACATACATGACATTACTTATCCTGTACTGATCCTGAGTTACATCCTGTATTATACTCCAGAGCTGCACTCACTGTACTTATTCTGTATCTTCACTGGAGATCAAAATGAGAGAATCCACAATTTCCTAGATGTCCTGGTCATCGTGTCGTCCTATGTGAACATATCCTGACATGAATGAATCACAGTATTTAGTATTTTGAGCCTGTTTTATAAATTGTATATATCCTATAGCACCAAATAAAAATGTAAATTACCTAAATGTTAAACGCTGTCCATAATTATACACTTTCAGATACCCACCAGTTATTGGTGTTTTCCTGTCATCTGATGTTATTCTGACAAACTCTATGTAACTGGCCCTTTAATTTCCAATTTCACTGAAATGTTGTGGTCATAAGATAAGGGAACAATTTGCATATCTCCGCCCACTATAGCCAAAATCTAGGTACAGGGTGCAGTTATTGGTAAGGACCTGCAGGCTGATCGCTGTCACAGGGAGGTGACACCAGCAGAGGCCACCACTAGATGGCGCCAGATCCCTGTGACTCTCTATGTGCTCAGTAATGTAACAGGCAAGGCGTCTGATTCTACGTAGAGAGCATAATCAGGAATCTGGGAAAGCTGGGTGATCAGCCCTTGTGTAAGATGGAATGCCCTGAAAAAGGTTGCGTTCTGCTTTGGGATCTGCATATACGGTGGGGGTTTGCACGATTGGGGGGATTGTTGAGGAAGGGACTTGTAGTGGGGTCTCCACAGTAAAACCTCTTGGAGACGACCACCCAAAACTGCACTGAGGAGTCGTCTTCTTAAAGAAGAATTTAGGCCTAATCTAAATTCAGGTGCTGATAATCCGCGGGGTTAATCCGTGACACTGGACCTCGCTGCTTCATCCTGAACTAATTATAATCTCAGAGACATTTGATGGCAGATGCACCCGATGCCCTAATCACAAGTCATTAGCGCTAATTACCGCCTAGATTACGGATTTGGGTCAGAACTGACCTGATCCGTATCACCGAGTGATTTTCTTCATTTTTTAAGATCTCTGCTTGCTGTCGGTGAATGAAAACTCCCCTGTGGGCCCTGATGTGACTGCCCCTTCTGTACCCCATACAGAAACACCCCTGATACAATGTAACGAGCACTGCAGCTGCATCACATCTGCTTTTTCTAGTTTCCATTCAGTGGCAGCAAGCAGAGGTTGCCTATACCATATCTGCGGATTTGGGTCAAAACTGACCTGATCTGTATCACCGAGTGATTTTCTTCATTTTTTAAGATCTCTGCTTGCTGTCGGTGAATGAAAACTCCCCTGTGGGCCCTGATGTGACGGCCCCTTCTGTACCCCATACAGAAACACCCCTGATACAGTGTAACGAGCACTGCAGCTGCGTCACATCTGCTTTTTCTAGTTTCCATTCAGTGGCAGCAAGCAGAGGTTGGCTATACCATATCTGTAACATGACAGGTACATCCTCCTCATGTTCCTGTGCTCTCACCACTCAGGAGTCGGGGGCCTGGTGCTTGAATGATTTTCATATCACCCAACTTTCCGTGAAACAGATAAAACTGTGTTGAAGAAAAGTCACATTAACAAATATGTCAATAATTGGAAATCTTCCTTGTAATAACCCGGCTGGAAATGAATTGAAACCACAAAGAATTTTCGGAGCGTTATCTTATTCTCTTGCTTCTCGAACAATCACATAATCAGCTGCAGATGTGAAGCTCACGAGGGACGAGGACAGGAAGGAGGAGGAACCATGCACAGAAACATCACAGTATACTGCCAGGTACCTGCCCCGGGCTAAAGAGCTGACAATCTAATGTCTCCACAACAGCTGCCTCCTAATACACCCTGTATACATCTACTTATAGGAGACATGTACTACATGAGCAGAAATATGTGCCCAACAGTGATGTCACAGGACAGGGATAATACACACAGTGATGTCACAGTACAAGGATAATACACATAATGATGTCACAGTACAGGGATAATGCACACAGTGATGTCACAGTACAGGGATAATACACACAGTGATGCCACAGTACAGAGATACTACACACAGTGGTGTCACAGTACAGGGATAATACACACAGTGATGTCACAGTACAGGGATAATACACACAGTGATGTCACAGTACAGGGATAATACACACAGTGATGTCACAGTACAGGGATAATACACACAGCGATGTCACAGTACAGAGATAATACACACAGTGATGTCACAGTAAAGAGATAATACACACAGTGATGTCACAGTACAGGATAATACACATAATGATGTCACAGTACAGGGATAATACACACAGTGATGTCACAGTACAGGGATAATACACACAGTGATGTCACAGTACAGGGGATAATACACACAGTGATGTCACACTACAGGGATAATACACACAGTGATGTCACAGTACAGAGATAACACACACAGTGATGTCACAGTACAGGGATAATACACACAGTGATGTCACAGTACAGAGATACTACACACAGTGATGTCACAGTACAGGATAATACACACAGTGATGTCACAGTACAAGGATAATACACATAATGATGTCACAGTACAGGGATAATACACACAGTGATGTCACAGTACAGGGATAATACACACAGTGATGCCACAGTACAGAGATACTACACACAGTGATGTCACAGTACAGGGATAATACACACAGAGATGTCACAGTACAGGGGATAATACACACAGTGATGTCACAGTACAGGGATAATACACACAGTGATGTCACAGTCCAGAGATAATACACACAGTGATGTCACAGTACAGGGGATAATACACACAGTGATGTCACAGTACAGGGATAATACACACAGTGATGTCACAGTACAGGGGATAATACACACAGTGATGTCACAGTACAGGGGATAATACACACAGTGATGTCACAGTACAGGGATAATACACACAGTGATGTCACAGTACAGGGGATAATACACACAGTGATGTCACACTACAGGGATAATACACACAGTGATGTCACAGTACAGAGATAACACACACAGTGATGTCACAGTACAGGGATAATACACACAGTGATGTCACAGTACAGAGATACTACACACAGTGATGTCACAGTACAGGGATAATACACACAGTGATGTCACAGTACAGGGATAATACACACAGTGATGTCACAGTACAGAGATAATACACACAGTGATGTCACAGTACAGAGATAATGCACACAGTGATGTCACAGTACAGGGATAATACACACAGTGATGCCACAGTACAGAGATACTACACACAGTGATGTCACAGTACAGGGATAATACACACAGTGATGTCACAGTACAGGGATAATACACACAGTGATGTCACAGTACATGGATAATACACATAGTGATGTCACAGTACAGGGATAATACACACAGTGATGTCACAGTACAGAGATAATACACACAGTGATGTCACAGTACAGGGATAATACACACAGTGATGTCACAGTACAGGGATAATACACACAGTGATGTCACAGTACAGAGATAATACACACAGTGATGTCACAGTACAGGGATATTACATACAGTTATGTCACAGTACAGGGATAATACACACAGCGATGTCACAGTACAGGGATAATACACACAGTGATGTCACAGTACAGGGATAATACACACAGGTATGTCACAGTACAGGGGTAATACAAACAGTGATGTCACAGTACAGAGATAATACACACAGTGATGTCACAGTACAGGGATAATACACACAGTGATGTCACAGTACAGAGATAATACACACAGTGATGTCACAGTACATGGATAATACACACAGTGATGTCACAGTACAGAGATAATACACACAGTGATGTCACAGTACATGGATAATATACACAGTGATGTCACAGTACAGGGGATAATACACACAGTGATGTCACAGTGCAGGGATAATACACACAGTGATGTCACAGTACATGGATAATATACACAGTGATGTCACAGTACAGGGATAATACACACAGTGATGTCACAGGACAGGGATACTACACACAGTGATGTCACAGCACATGGATAATACACATAGTGATGTCACAGTACAGGGATAATACACACAGTGATGTCACAGTACAGAGATAATACACACAGTGATGTCACAGTACAGGGATATTACATACAGTGATGTCACAGTACAGGGATAATACACACAGCGATGTCACAGTACAGGGATAATACACACAGTGATGTCACAGTACAGGGATAATACACACAGTGATGTCACAGTACAGGGAGAATACACACAGTGATGTCACAGTACAGAGATAATACACACAGTGATGTCACAGTACAGGGATAATACACACAGTGATGTCACAGTACAGAGATAATACACACAGTGATGTCACAGTACATGGATAATATACACAGTGATGTCACAGTACAGGGGATAATACACACAGTGATGTCACAGTGCAGGGATAATACACACAGTGATGTCACAGTGCAGGGATAATACACACAGTGATGTCACAGTACATGGATAATATACACAGTGATGTCACAGTACAGGGATTGTGCAGATAGTGATGTCACAGTACATGGATAATACACACAGTGATGTCACAGTACAGGGATAATACACACAGTGATGTCACAGTACAGAGATGATACACACAGCGATGTCACAGTACAGCGATAATACACACAGCGATGTCACAGTACAAGGATAATACACACAGTGATGTCACAGTACAGAGATAATACACACAGTGATGTCACAGTACAGAAATAATACACACAGTGATGTCACAGTACAGGGATAATACACACAGTGATGTCACAGTACAGGGATAGTACACACAGTGATGTCACAGTACAGGGATACTACACACAGTAATGTCACAGTACAGGGATAATACACACAGCGATGTCACAGTACAGAGATAATACACACAGTGATGTCACAGTACAGGGATAATACACACAGCGATGTCACAGTACAGAGATAATATACACAGTGATGTCACAGTACAGGGATAATACACACAGGGATGTCACAGTACAGGGATAAAACACACAGTGATGTCACAGTACAGGGATAATGCACACAATAATGTCACAGTACAGGAGATAATACACACAGTGATGTCACAGTACAGAGATAATACACACAGTGATGTCACAGTACAGGGATAATACACACAGTGATGTCACAGTACAGGGATAATACACACAGTGATGTCACAGTACAGGGATAATACACACAGCGATGTCACAGTACAGGGATAATACACACAGTGATGTCACAGTACAGAGATAATACACACAGTGATGTCACAGTACAGGGATAATACACACAGTGATGTCACAGTACAGAGATAATACACACAGTGATGTCACAGTACAGGGATAATACACACAGCGATGTCACAGTACAGGGATAATACACACAGTGATGTCACAGTACAGGGGATAATACACACAGTGATGTCACAGTACAGGGATAATACACACAGTGATGTCACAGTACAGGGATAATACACACAGCGATGTCACAGTACAGGGATAATACACACAGTGATGTCACAGTACAGGGGATAATACACACAGTGATGTCACAGTACAGGGATAATACACACAGTGATGTCACAGTACAGGGATAATACACACAGCGATGTCACAGTACAGGGATAATACACATAGTGATGTCACAGTACAGGGATAATATACGCAGCGATGTCACAGTACAGGATAATACACACAGCGATGTCACAGTACAGGGATAATACACATAGTGATGTCACAGTACAGGGATAATATACGCAGCGATGTCACAGTACAGGGATAATACACACAGTGATGTCACAGTACAGGAATAATACACACGGTGATGTCACAGTATAGAGATAATATACACAGCGATGTCACAGTACAGGGATAATACACACAGCGATGTCACAGTACAGGGATAATACACACAGTGATGTCACAGTACAGAGATAATACACACAGTGATGTCACAGTACAGGGATAATACACACAGCGATGTCACATTACAGGGATAATACACACAGTGATGTCACAGTACAGGGATAATACACACAGTGATGTCACAGTACAGGGATAATACACACAGTGATGTCACAGTACAGAGATAATACACACAGTGATGTCACAGTACAGGGATAATACACACAGTGATGTCACAGTACAGGGATAATATACGCAGCGATGTCACAGTACAGGATAATACACACAGTGATGTCACAGTATAGAGATAATATACACAGCGATGTCACAGTACAGGGATAATACACACAGTGATGTCACAGTACAGGATAATACAGTGATGTCACAGTACAGAGATAATATACACAGCGATGTCACAGTACAGGGATAATACACACAGTGATGTCACAGTACAGGGATAATACACACAGTGATGTCACAGTACAGGGATAATACACACAGTGATGTCACAGTACAGAGATAATACACACAGTGATGTCACAGTACAGGGGATAATGCACACAGTGATGTCACAGTACAGGGATAATACACACAGTGATGTCACAGTACAGAGATAATACACACAGTGATGTCACAGTACAGGGATAATACACACAGTGATGTCACAGTACAGAGATAATACACACAGTGATGTCACAGTACAGGGATAATACACACAGCGATGTCACAGTACAGGGATAATACACACAGTGATGTCACAGTACAGGGATAATACACACAGTGATGTCACAGTACAGGGATAATACACACAGTGATGTCACAGTACAGGGATAATACACACAGTGATGTCACAGTACAGGGATAATACACACAGTGATGTCACAGTACGAGGATTGTGCAGATAGTCATGTCCGCAGTAGTCATCAGTATCTGCACCTCCTGTCTCCGTTCACTGACAGCATGCAGAGCTGTTGGATATTGTATAGTAGTGACAGAACATGTATAATTTGTATATTGTGCAGTTTCCTCTGTGAGGAAATGTTTATGGCTGTCAGGTCCCTTTATTTCGTCTCCTCAGCAGACAGGACATGTATGTGATTCACGTGGAAGGAAATCACAAGACGATTGTTCCGTTCTCGGGTTTGTGCCTTGTAAGTTCTGATAGACGTGTGACAGCGCAGGGGATGTGTCAGCATCGATCGCTTCCGTCACATGTTTACAGGAGGGCGACACAAATAAAGGGGCGAAAAACAGGATGTTGTATTGTCTGAAATTATCTGAGATTTCTATCCCAAATCCTGCAATACCCTAATACATCACAGGGGGCGCTATGTGTAGTAACCAGATCTGCAGTACCACTGGTGACCACCGTCTGCTGAACTAGGGAAAAGGAGAGTTTCCAAAATGAACATATACTTTGAATTGTGAGGCATCGGAGTATAAATTACACAAAAACTACATTTGCCTTTCTGGGAAAGCTGGGTGACTGCCCCTCTAGGAGCCATATTGGATGGTGTCACCTGCGTCCTGACAATTTAGAAATCTGGGTGACAATCTCTGTAAACATTATCGCGGCCTCCATATTAGTTGCCACAGAGCAGTCTGTGCTGCCCATAGCAACCAATCAGAGAACAGCTTTCATTTTAAGGAAGTAGTGTGGGAAATGTAAGCTGCTCTGTCATTGGTTTATTTTTAAGAAAGTTGCTTAATCCCAAATGACTGATCCCCACACATTAGGGACAGGACATGGAGCACATTTAGGGCCCTGGTGAAACGCCCCTTTAATTCTATGGACATCCTCTATGTTCTGCTTCTTGTGAATCTGTGAAGTGGAAATGGGGTCATATTTTCCTAATTGTCGGGTTGGGGTCTGAAAGAGGAACCAAGTTACATCAGTAAAATCCCATTTTAAAGGGATCCTGGATGTTGTGGTTATAGATAGGGCTTGATTTACATATGAGGATAATCCTTATTTACATAAAGGGACCTGGAGACCACGGATTATCAGGATTTATAGCCGATCTTTACTCAGTTTACTGTGTATTTGTAAGAGCTATTGTTCTCTGTTATCACCAGCACAAAATACTCATCTAAAGGGAACCAGTCAGCAGTTGTGACCACACAGACTACAGCCAGTGTTAGGTACTGTCCCTGGAGAAATATGTAATCGGACCTTTCTGTAGTCTCAAGAATTGTAGCAGCAGGACTGTGATATATGGATTTATATTCTAGGATTATAGCACTGATGGGGATCTGTCCTCACACTGCTGTGCTCTATGCAGCCAGGGTTACGTATTCACCATGGAAAGATGCGTTATCATACCTTTGTGTATGTTGTTAGTAGCTGCAGGACTGTGATATATGGATTTATATTCCGGGATTGTACTGGGGATGTGTCCTCACACTGCTGTGCTCTGTGCTCTCTGCAGCCAGTGTTAAGTAATCTCCCTGGAAAGATGTGTAGTAGGACTTTTGTGTATGTTGTTAGTAGCTGCAGGACTGTGATATATGGATTTATATTCCAGGACTATAGCACTGTTGGTGTGTCCTCACACTGCTGTGCTCTGTGCAGCCAGTGTTATGTATCGTCTCTGGAGAGATGTGTAATCTTACCTTTGTGTATGTTGTTAGTAGTAGCGAGAGACGCAGATACGGAGAAGTTTATTGCACAGAGCACAGCAGTGTGAGGACACCCCCCTCTAGAGCTACAATTCTGAAATATAAATCCATATATCACAGTCCTGCTGCTACTAACACCATATATAAAGGTCTGATTACACATCTTTGCAGGGACAATGCATAACACCTGCTGACAGGATTGCAGAATCACGAAGAATATTTCTATTCACTCACTACTAAGCAGCGATATTTGGATATTCACATTTTCAAATAACTTTATTGATATGATATCATTGCACACAATCTCGCAGCTTCTCCCCGCGGCTGTACAGTAAGCGGTGCCCCGCAGTGCGGGTACATGATGGGGGAGGCGCCACTAGGATGTTGATGATCGAAAACTAAACAAAACTCCAATCATTGAAACTACATCTCCCACAATTCCCCGCGCCCAGCCGCGCATGCGCGCTCAAGTGGGGCTGAATCTGTGAAGCTGAGCTGCGGCTGCCACAGGGGAGTCCGGATCCGGCGCCTGTGATTGGCTGAGCCGCACGTCAGTCACAACCCGGGCTGGATCAAGTTGCCCGTGAGTGTGAGCGCTGGCTGCGGAGAGTGGAGGCGGCGGCGTGAGCTCCGGGAGCCGGGAAAGATGATGAAGTTTCGCTTCCGGCGGCAGGGGCACGACCCCCAGAGGGAGAAGATCAAGCAGGAGCTGTTCTCCTTCAACAAGGTGCGGGGCCGGAGTGTGGGTGGGGGCCCCGGGGGATAGTACTGGGGGAGCTGATTGTGTGCCCCCTCTGCAGGAGCTAGGGGGCGCCGCTTGTGGTAGGAGGGACTGCGCCCCATCAATCCAGGACAGTGATGGCAGGGCACCCCTCAGTCAGTGTAGGGGGCGCTGATAACTAGAGGGGTCCACTAATGTGTCTGCAGTACCCCATTATATGAAGGCATAACAAAATCTAACCTCTTCATATGTGCTGATGGTTAAAGGGGGTTTCCACATCCATCAGCTGCATCACTGTGCACAAGGGGGCAGGCTCTTAACTGGAAAGTCACCCCCAAGATTATTATTATTATTATGTGGTGGCTGATGTGTCCTGGTGGAGAGAAGACCAAAAATTATCTCCACCACCTCTAGGCACAAGGGCATTGTACCCATGGAAGCTGATGGTGCATGTGTGCTCCAGAGCTGCACTCACTATTCTGCTGGAGCAGTCACTGTGTACATACATGACATTACTTATCCTGTACTGATCCTGAGTTACAGGGGCACCTACATAACCTGCATTCTACTCTACCTTACATCACACTATAGGTGGCAAATGCCCTCCTTGCAGCATTTCACACCAACGGACCACAAACCCCCTACTTTGTGGCCCAACTACTGTAATCTAATACTACAAGTATTCACCTGTACTGAGGTCTAACATTACTAATCCTCTACCAGCAGAATAGTGAGTGAAGCTCTGGAGTATAATACAGGATGTAACTCAGGATCAGTACAGGATAAGTAATGTCATGTATGTACACAGTGACTGTACCAGCAGCAGAATAGTGAGTGCAGCTCTGGGGTATAATACAGGATGTAACTTCGGATCAGTACAGGATAAGTATTGTCATGTATGTACACAGTGACTGCACCAGCAGCAGAATAGTGAGTGCAGCTCTGGAGTATAATACAGGATGTAACTCAGGATCAGTACAGGATAAGTAATGTCATGTATGTACACAGTGACTGCACCTGCAGC
The DNA here is from genome assembly GCF_040894005.1 of Engystomops pustulosus. Classification (NCBI taxonomy): domain Eukaryota; kingdom Metazoa; phylum Chordata; class Amphibia; order Anura; family Leptodactylidae; genus Engystomops; species Engystomops pustulosus. Next base: position 16,223,138 of record NC_092418.1, read on the forward strand.
AGAATAGTGAGTGCAGCTCTGGAGTATAATACAGGATGTAACTCAGGATCAGTACAGGATAAGTAATGTCATGTATGTACACAGGGACTGCACCAGCGGAATAGTGAGTGCAGCTCTGGAGTATAATACAGGATGTAACACAGGATCAATACAGGATAAGTAATGTCATGTATGTACACAGTGACTGCACCAGCAGCAGAATAGTGAGTGCAGCTCTGGGGTATAATACAGGATGCAGCAGTGATTCTTCTTCTATTATATTTTGTGTATTTTATGGCTGCTTCTAATGTCTGGGGATGTTTAGCTCCCCCCTGGCACCGTATGGCATCCTATTTTGTTGGGGATTTAGTCCTGTATCATCTTATTGTGTTACTAATGAACGCTGACACTGGCGCAGCCCTGGATCTGGGGCAGGCAGAGTGTTGGATGTGTTGGGTGGGGGTTATTATAGAATATTTCTAAAGTAAAAAGATGTGCTCTTACTATGTGATGATTGCTGTGGAATCATCCATGTAGTTCTTGGCTCCTGAGTGTCAGATATTCCTAGTTTTACCTAGACAACCACATGCTGGGAGTTGTAGTTTGGCAATAGATGGGGACCAGGGACCTGGAGTGTGACTGAGTCAGTGCAGATGGAGGGGCTCAATGTGGACGTTTTCCCTGTCCGTCCTGTGACTCCACAGCTGTAAGGCATTAACTCTGAGAAGTCCATAAAACAGCAAATCATGTCAGATCCCTGCATTACAGAAATGCATCACTGATACTATGATTAACTTGTACACTGCCAGAGGTGGCCCCCAGGGACAGAGCACTGGGCCCCAAGCCCTGGCAAGGAGATGACTGCCTCCTGCTTTGTTTCTTCCTCGCCCCTTATTAAAATCCCTCTTTTCCCTCCTTGCTCCTTCCTATAGTCCTGGGTGCAGCAGCTGGATCCCTCCTACACACTCAGCTGAGTGCCACTACCCTGACTCAGAGTAGACTCTTGTGTTGTAATGGATCTTGTCAGACAGCTGGGAGGCCGATGTCCTATACAATGAAGTCGTAAACAAAGCCTCCTCCTCCCGAAATGTCTTATAGGGCAATTCTAGTCACAGCCTGTATCTACCTCCTGCTATGGATTTATAATTCCTAAATGACATGGTATTGGTACCACTACCAATATACTGACTACTATAATACTGCCCCCTATGTACAGGAATATAACTACTATAATACTGCCCCCTATGTACAGGAATATAACTACTATAATACTGCCTCCTATGTACAAGAATATAACTACTATAATACTACCCCCTATGTACAAGAATATAACTACTATAATACTGCTCCCTATGTACAAGAATATAACTACTATAATACTGCTCCCTATGTACAAGAATATAACTACTATAATACTGCCCCTATGTACAGGAATATAATTACTATAATACTGACCCTATGTACAGGGATATAACTACTATAATACTGCTCCCTATGTACAGGGATATAAGTACTATAATACTGCCCCCATATGTACAAGAATATAAGTACTATAATACTGCCCCCTATGTACAAGAATATAACTACTATAATACTGCCCCCTATGTACAAGAATATAACTACTATAATACTGCCCCCTATATACAGGAATATAACTACTATAATACTGCCCCTATGTACAGGAATATAACTACTATAATACTGCCCCCTATGTACAGTGATATAGCTACTATAATACTGCCCCTATGTACAATAATATAACTACTATAATACTGCCCCCTATGTACAAGAATATAACTACTATAATACTGTCCCCTATGTACAAGAATATAACTACTATAATACTGCCCCCCCCTATGTACAAGAATATAACTACTATAATACTGCCCCCCCTATGTACAAGAATATAACTACTATAATACTGCCCCCCCCCTATGTACAAGAATATAACTACTATAATACTGCCCCCCCCCCCCTATGTACAAGAATATAACTACTATAATACTGCCCCCCCCCCCCTATGTACAAGAATATAACTACTATAATACTGCCCCCTATGTACAGGAATATAACTACTATAATAATGCCCCCTATGTACAGGAATATAATTACTATAATAATGCCCCCTATGTACAGGAATATCATTACTATAATACTGCCCCCTATGTACAGGAATATAACTACTATAATACTGTCCCTATGTACAGGAATATAATTACTATAATACTGACCCTATGTACAGGGATATAACTACTATAATACTGCCCCCTATGTACAAGAATATAACTACTATAATACTGCCCCCTATGTACAAGAATATAACTACTATAATACTGCCCCCTATGTACAGGAATATAACTACTATAATAATGCCCCCTATGTACAGGAATATAATTACTATAATAATGCCCCCTATGTACAGGAATATCATTACTATAATACTGCCCCTAAGTACAGGGATATAACTACTATAATACTACCCCCCCTATGTACAAGAATATGACTACTATAATACTGCCCCCTATGTACAAGAATATAACTACTATAATACTGCCCCCTATGTACAAGAATATAACTACTATAATACTGCCCCCTATGTACAGGAATATAACTACTATAATACTGCCCCCTATGTACAGGAATATAACTACTATAATACTACCCCCTATGTACAGTAATAGAACTGCTATAATACTGCCCCCTATGTACAGGAATATAACTACTATAATACTGCCCCCTATGTACAGGAATATAACTACTATAATACTGCCCCCTATGTACAAGAATATAACTACTATAATACTGCCCCCCCCCCTATGTACAAGAATATAACTACTATAATACTGCCCCCCCCTATGTACAAGAATATAACTACTATAATACTGCCCACCCCCTATGTACAAGAATATAACTACTATAATAATGCCCCCTATGTACAGGAATATCATTACTATAATACTGCCCCCTATGTACAGGAATATAACTACTATAATACTACCCCCTATGTACAGGAATATAACTACTATAATACTATCCCCTATGTACAGTAATATAACTGCTATAATACTGCCCCCTATGTACAGGAATATAACTACTATAATACTGCTCCCTATGTACAAGAATAGAACTGCTATAATACTTCCGCTCCCTGGTTGCTCTGCATCGTCTCAGCATTCTATGAGGAGTTGTGAATTATTAAAGGTGTTGCGCTCCTCTCTGCATTATATATGTATGACTTCTTTGCTGGCAGTTGTACATTCTGTATCTGGATATTATCGCTGTCTTTGCTCGGTGCAGATGACTTGGGCCTCTTTAACTTTAAATAAAGTTTATCATGTGTATTTGGGAGGTGAGAGAGGGGGGTGGGGATGTGATTGTATTCATAGTTTAAGGTCTTAAAGGGATAGCTGATTATTCCACACCTTCCTGAGGTTCTGTGTCTCCATGTTTTGGTGGTCTTCTTCCTCCTCCTTCCCCTTATTCTTATCAATGCGCACGTTTGTATTCTGACTCTTAACCCCTTCTATGACGCTGCTGACGCCCCTTCACATCTCATAGCTGATTACATTGCATTGTTGGCACATTAGGGGTTAATCCTTGGCCGACTACCTCCGGTCATTGAGCAGGGGCCCCTCTTCCCGGGGTGGCATTGTGGTCCGGTCTCTCTGATCTCCTTTCTGTGGCTGGAGCAGGACCCCACCACCTCCCACCCCCCTCTTTGGGGTATTGTGCACTTTCTCTATAGTAGACAAAAGCCCCATTTTTCTCCATCCCGGGATTAGATGCTCCATGGGAACAATAGTCGTCCCTAAACTTCTCCCCCTCCCCCCCCCCCCCCCCCCTCCTCTGTTGTATATTTCGGGAGGGGGGTGGGGGGTATGTTGCTTTTTATGGAAACTTCCGCTGCTCTTCATAGATGTTGCATATCTCGTACACTTCCCTCGTACATGTCCTATATACGTCCTTCTCCCCACCTCTCCCCATGATCTACAGTCGGCATTGTACGGATAAACTTCCTAGGAAATTCCTGACAAATTCCTGTTCCCTTTGGGACCCCCTGTTGCTGGCTGTGGTGGGGTCCTGTGACTGTAATGGGATGATTTCTACAAATCGGTCCCATAGGGCGACTTCATTTATTTACAAATGTGTGTGTTCGTCTTTTTAAAGGGATGTGCCCCCCTTTCCCTTAAAGGCATCAGTTTATAACTCTAGCAATGTAGGAGTGTTGTGACATCCTGTGTCAGTCTATACTGCATCTCTCGCATTGTATTCAGCACTGGTGAGTGGGACATATGCTTTCTCCTCACAGAGTGGCGGTTATGGCCTGCAGGCTCTCTCACCAGTGCAGACTATCTCTCCATTACCTCATGTTTACTCACAGCGTTGTCTGGGGATGGTTGTGACAGACGTCTGTTATCGGTAATCTCCTCAATATGGCGTCAGCGCACGTGTCTGTGTTTTCATCCAGGTTCTGGCTCCTTATAGCGTGACCCCCCCATACAAGGCGACTCCACAACAGTCCAGGACAGGGAGTGAGTGTCATGGCAGAGTATTGTTATTCTCTTCCTTTTTATCACCATTCCTGACAGAGCGACCAATCGCTGTGCAGCTTTTAATTCATTTTGTACCTCTGAGAAATAACAGATGCGCTCTTATTGGTCACTATCGGCAGCAGCAAATCACAGGGCAGCTTTCATTTTGTAGATTAGTATGTAGTGAAAGCTGGGCTATGATTTGTTATGGGCAGTAGACCAATCCCAGCGCAGCTTTCATGTTTCTGAAGCCATACGTGAAATGAAAGCTGCACTGTCATTGGTCATATATCGGCCTCCTTGATATAGTACACTTGATGTCATGGAGATAAACTTTAGTTTTACAGGTTACGTGACCCTGTGTTGGCATCAATTTTCAGCCACATTGTGGAGGAGTCTGATTTGACCCTTGGGATGGTGGCACACGTGGCGTTTTGAACCAGTTTTTAGTCGTGCATTTTCAGTTCGTTAATAAACGCATGCGTTTTTGAAACCACATCCGTTTTAAATTAAGATAATTGAGAAAACCGGACAAAAACGCACGAGTTTTCCAAAACGAACTGAAAACGCATGACTAAAAACGAGTCCAAAATGCCACGTGTGCCACCACCCTAAAAGGGAACTTCTTTCTGTGTACACTTCCCCTCAACCCCAGTGGTCAAGCCCCCAACTATCACTATATAAAGGTGTCTGGCACATATCCGCTCCACTTATCATGGGATTCCCCAGTTATCCTCCTTTCAGTCTTGGTTCTATCAAATGCGCTGGGGTTGTGTGCTCACACTGCTGTGCTCTTGTTTGTTTTCTTCAAAGTGCACCCCCCCTTCTTTACCCCAGGTGAAAGCTATAGGAGGCTTCTCCCTTACTATTGCACAGCAGTGTGAGTATGTGTAAGGATAACTGCTTTCACTTAGAGCTGGGTCATGAATCTTAATTCAATTGTGTGCACAGCAGTGTGAGGACCTGTGCACTTGAGAAGCTGCAAACTAGGAAACGTTATTCAGTCCTGGGCCTACAAACAACATACACAATTCTGTGATTAAAGTCTTTAGTATGTAAATGTATTGTATTTCAGTATCCTAGCTTCTCGCTTACAGCAGGAGCCGATCCTCACACTGCTGTGCTCCTAGCCTGTTGATTTATTCCAGTCTCATTCCTCTTCTCTGAACGACTTATGTAGTATTCATTCAGAATCCAGCTGATCTCCCTACCGGCTAAGATTGAGGTGGGGGGGAAGCTTGATGTAGAGAGCTGAGAGCACAGCAGTGTGAGGATACGTCCTTAGAACACCTGCAGCTACATGGCAGATTCTAGTTTTCCTACAAGACATCTGGAAGAGATGGTGGAAGAGATTTTTGTATGTAGGTTATAACTAGGACTACCCTCAGGGTGACCACCTACTGCAGAGACCAGTCCCTGCCGTTCTCCTCCATGACCTGTCTATGCTGAGACACTATGGAGGGGGAGGAGGGACATCTCACACTCTCATAATTAGAATCAGATTGTTGTGGAGATAATGGATTCATAGCGGATGCAGCTGGATGTGATCTCAACCTGCTCCTTGAAGGATTGTGCTTCCCTCCCTTGGCCGGGTGCATTGGTGGGGGGGAGGTTATTTTCTTAATTTTCATCTTTCCTTACTCTGCATCTCCTCATGTTTGTTGGCCGTGCTTCTTGCATGGCTGGAAGCCGCCCAGATCCCTCATCGGAGGTCACAGTACAAGGAAGGAGAAGGATTGGGCTTTAATGATCCCCTCCCGTGTCCAGGTGTTGTCCTCCGGCGGCGGCGGTCAGGGCTGAGGTGCCAATTAGCGGGCATGGGGTGAGGACTGCCCTGCGGAGGTGAGGGTGCCTCCCGGAGATAACATGGACTTGAAGCCGGGGGTGACGTGTGCTTACTCTGTAATAAGGAGCAGATGGGGCTCGTCTTGAGTCGGTGCCAGGATCTTCTCGAAATAATAAAATAAATAACACGCCTTCACATTGCTGTGTTTTTGTTTTTTGGTAAAATTTTCTTTAGAATTGAAGAACAACTCCTATGTGTGGGTTTAGTTTCTAGGCATGTAGAACATGTACACTGCGGGAATGGGTGTAGTAGGGAGATATTGGGAACATGCTTGTCCTGGGACCGCCCCCAGAGCACTTGCATATTGACGTTTAGGAAGTAAAGGCATCAAACTTTCACACCTGGATTGTGTAAAACTGAGTGTCAGTGATTGTAGGTGTGGGAAACTGCCTTATTAGAAAGAGGGGGGGTGAGAGATTGGTGAATGCTGGACGTGTCTCAGGTCACATGGGGGTCACCTCATAGGACTGAGAGGAGTAGGGGGTAAATTTTGGTAAATTGCTCCCCATAGATCCAGACAGACCACGGGTAGTAGCCATCACAGTATTTACTAGCATTCGCTCCTCTCCGGAGGGGCCTGTATCTGCTCTTCGGTCTCTGGTTCCCGTTCTGCCGGGCGGGAGGTAATGAAGTCACATATGTTGTACTCGTGACCACCGAGCCAGTTGCCGGTCTTGATAGTCACTCACATCTGGACAACACATGTATGTGCTGTCATCCCCCTCCACTCCCGCAGGAATCCATCTCTGGAGATTAGCAGCTGGAACCGCTGTCCCCTCATGTGTTTGCTTAATGTCAGAAATACCTTTAAGAAATCGGAAATTTAGGAAACAGACCTCAGTTGCTTTAATTTTGGGGGACATTTTTTGACTTGATGGAGGGATTGTAACACCTTTTGTGGATCAGCGCCATCATCCGTACTTTAGCAGCCGCTTATCTCGTTACTTTAGGAGAGGGGGGCCAGCTGATGAATGGAGGTCTGTATATATATCTTTTGTACTTGTGTTTCTTACATTTGGTTTGTCTTTTCTCCCTCCAGACAGTCGAGCATGGGTTCCCCAACCAGCCCAGCTCTCTCGCCTTCGACCCCATCCTGCGGATTATGGCAATTGGTGCGAAATCCGGAGCGGTTAAAATGTATCCTTTTATGATTCTTCATTTGCTTGACCCTTCCATTGGTATGTAGCCTACATGTACGAAGCCCCCACCACCATAATATCTGCCCCCCCACTAGAGCAGCTAATGTGATATACAGAATACACAGCACACTACACAGTCGCCCACTGTGGACCTTCTAGAGCTGCAGACTCACAGGCTTCACATGTTGGCATTGGCCATCTATATATGTGATTGGCTCTTCTGGGGCACTGTTACCGGCTCATTTACCCCATACATTGGGGCGGAGGGGTCCCAGCTGTTGTTGCGAACCCTCCACCTTGAAATACACTATAGTCCTCCGTTCCCCAGCATCATATGGCTGATAACAGAGTACAATAGATGAGGATTACTGTACCAGAACTGCAGCTTGATCTTTATTTTCACAGGTAATTTTATCGTTTTGGGAGGGGAGACAATGAGGGGGTCCTTGTATGGTGACTTGCATCTGTTTGTTTGCTTTCTCCACATCATTACTAGAACTGAAAAAAGTCTCCCCCCCCCCCCCCCCCCCCCCCAAAGTTCTCTAGAGCAGGCGATTCTAGCACCTTCTATGTGCAACTGGCAAAGCTGGATGATGAGCAGTATGGCCACCATTGTCATCACCCAGCTTTCCCAGCATACAGAACGGCATGTTTGTTGCACTGCAGCAGTGGGGTTTTATCTCATCTCTGCTTTGCCCCTGCTGTAGTTCTTCTTGTGTGAAGCCCCCTGGCTTCATTCTGGGTGACCGCTCTGATGAAGGCGAGGGGAGGGGGTGAAGCTAGGTGAGAGTCGCTAAGCAACGTTCCCCATGAATAGGTCGCCTCTGCCCGGGCACATGGGATGGAACGTGGCCCCCTCTCCTCCCTGTTCCAGACCTCAAAGCGACTGGTGCCATGGAGATGCCAAAGATGTGCCCCGAAGAGAAGGGGCACAATCTGGGTTTAACCCACTGTAGTGGGCATGGTGTCTGCTAGCCGCATCGTTTCTGGGTGCTCCATAAGGGAGGGGGGTTCTTGTGTGTTTGTGTGTAGCCCTCCAATTGCAAAACCATTGACTCCTAGGGGAGCCTTCTCTTGCACCCCCTACAGGACAAGTCACTGATCCTACATCCAATCTGGAGCCATGGCTAGACAGAAACTACACAAAATACAACCAAAACTTTGAAAACTTGTTAAAAAGTTTTTCAAAACTTTTTGTGAACTTTTGCTTCGGCCACAGGGAACTTGGTTACCCGGTCCTTGCCCTGGTCTAGGGTCTCCACATATGTGACTTAATGATGTGGTGTCGCCCCACTTCTGGTCTCGTGTATATATCACCCCATCATTAAAGGGATGTATTTACACAGCTGGCGGCGATTGGGAATATCCAGGTCACAGAGACCATTACCCGTCCTGCACAGAGCCGCTTATTCTCCCGCACAAAGGACAATTGTGTGTCTGCAGCTGGGCCTGACGGACAGGGCCGGGGGTCTCTGACAGCCGGTGATGCCATCATGTCTGGCCTGGTCACTGCATATGTGTCCATACAGGGATTTATTCTCCCGTTTCAGGGTCATAGACCTCAAATCCGGAAGACCTTAAATGGGATCTATGGGAGGGGGACAAGTGTCAGGTGGGTGTGACCATGTAAACTGCAGTCACTGGTATGTATTGTCCCTGGGAAGATGTGTAATCAGACCTTTATGATGTTGGTAGCAGCAGGACTGTGATATATGGATTTATATTCCAGTATTTTACCGGGGCACTGCTGTGTGTTCAGTTGCTCCAGTCCCTCCCCTCAGATTTCACGATCATAACTTTGATGGTCTTTAATACTGAATGCTTTTATACGAATACATATTGTTAACCTGCAGCTGATATTACATAGTATATAGAAAAGTATCTAAAATTCGAGATTTCGTCTATTAAATATAATGCAAAATATGGAACTGCAGAAATCATCTGTCCCGAATACTGAACACAGGAGGAACCAGAACCAGCATCGCCTCCTCCTCTGTAACCTGCACATTTCTGTTGTCATAGAAACCAGCAGCACAAAATCTACTGCAAAACCCTCTCCCCATCTCCTGCAGTATTATAGTAGTTATATTCTTGTACATAGGGGGCAGTATTATAGTAGTTATATTCTCATACATAGGGGGCAGTATTATAGTAGTTATATTCCTGTACATAGGGGGCAGTATTATAGTAGTTATATTCCTGTACATAGGGGGCAGTATTATAGTAGTTATTTTCTTGTACATAGGGGACAGTATTATAGTAGTTATTTTCTTGTACATAGGGGACAGTATTATAGTAGTTATATACTTGTACATAGGGGACAGTATTATAGTAGTTATATTCCTGTACATAGGGGGCAGTATTATAGTAGTTATATTCCTGTACATAGGGGGCAGCATTAAAGTAGTTATATTCCTGTACATAGGGGGCAGTATTATAGTAGTTATATTCCTGTACATAGGGGGCAGTATTATAGTAGTTATATTCCTGTACATAGGGGGCAGTATTATAGTAGTTATATTCCTGTACATAGGGGGCAGTATTATAGTAGTTATATTCTTGTACATAGGGGGCAGTATTATAGTAGTTATATTCTTGTACATAGGGGGCAGTATTATAGTAGTTATATTCTTGTACATAGGGGGCAGTATTATAGTAGTTATATTCTTGTACATAGGGGGCAGTATTATAGTAGTTATATTCTTGTACATAGGGGGCAGTATTATAGTAGTTATATTCTTGTACATAGGGGGCAGTATTATAGTAGTTATATTCCTGTACATAGGGGGCAGTATTATAGTAGTTATATTCTTGTACATAGGGGGCAGTATTATAATAGTTATATTCTTGTACATAGGGGGCAGTATTATAGTAGTTATATCTCTGTACATAGGGGGCAGTATTATAGTAGTTATATTCTTGTACATAGGGGGCAGTATTATAGTAGTTATATTCCTGTACATAGGGGGCAGTATTATAGTAGTTATACTCCTGTACATAGGGGGCAGTATTATAGTAGTTATATTCCTGTACATAGGGGGCAGTATTATAGTAGTTATACTCTTGTACATAGGGGGCAGTATTATAGCAGTTATATTCTTGTACATAGGGGGCAGTATTATAGTAGTTAGATTCTTCTATATGTGGTGGCAGTGACATCCTGTTTAGTAGGTGACATGTGCTTGGATTTGGGGTGAGAGGAGACGCTGGATACTGCAGATACTCGGCTGCTGGTATATGTCGTCCTCCATGCTGTGACTATGGATGAGTTCATCTCCTTGACCCCTGACCTTCTGCAGATATGGGGCGCCCGGCGTGGAGTTTACTGGTCTGCACAAGGAGACTGCCACCGTGACCCAAATGCACTTCTTACCCGGTCAGGTAGGTGCTTCCTCTCTGTCTGATGCACTTGTATATACGCCTGTAGCGCCATCCGGTGGTAGGTTGTAGCTGATGTCTCCTCGCTGTCTCCTCTAGGGTCGTCTCCTTACGTTGCTGGATGAGAACACCCTCCACCTGTGGGAGCTGCAGCAGAAGGACGGCTGCTCCTACCTAGAAGAAACCCGCAGCTTCCTCCTCCCAGGACGACCAGGGTTCGACTGTGCTAAGTACTCACACCCCCCTCATTACTCTCACGCTTGTCTCAGGGAGAAGGGCATGATGGGAGTTGTAGTCTTGCTCCTGATGGGGGAAGACATGATCTGCAGATATGAATTGAATGTGGGAAGGGTTGTCCAATGTATCTCATATAGTAGTTATTTCCCCACAATGCATTGCGTGTGGATCAGACGCTGCTGATTGGTTCCCTCTATCTGTGATCCAAAAATTCCTCCCCACCCCGTGTTTATCCCTGTCATATGACCAATGATGGTTCAAATCGTGTGACTATTCCCGTCTGGCACCAGGACCATCATCGGAGCAGTATACAAGCGTGAGGAGGGCAGACGGTCACTTTGGTGGAAGTTTTGTGGTGTCCCTGGTGCAGGGTGCTGGCTGTTTCCCATCCCCATTAATTAAAGGGGATCTCCAGAATTGGTTAACATGGCTTGCACGGTGCTAATATTAGGCGGCAGGGACGGTCATGGCATAAGAAGTTGTGGCGTAGTTTCTCTAATCGCCTTGCTTACGTTTTCTGAAGAATATCCAAAATAATGAAAGCTGGAATCTGATTGGAGCTGCTGCTTAAAGCAACCAATCTGAAAATGAAAGCCAGGCCTTCTATATGGAGGGAGGTGGTTGTGCGGATCATGATTGTCGCCGTCTTTCCCCAGCTCCTCTCCCAGTGTCACCCGGGTGACGGTGATCTTGGTGACTACTTCCTGCGATGTGGTGGCTCTGGGGACGGAAGGAGGCGGAGTCTATTTTGTCCAGATCCCAAGCCTGAAACTCCTTGAGGAGCAGACCCTGCTGCAGGATGAGATCTTACAGAGGTGAGGGCCGCCCAGTGTATTAACCGTATACATAATGCGCCCCCTAGTGGTGGCTGCAGATTGGATTTTATTATAATCGGGATTTTTCCATCTTCTTTTCCTCGTCAGCCTTCCTGATGAATACCGATGTGGGAAGACCCTGGGGCCGGTGGAGTCTCTGCAGCAGCACCCGCAGCAGCCAAATAAGATGATGATTGGATATAGCCGTGGACTTGTGACCTTATGGGACCGAGAGTCCAGGAAAGTGGAGCATCACTTTTTGGGGAACCAGGTGACTATATATTAACCCTATAGTGCCTGAGGGGTAGAGGATGACACAGAATGTTTGGTATCATGTTCCACATTTAATTTGTTTCTTCAGCAACTGGAGAGCCTGTACTGGGAGAGCGCGGGGTCGTCCTTCATCAGCTCCCACAGTGATGGCGGATACATGGTGTGGGCCGAGAGCAGCAACTCCTCCACTACGTTGTCACCCGTCACCTCTACTGTACCGTACGGTGGGTGCAGCGTTTATCCAGTGGTTTTTCCTGCTGGTTAAATTTGCTGATGGGTGGGGGTCACAGTGATGGGACCTCACAGATCTTGAGATTGGGGGTCTGTTGTACCTGTTATGTTAGAGGTGACCGGATAAGCCAGCTGTTCATGAACTGACTGCTCCGTTCATCTCTATGGCGCTGACTTAAAGATAACTGAGCTCCGCAATCTGCTTCGGCACCATAGATGTGAATAGAGCAACTGGCGCATGATTGACTGGCTGCTGCGGTGAACTCGAGCACAACAGGGATACAACGTACTCCCAATCTCAAGATCTGTGGGGCTCCCATCACTGAGACCCCCACCGATCAGCGAATTAGACCTTGTGGAACGGACCTAACTTGCCATTTCTGGGAAACCCCTTTAAGGGCTTCTATAGGGAGGTGTCTGCAAACTTAGACGCCCACCCCCACCCCAAATTGTCACACCGAGAGAAGTGGCAGCCAAAAACCTTCAAAAAAGAAAATACCTTCGTTTTTTTTTTTTTTGAATAATTATTGATTACTAATTTAAAATAATTATTTTTTTATTTTGATTTCACATGTATTTATTTTTTAGGTCCGTTTCCCTGCAAAGCGATCAATAAAATCCAGTGGCAGTCCAGCAGCTGTGGGTGAGTGTCTCAGAGTTCTGGGGGGTGGGAGGGGGCTCTGATTTTGTAGGTTTATACTTTGGGCACCTGCTGTGTTCCGGTCTCATGGGGTTGCAGCTGTCTCAATCTTGTCCTGACCATACACGTCCTTCCATTTCTTAACATTTCCTTCCTTCCTCAGGAATCACTTCATCCTCTTCAGCGGGGGGATGCCTCGGGCCAGCTATGGGGACCGCCACTGCGTCACCATCATGCAGGGGAAGAATCTGGTCACCTTGGACTTCACCTCTCGGGTCATAGACTTCTTCACTGTGTGTCCCATCAAGAGTGAGGATGGTAGGGAGGACTCCACGACTGTGCCCTGAGATCTGTGCTCCCACAATGCACTTTTTAAGGATGACCCATGTATAGGATGGATTATTAATATTGCTACAACCCAACAGTAAGGGGAAGGGGGTCCTGATCTGTGATGGGTGTTTTGAACCGGTGTCCATAGAAGGGTTTGACTTGTCATATAGGAATCTTTTAGAAATCCTCAGTTGTAAAACCTTGTTCACATTACATATTTATAAGTTAGCATCAGAAATAATGTGAATGTCTTTCCTCCAGGTTATGACAACCCCACTGCCCTGGTGGTCCTGGTGGAAGAAGAGCTGGTGGTGATTGACCTTCAGACCCCGGACTGGCCCACCATCCCTGCCCCCTATCTGGCCCCGCTCCACTCCTCCGCCATCACCTGCTCCTATCACATCTCCAATGTCACCCTGAAGCTGTGGGAGCGGATCATCCTGGCGGGAGAGCAGCAGAACCCGCACTTCTCATCGATGGTGAGCATTGAGGGGGGGGGGGAGGAGGACATCTTCATTTCAAGTGTTTTTTGCAGGGCGGTGTAGTCTGTAAGCCAAACCTCTGACTCCAATTCCTTAATTTCCCGAACTTCAGCTCTGACTCCAGCTCAACCAAAATGGTCACAGACCTGACAGTCCTGTGTTCCTGGTCCCTCGAAGTGCTGAGATAAATGCGGACGTTCCTTCCCGGGGCCTTATTCCTTATTCATTTATAGCAGAGGAGCTTCACTGCTGAGCATGTACCTAAAGTGCAGCATGTTCATCTCAACTAAAATGGGGATCAGGGGTTCACAAGCCGTGCCAACAGGTCACATGCAGCCTGTCAAGACATGAGTTGCGTCTGCACCAATGAAAACTTCCATGAGTGATGTAACATAACTGATGGCTGGTCATTGGTGCAGGAGGCTGGATAGCAGTGCGTACAGCTGAGAAGTCCTCACTGCTCCCAGGTCCTCTCCTGCCTCATTGCTCTAACACTGGTTGTATGTGTAATGGTCAGGACCCAGAGTACAACAGCCACGGGAGAGGACCTGTACTAGTCGGCTGTATTGTTCTGTACCCCGGGCCTCTCCTGCTCCGGGTCCTGATGCTGCTGCATACAACCAGCACAGGACACAGAGCAGCTGTAGGGAGCAGAGGAGAAGGTGCAGCGTGCGGTGCAATATGATATTGTGGCTCTAGGACCAATAGATGTTGCTCACCCCTGGCCTTAATCCTTAGATCAGGAATAGAACAGACCTTTGAAGGAAATGTCAAAATCTTTATAGTATGTTATGTCTTTGTGGAGTCAGTCGGTCCATTTTTTTTTTTCATGACTCCGACTCCACCAAAACGGTCACCAGCTCCTCAGTCCTGGATGTATGCATGTTTTTAATTGGTAGATAAAGTCCGTCCGCACCCTGGATCATTAATCTGTGTTTATTTCCAGAGCTGGCCCATAGACGGTGGGAAGAGTCTGGCCGAGGAGCCTGCCCAGAGGGGACTGCTGCTTACAGGGTAAGGGCAAGATGGCGCCATATGTGTCATCCTTTGGCGAGCAATTGTTCTGGCTCGTAACTGGAAACAATGGACTACAAATCCTTTAAAATAAAAATAGTGCGCTCTGGCATGTAGCAGCTGTGTTACGGGGTTAAGTCTTGCATGAGGGAGGCTTCCTGTGATATCTGGAGCCGCAGTGGGGGGACGCACTGATGTGTGTGGGCTCTGGGCCGCTCCTTTAGTTTCTGGCTCGGAATAATAACTGGGCCTGGAGCAAAACCCCAGGAGCCGGGAGTGTAGGGTCGGGGTCAGCACAAGTCCAGATGTGCGGGGGAGAGGCGCGGAGGCTGCTCCATGTCCTCTGCACATCATTTGGTATGATACGAAGCTCTCGGCTCATTTCTACCCTTGAATAATAAGATTCCTTAATGGAAATGTTGTATCTTTAAGGCATGAGGACGGCACGGTGCGCTTCTGGGACGCCTCCGGTGTGGCGCTGCGGCCGCTCTACAGACTCTCCACAGCCGGTATCTTCCAGACAGACTGCGACCACAACGAGAGCCTGAACCAGAGCGGGGAAGAGGACTGGCCGCCCTTCCGCAAGGTCTGCACACCCAAAACCTGAAAACGTGAATGGCATACACAGGCTGAGAACCTCTAATATTCTCCTTTACCAACCTCTTGAAGGTGGCCATTGACGTGGGCCTGGTTCTGTGCCACCAGTAGGGTTGGGGGTGATCTATTAGCAGCGCCCCCTGCAGTCAGGAAACATAACAGCCCCAGACATTTTGTATGTGATGGATATAACATTGAGGGCTTTATTTGCAGGTCGGCTGCTTTGATCCCTACAGTGATGACCCCCGGTTGGGCATCCAGAAGATCGCCCTCTGCAAGTACAGCAGCAAACTGGTGGTGGCAGGGACGGCAGGACAGGTAATGGGGGGGATGGGGGACTGCACACTAGAGTGGTGCCAGCCCACCACAAGCTGCTCTATAGGGGTCCATTCAGCACTGACTTCTCCTCTCCTCCAGGTTCTGGTCATGGACCTGAACGATGACAAATCTGATCAGCTCGTCAGCGTCGCCACCATCGACCTCCTGCAAGACCGCGAGGGCTTCACGTGGAAGGGCCACGATCGGCTGACCCCAAGAAATGGCTCCTTGGTTTTCCCTCCCGGTTTCCAGACCTCCCTGCTGATCCAGTGTGTGCCCCCGGCCGCCGTCACTGCAGTCTCCTTACACTCGGAGTGGAATCTGGTGGCGTTCGGTACCAGCCATGGCTTTGGGCTCTTTGACTACCACAAGAGGAGCCCAGTCCTGGCCAGGTAATCTCTAGGACGCTTCTTCTTAAATTGATAGAAAACCTGGGAAATTTGGTCACTGGATAGTGGTTCCTTATATCTGAATGTGGAAAAGCTGGGTAATAATACCAGGATTCGGAGTATAGCAGTGATCACCCAGCTTTCCCAGAATCCACGTCTGGCATATCGATGTGCTTGTCCTGCTCTCGCCATCTTTCCCGCTGCGGCTTCTCCCCTCCCCCTCTCATTAATAATGCACCGCGCTGTCTCAGTGCCAGTGTTGGTCCTGGGAACGCGGAGACGTCTTGTATTTTGATACATAAAGTGATTTATAGTGGAAGATCTTTAGACTCGAGCGGTTTGTTAGAGGCTGCGGTATTATGTGTCCTGCCAGCGCTGCTTGTTGTGGCGGTGCCGATCCCCTGGGAGGATCCTGTCTACTGCCGAATGTGATAGAGATCCATTATATCCCCACAGGTGCACCTTACACCCCAATGACTCCCTAGCAATGGAGGGGCCCCTATCCCGGGTCAAATCTCTGAAGAAGTCTCTCCGACAGTCATTCCGAAGAATAAGGAAGAGCAGAGTGTCTGGGAAGAAGAGGCTGAACACTACGAGCCCCAACAGCCGGGTAGGTGATGATCTGGCTGTCACCCAGCTTTCCCCAAGCCCAGAATGACTTCCCTTATGCCAATCTTGTTTTTTTTTTTTTTTCTTTTTTCAGCTCCAGGAAGCAAATGCACATCTGGCAGAACAACCGGGGCCCCATGATCTGGAAATGGCCCCAGTGCAGCGGCGGATAGAGCCACGATCTGCCGATGACTCCCTCTCTGGTGTAGTGAGGTGTCTGTATTTTGCTGACACCTTCCTGCGAGATGGTAAGATGATGGCTCAAGAATATAACTACTATAATACTGCCCCCTATGTACAGGAATATAACTACTATAATACTGTCCCTATGTACAGGAATATAACTACTATAATACTGCCCCCTATGTACAAGAATATAACTACTATAATACTGCCCCCTATGTACAGGAATATAACTACTATAATACTACCCCCTATGTACAGGTATATAACTACTATAATACTGCCACCTATGTACAAGAATATAACTACTATAATACTGCCCCCTATGTACAGGAATATAACTACTATAATACTGCCCCCTATGTACAAGAATATAACTACTATAATACTGCCCCCTGTGTACAGGAATATACAACTATAATACTGCCCCCTATGTACAAGAATATAACTACTATAATACTGCCCCTATGTACAGGAATATAACTACTATAATACTGCCCCCTATGTACAAGAATATAACTACTATAATACTGCCCCCTATGTACAAGAATATAACTACTATAATACTGCCCCCTATGTACAAGAATATAACTACTATAATACTGCCCCCTATGTACAAGAATATAACTACTATAATACTGCCCCCTATGTACAAGAATATAACTACTATAATACTGCCCCCTATGTACAGGAATATACAACTATAATACTGCCCCCTATGTACAAGAATATAACTACTATAATACTGCCCCTATGTACAGGAATATAACTACTATAATACTGCCCCCTATGTACAGGAATATAACTACTATAATACTGCCCCTATGTACAGGAATATAACTACTATAATACTGCCCCCTATGTACAGGAATATAACTACTATAATACTGCCCCTATGTACAGGAATATAACTACTATAATACTGCCCCTATGTACAAGTATATAACTACTATAATACTGCCCCCTATGTACAAGTATATAACTACTATAATACTGCCCCCTATGTACAGGAATATAACTACTATAATACTGGCCCCTATGTACAGTAATATAACTACTATAATACTGCCCCCTATGTACAGTAATATAACTACTATAATACTGCCCCCTATGTACAAGAATATAACTACTATAATACTGCCCCCTATGTACAAGAATATAACTACTATAATACTGCCCCCTATGTACAAGAATATAACTACTATAATACTGCCCCCTATGTACAAGAATATAACTACTATAATACTGCCCCCTATGTACAAGAATAACTACTATAATACTGCCCCCATGTACAAGAATATAACTACTATAATACTGCCCCCCTATGTACAAGAATATAACTACTATAATACTGCCCCCTAATGTACAAGAATATAACTACTATAATACTGCCCCCTATGTACAGGAATATAACTACTATAATACTGCCCCCTATGTACAGGAATATAACTACTATAATACTGCCCCCTATGTACAAGAATATAACTACTATAATACTGCCCCCTATGTACAAGAATATAACTACTATAATACTGCCCCCTATGTACAAGAATATAACTACTATAATACTGCCCCTATGTACAGGAATATAACTACTATAATACTGGCCCCTATGTACAGTAATATAACTACTATAATACTGCCCCCTATGTACAAGAATATAACTACTATAATACTGCCCCCTATGTACAAGAATATAACTACTATAATACTGCCCCCTATGTACAGGAATATAACTACTATAATACTGCCCCCTATGTACAAGAATATAACTACTATAATACTGCCCCCTATGTACAAGAATATAACTACTATAATACTGCCCCCTATGTACAAGAATATAACTACTATAATACTGCCCCCTATGTACTATCCTTCCCTGTGTCTGTGCTACTCTACAGCTGTGCACCATGGTCCTACTCTGTGGGCTGGCACCAATTCTGGCTCGGTATTCGCTTACGCGCTGGAGGTCCCGTCGCGGGAGAAGCTCTCGGATCGCTCTGCAGAGGCCGTCCTGGGGAAGGAGATTCAGCTCATGCATCGAGCGCCAGTCGTCTCCATTGCGGTCCTGGACGGGCGCGGGAATCCTCTCCCAGAACCCTTTGAGGTGTCTCGTGACCTGGCAAAAGCCCCGGACATGCAGGGGACGCACTCCGTACTCATCGCTTCGGAGGAGCAGTTTAAGGTGAGCAGTGTTGTGCCTGTTCAATCCAGAGCTTTACGCTGCAGCCTGGCATTGAGCACGTTCTGTCTCCTCCTCTCCAGGTCTTCACTTTGCCCAAAGTCAGTGCCAAAACGAAATTCAAGCTGACGGCTCATGAGGGCTGCCGGGTGCGGAAGGTGTCCCTGGCGAGCTTCTCGAGCACGGCGTCCGAGGATTACTCGGAGAACTGCCTGACGTGTCTGACCAACCTGGGAGACATCCACGTCTTCAGCGTCCCGGGGCTGCGGCCTCAGGTGCGCTACGACTGCATCCGCAAGGAGGACATCAGCGGGATCGCGTCCTGCGTGTTCACCAAGTACGGCCAAGGTCCGACATGTCTTTATTTCCGGCATTATGTTTTCGGAGACTGGGAAAGCTGAGTCGTCGTCAAGATGTTTACATTTTATTTTTTTTCTCCCCCTTCAGGATTTTACCTGATTTCTCCCTCAGAATTTGAACGTTTTTCTCTCAGTGCCAAGAATATCACGGAGCCGCTGTGTCTGGTGGAGTTTGACCGCCCCCACGACCCAGTGTATCTCAGGTGAGAAGCCACGAATGGGCCACGCGCCTGTTGTCACCACACGGACATGAGGTAGAATACGCTATAAAACTTCTCTCCTTCCGATTCTTTTGCTTTCAGTAATAAAGAAACTTTGTCCCCCAAAAACCACCAAGCGAACGGCACGCACATAGTCCGGGAGTGCGACGGACCCGCGCTCCTGCCTGAAGGTAAGTGACCGAATTAAAGGGGTCATCGACTTTAATCAAATCATTTTATATTATTTGTGTATTGAAAAGTTATACAATATTCCACTACAATTTCTCCGTTTTCTAGATCTCTGCTTGCTGTCCTTCTATAGGAAGCTTCATTGTTTACTTCCTGTGGGATAATGCAGGTGCACGGCTCGTTATAACACACAGCTGATTACTATGATATAACAAGCGGTGCACCTGTGTGACATCACATGACCAGGGATATGAGCTGTGCACCTGTGTAACGTCACATGACCAGGGATGTGCGCTGTGCACCTGTGTGATGTCGCACAGGTGCACAACTTGTTATAGGTCCCCAGTCATGTGATATCTCACAGGTGCATGGCTCATATCCCTGGTAATGTGATGTCACACAGGTGCACAGCTTGTTATATCATAGTAATCAGAGCTCTGCGTTATAACGAGCCGTGCACCTGCATTAACCCACAGGAAGTAAACAATGAAGCTTCCTAAAGAAGGACTGGAGAGGTATAGCAAGCCCTGCACCTGTGACATCACATGACCAGGGATATTTGGAGCCCTGCACCTGTGACATTTTTACCTCCCCAGTCATGTGATAAGTTGTGCACCTGTGTAACATCACATGACCATGGACCGGTTTTTATCCACCGGGAATAAAACTGAAGCTTCCTATAGAATCACAACAAGCAAAGATCTAGAAAAATGTGAGGACTGAAAGTATATATTTTCATTACACAAACAATACCAATTATTTGCTGAAAGTGGACAGCCCCTTTAACAGATTATTAGATTTTTTTTTTTGGATCATTTTGACATCTGTTTATTGTGTTCAGCGAATTCCTGTGAGCACAGCACGTTGTCGCCCTCGCCCCTGGACTCGCCCTTAAACAGTACGGACACCACCCTGGACACCACCGGGGACATCACAGTGGAGGATGTGAGGGATATGCTGGGGTGAGTCCGCATTACACAGAGCGCTAATCTGGATCCTGACCCATTCACTGCTCCATCAATGTCTGTGTGGCAGTTGTTGGTACTGCACCCCTGTTCTTGTTAGTTAACTCTGTGAAGCTTCTGTGCCTTTCCCCCTTTTATTCATGTTCTGCCCCTTGTACTGCAGAAGTTTGACCCAACAACTTTTCTCTCTAGATCCAATGAAGAGTCCGAGAAAAACATGAAGAATTCCTCAGATGAGACGCGGCCCCCGGAGATACTGATCAAATGAGGTTGGTGCCCGATCCAGGTGGACTCTGTTGTAGTTTGGGGTCTTCCAGCGGTGTACATGTGTTCTATCTCTTGCAGGACCGGGCTGTCTGCAGCTCTGATCCGGTTTACATCTTCATCATTACATCGCCCGGTCCTGATGCCACCAGCGCCCCCTGGTGCCCCCCACGCTCCATGACGTTGCCTTCAGTATCAGTGGATGATCACCGCCTCGTGCCTCATTCCATACGGCTCCATTCAGATTCTATCCAGGATTCCGGAATCCCTATAGACTCTGCTACGTGGACCATTAAGGACTGTGTGATGTGTCCCCAATCTCGGGATCTGGGTCATGTGATGTGTCCACCATTCCTTTCTATGGACTCGTTCAGCATCTTGCACAATAATTGCAGCAGTAGAACCCCCCCCTGTACCCCAGCAATACCCAGCCCGCTATATAACCAGGCATGGAAGCGGAGCTCGCTATCGCCCCCTGCTTATCCGTGACCAAACAATCCTCCTGGCTGCGACATTAATGTGAATGAGGACTAAGACTTGTACATGACTGTGAGCTTTGGACCCCTGCAGCATTTCAGGGGTTAATGTTTCATTTTTTTTTTTCCCCCCCCCATGACCATTACGCGATTTTTAGATCTATTTTTCTACGCCCTCCATTTCTGAGGCTATTTTTTGGTACCACTTTTCTGTGAACCTTTTAGGATTTGTAATTAAAGGGGCGGTGGAGAGCTGGATTGGGTGTGGTCCTGAGCCATGAAGGGGGGGGGGATCTTATAGTAGGAGGGGGGTTATTTTGCTAACCTTATTGTCTTTGACAAGATTCTTTGAAGAATTATCCAGTTTACATGGATTTTATTTTTGTGGTTAGGATGTAATCTTATTTTTGTTTAGTTTTTTTTTTTTGTTAGATACAAAACAGTTTTTATTAAAATAATAAAGAATATTAAGTGTTTCTTAATCAGCCGGACACCAGGTTTGTAGACAAGTTTACTCACCACTGGGTCTCGGATCTCAGATCCATTTGATGCGATACCAGGTGTAACAAGGTTGTGGCTAATGGATAGAATTTAGTCTGCCAACAACGACCACTAGGGGGAGCTCTAATGTCAACAGTAATTTAACCCTTTCAGGACCTGGCCCTCTTTTGTTTTTTCATTTTTTACTCCCCATGATCAAAAATCCATAACTTTTTTATTTTTCCATGTCCAGAGCTGTGTGACGGCTTATTTTCTGCATAACAAATTGCATTTCATAGAGATGGTATTGAATATTCCATGCCGTGTACTAGGAAGCGGGAAAAAAATTCCAAATGCAGTGAAATTGGTAAAAAAACGCATTTGTGCCGTCTTCTTGTGGGCTTGGATCTTACGGATTTCACTGTGCGCCCCAAATGACATGTCTACTTTATTCTTTGGGTCTGTGCGATTACAGGGATACCAAATTTATATAGGTTTTATAATGTTTTCATACATTTAAAAAAAATTAACCTCCTGTACAAAAATTTTTTGGGGGATTTTGCCATCTTCTGGCGCTAATAACTTTTTTTTATACTTTGGTGTACGGAGCTGTGGGTGGTGTCGTTTTTTGCGGATTTTGATGACGTTTACAATGTTATCAATTTTAGGACTGTTCGACCTTGTGATCACTTTTTATAGAATTTTTTCATTTTTTTTAAATGACAAAAAAAGTGCCATTTTCAACTTTGGGCGCGATTTTCCGTTACGGGATTAAACGCAGTGAAAAAACATTATCATATTTTGATAGATCTGGCATTTTCGGACGCGGCGATACCTAATGTGTTTATGATTTTTACTGTTTATTTATATTTATATCAGTTCTAGGGAAAGGGGGGTGATTTGAACTTTTAGGGTTTTTTATTATAATTTTTTTACTTAGTACTTTTCAGACTCCCTAGGGTACTTTAACCCTAGGTTGTCTGCACGATCCTATCTTATACTGCCATACTACAGTATGGCAGTATATGGGGATTTTACTACTCATACATTACAATGTGCTGATAGCACATTGTAATGCATGGGTTAACCCGAAGTAGCCTCGGGTCTTCGTGAGACCCGAGGTTTACCATGGCGACGGATCGCCGCTCCCCGATGACGTCACGGCGGCGGCGATCGAGGTGATATGCAGCAAAGACTTACCGCGTGAGCCCTCTCCATGCACCCGCAGCTGACCCGTGACGTGCTATTATGTTGTGTTTGGCCGCTGCTAGTTGTTACTTTTATGGAGAACCTTTAGCAGTCGTGTGAATTGCTAAGTGGTACCTCCCTTTAAATTTAAAGGGGATGTCTCAAGCTGTGACATTGTTTTCCTATTGTGCTGTTACATAATGCTAATATTCCTGGGTGTAAATGAGACCCAAATCTGTTGATCAGAGGAGAATTTTTACGTACAATTTTCCTAGAAGCCACATGGTTTGTGTAGTCTGTAACTATGGATACACATAGATCTGCACCAGAACTGTATAAAAATATCATTCCCAATTTTGTTTCTTTACTGAAAGTAGGGGATAATATTCCTATCACTGGGACCACCAATTACATGAAAGGGTGGGGGTCCTGTTTCTGCTATTGGACGGAGTAGGACCAGTCTTGTCCATCTATGGCACCTGATAACAAGTGTGGAGCTCAGCAAATTCCACTTGTCCCATAGAGCTGTAATGGGGAATGGGACCCCCACAGAATCCTACACCCCAAGTCTTACTCTCTATCCACAGGGTAAATTTTAAACAAAGGTTTGGAAAATGCAGCGCCACCACTGGCTGCGTCTGGTAGTGCGTCGCTCCTTACTGATAGAGGTGGATCTGCAGTACCACACTTGGCCTGTGACTATGTGGTGCTGTTTCATGTAGGTTCACTTTAAGGCCCTAATGTGGGTACAGTAACGACCTGTCACACGGTGTGAAAGTGAAGTGCAAATTTTATTAAAATATAAAGCTCATACAGTAAAGTCTCCCCCTCCCCCATAGTGGGTGCACATCTTCCAGTGCAAATGGCCCCCCGGCCCCTATAAGCGCTGCTGAGCCTTCTCCAGGAAGAGCGGGGCAGAGGTCACCCCAGGATGTGCACCTGGCTATGACTTGTGAAGAGTAGCTGCTCCCCAGGATGGGGGGATAACAATCTGACTGGTGGAAGTTTGATTTCTGGGACCCCTAAAAATCTCCAAAATGGGATCTTATATATTGTAATTGATGGGGCAGCAGCTGCGTCATAGCTAGCTGGGTGCTTGGTATAGCCAGTGATGGCACTTACAGACAAAGGGAGCTGAAAGATGCAAGAGCCATCTGCCCCACCAGTGCACAATCCTGGAATATACATCCATCTATCACAGTCCTGCTGCTACTAACCCCATACACAGTGGTCTGTACACTGGCCAGATATGCTGACAATTTCCCTTTAAATAAGTCTGACCTGGGTGACAATACTCCTTCCTAGCAGGCACTTATATTAGAGGGCCCCATAGCTAAGCCTGTGAGCCTATAGGGGGCGCCACAGGGCAGGAAAGGACCCGGACACCATGGTGGGGACTGCAGCTTTGTTTACAGTTCTGGAAGATGCATCTAGACGTTCCCCTTAGTGTGCAAAACCCTTTCCCGCTCTTATTAACCCTTAACACTGTAGAAATGGAGTCACTGAAGATCGCGGTAAGGCCAGGGTTCTGCCCCAGCTGCTATACAGTAAAGAGTCGGCCATCAGGGGGCCAAGGAAGGGTTAAATATATTAATATCCTCTGTGCAAGGGCCGGTGCGGTAAGCAGCCACTGCCGCCCTGGTGGATGATCCAAGGTGCACGGGGCCTAAGCTGGCGGCTTGCGGAAGGCGCCCCAGGCGTGGAAGCAGCGGGTGAAGGCGTGAGGCTCATTTCCCTTACGGACCAGGCGCAGCTTCCGAGGACGATCGGGGTCCTTGGCTCTCATGTGCTGGATGTAAACCTGGAGGGAGAAGTAAGGTAACGCTTACACTACTCTGCCACCTCTTATCCTGTAGGTCTAGGGGGCAGGTTATATGAACATGACAGGGATAGAGGGTGGATGTGTCTACAATGGATTAACCAGTAGGAGCTGCAATACCAAGTACAACCACTATACAATGATGATGCTGTGACGACACTACAGACCCCCAATAACTTGATACCTATGAAAAGGGCAGCGTCCTAGAAAACCCCTTTAATCGGAGCAGTAAAAGTTCTATATGTTTTGTACTGGAGGTTGAAGGCCACTTACCTGACATGCCTTTAAGCTGAGCTTGATTTCCACCTGGCTGGTCTGACTGCCGACCCACATGTAGACCTGGAAATAAACCAGGATAAATCATCTGGGTTCCCCAATAACCAGGACCCCCTTACTGTGTGATGTGCTGCACCCCCTCACCTCTTTGCCGTTGTCTAGCAGCATGATGTCATCATCGGCGAGATCGTCCTGACAGAAGTCCGAGCATTTCTCAGAGACGGAGAAATATCCCTTCTCATTGGAGCATCTGCGTGAAAGGGTTAAAGAAGGGGGGGGGGGGGAGAGAATCAGCACAAAATCTGGATATTATTGGTAATGGTGGCCCAGATGCTGTAGGCCACTAGCGCCCCCTAATGGCAGGCAGCCAGACAGAACATACATAGTGCAATGTGGGGCCAGGAATCCTAAGTGCCACCTGGTGGCCAGAGAAGAGAAAGACATAGTCCGATCACTTACCTGAATAACCGGGAGAACTTCATATACTCCGCGTCTTCATCATACGGTTTCTGGCCTCCGATGCCGACCCAGAAGAAATTCTCTGGTTCTTCTCCTTCATTTATCACCTGGAAAATGGAAAAATTGTAATTCCCTTCCTCATTAGAAGACCCCCGGAGTCTTCTCCCCTCCGAGCCTCGCACCTGTTTACTATACGTATCGTCAAACATGGCGTTCATGATGTCCTCGGCGAGTTTGGCCTCCTCGGGGTCCGCGGCTCTGCCCACCCAGGTGTACACAATGCCCTGGTTGTCTGTGCTCTCAAAGGGGACCTGAAAGACATGGAGAGGGGGTTCAGGAGGGAGAGTTGGGGGTCAGACTGCAGGGGGCGTCATGGCTGCCGCAGTAACTCACCTTCAGGAGGAAGCAGAATTCGGAATTCAACAGGCTGCAGTCCGTGTTGATCTGGATGACCCTGGGGGTGCAGAGGAGGATGATATGGGGTCACCAGGACATGTACTTATCCCTCTGCCTTTTGACCCTTTCCCTCCTCCATACCTGGTGCACAGCGAGCTCCCGTTCGTCCTCATTTGGTAGAGGTTCGGCTGCAGCCCCACGTCCCTCATCTTCCGTTTCCCTTTATGAATGATGAACTTTCTCTTGAAGTGAGAGAGGAACTTGGCGTTTTCTTGTTGCTGCGTCATCCGGACGACCTGAAGGAGCAGGACAGAGGGATGAGAGTGGAGAAGACGAGACGTGAAGCTGCGGGTCGGCATGGGGGGGGGGGAAGGGGGAGAGCTTACCTCCAGCTTCCCAGGGAATAGACTCTCAAACTTCTTCTGCAGGCTGAAGGTGAAGGTGAGCCAGCCCATGTTGGAGGCCTCTCTGCCCTGCCAGAAGTACACCACACACTGGAAGTCTTCTTCTGGCTGCTTCTCCTCATCGTCGTCTTCATCGTCCTCTTCGTCTCCATCGTTATTGATCTTCCTCTTCTTGCTCTGCTGCTGCTCTTCTTCTTCTTCGTGCTCTACTGGAACCCAGTACCTAATGGAATATATTGTGGATGAGGCCCTGCTGCGGTGACGCGGCCAAGAGATGGAAAGGGGATTGTTAATATTCTGGTTACCTGCATAGGAAGACGTAACAATCCTCCGTGTGGAAGTGGCCAAACTCTTCTTCAGGAAGACGCGCAAACTTCTTCCCCTCCAGGACGAATCCCTCCATCCCGTCCAGGTCTTCATTCCACTCCTCGGTGAGCTGCTCAGCCTGCGAGACAAGGCAGAGCATCACTCATCTGCATCCTGAGGCTCTCCAGCCTGCTGGGAGTTGTAGTCCCACAATTACTGCCCCGGGGGCTCACCTCTGCAGCTGGCATGGGGGGTTGGCGTGGCAGGAAGAGCGCGGTGAGGTCGGCTTTCATCTGGTCCTTCTTTTCCGCATCTTTCTTCACTTTGCCCTGGAGCCCATCGGTCTGCACCACGCTCTCTGCGTTCCGGGTATAATCCACCTTCAGGACGTCATCCCAGTTCTTAAACTTGGACTTAAACACCTAAAAGCAGAAAACAGATGAAGCTCTCTCCGGAGCAGGACATTGCTGCTCATCTGGAGCCATGTTGGTCTCTATACCTGGCACTCAGTGCCCTCCAGGTTGCGGATCACCATGGCGTGTTTGGGTCGGTGCAGCATACCGCACAGTTCTTGTCCGAGCTTCAAAGCGGCCGCTCTGACCAAGCGAGAAGACTTCCTTCCAATCCAGATGAACAGATCGGTGAGACAGTCCAGGATGTAGACAGACTTGGTGTCCAGCAAACTCTGAAGCTGCAGAATATGAAATCATTATCGTCATATCTACATGTACAGAGATACAGCTCTTATATAGAGGACGCGTCTCCTGTGTGGTGTAGTATATAGAGGACGCGTCTCCTGTGTGGTGTAGTATATAGAGGACGCGTCTCCTGTGTGGTGTAGTATATAGAGGACGCGTCTCCTGTGTGGTGTAGTATATAGAGGACGCGTCTCCTGTGTGGTGTAGTATATAGAGGACGCGTCTCCTGTGTGGTGTAGTATATAGAGGACGCGTCTCCTGTGTGGTGTAGTATATAGAGGACGCGTCTCCTGTGTGGTGTAGTATATAGAGGACGCGTCTCCTGTGTGGTGTAGTATATAGAGGACGCGTCTCCTGTGTGGTGTAGTATATAGAGGACGCGTCTCCTGTGTGGTGTAGTATATAGAGGACGCGTCTCCTGTGTGGTGTAGTATATAGAGGACGCGTCTCCTGTGTGGTGTAGTATATAGAGGACGCGTCTCCTGTGTGGTGTAGTATATAGAGGACGCGTCTCCTGTGTGGTGTAGTATATAGAGGACGCGTCTCCTGTGTGGTGTAGTATATAGAGGACGCGTCTCCTGTGTGGTGTAGTATATAGAGGACGCGTCTCCTGTGTGGTGTAGTATATAGAGGACGCGTCTCCTGTGTGGTGTAGTATATAGAGGACGCGTCTCCTGTGTGGTGTAGTATATAGAGGACGCGTCTCCTGTGTGGTGTAGTATATAGAGGACGCGTCTCCTGTGTGGTGTAGTATATAGAGGACGCGTCTCCTGTGTGGTGTAGTATATAGAGGACGCGTCTCCTGTGTGGTGTAGTATATAGAGGACGCGTCTCCTGTGTGGTGTAGTATATAGAGGACGCGTCTCCTGTGTGGTGTAGTATATAGAGGACGCGTCTCCTGTGTGGTGTAGTATATAGAGGACGCGTCTCCTGTGTGGTGTAGTATATAGAGGACGCGTCTCCTGTGTGGTGTAGTATATAGAGGACGCGTCTCCTGTGTGGTGTAGTATATAGAGGACGCGTCTCCTGTGTGGTGTAGTATATAGAGGACGCGTCTCCTGTGTGGTGTAGTATATAGAGGACGCGTCTCCTGTGTGGTGTAGTATATAGAGGACGCGTCTCCTGTGTGGTGTAGTATATAGAGGACGCGTCTCCTGTGTGGTGTAGTATATAGAGGACGCGTCTCCTGTGTGGTGTAGTATATAGAGGACGCGTCTCCTGTGTGGTGTAGTATATAGAGGACGCGTCTCCTGTGTGGTGTAGTATATAGAGGACGCGTCTCCTGTGTGGTGTAGTATATAGAGGACGCGTCTCCTGTGTGGTGTAGTATATAGAGGACGCGTCTCCTGTGTGGTGTAGTATATAGAGGACGCGTCTCCTGTGTGGTGTAGTATATAGAGGACGCGTCTCCTGTGTGGTGTAGTATATAGAGGACGCGTCTCCTGTGTGGTGTAGTATATAGAGGACGCGTCTCCTGTGTGGTGTAGTATATAGAGGACGCGTCTCCTGTGTGGTGTAGTATATAGAGGACGCGTCTCCTGTGTGGTGTAGTATATAGAGGACGCGTCTCCTGTGTGGTGTAGTATATAGAGGACGCGTCTCCTGTGTGGTGTAGTATATAGAGGACGCGTCTCCTGTGTGGTGTAGTATATAGAGGACGCGTCTCCTGTGTGGTGTAGTATATAGAGGACGCGTCTCCTGTGTGGTGTAGTATATAGAGGACGCGTCTCCTGTGTGGTGTAGTATATAGAGGACGCGTCTCCTGTGTGGTGTAGTATATAGAGGACGCGTCTCCTGTGTGGTGTAGTATATAGAGGACGCGTCTCCTGTGTGGTGTAGTATATAGAGGACGCGTCTCCTGTGTGGTGTAGTATATAGAGGACGCGTCTCCTGTGTGGTGTAGTATATAGAGGACGCGTCTCCTGTGTGGTGTAGTATATAGAGGACGCGTCTCCTGTGTGGTGTAGTATATAGAGGACGCGTCTCCTGTGTGGTGTAGTATATAGAGGACGCGTCTCCTGTGTGGTGTAGTATATAGAGGACGCGTCTCCTGTGTGGTGTAGTATATAGAGGACGCGTCTCCTGTGTGGTGTAGTATATAGAGGACGCGTCTCCTGTGTGGTGTAGTATATAGAGGACGCGTCTCCTGTGTGGTGTAGTATATAGAGGACGCGTCTCCTGTGTGGTGTAGTATATAGAGGACGCGTCTCCTGTGTGGTGTAGTATATAGAGGACGCGTCTCCTGTGTGGTGTAGTATATAGAGGACGCGTCTCCTGTGTGGTGTAGTATATAGAGGACGCGTCTCCTGTGTGGTGTAGTATATAGAGGACGCGTCTCCTGTGTGGTGTAGTATATAGAGGACGCGTCTCCTGTGTGGTGTAGTATATAGAGGACGCGTCTCCTGTGTGGTGTAGTATATAGAGGACGCGTCTCCTGTGTGGTGTAGTATATAGAGGACGCGTCTCCTGTGTGGTGTAGTATATAGAGGACGCGTCTCCTGTGTGGTGTAGTATATAGAGGACGCGTCTCCTGTGTGGTGTAGTATATAGAGGACGCGTCTCCTGTGTGGTGTAGTATATAGAGGACGCGTCTCCTGTGTGGTGTAGTATATAGAGGACGCGTCTCCTGTGTGGTGTAGTATATAGAGGACGCGTCTCCTGTGTGGTGTAGTATATAGAGGACGCGTCTCCTGTGTGGTGTAGTATATAGAGGACGCGTCTCCTGTGTGGTGTAGTATATAGAGGACGCGTCTCCTGTGTGGTGTAGTATATAGAGGACGCGTCTCCTGTGTGGTGTAGTATATAGAGGACGCGTCTCCTGTGTGGTGTAGTATATAGAGGACGCGTCTCCTGTGTGGTGTAGTATATAGAGGACGCGTCTCCTGTGTGGTGTAGTATATAGAGGACGCGTCTCCTGTGTGGTGTAGTATATAGAGGACGCGTCTCCTGTGTGGTGTAGTATATAGAGGACGCGTCTCCTGTGTGGTGTAGTATATAGAGGACGCGTCTCCTGTGTGGTGTAGTATATAGAGGACGCGTCTCCTGTGTGGTGTAGTATATAGAGGACGCGTCTCCTGTGTGGTGTATTATATAGAGGACGCGTCTCCTGTGTGGTGTAGTATATAGAGGACGCGTCTCCTGTGTGGTGTAGTATATAGAGGACGCGTCTCCTGTGTGGTGTAGTATATAGAGGACGCGTCTCCTGTGTGGTGTAGTATATAGAGGACGCGTCTCCTGTGTGGTGTAGTATATAGAGGACGCGTCTCCTGTGTGGTGTAGTATATAGAGGACGCGTCTCCTGTGTGGTGTAGTATATAGAGGACGCGTCTCCTGTGTGGTGTAGTATATAGAGGACGCGTCTCCTGTGTGGTGTAGTATATAGAGGACGCGTCTCCTGTGTGGTGTAGTATATAGAGGACGCGTCTCCTGTGTGGTGTAGTATATAGAGGACGCGTCTCCTGTGTGGTGTAGTATATAGAGGACGCGTCTCCTGTGTGGTGTAGTATATAGAGGACGCGTCTCCTGTGTGGTGTAGTATATAGAGGACGCGTCTCCTGTGTGGTGTAGTATATAGAGGACGCGTCTCCTGTGTGGTGTAGTATATAGAGGACGCGTCTCCTGTGTGGTGTAGTATATAGAGGACGCGTCTCCTGTGTGGTGTAGTATATAGAGGACGCGTCTCCTGTGTGGTGTAGTATATAGAGGACGCGTCTCCTGTGTGGTGTAGTATATAGAGGACGCGTCTCCTGTGTGGTGTAGTATATAGAGGACGCGTCTCCTGTGTGGTGTAGTATATAGAGGACGCGTCTCCTGTGTGGTGTAGTATATAGAGGACGCGTCTCCTGTGTGGTGTAGTATATAGAGGACGCGTCTCCTGTGTGGTGTAGTATATAGAGGACGCGTCTCCTGTGTGGTGTAGTATATAGAGGACGCGTCTCCTGTGTGGTGTAGTATATAGAGGACGCGTCTCCTGTGTGGTGTAGTATATAGAGGACGCGTCTCCTGTGTGGTGTAGTATATAGAGGACGCGTCTCCTGTGTGGTGTAGTATATAGAGGACGCGTCTCCTGTGTGGTGTAGTATATAGAGGACGCGTCTCCTGTGTGGTGTATTATATAGAGGACGCGTCTCCTGTGTGGTGTAGTATATAGAGGACGCGTCTCCTGTGTGGTGTAGTATATAGAGGACGCGTCTCCTGTGTGGTGTAGTATATAGAGGACGCGTCTCCTGTGTGGTGTATTATATAGAGGACGCGTCTCCTGTGTGGTGTATTATATAGAGGACGCGTCTCCTGTGTGGTGTAGTATATAGAGGACGCGTCTCCTGTGTGGTGTAGTATATAGAGGATGTGTCTCCTGTGTGGTGTAGTATAAAGTTCTCACCAGCCTTAGCTCTGGTATAAGGTCAATCTTCGGTCTCTTTTTATGTTCTACACATATCTTGTAGTTAATCTGTGGCAGCTCCAGATATCCTAGACCCAGTCCGACCTACAGGGGACAACACAGACCCTTATAAGAGGCAGAGCACAGCACCTGCTCCTATAACACAAGGCCCAGAATTACTTCACCAATGATCCATGTGCGGTGCAGATACCTTATAAAGTTTGGGGCGAGGCGGCTGGAAGTCCTCAGGTACCCATGGTTTGATCTCGTCTGGCTGTCCTCCCAACACTTCCCAGAACTCTGGGGTCTCCTGCTCCTCTGTAAGGGTTAAGATTTCCGCCTTCCCTTTCCTCTCGTTCTTGTTGATCTTCTCAGCAAACAGCCTACAAATGAATAAGAATAAAATCAGAAGAGGAGGAAAAGGAAGAAGAAGGCTCCAGTACAGATGTGCGCCCCCTGCTGGAGAAATCACCACATTATCACATGTACACATAGGTCCGGTTTTTTGAGGTCCTCCCTATAAGTGCCCCCCTACCTTATAAATCCCATTAGGCACTGACCTGGCTTTGGTAGTGTTACTGAGCGTGGCCCGGGATCCTCTCCAGATGTAGATTTCCAGCCCATGGTCCAGGAGGAACACATACCTGCAACACACAACATCAGAGGAGTGAGCGCCCACCTTTCCATGGATAACAATACTCTCCCCAACTTAGAGGCACTTACCTTGGATCCAGACAAGATCCCTTTAAAGGCACCGGCTCCAGGCGGATATTCTTCTTGCCATAAATTCTGTAGAGTCTGGAGAAGAGACATAAAATTACAACTACACATGGGCTGCACGGGACCTCGCAGCCGAGCCCCAGGGGCTGCGCAAGACAACATATGTACATGGACAGGGCTATGGAGCTATATACTGCCCTCACCTGGTGATGTACTGGGAATCCTCCACCGTATAGAAGCCGCTGGCCGATCCTCCTTCTATGTAAGAAATCTCATTCTCAAACACCTGCAGACAGGATAAAAGGGCCGGTTAGGACGAGCTCCTGCGTCATCTATCACATGATAGGATAATAATGTCGTCGCCTCTCACCTGACTGAACTCCTCGCTCTCATCCCCCATCTCCTCCCGGATGGTGCGACACTCGGCTCCCAGGTAGTTGCGCAGATTGACGGCGTGGATGGCAGAACAAGCCTTCTTATCCAGCGAGGTCTCCTGGCCGATCCAGTAATAGATCTCCCAGTGTAGGCCACCATTGTCATCCAGGAAAGTCTGCGGGACAGAAAGCAGCTCACTGCATTTATTGTGAAGATAAAGATTGTAAAGATGAAAGATATCAAATAGCATCAGGGGTCTATGTGACCTGTGACGCCCTCTACCTACCAAACCAGGTCAGGATATTGAAGAAAGAGCCAAGCTAAAATTTGTTCCTAGTGAGCACAGCGCCGCGCTGTGTAGTGTGGCTGTGCATGGTATTTTAGTTTAGGTAATCAATTTCTAAAACACAGAATAACCCTAAGATTTACTTAAAGGGGTTGTACTGATCGCACCCTTAGTGTCTGAGAAAATGGGGACTGATAAAATGAGGGCCGGATAATGGTAACAGGGTGGTGGAAAACGTCCAAGTGGAAGAAGTACAGGTGCACATCAACAACCTCTGCACCATTCACTCTATGGGCTAAGGGATACAGAAGTGAATGGACCTCAGGATGAGTGCATGCACCATTAACATTGGGGCACTTCAGGGCATTTTCCATCCCCTGTTTTTGTGATCACTGGGGGTCTTAGCAGAAGAACCCCCCAGCGATCAGACACTTATCCCCTATACACAAAATAAGGGATAAGTCTCTATAACAATGTATATACCACAGTATAACCTCACCTTCAGCACAATGTAGCAGTCCGCTTCATAAAACTTCCCATGGAAAGCCTCGTCCACCATGATGGGAATAAAGTTTTCAATCTGCCAGACAGTGACTCCTGGGATCTGTCCTACGTCTTCTGTGAAAAACTCAGAATAATCCAACTGTGGCTTCTCCAGTCCCTGATCCCAGCGCCGGGTCTTCAGATCCGTGTATTTTACATCCCCATTCTCCTGCAGCAATGACCATACATTGGGAGGGAAGCAAATAATTACCCAGATATAGACATAATATATGGCCGCACAGGTGGGAAGCCATAGGCACAATGTTCTGCTATACTATCGCCCCATATTACAGGTGCAGGATTTACATACATCTACACTTATACCTTGCAGATTGGGTGAAGCAATAACCTCAGCTCACCTGTATCTTCTTGTTCTTCTCTTGAGCCACATCTGACATCCCCTTTAACACCTGCTTGGCCTGGTCATCATTGGTGGAGTCTTTGCCCGAGTCCTTGAGTCGTCTCAGACGCATCCTCCTTGCTGATGGATCCTTTGTTGCACTTGCAGCTATAAGTTTAGACATTAATGAATACTTTACCCCTGTACCCCATTCACACCCCTAAAAAAGGTCTGTAAAACTAAGATAAAACCCTTAAGAGGACCACCTACCCCCAGCAGCGGCGGCAGCAGCAGCGGCAGAGGCCGGGGATGCCCCCGCCAGGCGTAATTGGTTCTGCAAGGAGAAGTCAATATTGTAGAACTCAGAGGTGCGGTCCGCTGGCTTGGGGGGCATCACAAGGCTGGGGTTCTCCCTTACATCCAGAACCTGGAATGACATAAAGCATGAAGGTTTATGGGTGGAGTCTACATTATTAAATGAAGACTAAAAAGACTGGAAGATGTTATAAACGATATAATATATATAAATAAGACGGACCAAGAGCAAGTAGCATGGTATGCTGAGGTCTGTGATACCTTATGCTTATAGCTGTGATACCTACCTCTAAATCCGGCAGGAAGTGGACAGCCTCCGGCAATGTCACCAAACGGTTTTTATTCAGGACCAGTTTCCGCAATTTGCTTGATCTGAATAGAACAAGTAGTTAATATTGTGGATTTATGGCTCTCTCTATGAGGAGGGTCGCGAGTTCCTCATCGGTAGCTGCGTTACCTGCACAGACTCTCAGGGATCAGCTCCAGGTTGTTGTTTGATGCCATAAATTCCTCCAGATTGCAGAGTTTGCCAATTCCGGATGGGATCCCATCAAAGTCCAGCTTGTTGGAGTTCAGGTAGAGTTTCTTCAGCTTGGATAACTTGCAGATGGCAGACTGTAACCAGAGCACAAGCAGCGAGTAAGTAAGCTAGTGACAAGCAATAACGGGGTCTTCTTAGAGTGGGGAAAATTAGAGGGGGAGTTTTTGCTTAGACAAAGAAATAACATGGATATTTAACTATTCTGGGGGCCACAGTGGTTCCAGCTAAGGTCTCCAGTCCAGCCTGAATAGAAGTTATGATGTCAGAGAGTTCACATGAGAATGTGCAGGACCTTACCGCTCAATCCAGGGACTGGATGAACCATGATATGAACATGTACACATCACTATCTGATGGGACAAGAAGCAATGGAGAGCTACTGCTGGAAGCAGGGGGCCCAAATAAAAGGGACAGGAGTTGTCTGACAATAAGTTATGGCCGACCTAATACACTATTTGACACTTCTCACAAGGTACACACCGGGAGTGAGGTCAGCTGGTTGCGAGAGAGGTTGAGAGTCTCGAGCTGAGTCCACTGGTCGATGCATAGGGACAGTTCAGAGATTTGGTTGCTGCTGAGGTTCAGGCGTTTCAAGTTGGCAAGTGTGTACAGGCACTCAGGGACCCGGGTCAGGTCATTCATGGACAGGTCGACATCTGGAAGGGATTGAAAGTTTTACAAATCAGCCGAAGAGACATCACATATCTGTCCTAGATGCTATGTGTATGCCCTAGACATCAGCCCATGCCTATTGTGAAGTGCAACTTACCTGCGAGATTAGCAAGGCCTTCCAGGGATGTAGGTAGATTGCTCTGTGTTCGTTGTGTGTTCTTCAGATGCAGCGTCTGCAGGGCGACCATTGCGGGGAGCTGCCTGTTAATAGAAGGATAGAGTAGTGGCCATTACATGATGTCACTGGGTCCTTGGTCTGAGTTCCAGGGCAGTGGCTGGCATCCTGACCTCAGCTGGGCGTGCATCAGGGCGTTGTTATTAAGGATGAGGGTCTGCAGGTGCACCAGCCTCCGCATCTGTGGGGGAAGACTGTCCAGCTTGTTGTCACTAAGATCCAGGTACAGCAGATCCGTCAGATTAATGAAGAGCTGATTGGGAATGTTGTCAATGCTGCGGAGGAGTAAGGAGAGATGTGATAGGACGTCGAGTGATGAGCTTTAAAGGGAACCGAACACCACGAATCTACTTATAAAGGTAGAACGGGTGGTAGGTGCATGTATGGAACGTGAGGATAGCCCTTTTTACAGCTAATCCTCATGCCCCGCTATCTTTTTAAAATCTTTATTGCCCTAATATGTAAATTTTCTATGTTCCTCCTACCCTGACATCTTTGACGCGCAGCTCCTCATATCTGAGCGCCCTCGTCCGTGGAGCCTGCTTTCTGCGCACGTGCAGAACGCAGGCCCGCGGCTGCATGGCCACTGCTCTGGAGCCACTGCGCATGCGCAAAACTCCAGCTTCTCGAACAGAGACGCCTAGCTACGAGGAGATGTCAGATGTAAGAGGAACAAAGAGGCACCCCAGTAGCCTCTTTAGAAAATGTATATATTAGGGCAATAAAGATTTTAAAAAGATAGCGGGATGTGAAGATTAGCTCTAAATAGGGCTATCCTCACATCCAATACATGCACCTATCACCTGTTCTACCTTTATAGGAAGGCTCGTGGTGGTAGGTTCAATTTAACTGGAGAATCCTTTTAAGTGATATATGGAGACATCTCACCTGTTATGGCTGAGGTTGAGGACCAGCATGTTCTTTGCATTTTCCAGCTCTCGTGGACACTCTGTCAGCTGGTTATAGCTGAGATCCTGCAAGGAGAAGCTTATAGTTAAGAACAGTCTGACAGCAATTATTCTCCTGGACTGATAAAGAACCGATAAAAAAAATAATTTTAGCAATATTATATAATAAATGGAGGACTTGTTGGCATCATGGTGCCTATAAATGTACTGGAAAACTGCCATCAGGTGCTTTAAAACTTCCAATCTTGTGCACCTTCCAGCCAAAAGGCATTTCCTTGCCTTTAGCAGCACTAAACTGGCTACTTGGCCTCATAAGGGGCACTAGGGGGCACTCCTCCAGCACTCTGCATCAGGGGGTTGTGCCCGGCTCTAATACCCACCAGTACGGACAGGTCATCCAGCTGAAAGATGTCATCCGGGATCCCAGAATTCTTCAGGCTGTTGGCCCGAGCCACAATAGCCTGGGAACAGAGGAAGGCAGAGATCAATCATGTACAGCGCTGTGTACCTGCGCCGTATCACAAACCCCCTCTGACTACTTACCCGCAGGCAGGGTAGCGATGACAGCTCCCCATGTAACGTGGTTAGGCTGTTGTGACTTACAGACAGATGCTCCTGTACAAGATCAACACAAAAGATTTAGACCCAACCAGTTGCTCCAAAACAACTCTGCGCCTCCATGGAAACAGACTACAAACAAATCCTTTGCAGTCAGATCCACAGTTTTTTTACATTTTGTAGGTAAAGGCATATATCTGATGCAGTGTAACGTGCAATCACCTATGGATAATTCCAGGTAGAGACAATCCAGTACATTGTCCATAGATGACAATAAACTACTAATGACTATGGAGAGGTTGTTAGTAGTAAAGGCAGATGCCCCTGATACTTGGCTGCTTCTCTATTCCTTTCTATGGGGTTGTGAATGGTAGTGATCACATGTGCAGCACCGCTCCATCCACATAGACCCCAGGGGCAC
Organism: Engystomops pustulosus; assembly: GCF_040894005.1. Taxonomy (NCBI): domain Eukaryota; kingdom Metazoa; phylum Chordata; class Amphibia; order Anura; family Leptodactylidae; genus Engystomops; species Engystomops pustulosus. The sequence goes on from NC_092418.1 coordinate 16,261,026, forward strand.
TTAGGGACCCTCATCCTCATGAATTAGTCTTGATAGGGGGTAAAGTAACGAAGACACGGGACCATCCCTCTTGATGAGTCTTTGTGGCTCCGGCTACTCCTTACCAGTTTGTGCAGGGAGGACAGCTCCTCGGGCAGGTAGCATAACCCGGTCCTGTTCAGTTTCAGCCATCGCAGGCTCGACATAGACTTCACATGTTCAGGAAAATATCCACCCTGCAAAGAAACAACATGGAAGATGTGCCGAGATTAGAATAGCCCCATTCACTGTCAGCAAGCGGAGGTTTTAGAGCCGCCCCATGTAAATTGTGAGGTTTGCACACGCCTCGTGTCTCAGATGGGTGTGAGGTTTTATTGAGGAGCTAATAACAGCTTGGAAAAACATTACAGATGACAGGGAGACACGCCAAGGAAAGCAGAGTATGAGAGGTGTAAGGCAGAGCTTCTCAGCTGTGGTAAAACTACAACTCCCATCATGCCCTGCATGAGACACTGGTGCCCATTGCAACCAATCTGAATCCTAAACCATCTACAACACAGTATATAGGCGCCTGTAGGATGTGAGTCACCGGAGCTGGACGGACACTCCTCGGAGTAGTGGAGTCGCTCATTACATGACAGTAGGATGAAGCAGAGCTGAACGAGCGCAGACACTATAAACTGATCCCTGTGACACCTGACGCTGCCTCCATTATGTGCACACGACAGGTGCTGTGTATCCATGACTGTACAGGAATGCTGCGTTACAGTGTTTCAGTTCTCCAGATTCCCACTTGGCTCACTCTTAAAGGGACGTAGTAACCTACATCGAAGCACGGTTTTTAAACCTTGTCCTTGTGTCATGCTCCTCAATATAACGTTATATTAGTTCTCACCGGATCTTCCTTTGAAGTGTGAAAATTGGGCTTGTAACAGTATACGGCGCTCTGTTTGCTCTCCACATATTGAGTATATTGGGACTGTTCACACTACAGGGATACAAGTAATTTATGTCAGGTGTGACCTGAGCCTTAAAGGGGTGACCCAGATGAAAGAGGCCACTGAATACAAGCTGAGTACAAGGGGGATGGGATCCAATTTTGGAGAATGACAAGATCCCTCCCAGTCCTTGTCCCAGGGCTCACAATCTAATCTCCTCATCACAAGCACTTAGGAAAAATTTCAAAAGAAGAAAAATATCTCAAGTATGTGAAAGGGAGGAAACCCAAACTGTGACACTGCAACGACACTGCATCCATGAGCAAGTCATCCTTGTTCATATGATTAGAGCAGAGTGAGGCCCCTCATGCATACCCTGTGGTCACCAGCTGCTGCCCTCCGTCTCCCCGGGGTGTACAAGGGGCTAAATATAATGTCTGACAGCAAGAGGAAGCGATTGCACGTCACCGGAGGAGGAAGGAGAGGACCCGAAATAACCCCAAATACATGATATATACTGTACATGCATCACTTATATATCCAGGAGAATGTATGACTATATCTGTAACTGTGTATCAGTGTGAATGTATCACTTCTGTCTGGATCTGTGTATGTAAGATTGTCCATGTATGATGTATAGATGATCTCCTGTGTATAGGTTTCTATATACACAAGTTATATATGTATCGATGTGTATGTCCATGTATGTAAGATTGTCCATGTATGATGTATAGATGATCTCCTGTGTATAGGTTTCTATATACACAAGTTATATATGTATCGATGTGTATGTCCATGTATGTAAGATTGTCCATGTATGATGTATAGGAGATCTCCTGTGTATAGGTTTCTATATACACAAGTTATATATGTATCTATGTACATGTATGTCAGATTGTCCATGTATGATGTATAGATGATCTCCTGTGTATAGGTTTCTGTATACACAAGTTATATATGTATCTATGTGTCGGTACATGTATGTAAGATTGTCCATGTATGATGTATAGGAGATCTCCTGTGTATAGGTTTCTATATACACAAGTTATATATGTATCTATGTGTCGGTACATGTATGTAAGATTGTCCATGTATGATGTATAGGAGATCTCCTGTGTATAGGTTTCTATATACACAAGTTATATATGTATCTATGTACATGTATGTAAGATTGTCCATGTGTCATGTATAGGAGATCTCCTGTGTATAGGTTTCTATATACACAAGCTATATATGTATCTATGTGTATGTCCATGTATGTAAGATTGTCCATGTATGATGTATAGGAGACGCCGTATGGGTCTGTGTGTATGAATGTTATCTCTATGAGGTATTTGTCTATAAATGTGATAGTATATATGTTACATACACACCAGTTTTTACCCTCGTTACTGTACACACACCACAAACACCCCTGATGAGACCCCCGTGCTATGCGCCCTTAGATTGCACTTTCTTGGTTGGTGTTTTGAATTTTACAAAAATTGTAACTTAATTCACAAGCAAAAGATCATAATTCAAGCATCACCTGACCCTGCGCACCCCCCTCTATCACAATATTGTAGGAGGGGAAGACATAAAGGGGCAGATGTAAGTTTTCTGGAAGGTTTTTTTTTTTTTTAAATCGCTGGCCCCGTTTTACATCAAACATCTCGTAGGATCTCATCCGCTCCATAGACAGCGACAAATACAAATCATGTTACCACCACTTCAGTCACGTGACCCCCCTGTAATGACCGCCACATGAGTCATGTGACCCTCGTAGTGGCCGCCGCGTCAGTCATGTGACCCTCGTAGTGGCCGCCGCGTCAGTCATGTGACCCTCGTAGTGGCCGCCGCGTCAGTCATGTGACCCTCGTAGTGGCCGCCGCGTCAGTCATGTGACCCTCGTAGTGGCCGCCGCGTCAGTCATGTGACCCTCGTAGTGGCCGCCGCGTCAGTCATGTGACCCTCGTAGTGGCCGCCGCGTCAGTCATGTGACCCTCGTAGTGGCCGCCGCGTCAGTCATGTGACCCTCGTAGTGGCCGCCGCGTCAGTCATGTGACCCTCGTAGTGGCCGCCGCGTCAGTCATGTGACCCTCGTAGTGGCCGCCGCGTCAGTCATGTGACCCTCGTAGTGGCCGCCGCGTCAGTCATGTGACCCTCGTAGTGGCCGCCGCGTCAGTCATGTGACCCTCGTAGTGGCCGCCGCGTCAGTCATGTGACCCTCGTAGTGGCCGCCGCGTCAGTCATGTGACCCTCGTAGTGGCCGCCGCGTCAGTCATGTGACCCTCGTAGTGGCCGCCGCGTCAGTCATGTGACCCTCGTAGTGGCCGCCGCGTCAGTCATGTGACCCTCGTAGTGGCCGCCGCGTCAGTCATGTGACCCTCGTAGTGGCCGCCGCGTCAGTCATGTGACCCTCGTAGTGGCCGCCGCGTCAGTCATGTGACCCTCGTAGTGGCCGCCGCGTCAGTCATGTGACCCCAGTAACGACCGCCATGTCAGTCATGTGACCATCGTAGTGGCCGCCACATGAGTCATGGGACCCCCGTAATGACCGCCATGACAGTCAGGTGACAAAGCTGTAACTCAATGTTGAGCGGAGAATATTAGTATACTATTAGAACAGGAGAGTAATATATGTGATATACACAGCTGTGCCCCCGCCTCTGTCTACTCCCGTACAAGGAGCTGATGGTGGCCCCCAGAGAGCCCCTCCGTGAGCCCCCGAGCTCACCTTGAAGTCATTGCCGCTCAGGTCCACCCCTCGGATGAAGGGCAGCACCCCGGTGGCCGCCATGTCCCGGGTCCAGGGAGGGTCTGTCTGGAGAGAGCAGCAGGAAGCGCACAAACCCCGCCCCCTCCGCTCACACAACCCTGTCACTGCCTGGACACACCCTAACCCGGCCGCATTCCGGCTCCGCCCCCGCCCGCTATCAATCACTGTCACCCGCCGTCAGTCATTGGACGATTGACACATCAATGAGCCAATAGGAAGCGCCAGTGTCAATTATTGACACTCAGATCTGCCCCATTTCTCATCAATAAAGTGTTACACAAAAATACAAACCCGACATGACAACTAATGACGTCCTCAGAACAAAGAACACCGATTGGACAATAGAAAATTCTATTTTGAGACGCAGTAATTTTTTTAGAAGTTGTTTTTAATAAATGGGGCACGGATTGGTTGATTATTCCTGTGTCTTCAGTGATTGGTTGTTTTTACGCACCTCCCCTTTGATTCGTTGTAGATCTTCACCTTTAGCTATGATTGGTAAGGAGGCCCCGTACTGTCACTTGTGATTGGGAGGCAGGTAGGATGGAGGCGTGTGATTGGTCAGAGCGTTCTGCGAACGGGCACCCGGACGTTGCTCGCAGAGGGAGCAGCAAAGGCCGCGGGAAGGGCCGGTGAGAATTCCGCTAGGTCACAGGGGTCTCCGGGGACTGGGGGCAGCACCGGGGCGCGGGGCTCTCTAGAGGTCACCTGCAAAAATCTCTGATTACTGTAGAACTACAAGCCCCAGCATGCCTTGTAACTGTCTACTATAGAGTCCGGTAGGCTGAGCATGCTGGGACTTGTAGTTTTATACTTACTGTATAATCTCTATAGCTTGTCTTATGCGGATACTTCTCACAGCTGAGAGTTTGTTACACTGGAATCAAGGACGGTATGAGACAAACGCATCCAGTCTCCGTCTATTTGGTAGATATGTTATAATGTATCCCAGAGGTTTGTCTGTACCGGATACAAATGTAACAAACCCTCAGCTGTGAGAAGTATAAGATTAGAACAGGTTTTCATGTGTATAACAGTTTGTGCAGCCTCCAGTACAGGGATTGTCACCCAGCTTTCCCAGAGCCCTGATAAGTAGATCTGCCTTGTAATACATACCCTGGGCCTCTTGTATATAAACTGGAGTGTGGAAAAGTGGTTGAGTATTTATTGGAATGTGTATCACCAGTCACCCAGCTTTCCCAGGAACTGACCCCCTACTCATATTGCATCACTACACAGTGAAGAATGTGGCATTGCTCCGAGACATCACTATGTGTCTTATCCCTGTACTGTGACATCACTATGTGTCTTATCCCTGTACTGTGACATCACTATGTGTCTTATCCCTGTACTGTGACATCGCTATGTGTCTTATCCCTGTACTGTGACATCGCTGTGTGTCTTATCCCTGTACTGTGACATCGCTGTGTGTCTTATCCCTGTACTGTGACATCGCTGTGTGTCTTATCCCTGTACTGTGACATCGCTGTGTGTCTTATCCCTGTACTGTGACATCGCTGTGTGTCTTATCCCTGTACTGTGACATTGCTGTGTGTATTATCCCTGTACTGTGACATCGCTGTGTGTCTTATCCCTGTACTGTGACATCGCTGTGTGTCTTATCCCTGTACTGTGACATCGCTGTGTGTCTTATCCCTGTACTGTGACATCGCTGTGTGTCTTATCCCTGTACTGTGACATCGCTGTGTGTCTTATCCCTGTACTGTGACATCGCTGTGTGTCTTATCCCTCTACTGTGACATCGCTGTGTGTCTTATCCCTCTACTGTGACATCGCTGTGTGTCTTATCCCTCTACTGTGACATCGCTGTGTGTCTTATCCCTCTACTGTGACATCGCTGTGTGTCTTATCCCTCTACTGTGACATCGCTGTGTGTCTTATCCCTCTACTGTGACATCGCTGTGTGTCTTATCCCTCTACTGTGACATCGCTGTGTGTCTTATCCCTCTACTGTGACATCGCTGTGTGTCTTATCCCTCTACTGTGACATCGCTGTGTGTCTTATCCCTCTACTGTGACATCGCTGTGTGTCTTATCCCTCTACTGTGACATCGCTGTGTGTCTTATCCCTCTACTGTGACATCGCTGTGTGTCTTATCCCTCTACTGTGACATCGCTGTGTGTCTTATCCCTCTACTGTGACATCGCTGTGTGTCTTATCCCTCTACTGTGACATCGCTGTGTGTCTTATCCCTCTACTGTGACATCGCTGTGTGTCTTATCCCTCTACTGTGACATCGCTGTGTGTCTTATCCCTCTACTGTGACATCGCTGTGTGTCTTATCCCTCTACTGTGACATCGCTGTGTGTCTTATCCCTCTACTGTGACATCGCTGTGTGTCTTATCCCTCTACTGTGACATCGCTGTGTGTCTTATCCCTCTACTGTGACATCGCTGTGTGTCTTATCCCTCTACTGTGACATCGCTGTGTGTCTTATCCCTCTACTGTGACATCGCTGTGTGTCTTATCCCTCTACTGTGACATCGCTGTGTGTCTTATCCCTCTACTGTGACATCGCTGTGTGTCTTATCCCCTGTACTGTGACATCGCTGTGTGTCTTATCCCCTGTACTGTGATGTTACTGTACTATAGGGGACGGGGTCAGTACGTAGTGATGACATCAGGACGCTGGATATATTGTGGATGTGATGTGTCCTCTCTTCCCTCTCGCAGGGTTATTATGGCTGAAATGCAGCTTCAGAAAAAGGGGAAGAAGTCGGACAATGGTATCGGCAGTGTGGTGGATTTCCTATTGGCCAATGCCAGGCTGGTGCTGGGTGTCGGGGGAGCGGCTATGCTGGGCATTGCTACCCTGGCAGTGAAACGGGTGAGGATCAGGGACTTTATTCATTGCACAGTGTTGGAAGGTGCTTTTTCAGTTGCAGCTTTATGTGTGACCGGAGCGTAAGACTAACTATAACTCCATCATTATAAGTAGATTGTGTCACCCAAATGTGTCAGGGGCCCTTTTAGGACACAGCTCGTGGTTGTGACATATTCTGTTCCTGCTGTTTTGTAGCTCATTGACCGAGCAGCGGCGCCTCCAGACGAGAAGGACGCGGACGGGAAAGTAGAGCAGAAATCCCTCGAAGAAAGCTGGAAGGAAGCCGTTCTGCTGAAGGCCTCCCCGAAACTTGTGCGAAAAGCAAAACGCTCCGACCTGAGCACCGCGCTCCCGGCCCCCGAGCCCCGGCTGCTCACAGGTCAGCACAGGAGGCCACATTATCACATGATGTCTGATCATTTCAACTCCAATCACATCCAAAGCTCTGTTGTTCTCGCAGCTTTAGATGTGATTAGAGTAGATAATCGGTAACGTAATAATGAAGCTGGGGGGGGGGAGTAAATTCTCGAAGGTGCTGAGTGTCATGAACTTGTTATATTTTTATTCTCCCGCTCACAGATGTTGCAGAGTCGAGCAGGACCCCCGAGGAGCCCCCTAGTGAGAAGCCCCCCCTGTGCAGGACCCTGCAGGAGACGCTGCTACACTACTACTCCCAGGAAGCAGTGGTGCCCGATGCCGAGGTGCAGGTGGTGAAGCAGCTGGTACTGGACATCATGGCGGAGCTGCAGGACTTTCTGAAGGCCAAACACCCCCAAATGCCTTTCTGTGCCCTTCAGTTGGGGGGCTCCCTGGGCGGGGGGCTTCCCGTTACCAGTTTGGACACTGCTTATGCATTACTGCCCTTGATTCTGGAGCCGCATCTCTGGACCTTTGTGCCGGGGGAGGAGACGATTCTTAGTGACCCTCAGTTTTGGATGATTAAGAGGGATAATCTGGAGTACACAGCGCGGGGGAGCAGCCCCTGGGACCGCTTCATGTTGGGGGGCTACCTCTCTACCAGGATGGTGGTGGAGTCCTTACACAAGACCATCACAGCGTCTATCAACTGGCCGGCCATCGGGACCGTCCTGGAGTGCAGCATTCGGCCGGTTATTGCCCCCGATGACCTCAGACTGGAGGTCATCCACCAGGACTTCACCCTGACCATCAACGTCCTCCTGGTGGCCAAGGCCAACGACGCCGTCCTGCTGGCGTATCCCGACTCCACCGCCCCAGCCGAAAACCTCTGGAGGCGGAGCTACTACCGTGAGGAGGTCCTCCGTCTCCAGGACCTGGACAGCGCTGATTCTGGAGTCCGGCAGAAGTGTCTACACATCCTAAAAAGCATCTGCCGCCAGCGACCCGGACTCAGCCACTTATCACCAACCCACTTACGACACGTCCTCCTACACCTCACTAACGAGGAATCCGATTGGTCCGAGTCCGCCGTAGGCGACCGTTTCCTGCAGCTCATAGAGTCAGTCATCGGATATCTGGCTATCGGGACCCTCCCCTGCTATTTTAACGGAAAAGTCAACTTATTCTCTCACCTGACGGAGGAGGAGATCGATCAGGTCGGATACGCATTGTATCAGATCTTTTCCGATCCTAAATCCTTGCTGGTAAAGTGAGGTCACTGTGACTTTAAGACGTGCACCACGGAGTCGGGAGAATGTCCTGCTGAACGGCATAAGTTCTATGAGATCTCTGCTTGCTGTTTGTGAATGGAATCATCAATGGAAGAAAACCTGTCCTGCTCTGATACATTGTAACAAATAACCATAGGACGGAACATGAACAGGACATTTTGTTCCGTTTTCTGAAAGCAGAATTTTCTATTATACTGTGATTTAAGCTTTACCTGCATATGCAGATCTCCAACTCCTCTACCTGCTGCCTTTCCATTCATCTCCTGTGCCAGAGTTATAGGAAACCGGATCAGTAGGGAGCGGAGCTGCGCACATGGACGCTCATCTTACCACAGTGTATAAGGAATTGCAGTAAGACTATAAATGGTGCTGTACCTTTAAAATTCTGATCGGCGTGCGATTACTCAGCCTGTCAGGCAATGCCTGCTGGGAATTGTAGTCCTAACATGACGTGATGTGTGTGTATATAGGTAATTGCTGCTATAGTGTGTTGAAAATCCTAATATAGTGATATATTACTAGACCCAGAGGTGAGAGGCCACCACTGGGGGCGCCGCTGATCATCTCTTACATGGATTTTTTTTTAAATTTGCATAAAAATATTATTTCCTATGTGTTTTGCACTAATCCGGGGTACAGAGGGGTTTACTGGTTTCTTTACTAATTCACATCACATTGCTTTCTCTCTGGGAAAGCTGGGTGACAACCAATATGGCTGCCCTTGCTGTTTCCAAAATATTTGGCACTGTCTGATATCTTCTTTACGTTTTTAAGGATTGTGGGATTATCCGTGAGGGTTTGGCGTTGGCGGCCATGTTGGATGTCACTCTGCTTTGCTGGAAACTGACCTATCACTGGAATACGGGGACTAGTTTTGGGTTAAAGGGGTCACCCTGTACTGGATAAGCTCACAATACGGCCGCCCTGTGGGTGCAGGATATGAAGTTGCACAGTTATTATAAGCCATATATTATAACGGTCTCGTCTACTCAGTATTCATTATTGGCCGATCAACAATGGATTGATCTATAGACTTGCATTCCATATTAAAAAGAGTCTACAGTCTAGAAAAACCTGATTTATAAAGCCGAATAAGAGGAGGATATCGGTGAATCTGTGATAGATTTCTTGGGTCTTAGGATTCTCTTTACCTCTGGCTGCTGTAGTAATCAGATTTCTTTATAATAGTTGATCTCCAGCTGCCCTGCACTACTACTCCCAGCACTGACTATGCACTAAGCACATGAACTTGCACGCGGTATGGAGTATAGCGGGGGTACATGTACAGACTATGGCACTTCTTTAAATTTTTTTTTATTTTTTTTTTATGCCCCCTCTGTATAGATTAACCCCTGAGGTCCCTGTTTATATCAATGGAGCAGCAGTATTTCAGATTATACTGATCTATATCATGCATTGTATACACAACTCCGATCCAGAGCTGCAAAGCTTCACCTCTATCCTCTAGTCACATCCAAAGCTGCAGATTTTCTTGTCGCTCTGTTTTATATAGATCTGATTGTAAATAGAAAGTGAGAGAATTCTGAATGCAGCTTTGGATGTGAATAGAGGAAAACATCAGAATTATTGCGATGGGTTTGGAGACTATATGTTATAGCCGCATGGGTTAAAGCAGGTTTCTACCCATCGTAACGTGTGAGGAGTTGTAGTTACATCAAGGCTGGAGGCTCTACCTGAACTCTCTAGTTAAAACTAATTTCAGTTCCCGAATTTCATTCCATTTATTTGCATCCTGTGTGCCAAACTTGGAGTATTGTCCCCTAAAAGTTAAGGAAATCCCTTGTCATCCTCTTGTTTCTGGGAAAGCTGGGTGATTACCAGTATGGTCGCTTAAGTGCCATTTCTATCTGACCTTCCGCTACAAAGTTAAAGGGGTTCTCCAGTATATTCTCTACCCTTCTATCTGTATCAGATCTGCAGGGTTCTTACACAGTCTTGCATTCAGGTGATTGCTGCGGTCTCTTCCCTTCATACCATATACAGAGACGTACATTGTATGGTGGCCGTCCTTGGTATTACAGCTGAGATCCACTCACTCGAATGGGAGTAGCTGCAGAATGGCCCTTTAAATGACGGCCATATTGGTTGTCACCCGCCTTCTCCAGGAGCAGAATCTGCTTGGCAGATAAGTATACAGCGAGGATTCATGGGGGATCTTTATTTTTAAATTTGGGGTAAAAAAAAATGCTACTTATTGTATATAAGAGGTGGTGATCATGTGGGTGCCGCCATATTACTTTGCACTTACCTTCTATAGATAACACCTGTGTGTGTGTACTGGGGTGACCTCCCCACTGGGGGGTAATGACGCCTCTGTTGCTGCTTTCGATAATTGTGAATTTTGCTGCTTAAAATCCTATTTTTAAATGGAAATTGTGATAATAAAGATTCTTTCTGGATTCCAGTGTGTGGAGGATTTGTGAATACATGGAAGGATACAATGTATCAGTGTAAAGGTTCTGTGTGTCTATTGTGTACAGGAATAGCGCCGCTATAGATAGGAGCGCAGCTGCAGGACTCAAGGAGACTGACAGATCCTCAGCTCTGGGGAAGAAAAGGCTTGGAATCAGTATTTAGGTGCACTGTGGGCGTGGCCACACATTTTGGTGCATTCTGTCGCCCACATTACATCAGTTTTCATTATATGAGACTTATAGCCGGCGCAGGTGCTTCGGGTTCTGTAGTGGGGCCAGGATTTTTGGCTGTATAGTGTGTGTGTGTGTAATATATATATATATATATTACACTATAATAATATATAATCCAGCCATATCACAGCTGCAAACTCTGTCCTAGCTGCAGTGCTGTAAGTTATCTGACCACAGTTGGGACAAAGAGTCGGGTGGAAATTTACATCAGTATTACAGATACATTGTAGATTTCTGAATATGACTTTACAAGAGGAATATTAGTTATTGCAATTTCACACACCTATTAAGCTTCAATCTTTGTTTTCCTGCAGCCACCACTAGGGGGAGCTTAGTGCACACAGTGTGTACAGGTTCCTTATTATATTCAATATACACATGTATGTACACTCTGAGCTTCTAATAGAAAAAAAAAACTGGTTAAAAACAGAATCACAGCTCGAAATGCTATATTTTATATTGTGACAAGAGCTTAGACTGTGGTGGGGAGAAGGGTGGGGTGATGAACAACTGGCCCAGAATAAAGTTATTTTAGGATTCAGACTGTAGAACAACAGTGGGATCTCCGGGCAGATCTGATGCTGGCAGCCTTCCAACTCGCGCCACTTCAGCCAAGATCTGGGCAGCGTCCGGTCTCCACAACATTGTACAAACATCTAAAATCTCTATATTTGTCCATCGGCTGAGAATGTTCAGTGTTCTTTGTAATCGCGCACCAGGAGAACTATTCTAGAATGATGAAAGATTTATGTTCAAAGTACAGTGGGGATTCGTATCTGATACAGAGCTCCAAATCCCCTGCAGGGATGTAACATTAAACAATAAAGCGAGAATTAGACTCACCGGTAATTCGTTTTCCATCTAGTCCACCATGACGGCCCACCTGGAGGATTACCCCTTGACCTCTGCAGGGACAGGAAGAAGAGAGGTTAAATGTCCCTCCCCCTGCATCCCTCGCCAGTGTTCTACCAAATAATTACACCAATGGAAGGATGCAAGAGGTTTTATTAGCATGTTACTCCACATACAATAAAAACCATATAATAACATTTGTAAGGGTTGGGAAAAAATTCCAGGCCGTCATGGTGGACTAGATGGAAAACGAATTACCGGTGAGTCTAATTCTCGCTTTCCATGACGGCCCACCTGGAGATGTACCAGATAACAAAAAAGGAATTTTTTAGGGAGGGACTACTGTTTGTAGAACTTTTCTACCGAATGCCAAGTCCTTGGCAGAATGTAAGTCCAGTCTGTAGTGCTTCGCAAAGGTTGTGGAACTGGACCAGGTTGCGGCTTTACAGATTTGGTCCAGGGAGGCTCCTGCTCGCTCTGCCCAGGAAGTGGCTACTGCCCTGGTAGAATGGGCCTTGAGGATCGTAGGAGCTTCTAAGTTCTGGATAGTATAACAGTCCCTGATAGTCTGTTTAATCCAGCGGGCGATGGTGATCTTTGACGCCTTTTTCCCTCTGTTCTTGCCCTGGAACTGAAGAAACAAGTTTGAGTCTTTCCGCCAGTTATTAGTTATTTCGAGATAGTGTAGCACTATTCTTCTCACATCTAAGGTATGCCATCTAGCTTCTCCCGAAGTTTTTGGTTTTTGGCAAAAGGAGGGGAGAATAATTTCCTGGTTACGATGGAAATCTGTTGTTACTTTGGGCAGGAAATTTGGATCAAGCATCAAGGATATTCTATCGTCTGTAATTTTTAGGTAAGGTTCATTAATGGAGAGTGCTTGGATTTCTCCTAACCTTCTGGCTGTTGTTATGGCAACAAGGAAGGCGGTTTTTTAGGTGATATTTTTTATGCTTGCGTCCTCTAGAGGCTCGAAAGGGCCCTGTATAAGGCCATTCAGGACTATTGATAAGTCCCAGGGAGGGGTCCTGACAGGACATTTAGGACTTAGTCTAGTGGATGCTTTAAGGAACCGTCTTACCCACCTATGGTCAGCCAGAGAGACATCGAAAAAGACGCAGAGGGCTGAGACTTGGACCTTTAGCGTGCTGGTCTTTAGGCCTTTGGTCAACCCGGCTTGAAGAAACTCTAGTATCTGCTGTATGTTAGGGGAAGACAGATTAGGAATTTCAGGATGGCAAAAGGATACAAATCTTTTCCAGATTTTATGGTAGATTGCTGAAGTAACCGGCTTCCTACTTGCCTGTAATGTTGCAATGACTTCTTCTGAGAGACCTTTAGCCTTCAGCATCTGTTTCTCAGGATCCAGGCTGATAGATGGAGTGATTCTGGATTGGGATGATGAACAGACCCCTGATATAGGAGATCCTTCCTTTGAGGGAGAATAACTGGTTCTTCCAGTGCCAAATTCTTCAGTGCTGGGAACCAGCTTCTTTTTGGCCAGAAGGGAACCATCAAGATAATCTTGAGGTCTTCTTGTCTTATTTTTTGCACCGTCCTTGAGATCAGAGGAAGTGGAGGGAAGGCATAGGCTAGTCTTGAGTGCCAACTGTGGCAGAAGGCATCTAGAAGGTAGTCTGGGGTATTCTTCTGTAGGGAGAAGTAATGGTCTGCTTTCTTGTTTTCTCTGGTGGCAAATAGATCTATTTGTGGTATTCCCCATTTTTGGGTTAGATGGGAGAAAAGTTCCTTGTTTAGGCACCACTCGTGGGGATCCAGGGTGTATCGGCTCAGGAAATCTGCCTCTTTGTTTTCTGACCCCTTCAGATGGACTGCCGTCAGAGAGAGGACATTTTCTTCTGCCCAGAGAAAGATCTTTTTTGATATTCTCTGGAGAGATGCGGACTGTGTGCCCCCCTGGCGTTTTAGATAGGCGACTGTGGTCGTGTTGTCTGATAATATTTTTAGGTTTTTGCCTTGTAGTTGATCCGAGCAGGCCTTCAGGGTTTCCCAGACTGCCTTCAGTTCTTTGTAATTTGATGATCTGTTTATCTCTGACTGGGACCACTGACCTTGAACCAGTTTTCCTGGAAGCTTTGCTCCCCAACCTGTCTTGCTTGCATCTGTTAAGATGGATGTTACTGGCCAATTGCTCCATTTTAGGCCCCTGGAGAGATTTTCCACTGCTTTCCACCAATTTAGCGAATTTTTTACCCATAGGGGAATGTTGGTTTTCCTTTCTAGATGGTTTAGATTCTTGTCCCAGGATGAAAGAATCCAATTCTGAAGATCTCTCGTGTGATTCTGAGCCCAGGGAACACCAGCTATACAGGACGTGAGAAGGCCCAGGAGTTTCATAGCCTCTCGGATTGAGCACTTCTGTCTGCTTTGGAACAGTGATACCTGTAAGGTAAGATTCTTGATCTTCTCTTCTGGAAGAAGAGAGTGTTGATGTACTGAGTCCAGCAATATTCCCAGAAATTTTTGCTTGGTACTTGGTTGGAGATTTGATTTTTCGAAATTTATAATCCAACCTAGGTTTTTTAGGATTGCTAATGTCGTGTCTCTCTGGGATAACAGAATTTCTTCTGAGCTGGAGACTAGAAGAAGATCGTCTAAGTAGGGAATCAGTAGTATGTTCTTTTGTCTTAGTACTGCTACCACCTCTGCCATAATTTTTGTGAACAGTCTGGGAGCTGAGGAGATCCCGAATGGTAGAGCTCTGAATTGGAAGTGTCTTACCTGGTTTTCTGGGGACCGGATGGCAAACCTCAGGAATCTTTGAGAGATGGGATGGATTGGGACGTGGTAATACGCGTCTTTTAAGTCTATAGTGCATAGAGCTGCCCCCTTGGGAATTAATGGTGTTGTGGATTTTAGGGACTCCATCTTGAATCTTCTGTATCTGATATGGGTATTTAGATTCCTTAAATTTATGATCATCCTGTAGGCTCCGTTCGGTTTCTGAACTAAGAAGAGGGGAGAGTAGAACCCTTTCCTTTGATGGTGGGGAGGTACAGGAGAAATGACATTTTTGAGTAGAAGAGATTGAACCTCTTCCCACATGAGCAGAAGCATTTGTTGAGAGGATGTCTTTGTCACAAATGTTTGAGGGGGCGGGGTATCCAACTCGATCTTGTAGCCGTCGCGAATGACTTGTAGAATCCAGGTATTTTTTATGCTTTGCTCCCATTGAGAGGGGAAAAGAGCTAGTCTTCTGGCGTCATTGTTTTCTGGCAGGGTTGGGCTGGGTAGTCTGGAAGGAACTATAACCTCTACCTCTACCTCCTTTTGTGTAGCTCCATCTACCTTGTTTTCCTTTCCCACGATAGGATGGAACTTTGTCGCGGGAATCACGAAAGGAATGCCTCTTCTGTCTAGGTTCTGGAAAGCCTTTTTTCCTATCTGCGGCTTTCTCCAAGATTGTGTCCAGTTCTGGACCAAATAAGAACTCGCCGGTAAAGGGTATGCCACATAAGTTAGATTTAGATCGGAAGTCTCCTGACCACTGCTTGAGCCAGAGGGCTCTACGGGCAACGTTAGAGAGCGCTCCTTCTTTGGCAGAAAATCTGACGCATTCCCCTGATGCGTCCGCGATGAAGGTGGTTGCTAATTTTAGCAGTGGGAGAGACTCCAGAAGCTTCTCTCTCGAGGTTCCGCTAATAATCTGGTTCTCTAACCCGTTTAGCCAGCAGGTCATTGTTCTGGCGATAGATGTAGTTGCAACATTTGCCTTCAAGTTTAGCATTGCCGACTCCCAGGTTTTCTTTAAGACACTATCAGATTTGCGATCCATGGGGTCTTTAAGTTGGGTCGCATCCTCGAAGGGGAGGTCGGTCTTTTTAACCATCTTTGTAACCTGGATATCCACTTTTGGGATTGAATTCCAGTATTTTGATTTCTCCTCGTCGAACACGAGCCTATTCCTGAAATCTCTGGCCACTGATAGTCGTTTTTCTGGATCTTTCCACTCTTCCCGGATAAGGTCCTCCAGCACATTATTGACTGGAAAAACCCTCTTCTTTTTTGCTTTTAAGCAACCAAAGAGTTCGTCCTGTACGGACTTTATTTCCACCGGATCTTCAATGTTTAGTGTTTCTCGGACCGCCTTTAGTAAGGTGTCCAGGTTATCCATAGAGAAAAGGAATCTAGTGTCATTTTTTTTGTTCCTGGCTGTCTTGCTGTTCTTCCTCACCGCCTTGGTAGGAACAGGAAGCCCTGTCAGGGTCTGAATCCATCTCCTCCAGATTAGGTTCAGAGGGTTTGAACCTTTTAGGAGGAATTCCTTCAGAAAAGAGGGATGCAACTGTACTCTTTACTTCAGATTTGAACATGGATCTCATCTCGTCCATGAAGGACGCTTTTTCCTCCCGCATTATGCTGTCAAGGCAGTCTCTGCATAGCGGTTTTTTATAAGATTCTGGGAGTTTATTAAAACACATGTTGCATCTACGAGATGGAAGGGTCTTAGTCTTTGACTTGTCTTCCTTCTTTTCCTCTTTTTTATCCTCTTTCTTTTCTTTATCTTTCCTCTCCTGAGAGTGAGAAGAAAAGACACGAGGAAGCATAGGGGATGTATATATATATACAGGGCCCCCCCTCCACGTTCCACCCTCCAGACCCCCTTACTTACAGATGTCTGAGGAAGGGGGACTGGGTCCATACTGCCTGTGGATAAGGGAGGAGGTAGAGGTGTAAGTGGAGCGGTGATAAGAATAAACAATCTGCCATCATGCGTTTCACTAACCTGCGCCTGTGACACACTCAGATTTGCAAAAAAACCACCTGCAATCGTCTCAGAAGCAAGAGAGGTCTCTAGTAGACTCTCTGCCTTTTAAACTCACCGCTCCACGCTCCTGACTCCCGAACGCCAATGACGTGAAAGGGTCGCGTCACTTCCGGTGCGACGCGCGGACCGGAAGTCGTCATCCAGCCCAGTGGAACGCAAAACCGGAAGTCGTCATCACAAAACCGGAAGTCGTCATCGGGTTGGTGGAACGCAGCCGCGTTTCACCCGGGAGCCGGAACATGTGGTGCTGCCGTAGATCGTCGCAGGACCGCAGGGATTGCACCAAATACCTCCCCATGATGACAGCCAGGAAGGAGATCGATCGAGGCCCGGGGAGGAGAGGATCTTAGTACCAGGTACCGCGCCTCTTAAAGGCATCCCCCTCCACTCCCACCCCCCTAAGGAGATGAGAAGGAGAGAGACCCTCTCTTCCCCCTGCCTGTGTAGGGACAGGAAGAACACTGGCGAGGGATGCAGGGGGAGGGACATTTAACCTCTCTTCTTCCTGTCCCTGCAGAGGTCAAGGGGTAATCCTCCAGGTGGGCCGTCATGGAAAACTGTGATTTGCAGCCACCACTAGAGGGAGCTCAGGAGTTTACCAAAGACAGTATAGTCTGATGAAGTGTGGAGTGAACTGCCCTAGTGGTGACTGTACTAGGAGACATATTTTTTTTATAAATTACTCGTCTAAGCAGAGGATTTGGAGCTCTGTATCAGAAAACAGCTGTGACTGCTATACAACTATACTAGGAAATCTAGAATTCCACAAACTGTGTATCCATTTACATTAAAGCAACACAATCACTGTATGAGCAGAGTCCGTCATCGCCTGATACTGTAGCGCAACTCTGCTATGGGAGCAGCACTCGTTACAGTGTGTCAGCTAACCCAGATCAGAACAGAATTGTTTTTATTCACTCACTGCAAGCAGTTATATTGACCACTTGCAGAACTTCTTGAAACATAAACACAATCCAGATAATTTTTCTGAGTTTTATTTAAACAATATACCGAACAAAAGCCGCGCAAAAAGCGGTGTATGGTGATAACTCCGCCTTCAACGTGGACTGAAGATGACAGGGGGAGGTGAAGCGGCTAAATAAAATGTATTAAAATAATAAAACAAGTTTCTTTGTAATGTTTGGTTGTTTCTCTGTTCTATCTGTTTCTCGGAAAGTTGGGTGATTACCAACATGTCTGCCTTAAAGGCTTTACTATTGTAAGGAAAGCTGGGTGGTGACATGTGGATATTTCTCATATAGGTAGGAATGCTATTCAGGAATTCTGGAAAGCTGGGTGGTGACATGGATATTTCTAATATAGGTAGGAATGCTATTCAAGTATTCTGGAAAGCTGGGTGGGAACAGCAATGGGAACCAACACCTATACTGGCAGCCATATTGATAGTCACCCATCTTTCCCCCCCAATCAGAACGGAGAAATGGATAAACAGAATGTGTGCTAGTGCTATTAGAGGAGTATTGTTAGACTTGTACTTATAAATGGATGATATGAATAACCCTTTGTAAGTGAAGTCCTATTAAGGGGTTAATAAATGGGCGTCCATTGTTCAGGACTAGAGATGAGCGGACCCGATGGTCGGGTTCGGCTGCCCGCGCCGCTTATCTCTTGCTTGGGAGGACCTGTGCCCCCTGATATGTACAGACGCTGTGTAATACTACATTTCCCCTATGGGGGGTGCTGTAGAGAAATAAAACATTCCAGGTTTTCCAAGATTCTACTTGATCACTGGGGATCGCAGTGTGTGATCTCCTCCAATAACACGAGAGGAAGCTGTCAGGGTATGTGACAGCAGAGAATGGACAAGGGCTCGCACAACAGGTTTTACTCTCTCTTTACCCCTGTTATCGAGGGTGTTGGTTACTTTTGGAGACTTTCCACATGTCAGTCAGTGGGGTCCAAGTACTATGGCATCCATTAATTCCTAAAAATAATGGTCCAGAAGTGATCAGAGACTTTTTATAAGCCTGTACATCACTTTCTCTCTCTATAGACCATAAAGGGAACCTGTCAGCAGTAATGGCCATACAGACTACAGCCAGTGTTTGGTATTGTCCCTGGAGAGATGTGTAATCAGACCTCACACTGCTGTGCTCTGTGCTCTCTGCAGCCAGTGTTCGGTATCGTCCCTGGAGAGATGTGGAATCAGAGTTTTGTGTATGATTTTTAGCAGCAGCAGGACTGGATTTACTTTACGGTCCTCACACTGCTGTGCTCTTAGCTCTCTGCATTGCTCCGCCTAAAAGCTGTAGTAGTCTTTTGGCTGGAGCTTTTACGCAAAGCAGGGGTCAGGGGCTGTGGAGCTGCGGAATGCAGAGAGCTGGAAGCACAGCAGTGTGAGGATACACCCCCCAGTACACTGCGGACTTTCTGTGTAACATCTATATAACAGATATAAAAGGAGGCAGTCAGGACAGGGACATCCTCATCTGTTCTGGGGGCAGCTGGTCCTGTTGTGTCCGGGCTGGTGACAGATACCACAAGTCCGCTGCTTTTTGGCTGTTGGTCCTCGGTCTGAAGAGTTATAGTCGGATCGTTTGCTTTTTGTGCCGGGACCACGTTGCGCTGTGGGGCCTCCTCCAAATGAGGTTGGAAAGTCACCGGATCCTCCTGGAAGAGAAACGCAAGAGGTTAAAAGGAGAAGCCTGTATAGAATTGTCCCATCCTGCTATCTGTACACTCAGAGGCGGAGCTAAGAGCAGGTTAGACAGTCCCTCGCTGGACCGCCCTTAGATTAGCATATCCCCCGCACTCCCTTACCTGGTGGTATGTTCTCATCTGCCCATTGGAAGAAGCCGCATTGCTGCTCCCGGGGTTTGGAGCACGTGTGAAACTGTCGTCCCTTATTGGCGCCATCCTTCTGCACCGTACGTGTGACGGCGGGCTGGTTGCACATACAAGTGGCTTGACCTTCAGCCCCCATGTCTCCGCTTCCAGTCCTGAACCCTACAGATTCCCGTGGATTAGTGAATGAATTAGATGGTCGTCCTCCAGAGTTCTGCAGGGGCGGGGCACTGTCGCTAGCTCCACCCTCCTGATCCGCCCACAAAAAGAAGTTGCAATTTCCTCCGTTGCATTTATAAAAGGGGCGCCCCTGGTTGGGCCCCTCCTTGCGTACAGTCAGCTGCACGGCGTTGGTGCCGCAATTGCAGACCACCTCATTATTCTCAGAGCTGGCCGCTCTGGGTACCGGGACAGCAGGAGTCACAAGTTTTGGGGCCTTCTCCTTCTTTGCCGGGGGCTGGCGGCTTTGCCCGCCTCTGGAGTTGCCCATACGGTTGTTGGATTGGTTTACATGCAGGTGGTTCCCCTCCCTGGGCCCGGATTGAGGGGCCGCCCTGTTGCCTCCTTGCAGGTACTTGAGATCCAGCACTTCTCGAAGGGTCTCATCACAGCCCCCGATGCACCCCACAAACTCTAGAGGCATCAGTGGGGGCACGCTGCCGCGCTTAAACTTGAACTTGAGCCTAAAGAAGAAGGATTACATATGAGCCTGTAATCCCAACACTGATACACTGTAACAAAATTCAGGTGTGTAAGGTCAAATATAGCTGTATAATGCATAAAATGGGGCAGCTCACTTGTGCACAGGATGGGGTCTGCAGACGTCACACACGCTCTCGTCCCGTGACACCTCCAAGACCGAACTAGGGAACCAGATTGACGTTTTACAGCTGGGGTACCCCAAGCACGAAATGTAGAACCTGAATGGAGAGAAATGCAGTTATAGTTCAGGCAGGTGAAGGTGTATGTGCTGTCCCTGCTGTGGAAGATGCTGCACACCAGGAATCCTTATATCTGCGGATCCTATCTAGGTGGGGGGCTCTTTGTGGGGTCATATATCTAAATCTGAGCCAATCAGATCCATTCTAGTTCTCCCCAGCCCACTTCCGTACATGCATAGAACCAATGAAGAGGAGGCAACTGCTCCCCTTCCTCTATGACTACGACAACAGCTCAATCCTTCATAACTCAACGATTCATATGCAGGAAAGAGGAGGTTTGGGCCTGCAGGAGGAAGAGAAATACTACAACACTGAGCCACTCACTAGGCAAGGAAAGTACAGGGGGCACAGCAATCAACTTTATCAGTGCTGTCTCTCCGTTTTAGAAGCCGAGCCCCACTTATAATATCACGTGAGATACCACTATAACAGAGTAACGTACCCTCCATCTCTCTTAGTTTTCAGGACCATATCCCGGTTGCATTGGGGACATTTCCGTACAGGCAGCGGCGTTTCCGCGTAAATCTCCTGTGCATCCACTGGTTGTGCAGCCTGTCCGAAATACTGAGACAGCGCCTCGTCCAGCCTGCAGAGGGCGACACGTCATGAATAAGTGACGAGTATCCTTACCCCTGTTATACATATGGTGGCGAATAGAGGACTACTCACTTGGTGGCCTTGGCTGCCGCTTCTATGAAGACCTGCTTGTATTTCTGCACCTGCTGTCTCAAGACGGTGAACTTGTCCTTTCTGCCTTCGCAGATCAGTTTGAGGTCGGCCTCTAGTTCAGCACGAAGGTCAGGCTTGGACATCTCAAAGCCCATAGAGTCGTACCCTGTAGGGACGGCCTCATAGGATCAGAAATGCATCCAAAAATCAAGACCATGGCACTGAGATACCTACACAGGTTCCTCACCTTCCACCAGCCCCATCCCCAGCTCTCCTGGGAGGAACCTCTGCTCCGGCGTGAGACCCACATACATGCGGGATTTAATGGTTTCTATGTGCTCGGCGTGAGTGGCGTCTGTCCCTGCAGGAGACGATAAGGACATAGAAGGGTTAAAGGGTTTATAATGGCAGATATCACGCGCAGGGGCAGGATATTCCGGGATCTTACCGATTCCATGTTTTTCCATCAAGGAGATGAGATCTGCCTCTGTAAGAAGCTGCGGAGGACTGGTCTCTCCATCCACCATCTCCACCGTGGTGGGCTGAAACCTCGAGCTCATCTCATAGACTGGGATAACCTGAAGGAGTAGCCAGAAACAGTGAAACGTATCCACTGGGGGGCACTACCCGTTACTGCTTCAGTACTTCTGGGTGCTATATTTAAAGGGGCTCCCAGCTTACTGATATTGAAGGCCTATCCATTGGATAAGTCATCAATATCCGATCAGGGAGCGTCTGACACTGAAATGGGAACACAGTACGGCCATGGAACCCAATCATTCTGATACTGATGAGCTGTACCATGGGTCAGTCATCAAGACCAAGAAGTTGGAAACCCCCTTTAAAAATCCCCCCTTTCCTTACCTTAGTGTTCCATTTATCATAGGGGTAGACATCCAGATAGTTCCTGGCAATGATCATCAGTCCATGAGCGAAGAATCTCTCAGCGGCAATGTCAATCTCCACGGTGGTCTCCTGGCCCTGGGCATCCTGGGAGCAGCAGGCCAGAAA
Source organism: Engystomops pustulosus (assembly GCF_040894005.1). Classification (NCBI taxonomy): domain Eukaryota; kingdom Metazoa; phylum Chordata; class Amphibia; order Anura; family Leptodactylidae; genus Engystomops; species Engystomops pustulosus. The sequence continues at coordinate 16,282,933 of NC_092418.1, forward strand.
GTGGCGCACAATAAACTCGTAGAGGCGCTGCTCGTTGCCCTGTGTGCAGAGACAAGTAATGTGATCAGCTGCCATATGTTTCACTATATGGAAAGGTATTTCAGGAACAATTCAATGCAGAGAGCACAGAGCACAGCAGTGAGAGGACACGCCCCCAGTGCTACAGTCCGAGAATATAAATCAATATATCACAGTCCTGCTGCTACTAACATCATACACAAAGGTCTGATTACACATTACACTCTCCACGGATAACACATAACACTGGCTGTAGTCTGTAAGGTCACACCTGCTGACAGGTTCACTTTATTTTCAAAGGATTTATTCCTGTTCGTTGGGGTTCCTTACGCTCACCTGCAGGCTGTTGGTATACTTAGTGGGGTGAATGGGGGGATGGGCCTGATCTGTCTTGCTTCCATTTCTTGGAGTCGGCCCACCCCTCTCCAGGATCCGCTGGGCGAATCCCCCCCACTGTGGATCGTGCGTCTGCTGCTCCACCAGCGTAGTGAGGTTTAGGTCCTTGGGAAAAATATTGGTTTCTGTGCGGGGATAGCTGATAAATCTATAGGGGAAAACCAGGAAACATTGTATGCAAAGGATTCTGAGAACAATGAAGGGGAATTATTCTGATATGTATTGTCCTAAGGATCGGTGATCGGTAAAGGTCCGATACCCAAGACACTCTCCGATCTGCTGAAGAGTCTGCCGTGTACATACAAGTGTTCACTAGCGCCATACATTGTACAGTGGCTGCGCTCGATATTACTGCTCTGCTCCTGTGAATTGGCCGTGTTAAAGGCTCACTTCTCTCTCTTCACTTACCCTTGTGTGTAGAGCTTCTCCGCAATCTTCATGGTTTCTTTGGCTCCGATTTTCAGTTTTCTAGAAACCAGTTTTTCCATCTCCTGCAGAAAGTTAAAAAGAAAGAAATTACAAAGTGGAGACAATCGGAGTCATTTATCTGTCATAACGTCAGCGTACAAATGGCGTCAGCAGTAGCTAATGGTAGGAAACTACAGCAATTTTGTATGGTGGCCTGAAAGGCCCAAAAATACTGTACATTGTAATAGTGTAGATGACTAGACCAATCCCCCCCGTCCATCCTGAACGTACCACAGTGTCCAGCGCTACAGGCCTCCATTTGCTCTTAGGTTTACTCCCAACTTGAACAACTGTAGCTGTAGGATCCTAAAAAAAACAAAGAATTAATTTCTCTAAACATGGTTTCATTCTCATTTCTATACACAAGTATATAGCAAGGTGTGGATCTGTATCCAGGTTCTGCCACCTTCTGCTAAATGAAATCTACCATCAAAATCTATCATGATAAACACTGACACTTACTAATAGATCCAGGAACCGGGACTGTGGTATCTTCTTATATTTGTTATCCATGACATCCTTCCTTCAAAAATCTACTTTTATTATTTTGCTAATTAGCCAGAAGGGCTCTGTGGGGGTGTTACCAGAGCCCCTCAGTGCTGTAACTTCACAGGCTGTTACAATGTCTCCCCATCCACTGTGTGAGATTACAGCAGGCAGAGGAAGGGGGAGGGGGGGCTGAGTGAGTAGGGGACAGTGTAACAGCATGGAGGGGATCTAGGAACACTCACATAGTACTCCTGACTCATTAGCATAATATTACAAGTTGATTTTAGAAGGAAGGAGGCCATGAATAAGAAATATAAGAACAGTCCCAGTGCCTGGATCGATGTGTAAGTGCCCCTGGTTTATCAGGATGGATTTTGATGGTAGATTTCCTTTAAGGACCAAGACCGTCAATGTACACGTAGCAAGGACCTACCTCCATACACATCTGGTAGAGCACCAGGCAGGCCGTGTGGTTGAAAAGACGATTTCTCTTCCAGTTGAACTCCACGTTTCCGTCTTCATGTTCGTGAGTCACTGGGTGCAAAAAACATGATACAATACAAGTATCAGCAAGAAAAGGAGCATTTCTTTACTAGACGCGAGTCTTAGATTTGGGACAATCCCTTTAAGGAGCCTGTAAGTAAGGAGAAAACTATAGACATTCACACCTTTGATTTTGTAGAAGGTCTCCGGAATGAAGGCCTGGATGGCTTTGAATCTCTCCACTACAAACCCCAGTGTGGGGAACTGGCAGCTCCCGTAGCTGATGAGCTGACTGGACAGAACCGAGGGGAAGATCTTTTGGAGGCGCAGGGTCTGGAAGCGGGTGAACGCCGCGCCTAGAGGAAGCAACAGTATGAATCAGCGTATCAGAGTATATACACACTCCTACCCCTCCCTAAAACCTACCACCCACCTATCCGAAGGTCCAGCTCCATCCGTACGTCCACAGCGTCGCTGGTGTTCTGGTCCGGAGGGGTGAGGTTCTCGCAGGCCGCTCGGATGGATCGGGGGGTGATTTCGGAGAAGCGAGCTCTGTACACCTGCAGATTAGGCTTCACTGTTGTACAACGAGGAAGGTCATGATGGGGTTAAGGGACATCTCCACAGATCTCAGTATAAAGATGCCTGTATCTACCTGCTTTGCAGACTTGGATAATCTCAAAGCCGATATTCTCTCCTTCTCGATCACAATCTGTCCATATGATGAGAGCCTGGCACTGCCGCACCTCCCGCTCCAGAGTTTTCTGCAATTACAGACACAGAAGTTTAGCCAGAAATGTGTAGGAGATACACACAATTTCTGATCTGCATCACAAGCAGGACAGCCAGCTGTATAAAGGAGATACATACATTCTACAATAGATGTCACAAGCAGCAAGATAGCCAGCTATGTGAAGGAGATACATATGCTCTACAATATATATCACAAGTGGCGGGATACCAGCTATGTGAAGAAGTTACATACACTCTACAATATATATCACAAACAAGATAGCCAGCTATGTGAAGAAGACGCAGAAACTCTACAATATATATCACAAGCTGCAGGATAGCCAGGCATGTGAAGGAGATACATACGCTCTACAATATATAATCACAAACAAGATAGCCAGCTATGTGAAGAAGACACATAAATTCTACAATATATATCACAACCTGCAGGATAGCCCGGCATGTAAAGGAAATACATACACTCTACAATATATATCACAAGCTGCAGGATAGCCAGGCATGTGAAGGAGATACATACGCTCTACAATATATAATAACAAACAAGATAGCCAGCTATGTGAAGAAGACGCAGAAACTCTACAATATATATCACAAGCTGCAGGATAACCAGGCATGTGAAGGAGATACATACACTCTACAATATATATCACAAGCTGCAGGATAGCCAGGCATGTGAAGGAGATACATACGCTCTACAATATATAATCACAAACAAGATAGCCAGCTATGTGAAGAAGACACATAAATTCTACAATATATATCACAAGCGGCAGGATAACCAGCTATGTGAATGAGATACAGTAGTTAAGCAATTTTATGTGACAAGCAGCATGTGGAATCAATACATAAACCTAGAGATTTATTTCACAAGCAGCAGGACCGCCAGCTACATGAAGGAGACACATAAACTCTTCAATAACGGTGCATTTCTGCATCTAGGTCCAGTCCAGTCCTGCATCACTAATCAGATTCAGCTCAATATGAAGAATGTTACATGTCATCATTTCCGGTGCCATGCTTCTCCTGTCCTCTCCTGCTGGAGTCATCCTTATTATAATAAAGATACTAGTGGGTGGCTTTTGCACAACTCAAAATTTACCTTAATGTTCAGAAAATCATTTGGACAAAACTTCTCCACCTCTGCGTCAAAGAGGGACACGGGGTTACAGCTGTGCCTGCAATACAATACCAGGACTTGTTACTGTTACGAAACAGGTGCTCCCCACAGGAACAATTATTTTGTGAGATATCTGATTAGAATTGTCAAATGTTTATAGGACAATCGAATGAACGCTCCACAGATTTCAATGATACAAGTGAAAACTCTGCAACATCGGTGGTCAGATGGATGGGTTACAGTCAGAACACAAGGTCTATGCATCAGTTGTATCTGAGGCTTAACTGAACTGCACTTCCATGATGCGTCATGGTTTGGTAAACAGGACAAATACACGGACCTTGTGTCCCCTCCAGGACTCGGATATGTGGATCCAGGGGCTCAGTATTAGAATAACGTAATAGAGGATATAAATCTTGATACTAACCAGGACTTCAGGTGACCTTGGAAATCCAGCGCCAACAAATGTCCAGACACCGAAGTCATGAAGACGGAGACGTCCTGCGGGGAACAAGGCAGAAATGACCCCCCCATCTATCAACAGTAAGAGGGCAGGAGGTGGGTAATATTTATTTTTTAATCCAACATTCCCACTTCCAACAAGGGGTTTTCTAGTTACTCTAAAGCTTCCCTGTAAAGCTGCAGACCTCGTTACAGTGTATCACATCTCTCTTTCTTTGTTTAGCTTCAGTTTGTGAACAATGATCATCGCCGTCTCCTTCTCATCACTTACCCTTCCAAAAAGATGATATTCATACTCATAAATCTTGTTAAACTTTGAGAATCCTTCTCTCTGTAGAATAAAAATGGATAAAATTAACTTAAAATAACCATAAGACTATTACTAACAGTATATGGGACTTCTCCGGATAGAGGTACAGAGATTGGTGTGTGATCTCACCCTCCGCATCCTCCCGCTGGACATGATATCCGCGATCCCCTTGGCGGCGTCATTCTTCTCGGCCACGCATAGGACTTTCTGGATTTGGACGCTACGTGACATATTGTCATAGCTTTGAGAACAAAAACGGACGGCGAGACGTGTCAGTCTGCTGCTGAATGAGAAGAGGCTTCTCTGGAAGGTCATAACGGGAGGAGGAGGAAGTTGCTGGGGCCGACGGCAGTCATGTCTGGCCGCTACGGAAAGACGATGGGGTCAAAAAATCCCTGTAAGAAAAAAATGAGAAAGATGTTCCTTTAATATTGATAGGACGCCATTTTTAGCAGCCGACTGGCTTACCATGAGCAAATGCAAATACACAGCCCCTGCTCTCATCACCACCATTCTCATTCTGTATCCATGAATTTAAAGGGTTTGTCCACTACCACAACTTATCCCCATTCCAATGAGATTATTTGTGGGTGAACGTTTCGGCTTAGATGACGTCAGAGAGGAATGTTAAGGAGGATGTGCTGTACACTAGTGCATATTACCACTGTAGTGTGTGTGTGTATGTTACTAAAGTGTGCCTGAAAGGGGTTGTTCAGAGGTTGGAATTCATGGCTGCTTTCTTTAAAAAAAATGGTGCCTAGCAATGGTTTATGTCGGTATTGCAATACTGGCACAAACCATGGTCATGTGTGGCACTGTTTTTGGAAAACAGCCGCCATGTTTTTAACCTCTGGGCAACACCTTTAAGCTCCATTCGTCTCTCTATCCATGGTACTGCTTGTGGAAGAAAGCAGCCATGTTTTTTGAACCTCCGGACAACCCCTTTAAGTCTGAGGGTTTGCTAGAACATAGCAGTTCCTGTTCAAGTTTAGAGGTGTGACAGGAAGATGTGGGACAGAAAGGAAAGTCCCTTTTGCAACAGTTCAAGCTTTGAGGGGGTTAATGTGTAGGATAAGATTATGGGTGGTTTAGTGATTAGCACTACAGCCTTGCAGCGCTGGGGTCCTGGTTTCACATCCCAGGGTCAACGTCTGCAGAGAGTTTGCATGTTCTCTCCGTGTTTGCGTGGGTTTCATCCGAGTCCTCCGGTTTCCTCCCACAATCCAAAAAAACATACTGGTAGGTGATTAGATTGTGAGCCCCATTGGGGACAGGGACTGATTTGGCAAACACTGTGCAGCGCTGTATAATCTGTGTGCGCAATATAAATAAAATAATTATTATTTAATTATTATTAAGATGATGAGCCAGCACATAAATATTCCTTATGAGTCGGCTGCTGTCACCTTCCTGTGCTCAGTTTATAATCCAGCACCGACTCTCCCCACCACATATATTACAGCTCTGGGATGCGCAACACACCTTAACTTTCCTACCTGATCATCTCTACGGGACTGTACCCATCTTATCCACTGCTTCCTTCACTACTTTTTATGGTCATTATACCAGTAAATACCCAATTACACTGAATGATTATGCATAGAAAGATTATTTATGCCACACAAGGTAACCCTATATCCTCTGTATACACATGTGTTTTATTATTCTTAAAGGGATACACATTGCTAGGTTGTAATGTGGTCTATACCACTCAGCATCAACTAAGGGCAAGTTTCCATCTTAATTTTGGCTTCCATTTTGCAGGTTTTTTAAATCGGACGTATGAACGGATACATTAACAGGTTTTTAACAGAAAAGTTTAAAAAAACAGATACTTTGCTTTGCGTTAGTGTTTGTTTTCAGTTTTTCATTATTTTGTAGACATCCATTTTATTTATCACAACTATCCATTCACATAACGGAAGGTGTACAATGGACACCATTACAAGTCGTATTCACAGTTGAAATCAAAGGCGAAAAAAAAAAATCTGTTTTTAAACAAGAACCTAATTGCAGATGGGAACTAGCCCTAACAAGGAAGCCTGTTCTGGTGATGATGGGAGTCCTGGTAAGTAGAATAACCCTGGTGAGGTATAGATACACACAACATATGTTGCAGATTCCTCTTTCTATTGTTAGGATCTTCCAGTAGCAGCTCTACTAGATCTAATGGTAGAGAATAAAGTCATCACTATCAGTTCCGGGGTCCAGCACTCAGAACCCCCAGTAGTCAGCGGTCTGTGTAGTGGGGGTTGTACATTTGATGCCAGATTTGGTTCATAGGGGTCATGAGGTCAAGCCCCCAATAAATTGATGACCTATTAATGAGTTTTATATTGCACCGCTGAGCTGTCAGGGGACTACAACCCCCAGAAATCATGACTACACGGCTGTGCACACATATCTACATACCCCACGTGTGGTATATCTAGAGACTCTGACCCCTAAGGTCACCTATATCCTCACCCCCCTCCAAATCAACGACTACCTCACAGATCAGTCACCCCACACGTCTCTTCTACTATAATACCCCCATGTCACATAACAATTTACACTTTACGTCTTTTCCCGCGCGCCGAATCGTTTCCCTGCTGCGGAATGACCCTCCGCTCTCCCCGTAGCCACGTGATCACATCCGGACTACAATTCCCAGTGTTCATTAGCTTTTTGTGTCCCTTCGTTCTAATTCACTCATTTATTATAACTGCAACCGGCATCGATATCCGCGGGACCTGCAATCTAATTGTGGGGTGAGTGGTTTTTAAAATTTAACACTACAGCGAAGTTCGTCAGCGAGTTGACGTCACTTGGCGGTCACGTGATCGAAATGGCCCCGCGCCGCCTCCGTACAAATCACGGACGAGGAAACTGATCACGTGATCGTGCGGAAACTACAAATCCCGGCATTCCCCTTAACGTTGTTCTCCGCTTTTTCCCGTGTTATCGGTGGTAGCGGAGGGCGGTGATTGGGTGTAGGAATGTTTCCGTTTATTGTGAGGCTTTTCCAGGGATGTGTCGTGCTGGTTTTCCCCGGGAATCCGTGACGTCAGAGCTAGGTCATGTGGTTCCCAATCCAAGATGGCTTCCTCCCTGTGAGGTGTTTGTGAGGAGAAGCTCGGAGCGCAGAGGAGGGCGACGATGATCGGGTCGCCGGATCTGGTGGCGTTTACCCGGGATGAGGAGTATGACTCCCCCCTGCAGAGCTGCCCGGGGCTGCCGGAGGAGTACTCGGTGCCGCTCTTCCCGTACTCGGAGGCGGAGAGCAGCCCCTGGTCCCGGCTCTCGGGGGCCAAATTCAGCCGGGACTTCATCCTGATCAGCGAGTTCTCGGAGCAGGTGGGTCCTCAGCCTCTGCTCACCTTCCCGGACGACCCCCGCGTCCGCGGCGCCTTCGACCTCAACTACTTCTCGCTGCGCATCATGTCTGTGGATTACCAGGCCTCCTTCGTGGGTCACCCCCCAGGTTCCTCTTACCCCAAGCTGAACTTTGTGGAGGACTCCAAGGTGGTCCTGGGGGACTCAAAGGAAGGGGCGTTCGCCTACGTGCACCACCTGACCCTGTACGACCTGGAGGCGCGAGGCTTTGTGCGCCCCTTCTGCATGGCCTACATCTCTACGGACGAAGACAAGATCATGGCGCAGTTCCTGGAGCTCTCCGGCGACTTCTCTAAAGCCTCCGAATGCCTGAAGACCGGAAACCGCAAAGCGTTCGCCAACGAGCTAGAGAAGAAGCTGAAGGACCTGGACTACACACGGACCGTCCTGCTGAACGAGATGGAGGACCAGCAGAAGACTGACGACAAGGGCTTCTACACCACCCAGGCCATCGAGAAGGCCAACGAACTCGCCAACGTGGAGAAGTCCATCATCGAGCACCAGGACCTCCTGAAACAGATCCAGTCTTACCCCTATAGGCACCTAAAGGGGGACGACTATCAGCCATACGTGCCAGAGACTCCTCAAGATGAGGCCGATTCTGATACAGCCAACCAAAACGGGAATGATGAAACCGAAGTCTATCCCCCCAGGTCCTCCTATACCCCTAAGTTCATAAAAGCCAAGTCTTCCAAGTGTTTTGATAAGAAACTGAAGACGTTGGAGGAACTGGTGGACGTCTATTTCTTCACACAGACTATAGACCTGCTGACCGCCATAGAGAAGCGCTATCGGGGTGACGTCAGTTACTTAATCATGAGGCACCTGGACAGGACTTTATTGGGGCAACAAGCCATCGCCAACTTTCTCTTCGAGGACGTCTCCACCTGGGCTCCTAAAATGATTGATCGACAATATCCGGGCAATTTGGGGACCCAGCAGAACGTGCCAAGCTCCAAGTTTGTCGAAGATTCAGAAGGTGCGAACCTGAAGCCTTCGCTTAGTATGGAGTCCTACAAGTCCAGCGTGGAGTCCGTCCCTATTAAAATCGAACAAGAGATGTTCAATGATGACCAAGACGTGGCAGGTCTTGGTGACCCCTCAGGCAATTCTGAATTCCTTGAAGCGGAAACCAAAGGGAGTTTAAGTAGTGGAGAGAGCATCGAGGTCTTAAGGACTGAGAAGTCGACTCTACTGATTCACTCTGAGAGCCAACCCTGCTTGAGGCTCCATCCTAGCCCTCAGCCAAGGAGGAAGGTGGGAAGCCGGAGGACCATCAGCGAGGACAGCATTGAAGTTCTCAGCACTTGTACTTCTGAAACTGTGATCCCTGAAGATTTTCGAGCCACTTTCCAATTAGCCATTAACGAAGAGGAGACCTCCCCAGAAGGAGAAGAAAGTGCCAATAATATTCAGGACGATCCAATAGCAAACGAGGGGGATGTGATGGTGGACCCTGCCTGTTGTATAAGGGTGGAGAGCCCACACCTTGAAGATTTGGGTGGAGATGTTGTGCCAGGAGATGGTGTCGTAGTTAGTGTCCCCCCACAACCTGGTGAACATGTCAGTCAGACGTTTGGACAGGTGAAGCTCTCAGTAGAGCAGGTAGACAACCCAACAGAGGAGGCCTCCTCTCCTCCAGAGTCCCACTACTTGCTAAGCAGCAGGGATGCTGAGAAACTGACTCTGGATGAGGACTCCACCAGTTTCCGGAGCAGCGCCTCCACCTGCTCCGATAGGACACCTTCCCCTCCCCCCGTCACCACCCTGACTGAACGACAAAAGAGAAGAGCCGGCCAAAACGCCCTGATGTTCATCAGGCAGTACCCCTTCTCCCACCCTGCCATTTATTCCCTCCTCAGTGGGAGGACCCTTGTTGTGCTGGGTGAAGAGGAAGCCTTTGTCAAGAAACTAGTGACGGCCTTGTCCGTATTTGTCCCCAATAATGGACATGTGGCCAAACCAATCAAGCCATGGGTGACCTCCCCGCTGCACATCATGGATTTCCAGAAGTGGAAGCTGATTGGACTTCAGAGGTAACTGCTTTTAATTTAATATGCCTAAATACTTAAAGGGGATGTCCAATTTAAGGGGTTGTGTCATAGTATACAGTTATCCCGATGAATAAGGGTAGAACCGCTGGGACCCAAGAGATTGGTAGAACAGGTGAGCGGAGGTGTCCTGTACAGAATGGATGGTTGAGGTGCATGTGCTCCATTCCATACCTGGGTTTTAGCTGTTATCCTTACGGCAGAGGTAAGTGATTGCTGGGATCCCCAGTGATTAGAAGAACGTGTCCATAATGGTGCAACCCACATATAGAATGGTGATGTGTGAGTACAGTGGTGAGTGGAGGACACCCCCAGTGTCTTCTGAGGATTCAGCATGAGGGAATTTTCACTTCCTCTAGTTAGTTTAATAGTGTTAAGGTCCAGGGACTTTCTAGGGGCTTCTGCTTTGTGTTTCCATGTAGAAAAACACCCTGGACTATAGGATACTGTGCCATGTGGGGTTCAGGACCTGAGGTGAAGTGTGACGCTCCAGGCCCTGCACAAGGCATCAGACCCTTATTGGTTTTGCTCACTGTTCCCCTTTATGGGCAGAATTTGGGTTTCGTTCTGTATAGATGTGACCTGACACTGACCCTTCAAGACACCTTTAAAGGAAATCCAAAAGGGCACGGGGGTACACTAGAGCTCCCTCAGCACTTGTGAGCAGTGGAGAGGGTGAGACAAAGTGTAATATTTTGTAAAGTCAAATCACAGAAGAGCTGGGGGAGCCCCTCCGGCTTATTAGAGTTGATTTTAGAAGGAAGGAGGCCATGAATACAGATACATTCCTGGTGCCCAGGTCTAGGAGTAAGTTTGGTTGATCATACTTGACACTGATGGTAGATTTCCTTTAAGAAACCCAATGTGCTGGGTAGTTCTTCAGTATCTTAATTCTCTAGATAATTTACCCCCGGAGGCATAAACTGGACTTGAATTATAGCAAATAGAATAATTTCCCTCATCCGAGTATTAGATTAGATGTGAATTATTCCTACCAGATGGCTCCACTTAAAGCTGAGACGTCTCTTCCTCCTCTTTAAAATCTGTTGTGCATCTTCCTCCATTTGTTGGGAATCTGTAGAAGCCGCAGTCACTTTATAGAGAGTGGGGGGGGGGGGGTGTCTGTGTGCCCCCCTGGGTCCTTGTAGTATGGAATGGGCTGTAGTTACCTGTCTGTGTACACCTGTAGAAGCAGAGCTGCAGTGTGAAGAATGGGGGACGCTGCGGATGTCTGAGCCCCTGGTGGGGTCTAAGTCTAATGAAACAATTCTAAAGAGCAGGTGTCTGACCTTATTCCATTCTATAAAGAAAAGTTGCTCCGTGACTTGTGTTAATGCAATTTTTTGTGGAGTCTGAGAGAATCTGAAGTCTGATGGTTGTCTAATCCCCTCTCAGGCTACAGATCTGTCACCCCATTTTAGATTGTATACATTTCTGACTATATTATACAATTTTACAACATCACTAGTTCTTACTTTTTCTTTTGTCTTTTAGGGGAGTCACTCCATCCGGATGCAACACCCTCCACTCCCTGAGCCGGTACAGCCGTTACGCCAGTATCCTGGATGCGGATAACAAGACGCTGCGGTGCCCGGTGTACAGGGGCAACCTCCTCCCCAGGCTGGCAGACCACCGCACACAGATCAGGAAGGGCAGCACCTACTACATGCACGTGCAAAGCGTCCTGACCCAGCTCAGCGCCAAGGCCTTCCTCTTCACCTTCTGCCACCACGTCCACCTCCCCATCCGAGAGAAGGAGAGCGAGGAGTCCATAACGCAGCGGCGCACCGCCTTCCTCCAGCAGCTCCTCGGCCTCTCCCAGGAGGACAGTAAGATCATAGAATACCTCTCCGAGCTCCTCAAAATGCATTATCTAAGGGAATCGGGGACGCCGCTGCTTCCTGTGCTCAGATTTGACTATATCCCCAGCGTTTTATACAAGATTTGACGTCATGAGCTGTCCCCCCTCCCCTCTCCATAGACACTTGTGGATGTATGAGGCATAGAAGGCCTGCACCGCCTCCGCCCAATTGTGAGGGTTCACTTACTTTTTTGCCTTTTCTGTTTGTCCTTTGTTTATGTGATCTGTCATGTGATTGTCTCGACCTGTTTCTACTACTGAGGACCTAGACTTGTGGCGCTCACTACTTTCAAACTACAATTCTCAGCGTATCCGGAGAGAGATTTGCTGTGGGGAGTTGTAGTTTTGATCTCTTGGTTCTGCTGGTGAATGCAGCCTATTGTCCGCTGTTATCAGCCACGACAGCTACTAAAATTGGGATCTCCTGATGATCCCCAATGACAGTGATTGGTGGGTTTCCATTGGTTATGTTTTGCTGCTGCCCCCCCTGTCCTGTCAGTCACATCTGGATCCTCTGTATAACAACCCCATCTCTTATATAGAGAGGTCAGGTATCAGGTTTATGTTATAGACCAGGATAACATGTAGCACACTGACCCTTCCTGCCATAAACCCTGCAGTGCAGCTCCATTGCAGTGAGTGGGGTTGAGCTGTAATACCTATGACGTCCTGTGAACAGATGTGGCGCTGTTTTTGTGTCACAGCTTTGGAGAGCCACAAGTTTAGGATTCGTGTTCCTTTTACTGTGGCCTGCGGCCACCCCCTGCATGCTCAGTATTATTTAGCATTTGCACTCTGTTGTTGTAATTTCTTATGATTTGTTAGTTTTGGATTCCTCCTCCTTCTCCTCCTCCTCCTGCGGCTCCTCGTTTCTTTCCATCTCATTATTTGCACTAATTGAGAAGACGTGTGAGGATCATGTGTGTTCGTCTTGTGACGCGGAAAGGTCTGGCCGCCGCGAAATGACATCAAACCCGTTTCCTGTCTGTCGCTGGGGTCACAAGGTCCCACAGAGAGAATTTACTGCCATGTCCTCTGCCAGGGCCGCACATCAAACACCCCTCCCCCGTTATAAAAGCAAATTTGTTATTAAGAAATAATTTTTCAATGAAGTTCTGCAGCTTCTGTTTGTCATTGTCCTCAAGATCTCTGCTTGCTGTCGCTTCTCCTTCAGGCAGATTAATCAAAGAATTTGTTCTTATGATCAGATTGGTGGAGGCCGGAACCAACATGGAACGAAAAGGGAAGCAGATAAAACCTCCGCTTGCTGTCAGTGAGTGAAAATAGTGACAGGTTCTGTGTAGAATTGAAACACTAAATTGTTGAGAATTGTTTATGTTGGGTCCCCCCTGGTATACACACACACACTACTAATATCCACATTTTGGGCCATAGGAGATAGCGCCATTGTGTCCCCGTTCAAAATCTAAAGTTCAGAGACCCCGAGGGGCTACACATGGAGGAGTCGCCCCCTTTGGCACTTGCGATCTTGAGGCTAGGAACGTTCACATATGGATTTTTGTATGTTACATCTTCCATCGCTCCCTGAATGTTTCCACTCCTCCTCCTGTATACCCTCAGTATGTCCTCCGTACAATGCAGATAGCATTTTGGGTAACTAAAAGAAATCCCTTTTTAAAGGGATTGTCCGGAGCTTGTAAAACATGGCAGCTTTTTTCCAGCGCCGCACCTGATCATGGTTGGTACTGGTCTTACCACTCACTCCCCATAGTCCTAAGAGGAGCTATGTTTTCCAACCTCCAGACAATCCCTTTAAGCAACGGGTGGATGTGATGAGATCCAGGCCGGGGATAATGAGAGGGTTCTTCTATGATGATTCATTATAGTGATCTCTCACCTTTTATCGATATGGACCTGTAAGGGGGGGCGGAGCATTACCAGGATGTATAGCATTGTCATGCTCCGCCCCCCTCAGGCCTGCACTATACGTGACCCGATATTGGATTATATGACCTTTACACTCCATATCTATAGCTATGATATCCATGTCATTAGTTATACAATGTATCAAGGTGACTTATAGCACAGACATGCATACCCTCACGTGTGTTCTGCCCCTTTAAGGCTTGTAATTGCTCAGTAACGCGGAGCCATAGGTTTCCCGTCATGAGATAAGGGCTGGACGTGATCTCTGCAGAGCACAAGCTGATGCTGCCGAGCTGACAAGGCCCCATTGTCTCCAGTGATCTGATATTTGTGTGACAATGACCCCATTGTGAGGCGATAACACTGTGATGGGAGGAGAAGGTCAATACAAATCCGGAATCTGCCATATTGTAAGCCAGTTTGTGATTTTTGTGGAACTACAAGCCTCAGCAAGCCCAGTAACACGGTAGGAAAGTGTTTGGTACTGCAGATGCTCCCTGTAATGGGGGTTATGGGCGCATCTATACAGGTATATGTCATAACTGGATCCTCCATAGCACTGACTTTGCACTGCTGGTGCTTCGTTACAGTTTCATCCTATGTATCATCTCTGTAAATGGACACAATGTGAAGTATATGTATATCCGACTTCTTTATAAAACTGTGAATCTGTTGCTTTGGACATCGATGATATACGATATATAACTCATGAGCTTGTATAAAGAAGTCCGGACGTGATTTTCTTTCTAGTGTCCTTCAGCCAAAGCACACTGGGGGGCTCGGGCCTGGCGCCAGGACCTTACTGCAAGGTACCCCAACTCCTCCAGTGCCTTCTACTCGGAAACATCATCACACTCAGGGTTCGGTCCACGACCGCAGCTCCAAGCTCTTCAGCAATACAAACCTTTCCAGGACATCCACCTCTTCCGTCCTGCGGTGACGGATCTATGAAGGATTCATGTAAACCTTTGTTACGCCAACTACAGGATGATGGGAGTTATAGTGTAGAGCAGCTGGTGTACCAAAGATTTGCTGGATATACCGGTGCATGCGAGGACCCATCTGTGCTCACAGACCGCTGCATGAACCCAGATTTTGTGTTGTCAAAAAAAAAAATTCTGTTGTCACTTCGTAAATTCACATCAATAAATGATGGAGTTATATCTGCGTCTCCTGGAATTATTTCTCTCCATGGTTACAATCACACACGGAACAAGCACCAACAGCTTAGGGAACAGAGCCTGATCAATGTCACAGACATTCCTCTACCCCCTGCACCAACGTATCTAATATAGTAGCTCCGTACTAGAGTCATGTTCTTAGGAGGCTGTAGGCCAGTGAGGAAAAGGGGGGGGGGAGTGAAGAGACCCCACCAAATTATCATAACGGCAGGATAGGACAATAAAGACGGACTGTATTATACTCCAGGGCTGCACTCCCTATTCTGCTGCTGGTGCAGTCACTGTGTACATACATGACATTACTTATACTGTACTGATCCTGAGTTACATCCTGTATTATACCCAGAGCTGCACTCACTATTCTGCTGCTGGTGCAGTCACTGTGTACATACATGACATTACTTATACTGTACTGATCCTGAGTTACATCCTGTATTATACCCCAGAGCTGCACTCACTATTCTGCTGCTGGTGCAGTCACTGTGTACATACATGACATTACTTATCCTGTACTGATCCTGAGTTACATCCTGTATTATACTCCAGAGCTGCACTCACTATTCTGCTGCTGGTGCAGTCACTGTGTACATACATGACATTACTTATCCTGTACTGATCCTGAGTTACATCCTGTATTATACCCCAGAGCTGCACTCACTATCCTGCTGCTGGGGCAGTCACTGTGCACATACATGACATTACTTATCCTGTACTGATCCTGAGTTACATCCTGTATTATACTCCAGAGCTGCACTCACTATTCTGCTGCTGGTGCAGTCACTGTGTACATATATGACATTACTTATCCTGTACTGATCCTGAGTTACATCCTGTATTATACCCCAGAGCTGCACTCACTATTCTGCTGCTGGCGCAGTCACTGTGTACATACATGACATTACTTATCCTGTACTGATCCTGAGTTACATCCTGTATTATACTCCAGAGCTGCACTCACTATTCTGCTGCTGGTGCAGTCACTGTGTACATACATGACATTACTTATCCTGTACTGATCAGAATCATCTTGGGATAATGTAAATGAGACTTTTTTTTCAAAATCCGGATAATGACTGTATATCGGCCATAATTCCAGAGTCCATGGTGTTGTGTCACTACTATCCCATTGAGTAATTTAGCATATTTGTGATTAAAATAAAACACACAGACTGATTTATTATCTTTATCCATCCACCTTGTGATCACAATTCTACATCTCCACGTACAGAAGGCAGCAGCAGAACAATTGAGATCAATAACCTAACGCCACAGCAGCAGTAGTGCAGTACCTCAATATATAACCACAGCTTCATTAGGTTTGGCTCATTTGCAGCGGCCACAGACGGATACTGATCCATTTGCAAAGTTATTCTACATTCTAGAGGCAATGGAGGAGAAATATAGACGTCTACAACAGCAGAGATCTCCATTAAATGAATTAAAATGGCTCAAAATCCCGATTCTTGAGATGTTGTCCTTGTAGAGGACAACGTGTGACTGTGCTGGGACAGAATGAAATCACATTTCCTATTAATAGCCGCATTTCCTAAGCCTTATCCAGTGTAGGGATCTATTTCCAAAGTAGTGCAAGATAGCTGTGTGGTTCATCACATGCTACAACCCTTCCTCCTCCATTATTATCGGAGCATTCACAGGTCCGGCAGGCCGGGGATAGGGAAACCGCTGGAGAATTGCTCTACTTCCTCCTTCAAGGAAGAGATCTTCTCCTTATATTTATCATCCGATAATAACTTGTCCTTAAACTCCTTTAGGGTCGCCTTGGGGTTCATGTCACTCTGGATCTCCAGAGTCAGCAAGATGCCTAAAAAAAACAGTAGTGACAGTGACCACCTGAGATTACATGGAAACCATCAACAAGCTGGATTGTTGCAGTTGACAGATCTTAGTCTTTCCTCATTAACACGTGACTAAGTAGAGATGTAAACATGAGGAATCTTATGAAATACAAGATATAAGAACAACCACTGACCTTGGTGAATGAAGTGCGCAACCTTTTTAAAGTCCTCTTCTCTGAATCCTCGAGAAGTAAGGGCAGGGGTGCCAAATCGAAGGCCACTAGGACGAAGGGCACTTTTGTCACCTGCGGCGGGTGCAGATAAAGAATTATTTAAGCCAAACTCACAGAGTCGCCAACATTTACCAAAACAGTGCAGTGTGTACCATCTGCAGTTGCCTGTGTTGTGTGCAGGGGTGCCAGATTCTGGAATTGTGGTGCCCATTCATGAATCTGGCGCCCCCCCGGGCACCGATCCAGCAGAGTGCACCAACTTTTATTTTTTTTTTGGTGCACCTTTAAACATAGAGCATGCAATACAATTCTGTTGGACACTGCATGAGAAATGAGGCGCACGACCCGACTGTGCACCAGAACGCCCCTTTCACTGCAGAATTAGACACTTAATACCTGTGCAAGCAGTTTGCACTATAAACAATGTGCAGTCAGACAGAAAACTGGTGCAGGGGCTTTAATAAAATGTGGCCCATTGAGTATAACTTGCTAGGTGACAAGACACTTACTCATCACCTAAAGAAGGCCCTGTACCATAATATAGGGAAGTGATAGGGACGCCCCCTTAACATCTGGACCCTCAACAGACATAAATACAGCATATGGCTAACACATTCTCTCTCTTGAGGGTCCACAGACTGTATAATCAGATGTAGAAAAGATAATGCCCTGAGATGCCTACGTGGTTGGATGATTGGCTGACAACAACCGTGTATCACCCAGAGTGCAGATAATAGATACTGCTCAAAACATTCCGGCAGGTAGTCAGCGCTAACTACTCACATCATTTAACTCATTGTTCTGGGATTACACCTATTTTAATGCACATACCGAAAGAGATTGTTCTTTTAGTTCACACAATAAACATATCCTTTAGTTCTCCAGTTATTTGGAGACAAAACCAGGTTGAACACATAGGGGATAATGGAAAGACTTGCAGCTGTTGTGTGTGCTGGACCATTCATGGTTTTGGCTCTGAAGACCCAGCAGAGATGTGAACGAGTCCTTATTGTGTAATCACACTAAAGGCGCTCATTGCCTGACTCATTACTATAGAGCAGTGATGGGCAACCTTTTGAGCTAGGTGTGTCAAAATTTGCCAAAAAAAACGAGCATAACTCGGGTGCAAAACCTAATTTTGTAATAACATGTCCAGCAGCGGCCTCCCTTTACTACTAAAATACCCCTAGCGGCCTCCCTTTACTACTAAAATACCCCTAGCGGCCTCCCTTTACTACTAAAATACCCCTAGCGGCCTCCCTTTACTACTAAAATACCCCTAGCGGCCTCCCTTTACTACTAAAATACCCCTAGCGGCCTTCCTTTACTACTAAAATACCCCTAGCGGCCTCCCTTTACTACTAAAATACCCCTAGCGGCCTCCCTTTACTACTAAAATACCCCTAGCGGCCTCCATTTACTACTAAATTACCCCTAGCACCCTCCATTTACTACTAAATTACCCCTAGCGGCCTCCCTTTACTACTAAAATACCCCTAGCGGCCTCCATTTACTACTAAATTACCCCTAGCACCCTCCATTTACTACTAAATTACCCCTAGCACCTTCCCTTTAAATATAATATAATAATAAACTTATATACTTACCCAGTGATGTCTTCTTCCCTGTAGCTTTACTGCAGGCGGCTCGGCTCCTCCAGGTTGCACCGCGCGCCTCGGGTCACGTGACTGACGTGACTGACGTGACCTGACGTCAGGTCGCCTCAGTCACGTGACGAGCAGCGCGCATTGCAGCCTGGAGGAGCCGGAGGAGTTGCAGAAGGTGGGCGGACCAACGCGGCGCCGGACAGGTAAGCAGGGGGCAGAAACACAGGGACGGGGGCGGGACATTACCACAGGGGCAGCACATTACACAGGGGCATTAACACAGGGGGAGCACATTGCACAGGGACAGAAACACAAGGACGGGGGCGGGACATTAACATGGGGGCGGGACATTAACATAGGGGTAGCACATTACACATGGAGGGGGGTGGACAGCGGGCGCTGGGCGGCCGCGTGTCAGCAAAAATGACTACGCGTGTCAGTGCTGACACGCGTGTCATAGGTTCGCCATCACTGCTATAGAGGAACAGCTCCAGGTTAAAGGTTTATATAAGGATTCTCTATCTCCGTCTCCATGCCGGGCGCTCACCTGGGCAGGTGTTCTTGTTACAAGCGATAGCGCAGGCTTCAAGGACCTTCTCCGCTCTTCCTCCATCCGTCTTCTTGTTCCTCAGGTCAACAAGAATTAGATGATTGTCAGAACCTCCTGTGTAGAGACAAACCAGAAGTTTTTAGTAATATCTACATATTTCACTGTAAATGGGATAAAAAGACAGCCAACCTGTTCAATTCCCAATGTAATGCAAAGTTTGAAAGCTGCAGAGGACTTCTTATAGCTCATTTGTAGCACATACCGCCCAATTTTCAATGTTCTATTTTTTCCCATGGCATCTAACACGCTGCTGAATTTGCATGAGATAACACTAGCAGAGTCTTCAAACTGTGCATCCCCAGCATGAAAACATTTCTCCACTTTTGACAACCAGAATAGTTGGCTCAGTGTCAACTTCCTTCCTAGTAGATTGTTTTATAAATTACATATTCATTTGCTTTCCTCACCAGTGACGATGTGATAACCCACTTCTTCCAGTGCTTTCGCCAATGCCTTGCAATTGGAGACAACCTGTGCCTGGTATAACTTGAACTCTGGGCTCATGGCTTGCTTTAGGGCCACAGCAATACCTGCAATAGATCACACATGTCATGTATATAAATGGCCCGACAGCCACGGTCAGGCAAATTAGCTGGCCCTAACCTTGACTACCATCATTACGGTCATCAAAGATGCTAAGAGTAACTGCCTCCCATACTGACAGCATCATTACAATAAGGGGCAGTAGTCCTAGCAGGGACTCCTAGTATCATAGATGACCATGGCTCAGTGTGCACAGGTCCCTCACCTGCTATAGCGTGATTATGGGGTCCGCCTTGTAGGCCAGGAAACACAGCTTGATTAATAAGACTCTCGTAATTGTACAAGACTTCCTTCCCCGTCTTTGGATCCACACTACGGACTCCTGAAGAAGAAATCGCGTCAGTTCAGGAAGTATGAACCCAAGTCTCCAAGTTAGACAACTTACCCTTCCGGTAGAAGATCATGCCAGCCCGGCAGCCGCGCAGGGTCTTGTGTGTAGTAGTGGTGACGATATCACAGTGTTCAAAAGGAGAAGGCACCACACCGGCCGCCACTAGCCCGCTAATGTGCGCCATGTCAGCCATTAGGATAGCGTTGTTTTCATCCGCAATGGACCTCATCCGGGCGTAATCTAGATTCCGGGAGTAACAGCTAACACCTTAGGGTACAAAAAGATTTTGTTACACAAAAGAAACTTTCTTGAAAAAATTAGTAATGATAATGGGGGTTGTAGTATTCACCAGCGATGATGAGTTTGGGATGAAATAATCGAGCGTTTTCCTCCAGTCTGTTGTAATCTATGTAACCAGTGTCTGGATTCACCTGTACATGGGATAAAGCAACGTAAACTGAAATGCCGTTTTCCTCCTCACATGCAGCTCACTAAATGGACAGGTCACTATTATAATTATATACTTCAGCTCCTCATGTACATAGATATAGCCATTGTGTGTGTGCCTAAATAGTGCCTTACCTGTCCTTAAGTTTAAATGAGGTTGCAGCCCATTCAATAGTCGAGCTGCAATACCAGAAAAAACCAGTGGACAGGTGTGGTGCTGTTTCTGAAACAAAGCCTCTGAATCTTTCCAATCTCATGCAATCCCTTTCCACTTTCACCCTACTCACCTTGTATGGCATAGATTCAAAAAAGATAGATGTTGCTGAGATTTTCTTCTTATCAGTCATGAAGCCGTGGGTAAGGTGCCCTCCGTCAGGCAGGTCCAGGCCCATGATCCTTCCATGAGGTTCCACCAGGGCAGTGTAAACTGCAAAATTTGCAGGGGAACCTGGCACCAAAAAGAAATATGTTTTTTTTTTATCCTGTAAACCTTTGGGTTAGGCCTATTGTCCAAAAATGAGTGTAATACAATTTACCTGCATCACACTCATAAGCTCCCCTAAATATATGGCCCGAACACTCAGACCAGAACTGAACTGACATGCCCGAGTTCAGTTCCGGTCTTTAAGCATTCAGACGAGCTTATGATACTCATGGACAATAGGCCTTGAGCACAGAGATTTGCTGCAAAGTTGGAGGGGGAAAAAAATCAGGTTGGTGTCAATTCCAAAAACAACCACAAACACTTAGTGACTGCATGTTATCCCTTCATGGCCACTCACCCGAATACGGCTGAACGTTCACGCCCCATTTCTGGGTGTCCAAACTGTACGCCTCCAGAGCTCTCTTCTGACACAGCCTCTCCAGCTCATCCACATGCTCTGTGCCGCCATAGTACCTGCCAGGTAACACATAGGAGGTCACATCAAAATCCACTACAATGTATAGAAGAGACCAGACTACACAAGATGTATTTGTAGCCTGTAAGCATAGAGAGACACAAAGGCTACATGGAGGCTGTATACACATTACAGGGAGGGACTTTTAAGACACTAGAAGACTGAGTGTCTTCTATTTGTCATTACATTGCTCCTCTTTAAAGATCTTTGCGCCCGATTATACAATTGCGCCTATATGGGCGCAAATAATAGCACAATAACACGCCAATCCTGACCATGCTTAGGAAAGGCAATGGTGTGATTTAAAAAGGTGCACAAAAACCCTGCATTTGACAAAGAGCCAAAACAACAAATTATGAAATGACAAAGGATGTGCGAGAAACAACCACAAAATAAAAAAAAAAAAAAGCTCAGAGAAGGGGGAAATAACATAGGTGTCCACGGACCAGTGAAAAAAACAAAACAAATGGACAGAGAAGAGAATGATTCAGTGAAACTGAGGGTGCAGGCACATGTGGCGTTTGCGTTGCGTTTCAAGGGGAGAGGCTCATCCCAATAGCATATGCTTTTCCAGATGTGATCAGGCTGAGCCCTGTCTTCAGGTGTTTGCATTGTGGTGCACTTAAAGAAGCTGAGATGCGATACCAAACACAACCCGTTGACAGGTGTGGTGCAGTTTTAGGCTTTTCCTTTAGGGCGCTGTCCCACGTTGCGTTTGCAGACGCAGACAAAACCGCGCCCACCGGGGCGGTCCGATCGCATCAGCGTTTCTATGGAAATGCATGCGATCGGGTACGAGCCGCCGGTGTTTTGTGTTAAATTAATGCAAAACACCGGTGGCTCGTTCCCGATCGCAGGCGTTTCCATAGAAACGCTGATGCGATCGGACCGGCCCGGTGGGCGCGGTTTTGTCTGCGTTTGCAAACAGCGTCCTTAAAGTGAATAGGACAGGGCCTGCACAGCTGCTTTATTACGGACAGAGTCATCTACTTCAACATGCGTCCTCTGTATAGCAGCTGAAATGTGGGGGTGGGGTGACATATGGCACCTGGTGACCGGCTTAGCATTTGTTCTGGCCCTCTGGATAGGCCATTATGACTTTTCCAAATGCCCATTTCCTTATTTATCCAATAAAGTGATTGTTTATGGTATCGAAAACTACTGGTATCAAGGGAATGGCGGAACGCGGCACTTGTGGAAGAAGCGTTCCGCCATTTCCTTCACTGTAGCGTTTCTCAATGCTATAAGCAATTCTTTCAGGTCTTTCCACTGCAAACTGAGTCTGATGAAGGTTGATTTGCTGACCACAACATACAATCTCACTGCAACAGTGTGTCTGGAGTTCGTATTCTATGTACAATATAAGGCGTGGGGCCCTCTGCACCTGTAAAACTATTTTGCAAAGTGAGCAGCAGAAATCCGATTGCCTATTCCATTATACAGGCTTCCTTTTATAGCTCCACGTAAAATATAGTTAGCATTCCCTTTAAGGGACTAGCTATTTCTGTGTGAAAGCTGACACGCTGCATATGACGTAGGAGCAGCCCCGCCCCCTATGAGGACACCTCTCACCTCTGTCCAGGGTAACCCTCTGAATACTTGTTGTTCAGACAAGACCCTAGCGCCTGCAGCACTGCGCAGCTGGCAAAGTTCTCAGAAGCGATGAGCTCCAGACCGTAGCGCTGCCGGTGCTTCTCCTTGCGGATGATGTCGTATACCTGGGAAATAAATAAAGAACATTAATATTCAATGCAAAACATACCAAATCCTGTAAACACAGTCCCATTAACCATTCCTGGGTGAGCAGGACATCCCAGCAGGTCATATCTGCATGTCTCTGCATAGCAGTGCACTGGCCTTAAAGGGGTATTCTCAGATCTTTTATTCATTATATATCAGTGCCATACATTGCATAGTGGCTGTAATTGGTATTGCAGCTCAGCCTTATTTATCAAATGAAACAGAGTTGCAAATTAGACACGTGATGAATGGAGGTAATGTTACTTGATTTCAATGAGGTCGGTTACACTCTTACCCAACGGTAGGGCCCACTGGCAATTCTCAGCCCCGCGTGCTGCTAGTCCTACAGGGCCAGAAGTCATTGTGTGACATTCAGTCCACAAATGATCTGAAGTGACTAACAAGACCAGGGACTGGTCACATGCACAATGAAAGGAACGTCAAGCTATGCTGGGTCTTCACAAAAAGAAAGTACAGGCGGTCCCCAACTTACAGATGACTCCCTAGTTACAGACGGACCTCTCAGCCTACTTAGTAAATATACCTGTTCATACAAACTCACATACACAAACCCACAGAACCTATACCTGGGGTATACGTACATGTCTCCAGGTATATTTAACCTTGAGACTGTCTGTATGGATTTTTGCCTCATATTGCACAATCTGCTACCTAGAATAGGTTAATAATAATTCCTTTATTTATATATAGAACACAGATTACGCAGCGCTGCACAGAACTTGCCAACTCAGTCCCTGTCCCCAATGGGACTCACAATCTAATCAACCTACCAGTATGTTTTGGAGTGTGGGAGGAAACCGGAGGACCCGGAGGAAACCCACACAAACACGGAGAGAACATACAAACTCTTTGCAGATGTTGACCAAGGTTCTAATTGCCCATACATTCTAGTGTCAAATTAAATAGGAGAAAACCCACTTCAATATTACACCAATGGGATACAGAACCGGAGATACTGTATCCACTGTGCAGCCAGCGATACAGTATATACAACTCACATTCCCAACATTAATAGTGGATATCTCTGATTCTGTGGCACAATTTTGAAGGGGGTTTTCTTTTTATTGTGACACCGGAAGAAAATTAAAGGAGAGATTCTCCTCTTTAATATGACTTCAGAACTGTGTGTCTAGGTGCCATAGTAAAGAAGTTCCTCCTACATGCACCCTCGGCATCTGTAGCTGGATCAGGTAAAAGTTAAAGAACTCCAAGAAGAAGATCTGGACAGTCAGGCACCAATGACCCTTGGTTATGAAAGGGTTACATGGTCCCAATTCTTACCTCGGGGTCATTGGTCTCCAGGGGCTCCAGTACCATCTTGTTATGAGATGCCCACAGGTCGCTGTGCCCGCCGTTAGTCATTAGGGAGTGCGCCATCGTCCTGCAAAACTAGAATATTTATAAAATATTAAGAATCTACAATCTCTGCTTGCTGTCAGTTCATAGACCTCTGTATCCAGTCTAGTGGTTGTACCTTTACTGATACAATGTAGCAAACTATAAAGAAAGGAGCTCGGGAAATAGTGAGAAAGTGACTTACCTCAGAGGTAGGTCTCCCCTGCAGTGTCCTCAGAGGTAGGTATCTCCTGCGGTGTCCTCAGAGGTAAGTGTCCTGTAATAAGCAGGGAGCAGACTCTGACGGATCAGACAGCACAAAAAACAAACTTTATATATTAACTTTTCAAGGGCAGAACATGGGGAGAGAAAGTGTCTCGCCAGGGATCAAAGGTCACCGAGACGAAACAGCCCAGACACAGGGGAGGGGCGGCCTCACCTGACACCCAGTGACCTATAACCCCGGGACCCTGGTTCTTACCTCCTTCCCGCCGGGTCTCTCACTCTCCGGCAGCCGCCCCGGGTCTCATGCAGGACGCACTCCTTACCGTAATACCCGGCACCCCGCCCAACCAATCACAGACAGTCACTCACTCGCTAACATCCAATCATGAAGAGGCAGGGCAGGCGATTATTGGTGGCCACTTCTACACGCCGACCAATCAGAGGACGGCACATTTCCCGCGCTTGGGTTTCATAACCTGCATCATGACAGGAGTGACAGAAGAACAAAGAGACTCAAAGCGGAAAGTCTTCACCTCACATAACCCCGAGCACAGTGCACAGAGTATAATATACAGAGCACATAACGCCGAGCACAGAGTATAATATACAGAGCACATAACCCCGAGCACAGAGTATAATATACAGAGCACATAACCCCGAGCACAGAGTATAATATACAGAGCACATAACCCCGAGCACAGTGCACAGAGTATAATATACAGAGCACATAACGCCGAGCACAGAGCACAGAGTATAATATACAGAGCACATAACCCCGAGCACAGAGTATAATATACAGAGCACATAACCCCGAGCACAGAGCACAGAGTATAATATACAGAGCCAGAGACATAATATAATACACTGAGCTGTAGTATAATATACTGTGCCAGAGACATAATATACACAGAGCACAGAGGTATTGTCTAATATACAGAGCCAGAGACATAATATAATATACACAGAGCACAGAGGTATTGTCTAATATACAGAGCCAGAGACATAATATAATATACACAGAGCACAGAGGTATTGTATAATATACAGAGCCAGAGACATAATATAATATACACAGAGCACAGAGGTATTGTCTAATATACAGAGCCAGAGACATAATATACACAGAGCACAGAGGTATTGTCTAATATACAGAGCCAGAGACATAATATAAACAGAGCACAGACCTATGGTATTATATACAGAGCACAGAGGTATTGTATAATATACAGAGCCAAAGCTATAATATATTATACACAGAGCACTGAGATATAGTATATAACACACAGAGCACTGAGCTATAATATATTATACACAGAGCACTGAGCTATAATATACAGAGAGCACTGAGCTATAATATATTATACACAGAGCACTGAGCTATAATATATTATACACAGAGCACTGAGCTATAATATATTATACACAGAACACTGAGCTATAATATATTATACACAGAGCACTGAGCTATAATATACACAGAGCACTGAGCTATAATATACACAGAGCCCTGAGCTATAATATGCACAGAGCACTGAGCTATAATATAATATACACAGAGCACTGAGCTATAATATAATATACACAGAGCACTGAGCTATAATATAACATACACAGAGCACTGAGCTATAATATATTATACACAGACGACTGAGCTATAATATAATATACACAGAGCACTGAGCTATAATATACACAGAGCCCTGAGCTATAATATACACAGAACACTGAGCTATAATATACACAGAGCACTGAGCTATAATATAAACAGAGCACTGAGCTATAATATACACATAGCACTGAGCTATAATATACAGAGAGCACTGAACTATAATATACACAGAGCACTGAGCTATAATATACACAGAGCACTGAGCTATAATATACACAGAGCACTGAGCTATAATATACACAGAGCACTGAGCTATAATATAATATACACAGAGCACTGAGCTATAATATACACAGAGCACTGAGCTATAATGTAATATACACAGAGCACTGAGCTATAATATACACAGAGCACTGAGCTATAATATACACAGAGCACTGAGCTATAATATACACAGAGCACTGAGCTATAATATATTTTACACAGAGCACTGAGCTATAATATATTATACACAGAGCACTGAGCTATAATATATTATACACAGAACACTGAGCTATAATATATTATACACAGAGCACTGAGCTATAATATACACAGAGCACTGAGCTATAATATATTATACACAGAGCACTGAGCTATAATATACACAGAGCACTGAGCTATAATATACACAGAGCACTGAGCTATAATATACACAGAGCACTGAGCTATAATATATTATACACAGAACACTGAGCTATAATATATTATACACAGAGCACTGAGCTATAATATACACAGAGCACTGAGCTATAATATGTTATACACAGAGCACTGAGCTATAATATATTATACACAGAGCACTGAGCTATAATATATTATACACAGAACACTGAGCTATAATATATTATACACAGAGCACTGAGCTATAATATATTATACACAGAGCACTGAGCTATATCATACACAGAGCACTGAGCTATAATATATTATACACAGATCACTGAGCTATAATATATTATACACAGAGCACTGAGCTATAATATAACATACACAGAGCACTGAGCTATAATATATTATACACAGAGCACTGAGCTATAATATACACAGAGCACTGAGCTATAATATACACAGAACACTGAGCTATAATATAAACAGAGCACTGAGCTATAATATATTATACACAGAGCACTGAGCTATAATATACACAGAGCACTGAGCTATAATATACACAGAGCACTGAGTTATAATATAATATACACAGAGCACTGAGCTATAATATAAACAGAGCACTGAGCTATAATATATTATACACAGAGCACTGAGCTATAATATACACAGAGCACTGAGCTATAATATACACAGAGCACTGAGCTATAATATACACAGAGCACTGAGATATAATATACACAGAGCACTGAGCTATAATATATACAGAGCACTGAGCTATAATATATTATACACAGAGCACTGAGCTATAATATAATATACACAGAGCACTGAGCTATAATATACACAGAGCACTGAGCTATAATATAATATACACAGAGCACTGAGCTATAATATACACAGAGCACTGAGCTATAATATACACAGAGCACTGAGTTATAATATAATATACACAGAGAACTGAGCTATAATATACACAGAGCACTGAGATATAATATACACAGAGCACTGAGCTATAATATATACAGAGCACTGAGCTATAATATATTATACACAGAGCACTGAGCTATAATATAATATACACAGAGCACTGAGCTACAATATGCACAGAGCACTGAGCTATAATATAATATACACAGAGCACTGAGCTATAATATAATATACACAGAGCACTGAGCTATAATATATTAAACACAGACGACTGAGCTATAATATAATATACACAGAGCACTGAGCTATAATATACAGAGAGCCCTGAGCTATAATATACACAGAACACTGAGCTATAATATACACAGAGCACTGAGCTATAATATAAACAGAGCACTGAGCTATAATATACAGAGAGCACTGAACTATAATATACAGAGAGCACTGAGCTATAATATACACAGAGCACTGAGCTATAATATACACAGAGCACTGAACTATAATATACACAGAGCACTGAGCTATAATATACACAGAGCACTGAGCTATAATATATTATACACAGAACACTGAGCTATAATATAATATACACAGAGCACTGAGCTATAATATACACAGAGCACTGAGCTATAATGTAATATACACAGAGCACTGAGCTATAATATACACAGAGCACTGAGCTATAATATACACAGAGCACTGAGCTATAATATATTATACACAGAGCACTGAGCTATAATATACACAGAGCACTGAGCTATAATATACACAGAGCACTGAGCTATAATATATTATACACAGAGCACTGAGCTATAATATACACAGAGCACTGAGCTATAATATAACATACACAGAGCACTGAGCTATATTATACACAGAGCACTGAGCTATAATATACACAGAGCACTGAGCTATAATATACACAGAACACTGAGCTATAATATAATATACACAGAGCACTGAGCTATAATATACACAGAGCCCTGAGCTATAATATACACAGAACACTGAGCTATAATATAACATACACAGAGCACTGAGCTATATTATACACAGAGCACTGAGCTATAATATACACAGAACACTGAGCTATAATATACACAGAGCCCTGAGCTATAATATACACAGAACACTGAGCTATAATATAATATACACAGAGCACTGAGCTATAATATACACAGAACACTGAGCTATAATATAATATACACAGAGCACTGAGCTATAATATAATATACACAGAGCACTGAGCTATAATATAACATACACAGAACACTGAGCTATAATATACACAGAGCACTGAGCTATAATATACACAGAGCACTAAGCTATAATATAACATACACAGAGCACTGAGCTATAATATACACAGAGCACTGAGCTATAATATAACATACACAGAGCACTGAGCTATAATATATTATACACAGAGCACTGAGATATAATATACACAGAGCACTGAGCTATAATATATTATACACAGAGCACTGAGCTATAATATATTATACACAGAGCACTGAGCTATAATATACACAGAGCACTGAGCTATAATATACACAGAGCACTGAGCTATAATATACACAGAGCACTGAGCTATAATATACACAGAGCACTGAGCTATAATATACACAGAGCACTGAGCTATAATATATTATACACAGAGCACTGAGCTATAATATACACAGAGCACTGAGCTATAATATACACAGAGCACTGAGCTATAATATAATATACACAGAGCACTGAGCTATAATATACACAGAACACTGAGCTATAATATACATAGAGCACTGAGCTATAATATATTATACACAGAGCACTGAGCTATAATATACACATAGCACTGAGCTATAATATATTATGCACTGAGCTATAATATAATATACACAGAGCACTGAGCTATAATATACACAGAACACTGAGCTATAATATAATATACACAGAGCACTGAGCTATAATATACACAGAACACTGAGCTATAATATACACAGAGCACTGAGCTATAATACACATAGAACACTGAGCTATAATATACACAGAGCACTGAGCTGTAATATAATATACACAGAGCACTGAGCTATAATATAATATACACAGAGCACTGAGCTATAACATACACAGAGCACTGAGCTATAATATACACAGAGCACTGAGCTATAATATACACAGAGCACTGAGCTATAATATACACAGAGCACTGAGCTATAATATATTATACACAGAGCACTGAGCTATAATATACACAGAGCACTGAGCTATAATTAACTTACACAGAGCACTGAGCTATAATATACACAGAGCACTGAGCTATAATTAACTTACACAGAGCACTGAGCTATAATATAACATACACAGAGCACTGAGCTATAATATACACAGAGCACTGAGCTATAACATACACAGAACGCTGAGCTATAATATACACAGAGAACTGAGCTATAATATACAAAGAGCACTGAGCTATAACATACACAGAGCACTGAGCTATAATATACACAGAGCACTGAGCTATAATATACACAGAGCACTGAGCTATAATATAATATACACAGAGCACTGAGCTATAATATACACAGAGCACTGAGCTATAGTATAATATACACAGAGCACTGAGCTATAATATATTATACACAGAGCACTGGGCTATAATATAATATACACAGAGCACTGAGCTATAACATACACAGAGCACTGAGCTATAATATACACAGAGAACTGAGCTATAATATACAAAGAGCACTGAGCTATAACATACACAGAGCACTGAGCTATAACATACACAGAGCACTGAGCTATAATATACACAGAGCACTGAGCTATAATATACACAGAGCACTGAGCTATAATATACACAGAGCACTGAGCTATAATATACACAGAGCACTGAGCTATAATATACACAGAGCACTGAGCTATAATATAATATACACAGAGCACTGAGCTATAATATACACAGAGCACTGAGCTATAATATAATATACACAGAGCACTGAGCTATAATATACACAGAGCACTGGGCTATAATATAATATACACAGAGCACTGAGCTATATTATATTATACACAGAGCACTGGGCTATAATATAATATACACAGAGCACTGAGCTATAACATACACAGAGCACTGAGCTATAATATACACAGAGCACTGAGCTATAATATACACAGAGCACTGAGTTATAATATAATATACACAGAACACTGAGCTATAATATAATATACACAGAGCACTGAGCTATATTATACACAGAGCACTGAGCTATAATATACACAGAGCACTGAGCTATATTATACACAGAGCACTGAGCTATAATATACACAGAGCACTGAGTTATAATATAATATACACAGAACACTGAGCTATAATATAATATACACAGAGCACTGAGCTATAATAAAACATACACAGAGCACTGAGCTATAATATACACAGAGCACTGAGCTATAATATACACAGAGCACTGAGCTATATTATACACAGAGCACTGAGCTATAATATACACAGAGCACTGAGCTATAATATTCACAGAGCACTGAGCTATAATATACACAGAGCACTGAGCTATAATATAACATACACAGAGCACTGAGCTATAATATAATATACACAGAGCACTGAGCTATAATATATTATACACAGAACACTGAGCTATAATATAACATACACAGAGCACTGAGCTATAATATATACAGAGCACTGAGCTATAATATAATATACACAGAGCACTGAGCTATAATATAATATACACAGAACACTGAGCTATAATATACACAGAGCACTGAGCTATAATATACACAGAGCACTGAGCTATAATATACACAGAGCACTGAGCTATAATATACACAGAGCACTGAGCTATATTATACACAGAACACTGAGCTATAATATATTATACACAGAGCACTGAGCTATAATATATTATACACAGAGCACTGAGCTATATTATACACAGAGCACTGAGCTATATTATACAAAGAGCACTGAGCTATAATATAACATACACAGAGCACTGAGCTATAATATACACAGAGCACTGAGCTATAACATACACAAAGCACTGAGCTATAATATACACAGAGCACTGAGCTATAATTAACTTACACAGAGCACTGAGCTATAATATACACAGAGCACTGAGCTATAATATACACAGAGCACTGAGCTATAACATACACAGAGCACTGAGCTATAATATACACAGAGCACTGAGCTATAATATACACAGAGCACTGAGCTATAACATACACAGAGCACTGAGCTATATATAATATAATATACACAGAGCACTGAGCTATAATATAATATACACAGAGCACTGAGCTATAATATACACAGAGCACTGAGCTATAATATACACAGAGCACTGAGCTATAACATACACAGAGCACTGAGCTATAATATACACAGAGCACTGAGCTATAATATACACAGAGCACTGAGCTATAATATAATATACACAGAGCACTGAGCTATAATATACACAGAGCACTGGGCTATAATATAATATACACAGAGCACTGAGCTATAATATATTATACACAGAGCACTGGGCTATAATATAATATACACAGAGCACTGAGCTATAACATACACAGAGCACTGAGCTATAATATACACAGAGCACTGAGCTATAATATACACAGAGCACTGAGTTATAATATAATATACACAGAACACTGAGCTATAATATAATATACACAGTGCACTGAGCTATATTATACACAGAGCACTGAGCTATAATATACACAGAGCACTGAGCTATAACATACACAGAGCACTGAGCTATAATATACACAGAGCACTGAGCTATAATATACACAGAGCACTGAGCTATAACAT
Organism: Engystomops pustulosus; assembly: GCF_040894005.1. Lineage (NCBI taxonomy): Eukaryota > Metazoa > Chordata > Amphibia > Anura > Leptodactylidae > Engystomops > Engystomops pustulosus. Next base: position 16,315,595 of record NC_092418.1, read on the forward strand.
ACACAGAGCACTGAGCTATATATAATATAATATACACAGAGCACTGAGCTATAATATAATATACACAGAGCACTGAGCTATAATATACACAGAGCACTGAGCTATAATATACACAGAGCACTGAGCTATAACATACACAGAGCACTGAGCTATAATATACACAGAGCACTGAGCTATAATATACACAGAGCACTGAGCTATAATATAATATACACAGAGCACTGAGCTATAATATACACAGAGCACTGGGCTATAATATAATATACACAGAGCACTGAGCTATAATATATTATACACAGAGCACTGGGCTATAATATAATATACACAGAGCACTGAGCTATAACATACACAGAGCACTGAGCTATAATATACACAGAGCACTGAGCTATAATATACACAGAGCACTGAGTTATAATATAATATACACAGAACACTGAGCTATAATATAATATACACAGTGCACTGAGCTATATTATACACAGAGCACTGAGCTATAATATACACAGAGCACTGAGCTATATTATACACAGAGCACTGAGCTATAATATACACAGAGCACTGAGTTATAATATAATATACACAGAACACTGAGCTATAATATAATATACACAGAGCACTGAGCTATAATAAAACATACACAGAGCACTGAGCTATAATATACACAGAGCACTGAGCTATAATATACACAGAGCACTGAGGTATATTATACACAGAGCACTGAGCTATAATATACACAGAGCACTGAGCTATAATATTCACAGAGCACTGAGCTATAATATACACAGAGCACTGAGCTATAATATAACATACACAGAGCACTGAGCTATAATATAATATACACAGAGCACTGAGCTATAATATAATATACACAGAGCACTGAGCTATAATATATTATACACAGAACACTGAGCTATAATATAACATACACAGAGCACTGAGCTATAATATATACAGAGCACTGAGCTATAATATAATATACACAGAGCACTGAGCTATAATATAATATACACAGAACACTGAGCTATAATATACACAGAGCACTGAGCTATAATATACACAGAGCACTGAGCTATAATATACACAGAGCACTGAGCTATAATATACACAGAGCACTGAGCTATAATATATTATACACAGAGCACTGAGCTATAATATACACAGAGCACTGAGCTATAATATAACATACACAGAACACTGAGCTATATTATACACAGAACACTGAGCTATAATATATTATACACAGAGCACTGAGCTATAATATATTATACACAGAGCACTGAGCTATATTATACACAGAGCACTGAGCTATATTATACACAGAGCACTGAGCTATAATATAACATACACATAGCACTGAGCTATAATATACACAGAGCACTGAGCTATAACATACACAAAGCACTGAGCTATAATATACACAGAGCACTGAGCTATAATTAACTTACACAGAGCACTGAGCTATAATATACACAGAGCACTGAGCTATAATATACACAGAGCACTGAGCTATAACATACACAGAGCACTGAGCTATAATATACACAGAGCACTGAGCTATAATATACACAGAGCACTGAGCTATAACATACACAGAGCACTGAGCTATATATAATATAATATACACAGAGCACTGAGCTATAATATAATATACACAGAGCACTGAGCTATAATATACACAGAGCACTGAGCTATAATATACACAGAGCACTGAGCTATAACATACACAGAGCACTGAGCTATAATATACACAGAGCACTGAGCTATAATATACACAGAGCACTGAGCTATAACATACACAGAGCACTGAGCTATATATAATATAATATACACAGAGCACTGAGCTATAAAATAATATACACAGAGCACTGAGCTATAATATATTATACACAGAGCACTGAGCTATAATATAATATACACAGAGCACTGAGCTATAATATACACAGAGCACTGAGCTATAATATATTATACACAGAGCACTGAGCTATAATATACAGAGAGCACTGAGCTATAATATAACATACACAGAGCACTGAGCTATATTATACACAGAGCACTGAGCTATAATATAATATACACAGAGCACTGAGCTATAATATACACAGAGCCCTGAGCTATAATATATTATAAACAGAGCACTGAGCTATAATATATTATACACAGAGCACTGAGCTATAATATACACAGAGCACTGAGCTATAATATACACAGAGCACTGAGCTATAATATAACATACACAGAACACTGAGCTATAATATAACATACACAGAGCACTGAGCTATAATATATTATACACAGAGCACTGAGCTATAATATAACATACACAGAGCACTGAGCTATAATATATTATACACAGAGCACTGAGCTATAATATACACAGAGCACTGAGCTATAATATAATATTCACAGAACACTGAGCTATAATATAACATACACAGAGCACTGAGCTATAATATAACATAAACAGAGCACTGAGCTATAATATAACATACACAGAGCACTGAGCTATAATATATTATACACAGAACACTGAGCTATAATATATTATACACAGAGCACTGAGCTATAATATACCATACACAGAGCACTGAGCTATAATATACACAGAACACTGAGCTATAATATAACATACACAGAGCACTGAGCTATAATATACACAGAGCACTGAGCTATAATATACACAGAGCACTGAGCTATAATATATTACACACAGAGCACTGAGCTATAATATATTATACACAGATCACTGAGCTATAATATACACAGAGCACTGAGCTATAATATAATATACACAGAGCACTGAGCTATAATATACACAGAACACTGAGCTATAATATACATAGAGCACTGAGCTATAATATACACAGAGCACTGAGCTATAATATACATAGAGCACTGAGCTATAATATAATATACACAGAGCACTGAGCTATAATATACACAGAGCACTGAGCTATAATATAATATACACAGAGCACTGAGCTATAATATAACATACACAGAGCACTGAGCTATAATATAATATACACAGAGCACTGAGCTATAATATATTATACACAGAACACTGAGCTATAATATAACATACACAGAGCACTGAGCTATAATATATACAGAGCACTGAGCTATAATATAATATACACAGAGCACTGAGCTATAATATAATATACACAGAACACTGAGCTATAATATACACAGAGCACTGAGCTATATTATACACAGAACACTGAGCTATAATATATTATACACAGAGCACTGAGCTATAATATATTATACACAGAGCACTGAGCTATATTATACACAGAGCACTGAGCTATATTATACACAGAGCACTGAGCTATAATATAACATACACAGAGCACTGAGCTATAATATACACAGAGCACTGAGCTATAACATACACAGAGCACTGAGCTATAATATACACAGAGCACTGAGCTATAATTAACTTACACAGAGCACTGAGCTATAATATACACAGAGCACTAAGCTATAATATACACAGAGCACTGAGCTATAACATACACAGAGCACTGAGCTATAACATACACAGAGCACTGAGCTATAATACACACAGAGCACTGAGCTATAATATACACAGAGCACTGAGCTATAATATACACAGAGCACTGAGCTATAACATACACAGAGCACTGAGCTATAATATACACAGAGCACTGAGCTATAATATACACAGAGCACTGAGCTATAACATACACAGAGCACTGAGCTATATATAATATAATATACACAGAGCACTGAGCTATAAAATAATATACACAGAGCACTGAGCTATAATATATTATACACAGAGCACTGAGCTATAATATATTATACACAGAGCACTGAGCTATAATATATTATACACAGAACACTGAGCTATAATATATTATACACAGAGCACTGAGCTATAATATATTATACACAGAGCACTGAGCTATAATATATTATACACAGAGCACTGAGCTATAATATAATATACACAGAGCACTGAGCTATAATATACACAGAGCACTGAGCTATAATATATTATACACAGAGCACTGAGCTATAATATACAGAGAGCACTGAGCTATAATATACAGAGAGCACTGAGCTATAATATAACATACACAGAACACTGAGCTATATTATACACAGAGCACTGAGCTATAATATATTATACACAGAACACTGAGCTATAATATATTATACACAGAGCACTGAGCTATAATATATTATACACAGAGCACTGAGCTATAATATAATATACACAGAGCACTGAGCTATAATATACACAGAGCACTGAGCTATAATATATTATACACAGAGCACTGAGCTATAATATACACAGAGCACTGAGCTATAATATACAGAGAGCACTGAGCTATAATATACACAGAGCACTGAGCTATAATATACACAGAGCACTGAGATATAATATATTATACACAGAGCACTGAGATATAATATACACAGAGCACTGAGCTATAATATATTATACACAGAGCACTGAGCTATAATATATTATACACAGAGCACTGAGCTATAATATACACAGAGCACTGAGCTATAATATACACAGAGCACTGAGCTATAATATATTATACACAGAGCACTGAGCTATAATATACACAGAGCACTGAGCTATAATATACACAGAGCACTGAGCTATAATATATTATACACAGAGCACTGAGCTATAATATACACAGAGCACTGAGCTATAATATACACAGAGCACTGAGCTATAATATATTATACACAGAGCACTGAGCTATAATATACACATAGCACTGAGCTATAATATATTATACACAGAACACTGAGCTATAATATACACAGAGCACTGAGCTATAATACACATAGAACACTGAGCTATAATATACACAGAACACTGAGCTATAATATACACAGAGCACTGAGCTATAATACACATAGAACACTGAGCTATAATATACACAGAGCACTGAGCTGTAATATAATATACACAGAGCACTGAGCTATAATATAATATACACAGAGCACTGAGCTATAACATACACAGAGCACTGAGCTATAATATACACAGAGCACTGAGCTATAATATACACAGAGCACTGAGCTATAATATACACAGAGCACTGAGCTATAATATATTATACACAGAGCACTGAGCTATAATATACACAGAGCACTGAGCTATAATTAACTTACACAGAGCACTGAGCTATAATATACACAGAGCACTGAGCTATAATTAACTTACACAGAGCACTGAGCTATAATATAACATACACAGAGCACTGAGCTATAATATACACAGAGCACTGAGCTATAACATACACAGAACGCTGAGCTATAATATACACAGAGAACTGAGCTATAATATACAAAGAGCACTGAGCTATAACATACACAGAGCACTGAGCTATAATATACACAGAGCACTGAGCTATAATATACACAGAGCACTGAGCTATAATATAATATACACAGAGCACTGAGCTATAATATACACAGAGCACTGAGCTATAGTATAATATACACAGAGCACTGAGCTATAATATATTATACACAGAGCACTGGGCTATAATATAATATACACAGAGCACTGAGCTATAACATACACAGAGCACTGAGCTATAATATACACAGAGAACTGAGCTATAATATACAAAGAGCACTGAGCTATAACATACACAGAGCACTGAGCTATAATATACACAGAGCACTGAGCTATAATATACACAGAGCACTGAGCTATAATATAATATACACAGAGCACTGAGCTATAATATACACAGAGCAGTGGGCTATAATATAATATACACAGAGCACTGAGCTATAATATATTATACACAGAGCACTGGGCTATAATATAATATACACAGAGCACTGAGCTATAACATACACAGAGCACTGAGCTATAATATACACAGAGCACTGAGCTATAATATACACAGAGCACTGAGTTATAATATAATATACACAGAACACTGAGCTATAATATAATATACACAGAGCACTGAGCTATATTATACACAGAGCACTGAGCTATAATATACACAGAGCACTGAGCTATATTATACACAGAGCACTGAGCTATAATATACACAGAGCACTGAGTTATAATATAATATACACAGAACACTGAGCTATAATATAATATACACAGAGCACTGAGCTATAATAAAACATACACAGAGCACTGAGCTATAATATACACAGAGCACTGAGCTATAATATACACAGAGCACTGAGCTATATTATACACAGAGCACTGAGCTATAATATACACAGAGCACTGAGCTATAATATATTATACACAGAGCACTGAGCTATAATATTCACAGAGCACTGAGCTATAATATACACAGAGCACTGAGCTATAATATAACATACACAGAGCACTGAGCTATAATATAATATACACAGAGCACTGAGCTATAATATATTATACACAGAACACTGAGCTATAATATAACATACACAGAGCACTGAGCTATAATATATACAGAGCACTGAGCTATAATATAATATACACAGAACACTGAGCTATAATATACACAGAGCACTGAGCTATAATATACACAGAGCACTGAGCTATAATATACACAGAGCACTGAGCTATAATATACACAGAGCACTGAGCTATAATATACACAGAACACTGAGCTATAATATATTATACACAGAGCACTGAGCTATAATATATTATACACAGAGCACTGAGCTATATTATACACAGAGCACTGAGCTATAATATAACATACACAGAGCACTGAGCTATAATATACACAGAGCACTGAGCTATAACATACACAAAGCACTGAGCTATAATATACACAGAGCACTGAGCTATAATTAACTTACACAGAGCACTGAGCTATAATATACACAGAGCACTGAGCTATAATATACACAGAGCACTGAGCTATAACATACACAGAGCACTGAGCTATAATATACACAGAGCACTGAGCTATAATATACACAGAGCACTGAGCTATAACATACACAGAGCACTGAGCTATATATAATATAATATACACAGAGCACTGAGCTATAATATAATATACACAGAGCACTGAGCTATAATATACACAGAGCACTGAGCTATAATATACACAGAGCACTGAGCTATAACATACACAGAGCACTGAGCTATAATATACACAGAGCACTGAGCTATAATATACACAGAGCACTGAGCTATAACACACACAGAGCACTGAGCTATATATAATATAATATACACAGAGCACTGAGCTATAAAATAATATACACAGAGCACTGAGCTATAATATATTATACACAGAGCACTGAGCTATAATATAATATACACAGAGCACTGAGCTATAATATACACAGAGCACTGAGCTATAATATATTATACACAGAGCACTGAGCTATAATATATTATACACAGAGCACTGAGCTATAATATACACAGAGCACTGAGCTATAATATACACAGAGCACTGAGCTATAATATAACATACACAGAACACTGAGCTATAATATAACATACACAGAGCACTGAGCTATAATATATTATACACAGAGCACTGAGCTATAATATAATATACACAGAGCACTGAGCTATAATATATTATACACAGAGCACTGAGCTATAATATAATATACACAGAGCACTGAGCTATAATATACAGAGAGCACTGAGCTATAATATAACATACACAGAGCACTGAGCTATATTATACACAGAGCACTGAGCTATAATATATTATAAACAGAGCACTGAGCTATAATATATTATACACAGAGCACTGAGCTATAATATACACAGAGCACTGAGCTATAATATACACAGAGCACTGAGCTATAATATAACATACACAGAACACTGAGCTATAATATAACATACACAGAGCACTGAGCTATAATATATTATACACAGAGCACTGAGCTATAATATAACATACACAGAGCACTGAGCTATAATATATTATACACAGAGCACTGAGCTATAATATACACAGACCACTGAGCTATAATATAATATTCACAGAACACTGAGCTATAATATAACATACACAGAGCACTGAGCTATAATATAACATAAACAGAGCACTGAGCTATAATATAACATACACAGAGCACTGAGCTATAATATATTATACACAGAACACTGAGCTATAATATATTATACACAGAGCACTGAGCTATAATATACCATACACAGAGCACTGAGCTATAATATACACAGAACACTGAGCTATAATATAACATACACAGAGCACTGAGCTATAATATACACAGAGCACTGAGCTATAATATACACAGAGCACTGAGCTATAATATATTACACACAGAGCACTGAGCTATAATATATTATACACAGATCACTGAGCTATAATATACACAGAGCACTGAGCTATAATATAATATACACAGAGCACTGAGCTATAATATACACAGAACACTGAGCTATAATATACATAGAGCACTGAGCTATAATATACACAGAGCACTGAGCTATAATATACATAGAGCACTGAGCTATAATATAATATACACAGAGCACTGAGCTATAATATACACAGAGCACTGAGCTATAATATAATATACACAGAGCACTGAGCTATAATATAACATACACAGAGCACTGAGCTATAATATAATATACACAGAGCACTGAGCTATAATATATTATACACAGAACACTGAGCTATAATATAACATACACAGAGCACTGAGCTATAATATATACAGAGCACTGAGCTATAATATAATATACACAGAGCACTGAGCTATAATATAATATACACAGAACACTGAGCTATAATATACACAGAGCACTGAGCTATATTATACACAGAACACTGAGCTATAATATATTATACACAGAGCACTGAGCTATAATATATTATACACAGAGCACTGAGCTATATTATACACAGAGCACTGAGCTATATTATACACAGAGCACTGAGCTATAATATAACATACACAGAGCACTGAGCTATAATATACACAGAGCACTGAGCTATAACATACACAGAGCACTGAGCTATAATATACACAGAGCACTGAGCTATAATTAACTTACACAGAGCACTGAGCTATAATATACACAGAGCACTAAGCTATAATATACACAGAGCACTGAGCTATAACATACACAGAGCACTGAGCTATAACATACACAGAGCACTGAGCTATAATACACACATAGCACTGAGCTATAATATACACAGAGCACTGAGCTATAATATACACAGAGCACTGAGCTATAACATACACAGAGCACTGAGCTATAATATACACAGAGCACTGAGCTATAATATACACAGAGCACTGAGTTATAACATACACAGAGCACTGAGCTATATATAATATAATATACACAGAGCACTGAGCTATTAAAATAATATACACAGAGCACTGAGCTATAATATATTATACACAGAGCACTGAGCTATAATATATTATACACAGAACACTGAGCTATAATATATTATACACAGAGCACTGAGCTATAATATATTATACACAGAGCACTGAGCTATAATATATTATACACAGAGCACTGAGCTATAATATAATATACACAGAGCACTGAGCTATAATATACACAGAGCACTGAGCTATAATATATTATACACAGAGCACTGAGCTATAATATATTATACACAGAGCACTGAGCTATAATATAATATACACAGAGCACTGAGCTATAATATACACAGAGCACTGAGCTATAATATATTATACACAGAGCACTGAGCTATAATATACAGAGAGCACTGAGCTATAATATACAGAGAGCACTGAGCTATAATATAACATACACAGAACACTGAGCTATATTATACACAGAGCACTGAGCTATAATATATTATACACAGAACACTGAGCTATAATATATTATACACAGAGCACTGAGCTATAATATATTATACACAGAGCACTGAGCTATAATATAATATACACAGAGCACTGAGCTATAATATACACAGAGCACTGAGCTATAATATATTATACACAGAGCACTGAGCTATAATATACAGAGAGCACTGAGCTATAATATACAGAGAGCACTGAGCTATAATATACACAGAGCACTGAGATATAATATAATATACACAGAGCACTGAGCTATAATATACAGAGAGCACTGAGCTATAATATACACAGAGCACTGAGCTATAATATACACAGAGCACTGAGATATAATATATTATACACAGAGCACTGAGCTATAATATACACAGAGCACTGAGCTTTAATATACCATACACAGAGCACTGAGCTATAATATACACAGAACACTGAGCTATAATATATTATACACAGAGCACTGAGCTATAATATAACATACACAGAGCACTGAGCTATAATATATTATACACAGAGCACTGAGCTATAATATAATATACACAGAGCACTGAGCTATAATATACACAGAGCACTGAGCTATAATATATTATACACAGAGCACTGAGCTATAATATACAGAGAGCACTGAGCTATAATATACAGAGAGCACTGAGCTATAATATACACAGAGCACTGAGATATAATATAATATACACAGAGCACTGAGCTATAATATAATATACACAGAGCACTGAGCTATAATATACACAGAGCACTGAGCTATAATATATTATACACAGAGCACTGAGCTATAATATACAGAGAGCACTGAGCTATAATATACAGAGAGCACTGAGCTATAATATACACAGAGCACTGAGATATAATATAATATACACAGAGCACTGAGCTATAATATACAGAGAGCACTGAGCTATAATATACACAGAGCACTGAGCTATAATATACACAGAGCACTGAGATATAATATATTATACACAGAGCACTGAGCTATAATATACACAGAGCACTGAGCTTTAATATACCATACACAGAGCACTGAGCTATAATATACACAGAACACTGAGCTATAATATATTATACACAGAGCACTGAGCTATAATATAACATACACAGAGCACTGAGCTATAATATATTATACACAGAGCACTGAGCTATAATATATTATACACAGAGCACTGAGCTATAATATACACAGAGCACTGAGCTATAATATACACAGAGCACTGAGCTATAATATATTACACACAGAGCACTGAGCTATAATATATTATACACAGAGCACTGAGCTATAATATACACAGAACACTGAGCTATAATATACACAGAGCACTAAGCTATAATATATTATACACAGATCACTGAGCTATAATATATTATACACAGAGCACTGAGCTATAATATACACAGAACACTGAGCTATAATATACACAGAACACTCAGCTATAATATAATATACACAGAGCACTGAGCTATAATATATTATACACAGATCACTGAGCTATAATATACACAGAGCACTGAGCTATAATATAATATACACAGAGCACTGAGCTATAATATACACAGAACACTGAGCTATAATATACATAGAGCACTGAGCTATAATATACACAGAACACTGAGCTATAATATACACAGAGCCCTGAGCTATAATATACACAGAGCACTGAGCTATAATATAATATACACAGAGCACTGAGCTATAATATACATAGAGCACTGAGCTATAATATAATATACACAGAGCACTGAGCTATAATATACACAGAGCACTGAGCTATAATATAATATACACAGAGCACTGAGCTATAATATATTATACACAGAGCACTGAGCTATAATATACACAGAGCACTGAGCTATAATATAACATACACAGAGCACTGAGCTATAATATAACATACACAGAGCACTGAGCTATATTATACACAGAGCACTGAGCTATAATATATTATACACAGAGCACTGAGCTATATCATACACAGAACACTGAGCTATAATATATTATACACAGAGCACTGAGCTATAATATTCACAGAGCTCTGAGCTATAATATATTATACACAGAACACTGAGCTATAATATATTATACACAGAGCACTGAGCTATAATATACACAGAGCACTGAGCTATAATATACACAGAGCCCTGAGCTATAATATGCACAGAGCACTGAGCTATAATATAATATACACAGAGCACTGAGCTATAATATAATATACACAGAGCACTGAGCTATAATATAACATACACAGAGCACTGAGCTATAATATATTATACACAGACGACTGAGCTATAATATAATATACACAGAGCACTGAGCTATAATATACACAGAGCCCTGAGCTATAATATACACAGAACACTGAGCTATAATATACACAGAGCACTGAGCTATAATATAAACAGAGCACTGAGCTATAATATACAGAGAGCACTGAACTATAATATACACAGAGCACTGAGCTATAATATACACAGAGCACTGAGCTATAATATACACAGAGCACTGAGCTATAATATACACAGAGCACTGAGCTATAATATAATATACACAGAGCACTGAGCTATAATATACACAGAGCACTGAGCTATAATGTAATATACACAGAGCACTGAGCTATAATATACACAGAGCACTGAGCTATAATATACACAGAGCACTGAGCTATAATATACACAGAGCACTGAGCTATAATATATTTTACACAGAGCACTGAGCTATAATATATTATACACAGAGCACTGAGCTATAATATATTATACACAGAACACTGAGCTATAATATATTATACACAGAGCACTGAGCTATAATATATTATACACAGAGCACTGAGCTATAATATACACAGAGCACTGAGCTATAATATACACAGAGCACTGAGCTATATTATATTATACACAGAGCACTGAGCTATAATATACACAGAGCACTGAGCTATAATATACACAGAGCACTGAGCTATAATATATTATACACAGAGCCCTGAGCTATAATATATTATACACAGAGCACTGAGCTATAATATACACAGAGCACTGAGCTATAATATATTATACACAGAGCACTGAGCTATAATATACACAGAGCAGTGAGCTATAATATATTATACACAGAGCACTGAGCTATAATATATTATACACAGAACACTGAGCTATAATATATTATACACAGAGCACTGAGCTATAATATATTATACACAGAGCACTGAGCTATATCATACACAGAGCACTGAGCTATAATATATTATACACAGATCACTGAGCTATAATATATTATACACAGAGCACTGAGCTATAATATAACATACACAGAGCACTGAGCTATAATATATTATACACAGAGCACTGAGCTATAATATACACAGAGCACTGAGCTATAATATACACAGAACTCTGAGCTATAATATAAACAGAGCACTGAGCTATAATATATTATACACAGAGCACTGAGCTATAATATACACAGAGCACTGAGCTATAATATACACAGAGCACTGAGTTATAATATATTATACACAGAGCACTGAGCTATAATATAAACAGAGCACTGAGCTATAATATATTATACACAGAGCACTGAGCTATAATATACACAGAGCACTGAGCTATAATATACACAGAGCACTGAGTTATAATATAATATACACAGAGAACTGAGCTATAATATACACAGAGCACTGAGCTATAATATATACAGAGCACTGAGCTATAATATATTATACACAGAGCACTGAGCTATAATATAATATACACAGAGCACTGAGCTATAATATACACAGAGCACTGAGCTATAATATAATATACACAGAGCACTGAGCTATAATATACACAGAGCACTGAGCTATAATATACACAGAGCACTGAGTTATAATATAATATACACAGAGAACTGAGCTATAATATACACAGAGCACTGAGATATAATATACACAGAGCACTGAGCTATAATATATACAGAGCACTGAGCTATAATATATTATACACAGAGCACTGAGCTATAATATAATATTCACAGAGCACTGAGCTATAATATGCACAGAGCACTGAGCTATAATATAATATACACAGAGCACTGAGCTATAATATAATATACACAGAGCACTGAGCTATAATATATTATACACAGACGACTGAGCTATAATATAATATACACAGAGCACTGAGCTATAATATACAGAGAGCCCTGAGCTATAATATAACATACACAGAGCACTGAGCTATAATATATTATACACAGACGACTGAGCTATAATATAATATACACAGAGCACTGAGCTATAATATACAGAGAGCCCTGAGCTATAATATACACAGAACACTGAGCTATAATATACACAGAGCACTGAGCTATAATATAAACAGAGCACTGAGCTATAATATACAGAGAGCACTGAACTATAATATACAGAGAGCACTGAGCTATAATATACACAGAGCACTGAGCTATAATATACACAGAGCACTGAGCTATAATATACACAGAGCACTGAGCTATAATATACACAGAGCACTGAGCTATAATATATTATACACAGAACACTGAGCTATAATATAATATACACAGAGCACTGAGCTATAACATACACAGAGCACTGAGGTATAATGTAATATACACAGAGCACTGAGCTATAATATACACAGAGCACTGAGCTATAATATACACAGAGCACTGAGCTATAATATATTATACACAGAGCACTGAGCTATAATATACACAGAGCACTGAGCTATAATATAACATACACAGAGCACTGAGCTATAATATAACATACACAGAGCACTGAGCTATATTATACACAGAGCACTGAGCTATAATATACACAGAGCACTGAGCTATAATATAATATACACAGAGCACTGAGCTATAATATACACAGAGCACTGAACTATAATATACACAGAGCCCTGAGCTATAATATACACAGAACACTGAGCTATAATATAACATACACAGAGCACTGAGCTATATTATACACAGAGCACTGAGCTATAATATACACAGAGCACTGAGCTATATTATACACAGAGCACTGAGCTATAATATACACAGAGCACTGAGCTATAATATACACAGAACACTGAGCTATAATATAATATACATAGAGCACTGAGCTATAATATACACAGAGCACTGAGCTATAATATACACAGAGCCCTGAGCTATAATATACACAGAACACTGAGCTATAATATAATATACACAGAGCACTGAGCTATAATATACACAGAACACTGAGCTATAATATAATATACACAGAGCACTGAGCTATAATATAATATACACAGAGCACTGAGCTATAATATAACATACACAGAACACTGAGCTATAATATACACAGAGCACTGAGCTATAATATACACAGATCACTGAGCTATAATATAATATACACAGAGCACTGAGCTATAATATACACAGAGCACTGAGCTATAATATAACATACACAGAGCACTGAGCTATAATATATTATACACAGAGCACTGAGATATAATATACACAGAGCACTGAGCTATAATATATTATACACAGAGCACTGAGCTATAATATACACAGAGCACTGAGCTATAATATACACAGAGCACTGAGCTATAATATATTATACACAGAGCACTGAGCTATAATATACACAGAGCACTGAGCTATAATATACACAGAGCACTGAGCTATAATATATTATACACAGAGCACTGAGCTATAATATATTATACACAGAGCACTGAGCTATATGATACACAGAGCACTGAGCTATAATATACACAGAGCACTGAGCTATAATATACACAGAGCACTGAGCTATAATATATTATACACAGAGCACTGAGCTATAATATACACAGAGCACTGAGCTATAATATATTATGCACTGAGCTATAATATAATATACACAGAGCACTGAGCTATAATATACACAGAACACTGAGCTATAATATAATATACACAGAGCACTGAGCTACAATATACACAGAACACTGAGCTATAATATACACAGAGCACTGAGCTATAATACACACAGAACACTGAGCTATAATATACACAGAGCACTGAGCTGTAATATAATATACACAGAGCACTGAGCTATAATATAATATACACAGAGCACTGAGCTGTAACATACACAGAGCACTGAGCTATAATATACACAGAGCACTGAGCTATAATATACACAGAGCACTGAGCTATAATATACACAGAGCACTGAGCTATAATATATTATACACAGAGCACTGAGCTATAATATACACAGAGCACTGAGCTATAATTAACTTACACAGAGCACTGAGCTATAATATACACAGAGCACTGAGCTATAATTAACTTACACAGAGCACTGAGCTATAATATAACATACACAGAGCACTGAGCTATAATATACACAGAGCACTGAGCTATAACATACACAGAGCACTGAGCTATAATATACACAGAGCACTGAGCTATAATATACAAAGAGCACTGAGCTATAACATACACAGAGCACTGAGCTATAATATACACAGAGCACTGAGCTATAATATACACAGAGCACTGAGCTATAATATAATATACACAGAGCACTGAGCTATAATATACACAGAGCACTGAGCTATAGTATAATATACACAGAGCACTGAGCTATAATATATTATACACAGAGCACTGAGCTATAATATACACAGAGCACTGAGCTATAATATAATATACACAGAGCACTGAGCTATAATATACACAGAGCACTGAGCTATAGTATAATATACACAGAGCACTGAGCTATAATATATTATACACAGAGCACTGAGCTATAATATACACAGAGCACTGAGCTATAATATACACAGAGCACTGAGCTATAATATAACATACACAGAGCACTGAGCTATAATATACACAGAGCACTGAGCTATAATATAATATACACAGAGCACTGAGCTATAATATAATATACACAGAGCACTGAGCTATAATATATTATACACAGAGCACTGAGCTATAATATACACAGAGCACTGAGCTATAATATACACAGAGCACTGAGCTATAATATAATATACACAGAGCACTGAGCTATAACATACACAGAGCACTGAGCTATAATATACACAGAGCACTGAGCTATAATATACACAGAGCACTGAGTTATAATATAATATACACAGAACACTGAGCTATAATATAATATACACAGCGCACTGAGCTATATTATACACAGAGCACTGAGCTATAATATACACAGAGCACTGAGTTATAATATAATATACACAGAACACTGAGCTATAATATAATATACACAGAGCACTGAGCTATAATAAAACATACACAGAGCACTGAGCTATAATATACACAGAGCACTGAGCTATAATATACACAGAGCACTGAGCTATAATATACACAGAGCACTGAGCTATAATATACACAGAGCACTGAGCTATATTATACACAGAGCACTGAGCTATAATATACACAGAGCACTGAGCTATAATATAACATACACAGAGCACTGAGCTAAAATATAATATACACAGAGCACTGAGCTATAATATAACATACACAGAGCACTGAGCTATAATATATTATACACAGAACACTGAGCTATAATATAACATACACAGAGCACTGAGCTATAATATATACAGAGCACTGAGCTATAATATACACAGAGCACTGAGCTATAATATAATATACACAGAGCACTGAGCTATAATATACACAGAGCACTGAGCTATAATATACACAAAGCACTGAGCTATAATATAATATACACAGAGCACTGAGCTATAACATACACAGAGCACTGAGCTATAATATACACAGAGCACTGAGCTATAATATACACAGAGCACTGAGTTATAATATAATATACACAGAACACTGAGCTATAATATAATATACACAGAGCACTGAGCTATATTATACACAGAGCACTGAGCTATAATATACACAGAGCACTGAGTTATAATATAATATACACAGAACACTGAGCTATAATATAATATACACAGAGCACTGAGCTATAATAAAACATACACAGAGCACTGAGCTATAATATACACAGAGCACTGAGCTATAATATACACAGAGCACTGAGCTATATTATACACAGAGCACTGAGCTATAATATACACAGAGCACTGAGCTATAATATAACATACACAGAGCACTGAGCTAAAATATAATATACACAGAGCACTGAGCTATAATATAACATACACAGAGCACTGAGCTATAATATATACAGAGCACTGAGCTATAATATAATATACACAGAGCACTGAGCTATAATATAATATACACAGAGCACTGAGCTATAATATATTATACACAGAACACTGAGCTATAATATAACATACACAGAGTACTGAGCTATAATATATACAGAGCACTGAGCTATAATATAATATACACAGAGCACTGAGCTATAATATAATATACACAGAACACTGAGCTATAATATACACAGAGCACTGAGCTATAATATACACAGAGCACTGAGCTATAATATACACAGAGCACTGAGCTATAATATATTATACACAGAGCACTGAGCTATATTATACACAGAGCACTGAGCTATAATATAACATACACAGAGCACTGAGCTATAAAATACACAGAGCACTGCGCTATAACATACACAGAGCACTGAGCTATAATATACACAGAGCACTGAGCTATAATTAACTTACACAGAGCACTGAGCTATAATATACACAGAGCACTGAGCTATAATATACACAGAGCACTGAGCTATAACATACACAGAGCACTGAGCTATAACATACACAGAGCACTGAGCTATAATATACACAGAGCACTGAGCTATAATATACACAGAGCACTGAGCTATAACATACACAGAGCACTGAGCTATATATAATATAATATACACAGAGCACTGAGCTATAATATAATATACACAGAGCACTGAGCTATAATATACACAGAGCACTGAGCTATAATATACACAGAGCACTGAGCTATAACATACACAGAGCACTGAGCTATAATATACACAGAGCACTGAGCTATAATATACACAGAGCACTGAGCTATAATATACACAGAGCACTGAGCTATAACATACACAGAGCACTGAGCTATATATAATATAATATACACAGAGCACTGAGCTATAAAATAATATACACAGAGCACTGAGCTATAATATATTATACACAGAGCACTGAGCTATAATATATTATACACAGAACACTGAGCTATAATATATTATACACAGAGCACTGAGCTATAATATAATATACACAGAGCACTGAGCTATAATATACACAGAGCACTGAGCTATAATATATTATACACAGAGCACTGAGCTATAATATACAGAGAGCACTGAGCTATAATATAACATACACAGAGCACTGAGCTATATTATACACAGAGCACTGAGCTATAATATATTATAAACAGAGCACTGAGCTATAATATATTATACACAGAGCACTGAGCTATAATATACACAGAGCACTGAGCTATAATATACACAGAGCACTGAGCTATAATATAACATACACAGAACACTGAGCTATAATATAACATAC
The DNA here is from genome assembly GCF_040894005.1 of Engystomops pustulosus. Lineage (NCBI taxonomy): Eukaryota > Metazoa > Chordata > Amphibia > Anura > Leptodactylidae > Engystomops > Engystomops pustulosus. Next base: position 16,334,948 of record NC_092418.1, read on the forward strand.
ACAGAGCACTGAGCTATAATATATTATACACAGAGCACTGAGCTATAATATAACATACACAGAGCACTGAGCTATAATATATTATACACAGAACACTGAGCTATAATATACACAGAGCACTGAGCTATAATATAATATTCACAGAACACTGAGCTATAATATACACAGAGCACTGAGCTATAATATAACATACACAGAGCACTGAGCTATAATATAACATAAACAGAGCACTGAGCTATAATATAACATACACAGAGCACTGAGCTATAATATATTATACACAGAACACTGAGCTATAATATATTATACACAGAGCACTGAGCTATAATATACCATACACAGAGCACTGAGCTATAATATACACAGAACACTGAGCTATAATATAACATACACAGAGCACTGAGCTATAATATACACAGAGCACTGAGCTATAATATATTACACACAGAGCACTGAGCTATAATATATTATACACAGATCACTGAGCTATAATATACACAGAGCACTGAGCTATAATATAATATACACAGAGCACTGAGCTATAATATACACAGAACACTGAGCTATAATATACATAGAGCACTGAGCTATAATATACATAGAGCACTGAGCTATAATATACATAGAGCACTGAGCTATAATATAATATACACAGAGCACTGAGCTATAATATACACAGAGCACTGAGCTATAATATAATATACACAGAGCACTGAGCTATAATATACATAGAGCACTGAGCTATAATATAATATACACAGAGCACTGAGCTATAATATACACAGAGCACTGAGCTATAATATAATATACACAGAGCACTGAGCTATAATATAACATACACAGAGCACTGAGCTATAATATAATATACACAGAGCACTGAGCTATAATATATTATACACAGAACACTGAGCTATAATATAACATACACAGAGCACTGAGCTATATTATACACAGAGCACTGAGCTATAATATACACAGAACACTGAGCTATAATATAATATACACAGAGCACTGAGCTATAATATATACAGAGCACTGACCTATAATATAATATACACAGAGCACTGAGCTATAATATAATATACACAGAACACTGAGCTATAATATAACATACACAGAGCACTGAGCTATATTATACACAGAACACTGAGCTATAATATACACAGAACACTGAGCTATAATATAATATACACAGAGCACTGAGCTATAATATATACAGAGCACTGACCTATAATATAATATACACAGAGCACTGAGCTATAATATAATATACACAGAACACTGAGCTATAATATACACAGAGCACTGAGCTATATTATACACAGAACACTGAGCTATAATATATTATACACAGAGCACTGAGCTATAATATATTATACACAGAGCACTGAGCTATATTATACACAGAGCACTGAGCTATATTATACACAGAGCACTGAGCTATAATATAACATACACAGAGCACTGAGCTATAATATACACAGAGCACTGAGCTATAACATACACAGAGCACTGAGCTATAATATACACAGAGCACTGAGCTATAATTAACTTACACAGAGCACTGAGCTATAATATACACAGAGCACTAAGCTATAATATACACAGAGCACTGAGCTATAACATACACAGAGCACTGAGCTATAACATACACAGAGCACTGAGCTATAATATACACAGAGCACTGAGCTATAATATACACAGAGCACTGAGCTATAATATACACAGAGCACTGAGCTATAACATACACAGAGCACTGAGCTATATATAATATAATATACACAGAGCACTGAGCTATAATATATTATACACAGAGCACTGAGCTATAATATATTATACACAGAGCACTGAGCTATAATATATTATACACAGAGCACTGAGCTATAATATATTATACACAGAACACTGAGCTATAATATATTATACACAGAGCACTGAGCTATAATATATTATACACAGAGCACTGAGCTATAATATATTATACACAGAGCACTGAGCTATAATATAATATACACAGAGCACTGAGCTATAATATACACAGAGCACTGAGCTATAATATATTATACACAGAGCACTGAGCTATAATATACAGAGAGCACTGAGCTATAATATACACAGAGCACTGAGCTATAATATAACATACACAGAGCACTGAGCTATAATATACACAGAGCACTGAGCTATAATATAACATACACAGAGCACTGAGCTATAATATATTATACACAGAGCACTGAGCTATAATATATTATACACAGAGCACTGAGCTATAATATATTATACACAGAGCACTGAGCTATAATATACACAGAGCACTAAGCAATAATATACACAGAGCACTGAGCTATAATATACACAGAGCACTGAGCTATAATATAACATACACAGAGCACTGAGCTATAATATAACATACACAGAGCACTGAGCTATAATATATTATACACAGAGCACTGAGCTATAATATAACATACACAGAGCACTGAGCTATAATATATTATACACAGAGCACTGAGCTATAATATACACAGAGCACTGAGCTATAATATAATATTCACAGAACACTGAGCTATAATATACACAGAGCACTGAGCTATAATATAACATACACAGAACACTGAGCTATAATATAACATAAACAGAGCACTGAGCTATAACATACACAGAGCACTGAGCTATAATATATTATACACAGAACACTGAGCTATAATATATTATACACAGAGCACTGAGCTTTAATATACCATACACAGAGCACTGAGCTATAATATACACAGAACACTGAGCTATAATATATTATACACAGAGCACTGAGCTATAATATAACATACACAGAGCACTGAGCTATAATATATTATACACAGAGCACTGAGCTATAATATATTATACACAGAGCACTGAGCTATAATATACACAGAGCACTGAGCTATAATATACACAGAGCACTGAGCTATAATATATTACACACAGAGCACTGAGCTATAATATATTATACACAGAGCACTGAGCTATAATATACACAGAACACTGAGCTATAATATACACAGAGCACTGAGCTATAATATATTACACACAGAGCACTGAGCTATAATATATTATACACAGAGCACTGAGCTATAATATACACAGAACACTGAGCTATAATATACACAGAGCACTGAGCTATAATATATTATACACAGATCACTGAGCTATAATATATTATACACAGATCACTGAGCTATAATATACACAGAGCACTGAGCTATAATATACACAGAACACTGAGATATAATATACACAGAACACTCAGCTATAATATAATACACACAGAGCACTGAGCTATAATATATTATACACAGATCACTGAGCTATAATATACACAGAGCACTGCGCTATAATATAATATACACAGAGCACTGAGCTATAATATACACAGAACACTGAGCTATAATATACATAGAGCACTGAGCTATAATATACACAGAACACTGAGCTATAATATACACAGAGCCCTGAGCTATAATATACACAGAGCACTGAACTATAGTATAATATACACAGAGCACTGAGCTATAATATACATAGAGCACTGAGCTATAATATAATATACACAGAGCACTGAGCTATAATATATTATACACAGAGCACTGAGCTATAATATACACAGAGCACTGAGCTATAATATAACATACACAGAGCACTGAGCTATAATATAACATACACAGAGCACTGAGCTATATTATACACAGAGCACTGAGCTATAATATATTATACACAGAGCACTGAGCTATATCATACACAGAACACTGAGCTATAATATATTATACACAGAGCACTGAGCTATAATATACACAGAGCACTGAGCTATAATATATTATACACAGAGCACTGAGCTATAATATTCACAGAGCACTGAGCTATAATATATTATACACAGAACACTGAGCTATAATATATTATACACAGAGCACTGAGCTATAATATACACAGAGCACTGAGCTATAATATACACAGAGCCCTGAGCTATAATATGCACAGAGCACTGAGCTATAATATAATATACACAGAGCACTGAGCTATAATATAATATACACAGAGCACTGAGCTATAATATAACATACACAGAGCACTGTGCTATAATATATTATACACAGACGACTGAGCTATAATATAATATACACAGAGCACTGAGCTATAATATACACACAGCCCTGAGCTATAATATACACAGAACACTGAGCTATAATATACACAGAGCACTGAGCTATAATATAAACAGAGCACTGAGCTATAATATACAGAGAGCACTGAACTATAATATACACAGAGCACTGAGCTATAATATACACAGAGCACTGAGCTATAATATACACAGAGCACTGAGCTATAATATACACAGAGCACTGAGCTATAATATAATATACACAGAGCACTGAGCTATAATATACACAGAGCATTGAGATATAATGTAATATACACAGAGCACTGAGCTATAATATACACAGAGCACTGAGCTATAATATACACAGAGCACTGAGCTATAATATACACAGAGCACTGAGCTATAATATATTTTACACAGAGCACTGAGCTATAATATATTATACACAGAGCACTGAGCTATAATATATTATACACAGAACACTGAGCTATAATATATTATACACAGAGCACTGAGCTATAATATACACAGAGCACTGAGCTATAATATACACAGAGCACTGAGCTATATTATATTATACACAGAGCACTGAGCTATAATATACACAGAGCACTGAGCTATAATATACACAGAGCACTGAGCTATAATATATTATACACAGAGCCCTGAGCTATAATATATTATACACAGAGCACTGAGCTATAATATACACAGAGCACTGAGCTATAATATATTATACACAGAGCACTGAGCTATAATATACACAGAGCACTGAGCTATAATATATTATACACAGAGCACTGAGCTATAATATATTATACACAGAGCACTGAGCTATAATATATTATACACAGAACACTGAGCTATAATATATTAAACACAGAGCACTGAGCTATAATATATTATACACAGAGCACTGAGCTATATCATACACAGAGCACTGAGCTATAATATATTATACACAGATCACTGAGCTATAATATATTATACACAGAGCACTGAGCTATAATATAACATACACAGAGCACTGAGCTATAATATATTATACACAGAGCACTGAGCTATAATATACACAGAGCACTGAGCTATAATATACACAGAACACTGAGCTATAATATAAACAGAGCACTGAGCTATAATATATTATACACAGAGCACTGAGCTATAATATACACAGAGCACTGAGCTATAATATACACAGAGCACTGAGTTATAATATAATATACACAGAGCACTGAGCTATAATATAAACAGAGCACTGAGCTATAATATATTATACACAGAGCACTGAGCTATAATATACACAGAGCACTGAGCTATAATATACACAGAGCACTGAGTTATAATATAATATACACAGAGAACTGAGCTATAATATACACAGAGCACTGAGATATAATATACACAGAGCACTGAGCTATAATATATACAGAGCACTGAGCTATAATATATTATACACAGAGCACTGAGCTATAATATAATATACACAGAGCACTGAGCTATAATATACACAGAGCACTGAGCTATAATATAATATACACAGAGCACTGAGCTATAATATACACAGAGCACTGAGCTATAATATACACAGAGCACTGAGTTATAATATAATATACACAGAGAACTGAGCTATAATATACACAGAGCACTGAGATATAATATACACAGAGCACTGAGCTATAATATATACAGAGCACTGAGCTATAATATATTATACACAGAGCACTGAGCTATAATATAATATTCACAGAGCACTGAGCTATAATATGCACAGAGCACTGAGCTATAATATAATATACACAGAGCACTGAGCTATAATATAATATACACAGAGCACTGAGCTATAATATATTATACACAGACGACTGAGCTATAATATAATATACACAGAGCACTGAGCTATAATATACAGAGAGCCCTGAGCTATAATATAACATACACAGAGCACTGAGCTATAATATATTTTACACAGACGACTGAGCTATAATATAATATACACAGAGCACTGAGCTATAATATACAGAGAGCCCTGAGCTATAATATACACAGAACACTGAGCTATAATATACACAGAGCACTGAGCTATAATATAAACAGAGCACTGAGCTATAATATACAGAGAGCACTGAACTATAATATACAGAGAGCACTGAGCTATAATATACACAGAGCACTGAGCTATAATATACACAGAGCACTGAGCTATAATATACACAGAGCACTGAGCTATAATATATTATACACAGAACACTGAGCTATAATATAATATACACAGAGCACTGAGCTATAATATACACAGAGCACTGAGGTATAATCTAATATACACAGAGCACTGAGCTATAATATACACAGAGCACTGAGCTATAATATACACAGAGCACTGAGCTATAATATATTATACACAGAGCACTGAGCTATAATATACACAGAGCAATGAGCTATAATATAACATACACAGAGCACTGAGCTATAATATAACATACAGAGAGCACTGAGCTATATTATACACAGAGCACTGAGCTATAATATACACAGAGCACTGAGCTATAATATAATATACACAGAGCACTGAGCTATAATATACACAGAGCACTGAGCTATAATATACACAGAGCCCTGAGCTATAATATACACAGAACACTGAGCTATAATATAACATACACAGAGCACTGAGCTATATTATACACAGAGCACTGAGCTATAATATACACAGAACACTGAGCTATAATATAATATACATAGAGCACTGAGCTATAATATACACAGAGCACTGAGCTATAATATACACAGAGCCCTGAGCTATAATATACACAGAACACTGAGCTATAATATAATATACACAGAGCACTGAGCTATAATATACACAGAACACTGAGCTATAACATACACAGAGCACTGAGCTATAATATAATATACACAGAGCACTGAGCTATAATATAACATACACAGAACACTGAGCTATAATATACACAGAGCACTGAGCTATAATATACACAGAGCACTGAGCTATAATATAATATACACAGAGCACTGAGCTATAATATACACAGAGCACTGAGCTATAATATAACATACACAGAGCACTGAGCTATAATATATTATACACAGAGCACTGAGCTATAATATATTATACACAGAGCACTGAGCTATAATATATTATACACAGAGCACTGAGCTATAATATACACAGAGCACTGAGCTATAATATACACAGAGCACTGAGCTATAATATATTATACACAGAGCACTGAGCTATAATATACACAGAGCACTGAGCTATAATATACACAGAGCCCTGAGCTATAATATATTATACACAGAGCACTGAGCTATAATATACACAGAGCACTGAGCTATAATATACACAGAGCACTGAGCTATAATATATTATACACAGAGCACTGAGCTATAATATACACAGAGCACTGAGCTATAATATATTATGCACTGAGCTATAATATAATATACACAGAGCACTGAGCTATAATATACACAGAACACTGAGCTATAATATAATATACACAGAGCACTGAGCTATAATATACACAGAACACTGAGCTATAATATACACAGAGCACTGAGCTATAATACACACAGAACACTGAGCTATAATATACACAGAGCACTGAGCTGTAATATAATATACACAGAGCACTGAGCTATAATATAATATACACAGAGCACTGAGCTATAATATATTATACACAGAGCACTGAGCTATATTATACACAGAGCACTGAGCTATAATATAATATACACAGAGCACTGAGCTATAATATACACAGAGCACTGAGCTATAACATACACAGAGCACTGAGCTATAACATACACAGAGCACTGAGCTATAATATACACAGAGCACTGAGCTATAATATACACAGAGCACTGAGCTATAATATACACAGAGCACTGAGCTATAATATATTATACACAGAGCACTGAGCTATAATATACACAGAGCACTGAGCTATAACATACACAGAGCACTGAGCTATATTATACACAGAGCACTGAGCTATAATATACACAGTGCACTGAGCTATAATATAACATACACAGAGCACTGAGCTATAATTAACTTACACAGAGCACTGAGCTATAATATACACAGAGCACTGAGCTATAATTAACTTACACAGAGCACTGAGCTATAATATAACATACACAGAGCACTGAGCTATAATATACACAGAGCACTGAGCTATAACATACACAGAGCACTGAGCTATAATATACACAGAGTACTGAGCTATAATATACAAAGAGCACTGAGCTATAACATACACAGAGCACTGAGCTATAATATACACAGAGCACTGAGCTATAATATACACAGAGCACTGAGCTATAATATAATATACACAGAGCACTGAGCTATAATATACACAGAGCACTGAGCTATAATATACACAGAGCACTGAGCTATAATATATTATACACAGAGCACTGAGCTATAATATACACAGAGCACTGAGCTATAATATAATATACACAGAGCACTGAGCTATAATATACACAGAGCACTGAGCTATAGTATAATATACACAGAGCACTGAGCTATAATATATTATACACAGAGCACTGAGCTATAATATACACAGAGCACTGAGCTATAATATACACAGAGCACTGAGCTATAATATAACATACACAGAGCACTGAGCTATAATATACACAGAGCACTGAGCTATAATATAATATACACAGAGCACTGAGCTATAATATAATATACACAGAGCACTGAGCTATAATATATTATACACAGAGCACTGAGCTATAATATACACAGAGCACTGAGCTATAATATAATATACACAGAGCACTGAGCTATAACATACACAGAGCACTGAGCTATAATATACACAGAGCACTGAGCTATAATATACACAGAGCACTGAGCTATAATATAATATACACAGAGCACTGAGCTATAATATACACAGAGCACGGAGCTATAATATACACAGAGCACTGAGTTATAATATAATATACACAGAACACTGAGCTATAATATAATATACACAGAGCACTGAGCTATATTATACACAGAGCACTGAGCTATAATATACACAGAGCACTGAGTTATAATATAATATACACAGAACACTGAGCTATAATATAATATACACAGAGCACTGAGCTATAATAAAACATACACAGAGCACTGAGCTATAATATACACAGAGCACTGAGCTATAATATACACAGAGCACTGAGCTATATTATACACAGAGCACTGAGCTATAATATACACAGAGCACTGAGCTATAATATAACATACACAGAGCACTGAGCTAAAATATAATATACACAGAGCACTGAGCTATAATATAACATACACAGAGCACTGAGCTATAATATATACAGAGCACTGAGCTAAAATATAATATACACAGAGCACTGAGCTATAATATAATATACACAGAACACTGAGCTATAATATACACAGAGCACTGAGCTATATTATACACAGAACACTGAGCTATAATATATTATACACAGAGCACTGAGCTATAATATATTATACACAGAGCACTGAGCTATATTATACACAGAGCACTGAGCTATATTATACACAGAGCACTGAGCTATAATATAACATACACAGAGCACTGAGCTATAATATACACAGAGCACTGAGCTATAACATACACAGAGCACTGAGCTATAATATACACAGAGCACTGAGCTATAATATACACAGAGCACTGAGCTATAATTAACTTAGACAGAGCACTGAGCTATAATATACACAGAGCACTGAGCTATAATATACACAGAGCACTGAGCTATAACATACACAGAGCACTGAGCTATAACATACACAGAGCACTGAGCTATAATATACACAGAGCACTGAGCTATAATATACACAGAGCACTGAGCTATATTATACACAGAGCACTGAGCTATAACATACACAGAGCACTGAGCTATAATATACACAGAGCACTGAGCTATAATATACACAGAGCACTGAGCTATAACATACACAGAGCACTGAGCTATATATAATATAATATACACAGAGCACTGAGCTATAAAATAATATACACAGAGCACTGAGCTATAATATATTATACACAGAGCACTGAGCTATAATATATTATACACAGAGCACTGAGCTATAATATATTATACACAGAACACTGAGCTATAATATATTATACACAGAGCACTGAGCTATAATATAATATACACAGAGCACTGAGCTATAATATACACAGAGCACTGAGCTATAATATATTATACACAGAGCACTGAGCTATAATATACAGAGAGCACTGAGCTATAATATAACATACACAGAGCACTGAGCTATATTATACACAGAGCACTGAGCTATAATATATTATACACAGAGCACTGAGCTATAATATACACAGAGCACTGAGCTATAATATACACAGAGCACTGAGCTATAATATAACATACACAGAACACTGAGCTATAATATAACATACACAGAGCACTGAGCTATAATATATTATACACAGAGCACTAAGCTATAATATAACATACACAGAGCACTGAGCTATAATATATTATACACAGAGCACTGAGCTATAATATACACAGAGCACTGAGCTATAATATAATATTCACAGAACACTGAGCTATAATATACACAGAGCACTGAGCTATAATATAACATAAACAGAGCACTGAGCTTTAATATAACATACACAGAGCACTGAGCTATAATATATTATACACAGAACACTGAGCTATAATATATTATACACAGAGCACTGAGCTATAATATACCATACACAGAGCACTGAGCTATAATATAACATACACAGAACACTGAGCTATAATATACACAGAACACTGAGCTATAATATACACAGAGCACTGAGCTATAATATACACAGAGCACTGAGCTATAATATACACAGAGCCCTGAGCTATAATATACACAGAACACTGAGCTATAATATAACATACACAGAGCACTGAGCTATATCATACACAGAGCACTGAGCTATAATATATTATACACAGAGCACTGAGCTATAATATATTATACACAGAGCACTGAGCTATAATATACACAGAGCACTGAGCTATAATATATACAGAGCACTGAGCTATAATATATTACACACAGAGCACTGAGCTATAATATATTATACACAGAGCACTGAGCTATAATATACACAGAGCACTGAGCTATAATATACACAGAGCACTGAGCTATAATATATTACACACAGAGCACTGAGCTATAATATATTATACACAGAGCACTGAGCTATAATATACACAGAACACTGAGCTATAATATACACAGAGCACTGAGCTATAATATATTATACACAGATCACTGAGCTATAATATATTATACACAGAGCACTGAGCTATAATATACACAGAACACTGAGCTATAATATAATATACACAGAGCACTGAGCTATAATATACACAGAACACTGAGCTATAATATACATAGAGCACTGAGCTATAATATACACAGAGCACTGAGCTATAATATACATAGAGCACTGAGCTATAATATAATATACACAGAGCACTGAGCTATAATATACACAGAGCACTGAGCTATAATATAATATACACAGAGCACTGAGCTATAATATAACATACACAGAGCACTGAGCTATAATATAATATACACAGAGCACTGAGCTATAATATACACAGAGCACTGAGCTATAATATATTATACACAGAACACTGAGCTATAATATAACATACACAGAACACTGAGCTATAATATATACAGAGCACTGAGCTATAATATAATATACACAGAGCACTGAGCTATAATATAATATACACAGAACACTGAGCTATAATATACACAGAGCACTGAGCTATAATATAATATACACAGAGCACTGAGCTATAATATAATATACACAGAGCACTGAGCTATAATATATTATACACAGAGCACTGAGCTATATTATACACAGAGCACTGAGCTATAATATAATATACACAAAGCACTGAGCTATAATATACACAGAGCACTGAGCTATAATATAACATACACAGAGCACTGAGCTATAATATACACAGAGCACTGAGCTATAACATACACAGAGCACTGAGCTATAATATACACAGAGCACTGAGCTATAATTAACTTACACAGAGCACTGAGCTATAATATACACAGAGCACTGAGCTATAACATACACAGAGCACTGAGCTATAATATACACAGAGCACTGAGCTATAATTAACTTACACAGAGCACTGAGCTATAATATATTATACACAGAGCACTGAGCTATAATATAATATACACAGAGCACTGAGCTATAATATATTATACACAGAGCACTGAGCTATATTATACACAGAGCACTGAGCTATAATATAATATACACAGAGCACTGAGCTATAATATACACAGAGCACTGAGCTATAATATAACATACACAGAGCACTGAGCTATAATATACACAGAGCACTGAGCTATAACATACACAGAGCACTGAGCTATAATATACACAGAGCACTGAGCTATAATTAACTTACACAGAGCACTGAGCTATAATATACACAGAGCACTGAGCTATAATATACACAGAGCACTGAGCTATAACATACACAGAGCACTGAGCTATAACATACACAGAGCACTGAGCTATAATATACACAGAGCACTGAGCTATAACATACACAGAGCACTGAGCTATAATATACACAGAGCACTGAGATATAATATAATATACACAGAGCACTGAGCTATAATATACACAGAGCACTGAGCTATAACATACACAGAGCACTGAGCTATATATAATATACACAGATCACTGAGCTATAATATATTATACACAGAGCACTGAGCTATAATATACACAGAACACTGAGCTATAATATACACAGAACACTGAGCTATAATATAATATACACAGAGCACTGAGCTATAATATATTATACACAGATCACTGAGCTATAATATACACAGAGCACTGAGCTATAATATAATATACACAGAGCACTGAGCTATAATATACACAGAACACTGAGCTATAATATACATAGAGCACTGAGCTATAATATACACAGAGCACTGAGCTATAATATACATAGAGCACTGAGCTATAATATAATATACACAGAGCACTGAGCTATAATATACACAGAGCACTGAGCTATAATATAATATACACAGAGCACTGAGCTATAATATAACATACACAGAGCACTGAGCTATAATATAATATACACAGAGCACTGAGCTATAATATATTATACACAGAACACTGAGCTATAATATAACATACACAGAGCACTGAGCTATAATATATACAGAGCACTGAGCTATAATATAATATACACAGAGCACTGAGCTATAATATAATATACACAGAACACTGAGCTATAATATACACAGAGCACTGAGCTATATTATACACAGAACACTGAGCTATAATATATTATACACAGAGCACTGAGCTATAATATATTATACACAGAGCACTGAGCTATATTATACACAGAGCACTGAGCTATAATATAATATACACAGAGCACTGAGCTATAATATACACAGAGCACTGAGCTATAATATAACATACACAGAGCACTGAGCTATAACATACACAGAGCACTGAGCTATAATATACACAGAGCACTGAGCTATAATTAACTTACACAGAGCACTGAGCTATAATATACACAGAGCACTGAGCTATAATATACACAGAGCAATGAGCTATAACATACACAGAGCACTGAGCTATAACATACACAGAGCACTGAGCTATAATATACACAGAGCACTGAGCTATAATATACACAGAGCACTGAGCTATAATATACACAGAGCACTGAGCTATAACATACACAGAGAACTGAGCTATAATATACACAGAGCACTGAGATATAATATAATATACACAGAGCACTGAGCTATAATATACACAGAGCACTGAGCTATAAAATACACAGAGCACTGAGCTATATATAATATAATATACACAGAGCACTGAGCTATAAAATAATATACACAGAGCACTGAGCTATAATATATTATACACAGAGCACTGAGCTATAATATATTATACACAGAGCACTGAGCTATAATATATTATACACAGAACACTGAGCTATAATATATTATACACAGAGCACTGAGCTATAATATAATATACACAGAGCACTGAGCTATAATATACACAGAGCACTGAGCTATAATATAATATACACAGAGCACTGAGCTATAATATACACAGAGCACTGAGCTATAATATATTATACACAGAGCACTGAGCTATAATATAACATACACAGAGCACTGAGCTATATTATACACAGAGCACTGAGCTATAATATATTATACACAGAGCACTGAGCTATAATATACACAGAGCACTGAGCTATAATATACACAGAGCACTGAGCTATAAAATAATATACACAGAGCACTGAGCTATAATATATTATACACAGAGCACAGAGCTATAATATATTATACACAGAGCACTGAGCTATAATATAATATACACAGAGCACTGAGCTATAATATATTATACACAGAACACTGAGCTATAATATATTATACACAGAGCACTGAGCTATAATATATTATACACAGAGCACTGAGCTATAATATAATATACACAGAGCACTGAGCTATAATATACACAGAGCACTGAGCTATAATATATTATACACAGAGCACTGAGCTATAATATACAGAGAGCACTGAGCTATAATATACAGAGAGCACTGAGCTATAATATAACATACACAGAACACTGAGCTATATTATACACAGAGCACTGAGCTATAATATATTATACACAGAACACTGAGCTATAATATATTATACACAGAGCACTGAGCTATAATATATTATACACAGAGCACTGAGCTATAATATAATATAATATACACAGAGCACTGAGCTATAATATACACAGAGCACTGAGCTATAATATATTATACACAGAGCACTGAGCTATAATATACAGAGAGCACTGAGCTATAATATACAGAGAGCACTGAGCTATAATATACACAGAGCACTGAGCTATAATATACAGAGAGCACTGAGCTATAATATACACAGAGCACTGAGCTATAATATACACAGAGCACTGAGATATAATATATTATACACAGAGCACTGAGCTATAATATACACAGAGCACTGAGCTTTAATATACCATACACAGAGCACTGAGCTATAATATACACAGAACACTGAGCTATAATATATTATACACAGAGCACTGAGCTATAATATAACATACACAGAGCACTGAGCTATAATATATTATACACAGAGCACTGAGCTATAATATATTATACACAGAGCACTGAGCTATAATATACACAGAGCACTGAGCTATAATATACACAGAGCACTGAGCTATAATATATTACACACAGAGCACTGAGCTATAATATATTATACACAGAGCACTGAGCTATAATATACACAGAACACTGAGCTATAATATACACAGAGCACTAAGCTATAATATATTATACACAGATCACTGAGCTATAATATATTATACACAGAGCACTGAGCTATAATATACACAGAACACTGAGCTATAATATACACAGAACACTCAGCTATAATATAATATACACAGAGCACTGAGCTATAATATATTATACACAGATCACTGAGCTATAATATACACAGAGCACTGAGCTATAATATAATATACACAGAGCACTGAGCTATAATATACACAGAACACTGAGCTATAATATACATAGAGCACTGAGCTATAATATACACAGAACACTGAGCTATAATATACACAGAGCCCTGAGCTATAATATACACAGAGCACTGAGCTATAATATAATATACACAGAGCACTGAGCTATAATATACATAGAGCACTGAGCTATAATATAATATACACAGAGCACTGAGCTATAATATACACAGAGCACTGAGCTATAATATAATATACACAGAGCACTGAGCTATAATATATTATACACAGAGCACTGAGCTATAATATACACAGAGCACTGAGCTATAATATAACATACACAGAGCACTGAGCTATAATATAACATACACAGAGCACTGAGCTATATTATACACAGAGCACTGAGCTATAATATATTATACGCAGAGCACTGAGCTATATCATACACAGAACACTGAGCTATAATATATTATACACAGAGCACTGAGCTATAATATTCACAGAGCACTGAGCTATAATATATTATACACAGAACACTGAGCTATAATATATTATACACAGAGCACTGAGCTATAATATACACAGAGCACTGAGCTATAATATACACAGAGCACTGAGCTATAATATAATATACACAGAGCACTGAGCTATAATATAATATACACAGAGCACTGAGCTATAATATAACATACACAGAGCACTGAGCTATAATATATTATATACAGACGACTGAGCTATAATATAATATACACAGAGCACTGAGCTATAATATACACAGAGCCCTGAGCTATAATATACACAGAACACTGAGCTATAATATACACAGAGCACTGAGCTATAATATAAACAGAGCACTGAGCTATAATATACAGAGAGCACTGAACTATAATATACACAGAGCACTGAGCTATAATATACACAGAGCACTGAGCTATAATATACACAGAGCACTGAGCTATAATATACACAGAGCACTGAGCTATAATATAATATACACAGAGCACTGAGCTATAATATACACAGAGCACTGAGCTATAATGTAATATACACAGAGCACTGAGCTATAATATACACAGAGCACTGAGCTATAATATACACAGAGCACTGAGCTATAATATATTTTACACAGAGCACTGAGCTATAATATATTTTACACAGAGCACTGAGCTATAATATATTATACACAGAACACTGAGCTATAATATATTATACACAGAGCACTGAGCTATAATATATTATACACAGAGCACTGAGCTATAATATACACAGAGCACTGAGCTATAATATACACAGAGCACTGAGCTATAATATACACAGAGCACTGAGCTATATTATATTATACACAGAGCACTGAGCTATAATATACACAGAGCACTGAGCTATAATATATTATACACAGAGCCCTGAGCTATAATATATTATACACAGAGCACTGAGCTATAATATACACAGAGCACTGAGCTATAATATATTATACACAGAGCACTGAGCTATAATATACACAGAGCAGTGAGCTATAATATATTATACACAGAGCACTGAGCTATAATATATTATACACAGAACACTGAGCTATAATATATTATACACAGAGCACTGAGCTATAATATATTATACACAGAGCACTGAGCTATATCATACACAGAGCACTGAGCTATAATATATTATACACAGATCACTGAGCTATAATATATTATACACAGAGCACTGAGCTATAATATAACATACACAGAGCACTGAGCTATAATATATTATACACAGAGCACTGAGCTATAATATACACAGAGCACTGAGCTATAATATACACAGAGCACTGAGTTATAATATATTATACACAGAGCACTGAGCTATAATATACACAGAGCACTGAGCTATAATATAAACAGAGCACTGAGCTATAATATATTATACACAGAGCACTGAGCTATAATATACACAGAGCACTGAGCTATAATATACACAGAGCACTGAGTTATAATATATTATACACAGAGCACTGAGCTATAATATAAACAGAGCACTGAGCTATAATATATTATACACAGCGCACTGAGCTATAATATACACAGAGCACTGAGCTATAATATACACAGAGCACTGAGTTATAATATAATATACACAGAGAACTGAGCTATAATATACACAGAGCACTGAGATATAATATACACAGAGCACTGAGCTATAATATATACAGAGCACTGAGCTATAATATATTATACACAGAGCACTGAGCTATAATATAATATACACAGAGCACTGAGCTATAATATACACAGAGCACTGAGCTATAATATAATATACACAGAGCACTGAGCTATAATATACACAGAGCACTGAGCTATAATATACACAGAGCACTGAGCTATAATATAATATACACAGAGCACTGAGCTATAATATACAGAGAGCCCTGAGCTATAATATAACATACACAGAGCACTGAGCTATAATATATTATACACAGACGACTGAGCTATAATATAATATACACAGAGCACTGAGCTATAATATACAGAGAGCCCTGAGCTATAATATACACAGAACACTGAGCTATAATATACACAGAGCACTGAGCTATAATATAAACAGAGCACTGAGCTATAATATACAGAGAGCACTGAACTATAATATACAGAGAGCACTGAGCTATAATATACACAGAGCACTGAGCTATAATATATTATACACAGAACACTGAGCTATAATATATTATACACAGAGCACTGAGCTATAATATACACAGAGCACTGAGCTATAATATACACAGAGCACTGAGCTATAATATAATATACACAGAGCACTGAGCTATAATATAATATACACAGAGCACTGAGCTATAATATAACATACACAGAGCACTGAGCTATAATATATTATATACAGACGACTGAGCTATAATATAATATACACAGAGCACTGAGCTATAATATACACAGAGCCCTGAGCTATAATATACACAGAACACTGAGCTATAATATACACAGAGCACTGAGCTATAATATAAACAGAGCACTGAGCTATAATATACAGAGAGCACTGAACTATAATATACACAGAGCACTGAGCTATAATATACACAGAGCACTGAGCTATAATATACACAGAGCACTGAGCTATAATATACACAGAGCACTGAGCTATAATATAATATACACAGAGCACTGAGCTATAATATACACAGAGCACTGAGCTATAATGTAATATACACAGAGCACTGAGCTATAATATACACAGAGCACTGAGCTATAATATACACAGAGCACTGAGCTATAATATATTTTACACAGAGCACTGAGCTATAATATATTTTACACAGAGCACTGAGCTATAATATATTATACACAGAACACTGAGCTATAATATATTATACACAGAGCACTGAGCTATAATATATTATACACAGAGCACTGAGCTATAATATACACAGAGCACTGAGCTATAATATACACAGAGCACTGAGCTATAATATACACAGAGCACTGAGCTATATTATATTATACACAGAGCACTGAGCTATAATATACACAGAGCACTGAGCTATAATATATTATACACAGAGCCCTGAGCTATAATATATTATACACAGAGCACTGAGCTATAATATACACAGAGCACTGAGCTATAATATATTATACACAGAGCACTGAGCTATAATATACACAGAGCAGTGAGCTATAATATATTATACACAGAGCACTGAGCTATAATATATTATACACAGAACACTGAGCTATAATATATTATACACAGAGCACTGAGCTATAATATATTATACACAGAGCACTGAGCTATATCATACACAGAGCACTGAGCTATAATATATTATACACAGATCACTGAGCTATAATATATTATACACAGAGCACTGAGCTATAATATAACATACACAGAGCACTGAGCTATAATATATTATACACAGAGCACTGAGCTATAATATACACAGAGCACTGAGCTATAATATACACAGAGCACTGAGTTATAATATATTATACACAGAGCACTGAGCTATAATATACACAGAGCACTGAGCTATAATATAAACAGAGCACTGAGCTATAATATATTATACACAGAGCACTGAGCTATAATATACACAGAGCACTGAGCTATAATATACACAGAGCACTGAGTTATAATATATTATACACAGAGCACTGAGCTATAATATAAACAGAGCACTGAGCTATAATATATTATACACAGCGCACTGAGCTATAATATACACAGAGCACTGAGCTATAATATACACAGAGCACTGAGTTATAATATAATATACACAGAGAACTGAGCTATAATATACACAGAGCACTGAGATATAATATACACAGAGCACTGAGCTATAATATATACAGAGCACTGAGCTATAATATATTATACACAGAGCACTGAGCTATAATATAATATACACAGAGCACTGAGCTATAATATACACAGAGCACTGAGCTATAATATAATATACACAGAGCACTGAGCTATAATATACACAGAGCACTGAGCTATAATATACACAGAGCACTGAGCTATAATATAATATACACAGAGCACTGAGCTATAATATACAGAGAGCCCTGAGCTATAATATAACATACACAGAGCACTGAGCTATAATATATTATACACAGACGACTGAGCTATAATATAATATACACAGAGCACTGAGCTATAATATACAGAGAGCCCTGAGCTATAATATACACAGAACACTGAGCTATAATATACACAGAGCACTGAGCTATAATATAAACAGAGCACTGAGCTATAATATACAGAGAGCACTGAACTATAATATACAGAGAGCACTGAGCTATAATATACACAGAGCACTGAGCTATAATATACACAGAGCACTGAGCTATAATATACACAGAGCACTGAGCTATAATATATTATACACAGAACACTGAGCTATAATATAATATACACAGAGCACTGAGCTATAATATACACAGAGCACTGAGGTATAATGTAATATACACAGAGCACTGAGCTATAATATACACAGAGCACTGAGCTATAATATACACAGAGCACTGAGCTATAATATATTATACACAGAGCACTGAGCTATAATATACACAGAGCACTGAGCTATAATATAACATACACAGAGCACTGAGCTATAATATAACATACACAGAGCACTGAGCTATATTATACACAGAGCACTGAGCTATAATATACACAGAGCACTGAGCTATAATATAATATACACAGAGCACTGAGCTATAATATACACAGAGCACTGAGCTATAATATACACAGAGCCCTGAGCTATAATATACACAGAACACTGAGCTATAATATAACATACACAGAGCACTGAGCTATATTATACACAAAGCACTGAGCTATAATATACACAGAACACTGAGCTATAATATAATATACATAGAGCACTGAGCTATAATATACACAGAGCACTGAGCTATAATATACACAGAGCCCTGAGCTATAATATACACAGAACACTGAGCTATAATATAATATACACAGAGCACTGAGCTATAATATACACAGAACACTGAGCTATAATATAATATACACAGAGCACTGAGCTATAATATAATATACACAGAGCACTGAGCTATAATATAACATACACAGAACACTGAGCTATAATATACACAGAGCACTGAGCTATAATATACACAGAGCACTGAGCTATAATATAATATACACAGAGCACTGAGCTATAATATACACAGAGCACTGAGCTATAATATAACATACACAGAGCACTGAGCTATAATATATTATACACAGAGCACTGAGCTATAATATATTATACACAGAGCACTGAGCTATAATATATTATGCACTGAGCTATAATATAATATACACAGAGCACTGAGCTATAATATACACAGAACACTGAGCTATAATATAATATACACAGAGCACTGAGCTATAATATACACAGAACACTGAGCTATAATATACACAGAGCACTGAGCTATAATACACACAGAACACTGAGCTATAATATACAAAGAGCACTGAGCTGTAATATAATATACACAGAGCACTGAGCTATAATATAATATACACAGAGCACTGAGCTATAACATACACAGAGCACTGAGCTATAATATACACAGAGCACTGAGCTATAATATACACAGAGCACTGAGCTATAATATACACAGAGCACTGAGCTATAATATATTATACACAGAGCACTGAGCTATAATATACACAGAGCACTGAGCTATAATTAACTTACACAGAGCACTGAGCTATAATATACACAGAGCACTGAGCTATAATTAACTTACACAGAGCACTGAGCTATAATATAACATACACAGAGCACTGAGCTATAATATACACAGAGCACTGAGCTATAACATACACAGAGCACTGAGCTATAATATACACAGAGTACTGAGCTATAATATACAAAGAGCACTGAGCTATAACATACACAGAGCACTGAGCTATAATATACACAGAGCACTGAGCTATAATATACACAGAGCACTGAGCTATAATATAATATACACAGAGCACTGAGCTATAATATACACAGAGCACTGAGCTATAATATACACAGAGCACTGAGCTATAATATATTATACACAGAGCACTGAGCTATAATATACACAGAGCACTGAGCTATAATATATTATACACAGAGCACTGAGCTATAATATACACAGAGCACTGAGCTATAATATAATATACACAGAGCACTGAGCTATAATATACACAGAGCACTGAGCTATAGTATAATATACACAGAGCACTGAGCTATAATATATTATACACAGAGCACTGAGCTATAATATACACAGAGCACTGAGCTATAATATACACAGAGCACTGAGCTATAATATAACATACACAGAGCACTGAGCTATAATATACACAGAGCACTGAGCTATAATATATTATACACAGAGCACTGAGCTATAATATACACAGAGCACTGAGCTATAATATAATATACACAGAGCACTGAGCTATAACATACACAGAGCACTGAGCTATAATATACACAGAGCACTGAGCTATAATATACACAGAGCACTGAGTTATAATATAATATACACAGAACACTGAGCTATAATATAATATACACAGAGCACTGAGCTATATTATACACAGAGCACTGAGCTATAATATACACAGAGCACTGAGTTATAATATAATATACACAGAACACTGAGCTATAATATAATATACACAGAGCACTGAGCTATAATAAAACATACACAGAGCACTGAGCTATAATATACACAGAGCACTGAGCTATAATATACACAGAGCACTGAGCTATATTATACACAGAGCACTGAGCTATAATATACACAGAGCACTGAGCTATAATATAACATACACAGAGCACTGAGCTAAAATATAATATACACAGAGCACTGAGCTATAATATAACATACACAGAGCACTGAGCTATAATATATACAGAGCACTGAGCTAAAATATAATATACACAGAGCACTGAGCTATAATATAATATACACAGAACACTGAGCTATATTATACACAGAGCACTGAGCTATAATATAATATACACAGAACACTGAGCTATAATATACACAGAGCACTGAGCTGTAATATAATATACACAGAGCACTGAGCTATAATATAATATACACAGAACACTGAGCTATAATATACACAGAGCACTGAGCTATATTATACACAGAACACTGAGCTATAATATATTATACACAGAGCACTGAGCTATAATATATTATACACAGAGCACTGAGCTATATTATACACAGAGCACTGAGCTATATTATACACAGAGCACTGAGCTATAATATAACATACACAGAGCACTGAGCTATAATATACACAGAGCACTGAGCTATAACATACACAGAGCACTGAGCTATAATATACACAGAGCACTGAGCTATAATTAACTTAGACAGAGCACTGAGCTATAATATACACAGAGCACTGAGCTATAATATACACAGAGCACTGAGCTATAACATACACAGAGCACTGAGCTATAACATACACAGAGCACTGAGCTATAATATACACAGAGCACTGAGCTATAATATACACAGAGCACTGAGCTATATTATACACAGAGCACTGAGCTATAACATACACAGAGCACTGAGCTATAATATACACAGAGCACTGAGCTATAATATACACAGAGCACTGAGCTATAACATACACAGAGCACTGAGCTATATATAATATAATATACACAGAGCACTGAGCTATAAAATAATATACACAGAGCACTGAGCTATAATATATTATACACAGAGCACTGAGCTATAATATATTATACACAGAGCACTGAGCTATAATATATTATACACAGAACACTGAGCTATAATATATTATACACAGAGCACTGAGCTATAATATAATATACACAGAGCACTGAGCTATAATATACACAGAGCACTGAGCTATAATATATTATACACAGAGCACTGAGCAATAATATACAGAGAGCACTGAGCTATAATATAACATACACAGAGCACTGAGCTATATTATACACAGAGCACTGAGCTATAATATATTATACACAGAGCACTGAGCTATAATATACACAGAGCACTGAGCTATAATATACACAGAGCACTGAGCTATAATATAACATACACAGAACACTGAGCTATAATATAACATACACAGAGCACTGAGCTATAATATATTATACACAGAGTACTGAGCTATAATATAACATACACAGAGCACTGAGCTATAATATATTATACACAGAGCACTGAGCTATAATATACACAGAGCACTGAGCTATAATATAATATTCACAGAACACTGAGCTATAATATACACAGAGCACTGAGCTATAATATAACATACACAGAGCACTGAGCTATAATATATTATACACAGAGCACTGAGCTATAATATACACAGAGCACTGAGCTATAATATAATATTCACAGAACACTGAGCTATAATATACACAGAGCACTGAGCTATAATATAACATACACAGAACACTGAGCTATAATATAATATACACAGAACACTGAGCTTTAATATACCATACACAGAGCACTGAGCTATAATATACACAGAACACTGAGCTATAATATATTATACACAGAACACTGAGCTATAATATATTATACACAGAGCACTGAGCTTTAATATACCATACACAGAGCACTGAGCTATAATATACACAGAACACTGAGCTATAATATATTATACACAGAGCACTGAGCTATAATATAACATACACAGAGCACTGAGCTATAATATATTATACACAGAGCACTGAGCTATAATATATTATACACAGAGCACTGAGCTATAATATACACAGAGCACTGAGCTATAATATACACAGAGCACTGAGCTATAATATATTACACACAGAGCACTGAGCTATAATATATTATACACAGAGCACTGAGCTATAATATACACAGAACACTGAGCTATAATATACACAGAGCACTGAGCTATAATATATTATACACAGATCACTGAGCTATAATATATTATACACAGATCACTGAGCTATAATATACACAGAGCACTGAGCTATAATATACACAGAACACTGAGATATAATATACACAGAACACTCAGCTATAATATAATACACACAGAGCACTGAGCTATAATATATTATACACAGATCACTGAGCTATAATATACACAGAGCACTGCGCTATAATATAATATACACAGAGCACTGAGCTATAATATACACAGAACACTGAGCTATAATATACATAGAGCACTGAGCTATAATATACACAGAACACTGAGCTATAATATACACAGAGCCCTGAGCTATAATATACACAGAGCACTGAACTATAGTATAATATACACAGAGCACTGAGCTATAATATACATAGAGCACTGAGCTATAATATAATATACACAGAGCACTGAGCTATAATATATTATACACAGAGCACTGAGCTATAATATACACAGAGCACTGAGCTATAATATAACATACACAGAGCACTGAGCTATAATATAACATACACAGAGCACTGAGCTATATTATACACAGAGCACTGAGCTATAATATATTATACACAGAGCACTGAGCTATATCATACACAGAACACTGAGCTATAATATATTATACACAGAGCACTGAGCTATAATATACACAGAGCACTGAGCTATAATATATTATACACAGAGCACTGAGCTATAATATTCACAGAGCACTGAGCTATAATATATTATACACAGAACACTGAGCTATAATATATTATACACAGAGCACTGAGCTATAATATAATATACACAGAGCACTGAGCTATAATATAACATACACAGAGCACTGAGCTATAATATAATATACACAGAGCACTGAGCTATAATATACACAGAGCCCTGAGCTATAATATGCACAGAGCACTGAGCTATAATATAATATACACAGAGCACTGAGCTATAATATAACATACACAGAGCACTGTGCTATAATATATTATACACAGACGACTGAGCTATAATATAATATACACAGAGCACTGAGCTATAATATACACACAGCCCTGAGCTATAATATACACAGAACACTGAGCTATAATATACACAGAGCACTGAGCTATAATATAAACAGAGCACTGAGCTATAATATACAGAGAGCACTGAGCTATAATATACACAGAGCACTGAGCTATAATATAAACAGAGCACTGAGCTATAATATACACAGAGCACTGAGCTATATATAATATAATATACACAGAGCACTGAGCTATAATATACAAAGAGCACTGAGCTATAATATACAGAGAGCACTGAACTATAATATACACAGAGCACTGAGCTATAATATACACAGAGCACTGAGCTATAATATACACAGAGCACTGAGCTATAATATACACAGAGCACTGAGCTATAATATAATATACACAGAGCACTGAGCTATAATATACACAGAGCATTGAGATATAATGTAATATACACAGAGCACTGAGCTATAATATACACAGAGCACTGAGCTATAATATACACAGAGCACTGAGCTATAATATACACAGAGCACTGAGCTATAATATATTTTACACAGAGCACTGAGCTATAATATATTATACACAGTGCACTGAGCTATAATATATTATACACAGAACACTGAGCTATAATATATTATACACAGAGCACTGAGCTATAATATACACAGAGCACTGAGCTATAATATACACAGAGCACTGAGCTATATTATATTATACACAGAGCACTGAGCTATAATATACACAGAGCACTGAGCTATAATATACACAGAGCACTGAGCTATAATATATTATACACAGAGCCCTGAGCTATAATATATTATACACAGAGCACTGAGCTATAATATACACAGAGCACTGAGCTATAATATATTATACACAGAGCACTGAGCTATAATATACACAGAGCACTGAGCTATAATATATTATACACAGAGCACTGAGCTATAATATATTATACACAGAGCACTGAGCTATAATATATTATACACAGAACACTGAGCTATAATATATTAAACACAGAGCACTGAGCTATAATATATTATACACAGAGCACTGAGCTATATCATACACAGAGCACTGAGCTATAATATATTATACACAGATCACTGAGCTATAATATATTATACACAGAGCACTGAGCTATAATATAACATACACAGAGCACTGAGCTATAATATATTATACACAGAGCACTGAGCTATAATATACACAGAGCACTGAGCTATAATATACACAGAACACTGAGCTATAATATAAACAGAGCACTGAGCTATAATATATTATACACAGAGCACTGAGCTATAATATACACAGAGCACTGAGCTATAATATACACAGAGCACTGAGTTATAATATAATATACACAGAGCACTGAGCTATAATATAAACAGAGCACTGAGCTATAATATATTATACACAGAGCACTGAGCTATAATATACACAGAGCACTGAGCTATAATATACACAGAGCACTGAGTTATAATATAATATACACAGAGAACTGAGCTATAATATACACAGAGCACTGAGATATAATATACACAGAGCACTGAGCTATAATATATACAGAGCACTGAGCTATAATATATTATACACAGAGCACTGAGCTATAATATAATATACACAGAGCACTGAGCTATAATATACACAGAGCACTGAGCTATAATATAATATACACAGAGCACTGAGCTATAATATACACAGAGCACTGAGCTATAATATACACAGAGCACTGAGTTATAATATACACAGAGCACTGAGATATAATATACACAGAGCACTGAGCTATAATATATACAGAGCACTGAGCTATAATATATTATACACAGAGCACTGAGCTATAATATAATATTCACAGAGCACTGAGCTATAATATGCACAGAGCACTGAGCTATAATATAATATACACAGAGCACTGAGCTATAATATAATATACACAGAGCACTGAGCTATAATATATTATACACAGACGACTGAGCTATAATATAATATACACAGAGCACTGAGCTATAATATACAGAGAGCCCTGAGCTATAATATAACATACACAGAGCACTGAGCTATAATATATTATACATAGACGACTGAGCTATAATATAATATACACAGAGCACTGAGCTATAATATACAGAGAGCCCTGAGCTATAATATACACAGAACACTGAGCTATAATATACACAGAGCACTGAGCTATAATATAAACAGAGCACTGAGCTATAATATACAGAGAGCACTGAACTATAATATACAGAGAGCACTGAGCTATAATATACACAGAGCACTGAGCTATAATATACACAGAGCACTGAGCTATAATATATTATACACAGAACACTGAGCTATAATATAATATACACAGAGCACTGAGCTATAATATACACAGAGCACTGAGGTATAATCTAATATACACAGAGCACTGAGCTATAATATACACAGAGCACTGAGCTATAATATACACAGAGCACTGAGCTATAATATATTATACACAGAGCACTGAGCTATAATATACACAGAGCACTGAGCTATAATATAACATACACAGAGCACTGAGCTATAATATAACATACAGAGAGCACTGAGCTATATTATACACAGAGCACTGAGCTATAATATACACAGAGCACTGAGCTATAATATAATATACACAGAGCACTGAGCTATAATATACACAGAGCACTGAGCTATAATATACACAGAGCCCTGAGCTATAATATACACAGAACACTGAGCTATAATATAACATACACAGAGCACTGAGCTATATTATACACAGAGCACTGAGCTATAATATACACAGAACACTGAGCTATAATATAATATACATAGAGCACTGAGCTATAATATACACAGAGCACTGAGCTATAATATACACAGAGCCCTGAGCTATAATATACACAGAACACTGAGCTATAATATAATATACACAGAGCACTGAGCTATAATATACACAGAACACTGAGCTATAACATACACAGAGCACTGAGCTATAATATAATATACACAGAGCACTGAGCTATAATATAACATACACAGAACACTGAGCTATAATATACACAGAGCACTGAGCTATAATATACACAGAGCACTGAGCTATAATATAATATACACAGAGCACTGAGCTATAATATACACAGAGCACTGAGCTATAATATAACATACACAGAGCACTGAGCTATAATATATTATACACAGAGCACTGAGCTATAATATATTATACACAGAGCACTGAGCTATAATATATTATACACAGAGCACTGAGCTATAATATACACAGAGCACTGAGCTATAATATACACAGAGCACTGAGCTATAATATATTATACACAGAGCACTGAGCTATAATATACACAGAGCACTGAGCTATAATATACACAGAGCCCTGAGCTATAATATATTATACACAGAGCACTGAGCTATAATATACACAGAGCACTGAGCTATAATATACACAGAGCACTGAGCTATAATATATTATACACAGAGCACTGAGCTATAATATACACAGAGCACTGAGCTATAATATATTATGCACTGAGCTATAATATAATATACACAGAGCACTGAGCTATAATATACACAGAACACTGAGCTATAATATAATATACACAGAGCACTGAGCTATAATATACACAGAACACTGAGCTATAATATACACAGAGCACTGAGCTATAATACACACAGAACACTGAGCTATAATATACACAGAGCACTGAGCTGTAATATAATATACACAGAGCACTGAGCTATAATATAATATACACAGAGCACTGAGCTATAATATATTATACACAGAGCACTGAGCTATATTATACACAGAGCACTGAGCTATAATATAATATACACAGAGCACTGAGCTATAATATACACAGAGCACTGAGCTATAACATACACAGAGCACTGAGCTATAACATACACAGAGCACTGAGCTATAATATACACAGAGCACTGAGCTATAATATACACAGAGCACTGAGCTATAATATACACAGAGCACTGAGCTATAATATATTATACACAGAGCACTGAGCTATAATATACACAGAGCACTGAGCTATAATTAACTTACACAGAGCACTGAGCTATAATATACACAGAGCACTGAGCTATAATTAACTTACACAGAGCACTGAGCTATAATATAACATACACAGAGCACTGAGCTATAATATACACAGAGCACTGAGCTATAACATACACAGAGCACTGAGCTATAATATACACAGAGTACTGAGCTATAATATACAAAGAGCACTGAGCTATAACATACACAGAGCACTGAGCTATAATATACACAGAGCACTGAGCTATAATATACACAGAGCACTGAGCTATAATATAATATACACAGAGCACTGAGCTATAATATACACAGAGCACTGAGCTATAATATACACAGAGCACTGAGCTATAATATATTATACACAGAGCACTGAGCTATAATATACACAGAGCACTGAGCTATAATATAATATACACAGAGCACTGAGCTATAATATACACAGAGCACTGAGCTATAGTATAATATACACAGAGCACTGAGCTATAATATATTATACACAGAGCACTGAGCTATAATATACACAGAGCACTGAGCTATAATATACACAGAGCACTGAGCTATAATATAACATACACAGAGCACTGAGCTATAATATACACAGAGCACTGAGCTATAATATAATATACACAGAGCACTGAGCTATAATATAATATACACAGAGCACTGAGCTATAATATATTATACACAGAGCACTGAGCTATAATATACACAGAGCACTGAGCTATAATATAATATACACAGAGCACTGAGCTATAACATACACAGAGCACTGAGCTATAATATACACAGAGCACTGAGCTATAATATACACAGAGCACTGAGCTATAATATAATATACACAGAGCACTGAGCTATAATATACACAGAGCACGGAGCTATAATATACACAGAGCACTGAGTTATAATATAATATACACAGAACACTGAGCTATAATATAATATACACAGAGCACTGAGCTATATTATACACAGAGCACTGAGCTATAATATACACAGAGCACTGAGTTATAATATAATATACACAGAACACTGAGCTATAATATAATATACACAGAGCACTGAGCTATAATAAAACATACACAGAGCACTGAGCTATAATATACACAGAGCACTGAGCTATAATATACACAGAGCACTGAGCTATATTATACACAGAGCACTGAGCTATAATATACACAGAGCACTGAGCTATAATATAACATACACAGAGCACTGAGCTAAAATATAATATACACAGAGCACTGAGCTATAATATAACATACACAGAGCACTGAGCTATAATATATACAGAGCACTGAGCTAAAATATAATATACACAGAGCACTGAGCTATAATATAATATACACAGAACACTGAGCTATAATATACACAGAGCACTGAGCTATATTATACACAGAACACTGAGCTATAATATATTATACACAGAGCACTGAGCTATAATATATTATACACAGAGCACTGAGCTATATTATACACAGAGCACTGAGCTATATTATACACAGAGCACTGAGCTATAATATAACATACACAGAGCACTGAGCTATAATATACACAGAGCACTGAGCTATAACATACACAGAGCACTGAGCTATAATATACACAGAGCACTGAGCTATAATATACACAGAGCACTGAGCTATAATTAACTTAGACAGAGCACTGAGCTATAATATACACAGAGCACTGAGCTATAATATACACAGAGCACTGAGCTATAACATACACAGAGCACTGAGCTATAACATACACAGAGCACTGAGCTATAATATACACAGAGCACTGAGCTATAATATACACAGAGCACTGAGCTATAACATACACAGAGCACTGAGCTATAATATACACAGAGCACTGAGCTATAATATACACAGAGCACTGAGCTATAATATACACAGAGCACTGAGCTATATTATACACAGAGCACTGAGCTATAACATACACAGAGCACTGAGCTATAATATACACAGAGCACTGAGCTATAATATACACAGAGCACTGAGCTATAACATACACAGAGCACTGAGCTATATATAATATAATATACACAGAGCACTGAGCTATAAAATAATATACACAGAGCACTGAGCTATAATATATTATACACAGAGCACTGAGCTATAATATATTATACACAGAGCACTGAGCTATAATATACACAGAGCACTGAGCTATAATATACACAGAGCACTGAGCTATAACATACACAGAGCACTGAGCTATATATAATATAATATACACAGAGCACTGAGCTATAAAATAATATACACAGAGCACTGAGCTATAATATATTATACACAGAGCACTGAGCTATAATATATTATACACAGAGCACTGAGCTATAATATATTATACACAGAACACTGAGCTATAATATATTATACACAGAGCACTGAGCTATAATATAATATACACAGAGCACTGAGCTATAATATACACAGAGCACTGAGCTATAATATATTATACACAGAGCACTGAGCTATAATATACAGAGAGCACTGAGCTATAATATAACATACACAGAGCACTGAGCTATATTATACACAGAGCACTGAGCTATAATATATTATACACAGAGCACTGAGCTATAATATACACAGAGCACTGAGCTATAATATACACAGAGCACTGAGCTATAATATAACATACACAGAACACTGAGCTATAATATAACATACACAGAGCACTGAGCTATAATATATTATACACAGAGTACTGAGCTATAATATAACATACACAGAGCACTGAGCTATAATATATTATACACAGAGCACTGAGCTATAATATACACAGAGCACTGAGCTATAATATAATATTCACAGAACACTGAGCTATAATATACACAGAGCACTGAGCTATAATATACACAGAGCACTGAGTTATAATATAATATACACAGAGCACTGAGCTATAATATAATATACACAGAGCACTGAGCTATAATATACACAGAGCACTGAGCTATAATATAACATACACAGAGCACTGAGCTATAATATATTATACACAGAGCACTGAGCTATAATATACACAGAGCACTGAGCTATAATATAATATTCACAGAACACTGAGCTATAATATACACAGAGCACTGAGCTATAATATAACATACACAGAACACTGAGCTATAATATAACATAAACAGAGCACTGAGCTATAACATACACAGAGCACTGAGCTATAATATATTATACACAGAACACTGAGCTATAATATATTATACACAGAGCACTGAGCTTTAATATACCATACACAGAGCACTGAGCTATAATATACACAGAACACTGAGCTATAATATATTATACACAGAGCACTGAGCTATAATATAACATACACAGAGCACTGAGCTATAATATATTATACACAGAGCACTGAGCTATAATATATTATACACAGAGCACTGAGCTATAATATACACAGAGCACTGAGCTATAATATACACAGAGCACTGAGCTATAATATATTACACACAGAGCACTGAGCTATAATATATTATACACAGAGCACTGAGCTATAATATACACAGAACACTGAGCTATAATATACACAGAGCACTGAGCTATAATATATTATACACAGATCACTGAGCTATAATATATTATACACAGATCACTGAGCTATAATATACACAGAGCACTGAGCTATAATATACACAGAACACTGAGATATAATATACACAGAACACTCAGCTATAATATAATACACACAGAGCACTGAGCTATAATATATTATACACAGATCACTGAGCTATAATATACACAGAGCACTGCGCTATAATATAATATACACAGAGCACTGAGCTATAATATACACAGAACACTGAGCTATAATATACATAGAGCACTGAGCTATAATATACACAGAACACTGAGCTATAATATACACAGAGCCCTGAGCTATAATATACACAGAGCACTGAACTATAGTATAATATACACAGAGCACTGAGCTATAATATACATAGAGCACTGAGCTATAATATAATATACACAGAGCACTGAGCTATAATATATTATACACAGAGCACTGAGCTATAATATACACAGAGCACTGAGCTATAATATACACAGAGCACTGAGCTATAATATACACAGAGCACTGAGCTATAATATACACAGAGCACTGAGCTATAATATACACAGAGCACTGAGCTATAATATACACAGAGCACTGAGCTATAATATAACATACACAGAGCACTGAGCTATAATATAACATACACAGAGCACTGAGCTATATTATACACAGAGCACTGAGCTATAATATATTATACACAGAGCACTGAGCTATATCATACACAGAACACTGAGCTATAATATATTATACACAGAGCACTGAGCTATAATATACACAGAGCACTGAGCTATAATATATTATACACAGAGCACTGAGCTATAATATTCACAGAGCACTGAGCTATAATATATTATACACAGAACACTGAGCTATAATATATTATACACAGAGCACTGAGCTATAATATACACAGAGCACTGAGCTATAATATACACAGAGCCCTGAGCTATAATATGCACAGAGCACTGAGCTATAATATAATATACACAGAGCACTGAGCTATAATATAATATACACAGAGCACTGAGCTATAATATAACATACACAGAGCACTGTGCTATAATATATTATACACAGACGACTGAGCTATAATATAATATACACAGAGCACTGAGCTATAATATACACACAGTCCTGAGCTATAATATACACAGAACACTGAGCTATAATATACACAGAGCACTGAGCTATAATATAAACAGAGCACTGAGCTATAATATACAGAGAGCACTGAACTATAATATACACAGAGCACTGAGCTATAATATACACAGAGCACTGAGCTATAATATACACAGAGCACTGAGCTATAATATACACAGAGCACTGAGCTATAATATAATATACACAGAGCACTGAGCTATAATATACACAGAGCATTGAGATATAATGTAATATACACAGAGCACTGAGCTATAATATACACAGAGCACTGAGCTATAATATACACAGAGCACTGAGCTATAATATACACAGAGCACTGAGCTATAATATATTTTACACAGAGCACTGAGCTATAATATATTATACACAGAGCACTGAGCTATAATATATTATACACAGAACACTGAGCTATAATATATTATACACAGAGCACTGAGCTATAATATACACAGAGCACTGAGCTATAATATACACAGAGCACTGAGCTATATTATATTATACACAGAGCACTGAGCTATAATATACACAGAGCACTGAGCTATAATATACACAGAGCACTGAGCTATAATATATTATACACAGAGCCCTGAGCTATAATATATTATACACAGAGCACTGAGCTATAATATACACAGAGCACTGAGCTATAATATATTATACACAGAGCACTGAGCTATAATATACACAGAGCACTGAGCTATAATATATTATACACAGAGCACTGAGCTATAATATATTATACACAGAGCACTGAGCTATAATATATTATACACAGAACACTGAGCTATAATATATTAAACACAGAGCACTGAGCTATAATATATTATACACAGAGCACTGAGCTATATCATACACAGAGCACTGAGCTATAATATATTATACACAGATCACTGAGCTATAATATATTATACACAGAGCACTGAGCTATAATATAACATACACAGAGCACTGAGCTATAATATATTATACACAGAGCACTGAGCTATAATATACACAGAGCACTGAGCTATAATATACACAGAACACTGAGCTATAATATAAACAGAGCACTGAGCTATAATATATTATACACAGAGCACTGAGCTATAATATACACAGAGCACTGAGCTATAATATACACAGAGCACTGAGTTATAATATAATATACACAGAGCACTGAGCTATAATATAAACAGAGCACTGAGCTATAATATATTATACACAGAGCACTGAGCTATAATATACACAGAGCACTGAGCTATAATATACACAGAGCACTGAGTTATAATATAATATACACAGAGAACTGAGCTATAATATACACAGAGCACTGAGATATAATATACACAGAGCACTGAGCTATAATATATACAGAGCACTGAGCTATAATATATTATACACAGAGCACTGAGCTATAATATAATATACACAGAGCACTGAGCTATAATATACACAGAGCACTGAGCTATAATATAATATACACAGAGCACTGAGCTATAATATACACAGAGCACTGAGCTATAATATACACAGAGCACTGAGTTATAATATAATATACACAGAGAACTGAGCTATAATATACACAGAGCACTGAGATATAATATACACAGAGCACTGAGCTATAATATATACAGAGCACTGAGCTATAATATATTATACACAGAGCACTGAGCTATAATATAATATTCACAGAGCACTGAGCTATAATATGCACAGAGCACTGAGCTATAATATAATATACACAGAGCACTGAGCTATAATATAATATACACAGAGCACTGAGCTATAATATATTATACACAGACGACTGAGCTATAATATAATATACACAGAGCACTGAGCTATAATATACAGAGAGCCCTGAGCTATAATATAACATACACAGAGCACTGAGCTATAATATATTATACATAGACGACTGAGCTATAATATAATATACACAGAGCACTGAGCTATAATATACAGAGAGCCCTGAGCTATAATATACACAGAACACTGAGCTATAATATACACAGAGCACTGAGCTATAATATAAACAGAGCACTGAGCTATAATATACAGAGAGCACTGAACTATAATATACAGAGAGCACTGAGCTATAATATACACAGAGCACTGAGCTATAATATACACAGAGCACTGAGCTATAATATACACAGAGCACTGAGCTATAATATATTATACACAGAACACTGAGCTATAATATAATATACACAGAGCACTGAGCTATAATATACACAGAGCACTGAGGTATAATCTAATATACACAGAGCACTGAGCTATAATATACACAGAGCACTGAGCTATAATATACACAGAGCACTGAGCTATAATATATTATACACAGAGCACTGAGCTATAATATACACAGAGCACTGAGCTATAATATAACATACACAGAGCACTGAGCTATAATATAACATACAGAGAGCACTGAGCTATATTATACACAGAGCACTGAGCTATAATATACACAGAGCACTGAGCTATAATATAATATACACAGAGCACTGAGCTATAATATACACAGAGCACTGAGCTATAATATACACAGAGCCCTGAGCTATAATATACACAGAACACTGAGCTATAATATAACATACACAGAGCACTGAGCTATATTATACACAGAGCACTGAGCTATAATATACACAGAACACTGAGCTATAATATAATATACATAGAGCACTGAGCTATAATATAATATACACAGAGCACTGAGCTATAACATACACAGAGCACTGAGCTATAATATAATATACACAGAGCACTGAGCTATAATATAACATACACAGAACACTGAGCTATAATATACACAGAGCACTGAGCTATAATATACACAGAGCACTGAGCTATAATATAATATACACAGAGCACTGAGCTATAATATACACAGAGCACTGAGCTATAATATAACATACACAGAGCACTGAGCTATAATATATTATACACAGAGCACTGAGCTATAATATATTATACACAGAGCACTGAGCTATAATATATTATACACAGAGCACTGAGCTATAATATACACAGAGCACTGAGCTATAATATACACAGAGCACTGAGCTATAATATATTATACACAGAGCACTGAGCTATAATATACACAGAGCACTGAGCTATAATATACACAGAGCCCTGAGCTATAATATATTATACACAGAGCACTGAGCTATAATATACACAGAGCACTGAGCTATAATATACACAGAGCACTGAGCTATAATATATTATACACAGAGCACTGAGCTATAATATACACAGAGCACTGAGCTATAATATATTATGCACTGAGCTATAATATAATATACACAGAGCACTGAGCTATAATATACACAGAGCACTGAGCTATAATATACAGAGAGCACTGAGCTATAATATACACAGAGCACTGAGCTATAATATATTATACACAGAGCACTGAGCTATAATATACACAGAACACTGAGCTATAATATAATATACACAGAGCACTGAGCTATAATATACACAGAACACTGAGCTATAATATACACAGAGCACTGAGCTATAATACACACAGAACACTGAGCTATAATATACACAGAGCACTGAGCTGTAATATAATATACACAGAGCACTGAGCTATAATATAATATACACAGAGCACTGAGCTATAATATATTATACACAGAGCACTGAGCTATATTATACACAGAGCACTGAGCTATAATATAATATACACAGAGCACTGAGCTATAATATACACAGAGCACTGAGCTATAACATACACAGAGCACTGAGCTATAACATACACAGAGCACTGAGCTATAATATACACAGAGCACTGAGCTATAATATACACAGAGCACTGAGCTATAATATACACAGAGCACTGAGCTATAATATATTATACACAGAGCACTGAGCTATAATATACACAGAGCACTGAGCTATAATTAACTTACACAGAGCACTGAGCTATAATATACACAGAGCACTGAGCTATAATATACACAGAGCACTGAGCTATAATTAACTTACACAGAGCACTGAGCTATAATATAACATACACAGAGCACTGAGCTATAATATACACAGAGCACTGAGCTATAACATACACAGAGCACTGAGCTATAATATACACAGAGTACTGAGCTATAATATACAAAGAGCACTGAGCTATAACATACACAGAGCACTGAGCTATAATATACACAGAGCACTGAGCTATAATATACACAGAGCACTGAGCTATAATATAATATACACAGAGCACTGAGCTATAATATACACAGAGCACTGAGCTATAATATACACAGAGCACTGAGCTATAATATATTATACACAGAGCACTGAGCTATAATATACACAGAGCACTGAGCTATAATATAATATACACAGAGCACTGAGCTATAATATACACAGAGCACTGAGCTATAGTATAATATACACAGAGCACTGAGCTATAATATATTATACACAGAGCACTGAGCTATAATATACACAGAGCACTGAGCTATAATATACACAGAGCACTGAGCTATAATATAACATACACAGAGCACTGAGCTATAATATACACAGAGCACTGAGCTATAATATAATATACACAGAGCACTGAGCTATAATATAATATACACAGAGCACTGAGCTATAATATATTATACACAGAGCACTGAGCTATAATATACACAGAGCACTGAGCTATAATATAATATACACAGAGCACTGAGCTATAACATACACAGAGCACTGAGCTATAATATACACAGAGCACTGAGCTATAATATACACAGAGCACTGAGCTATAATATAATATACACAGAGCACTGAGCTATAATATACACAGAGCACGGAGCTATAATATACACAGAGCACTGAGTTATAATATAATATACACAGAACACTGAGCTATAATATAATATACACAGAGCACTGAGCTATATTATACACAGAGCACTGAGCTATAATATACACAGAGCACTGAGTTATAATATAATATACACAGAACACTGAGCTATAATATAATATACACAGAGCACTGAGCTATAATAAAACATACACAGAGCACTGAGCTATAATATACACAGAGCACTGAGCTATAATATACACAGAGCACTGAGCTATATTATACACAGAGCACTGAGCTATAATATACACAGAGCACTGAGCTATAATATAACATACACAGAGCACTGAGCTAAAATATAATATACACAGAGCACTGAGCTATAATATAACATACACAGAGCACTGAGCTATAATATATACAGAGCACTGAGCTAAAATATAATATACACAGAGCACTGAGCTATAATATAATATACACAGAACACTGAGCTATAATATACACAGAGCACTGAGCTATATTATACACAGAACACTGAGCTATAATATATTATACACAGAGCACTGAGCTATAATATACACAGAGCACTGAGCTATAATATACACAGAGCACTGAGCTATAATATAATATACACAGAGCACTGAGCTATAACATACACAGAGCATTGAGATATAATATACACAGAGCACTGAGCTATAATATATTATACACAGAGCACTGAGCTATAATATACACAGAGCACTGAGCTATAATATACACAGAACACTGAGCTATAATATATTATACACAGAGCACTGAGCTATATTATACACAGAGCACTGAGCTATATTATACACAGAGCACTGAGCTATAATATAACATACACAGAGCACTGAGCTATAATATACACAGAGCACTGAGCTATAACATACACAGAGCACTGAGCTATAATATACACAGAGCACTGAGCTATAATATACACAGAGCACTGAGCTATAATTAACTTAGACAGAGCACTGAGCTATAATATACACAGAGCACTGAGCTATAATATACACAGAGCACTGAGCTATAACATACACAGAGCACTGAGCTATAACATACACAGAGCACTGAGCTATAATATACACAGAGCACTGAGCTATAATATACACAGAGCACTGAGCTATATTATACACAGAGCACTGAGCTATAACATACACAGAGCACTGAGCTATAATATACACAGAGCACTGAGCTATAATATACACAGAGCACTGAGCTATAACATACACAGAGCACTGAGCTATATATAATATAATATACACAGAGCACTGAGCTATAAAATAATATACACAGAGCACTGAGCTATAATATATTATACACAGAGCACTGAGCTATAATATATTATACACAGAGCACTGAGCTATAATATATTATACACAGAGCACTGAGCTATAATATACACAGAGCACTGAGCTATAATATACACAGAGCACTGAGCTATAATATACACAGAGCACTGAGCTATAATATATTATACACAGAACACTGAGCTATAATATATTATACACAGAGCACTGAGCTATAATATAATATACACAGAGCACTGAGCTATAATATACACAGAGCACTGAGCTATAATATATTATACACAGAGCACTGAGCTATAATATACAGAGAGCACTGAGCTATAATATAACATACACAGAGCACTGAGCTATATTATACACAGAGCACTGAGCTATAATATATTATACACAGAGCACTGAGCTATAATATACACAGAGCACTGAGCTATAATATTCACAGAGCACTGAGCTATAATATATTATACACAGAGCACTGAGCTATAATATTCACAGAGCACTGAGCTATATGATACACAGAACACTCAGCTATAATATATTATACACAGAGCACTGAGCTATATTATACACAGAGCACTGAGCTATATTATACACAGAGCACTGAGCTATAATATACACAGAGCACTGAGTTATAATATAATATACACAGAGCACTGAGCTATAATAAAACATACACAGAGCACTGAGATATAATATACACAGAGCACTGAGCTATAATATATTATACACAGAGCACTGAGCTATAATATAACATACATAGAGCACTGAGCTATAATATATTATACACAGAGCACTGAGCTATAATATACACAGAGCACTGAGCTATAATATAACATACACAGAACACTGAGCTATAATATAACATACACAGAGCACTGAGCTATATTATACACAGAGCACTGAGCTATATTATACACAGAGCACTGAGCTATAATATACACAGAGCACTGAGTTATAATATACACAGAGCACTGAGCTATAATATACACAGAGCACTGAGCTATAATATATTATACACAGAGCCCTGAGCTATAATATATTATACACAGAGCACTGAGCTATAATATAATATACACAGAGCACTGAGCTATAATATACACAGAGCACTGAGCTATAATATAATATACACAGAGCACTGAGCTATAATATACACAGAGCACTGAGCTATAATATACACAGAACACTGAGCTATAATATAATATACACAGAGCACTGAGCTATAATAAAACATACACAGAGCACTGAGCTATAATATACACAGAGCACTGAGCTATAATATATTATACACAGACTACTGAGCTATAATATAACATACACAGGGCACTGAGCTATAACATACACAGAGCACTGAGCTATAATATACACAGAGCACTGAGCTATAATATAATATACACAGAGCACTGAGCTATAATATACACAGAGCACTGAGCTATAACATACACAGAGCACTGAGCTATAATATACACAGAGCACTGAGCTATAATTAACTTACACAGAGCACTGAGCTATAATATACACATAGCACTGAGCTATAATATACACAGAGCACTGAGCTATAATATACACAGAGCACTGAGCTATAATATACACAGAGCACTGAGCTATAACATACACAGAGCACTGAGCTATAATATACACAGAGCACTGAGCTATAATATACACAGAGCACTGAGCTATAACATACACAGAGCACTGAGCTATATATAATATAATATACACAGAGCACTGAGCTATAAAATAATATACACAGAGCACTGAGCTATAATATATTATACACAGAGCACTGGGCTATAATATAATATACACAGAGCACTGAGCTATAATATACACAGAGCACTGAGCTATAATATATTATACACAGAGCACTGAGTTATAATATACACAGAACACTGAGCTATAATATAATATACACAGAGCACTGAGATATAATATAATATACACAGAAC
Organism: Engystomops pustulosus; assembly: GCF_040894005.1. Taxonomy (NCBI): domain Eukaryota; kingdom Metazoa; phylum Chordata; class Amphibia; order Anura; family Leptodactylidae; genus Engystomops; species Engystomops pustulosus. The sequence continues at coordinate 16,378,090 of NC_092418.1, forward strand.
ACTGAGCTATAATATATTATACACAGAGCACTGAGCTATAATATAACATACACAGAACACTGAGCTATAATATATATAGTATAAATATAATATAACATATTGTACATAGTATAATATACAGATTGGTGAGCGATAATATATTATACAGAGAATATAACACCAGGAGGCCCCTGTGTTATGTGTCCACGTCACATATAGGCCCACATTTATTAAAGTGTTTGCACCAGTTTTCTGTCTGACTTTGCAATTCAAAAAAAACATGCAAACTGCGTGTACATGTATTTATAATGTGTCTGCACCAGTTTTGTGTCGTGACTGCACTGTGTCCGACAAGACAGAAAAATGTCACCTAAAGGGTCGTTCTGGTGCACACTTGGATCGAGCGCCACAATTAAATAATAAATGGTGCATTCTGCTGGAGAAGTGCAGGGGGCGCCAGATACATGAAGAACCTGGGACACATTTCCTGAATCTGCTGCACCCTCTACAGGACAACTGCGCTTTTTACCTAAATGTGGGCCATAGTGTTATGCATACCTCCCAACATTGGGACGAGAGAAAGAGGGACAAAAGCCCCTCCCGTTTTTTCTAAACCACGCCCATTGTCCCACCCACAAGCATCGTATAATATCGACCTTGAAAGTCCCCACATAGTACAATGCCCCTTACTTTGGCCACCACCCATGGACCAATATTATACACCGTAATGCATATCTGCAACATATAAAACATATAAAGCCTCTCTTTAATTTATCCTCCCTTTACATTTGGTTTTCCACATTTATTTATCTCCCCAAACTCACACATAATACTATCTGTACTACCACCCCTATCCCTCCTCACATGGTGTGGTCCCTGTTCTCTATCCTCCCCATAATGTGGTCTCCTGTCCTCAATCTTCCTCCTGTCCTCCAGCCTCCTCCTGTAGCCTCCTGTCCTCCGGCCCCTCCTGTTCTACAGCCTCCTCCTGTATCCTCCTGTCCTCAATCTTCCTCCTTTCCTCCAGCCTCCTCCTGTATCCTCCTGTCCTCAATCTTCCTCCTGTCCTCCAGCCTCCTCCTGTAGCCTCCTGTCCTCCGGCCCCTCCTGTTCTACAGCCTCCTCCTGTATCCTCCTGTCCTCAATCTTCCTCCTTTCCTCCAGCCTCCTCCTGTATCCTCCTGTCCTCAATCTTCCTCCTTTCCTCCAGCCTCCTCCTGTATCCTCCTGTCCTCAATCTTCCTCCTTTCCTCCAGCCTCCTCCTGTAGCCTCCTGTCCTCCAGCCCCTCCTGTTCTACAGCCTCCTCCTGTAACCTCCTGTCCTCAATCTTCCTCCTGTAGCCTCCTGTCCTCCAGCCCCTCCTGTTCTACAGCCTCCTCCTGTAACCTCCTGTCCTTCAGTTTCCTCCATCTTCCTCCTGTCCTCCATCTTCCTCCTGTCCTCCAGCCTCCTGTCCTCCAGCCTCCTCCTGTAGCCTCCCTCAGCATCCTCCTGTCCTACAGCCTCCTCCTCCTAGTATAATATCAACCTTGATGGTCCCCACACCGTACAATGCCCCTTACTTTGGCCACCCCCCATGGACCTATTTAATACCCCCTAATGCAACTCTGCAACATATAAAACATTTTAAACCCCTCTTTAATTGTATCCTCCATTTACATTTGGTTTTACACTTTTATTTATCTCTGCAAACTTACACATAATACTATCTGTACTCCTACCCCTTCCCCTCCTCACTTGGTGTGGTCCCTGTTCTCTATCCTCCTTATACTTGGGCCTACTGTCCTCTCTCCTCCATCTGTAGCTCTTGTCCTCTATCCTCCTCCTGTCCCACAGTCTCCTCCAGAATCCTCCTGCCCCACAGCCTGCTCCAGCACTCTTCTGTCCTCCAGCATCCTCCTGTCCTCCAGCATCCTCCTGTCCTCCAGCCTCCTCCTGTCACCCACCCTCCTCCAGAATCCTCCTTTCGTTCAACATCTCCTCCAGCATTCTCCTCCTGTTCCCCAGCCTGCTCCAGCATCCTCCTGTCCTCCAGCCTCCTCCTCCCGTCCTCTAGCCTCCTCATCCTGTCCCCAGCCTCCACCTGTCCTCCAGCCTCCTTCTCCTGTCCCCGAGCCTGCTCCAGCATCCTTCTGTCTTCCAGCCTCCTCCTATGAACCAGCCTCCTCCTCCTTTCCCTCAGTCTCCTCCTCCTCCTGTCCCTGAGCCTGCTCCGCATTCTCCTGTCCTCCAGCCTCCTCCTCAAGCATCCTCCTCATGTCCCCAGCCCCACCTGTCCTCCAGCCTCCTCCCCCTGTCCCCGAGCCTGCTCCAGCATCCTTCTGTCTTCCAGCCTCCTTCTATCAACCAGCCTCCTCCTTCTGTCCCCCAGCCTCCTCCTCCTGTCCTCCAGCAGCCTCCAGCCTCCTCCTGTCCCTCAGCCTCCTCCTGTCCTCCAGCGTCCTCCTCCTGTCCCCGAGCCTGCTCCAGCATTCTTCTGTCTTCCCTCCTCCTTCTGTCCCCAAGCTTCCTCCTCCTGTCCTCCAGCAGCCTCCAGCCTCCTCCTGTGCCTCAGCCTCATCCTGTCCTCCAGCCACCTGCCCTTCAGTCTCCTCCAGCCTCCTTCTGTCCTCCAGCATCCCCCTGCCCTTCAGTCTCCTCCCCCTCCTGTCCTCCAGCCTCCTGTCATTCAGCCTCCTCCTGTTCTGCAGCATATTCCTGTCCCACAGCCTCCTCCTGTCCTCCAGCAGCCTTCAGCATTCTCCTCCTGTCCCACAGCCTCATCCTGTCCTCCAGCATTCTCCTCCTGTCCTCCAGCATTCTCAGCCTGTCCTCCAACATTCTCATCCTGTCCCCCAGCCTCATCCTGTCCCCCAGCCTCCTAACCTTCAGTCTCCTCCTCCTCCTGTCCTCCAGCCTCTTGTCCCCCATCCTCCTCCTCCTGCCCTGGTGTTGTGGTGTGTGGATGTAGAGCATGTGTCAGTAATGTGTGTGTAGTGTATGTGTCAGTAATGTGTATGTATGTAGAGCATGTGTCAGTAATGTGTGTGTATGTAGGGCATGTGTCAGTAATGTGTATGTATGTAGAGCATGTGTCAGTAATGTGTATGTATGTAGAGCATGTGTCAGTAATGTGTATGTATGTAGAGCATGTGTCAACAGCGGAATGGGGGCTGATCATGGGAGGACAATCCCCCAGGAGGTATTTGAGTGAAGCAGAATACGGCATCGAACAGGTCAAACACCTGCGATCAGAGCTCACACTCAGTGCGGGTGCTACACTGGGGTGTCAGCTGTTAGTAGCAGATGACACCCCGGCTTCCTGATACCGGCTCAGCTCCGGTGACAGATATTTCCTTCTCTGGGCATCAATAGGTTAATGTTTAGTTAGTGTTTAGTTTTTATCTTCTTTGCTTCTTGAGGAAATGACAACCAATCACAGAGCAGCTTTCAATGAAGAGAGAACTGTCAGGAATGGAAGCTGTGCTGTGATTGGTTGCTCTGGGTAACCAGGACAGTTCTGGCCTATGTTATGTTACCCTGGGGGTGTGTACATGTGATACCTGTGCAGTACATAAGGGGCAACCACTGGGGCAGATACATCCATAGGGGCAGTTACTATGTTCCCTGATGCCCCTGTGAGATGTGATGTGCACAGACCTTGTATTCACCGGCCCAAGAAAGCCCCAAGAAAAATGAATGAAACCAAAGAAGATCCAATAAATAGACAAAAGACAAATAATTGGGAACTAAATAACCAAATATTTATTTATAATCCCATCCCATGGCAGACCCCCGACTCACGAAGAGTCACCCTTCAGCACTGAGGAGAGGAAAAACCCCCTGTGGAGGAAACCTCTAGGGAAGCCATGGCTGAAGGATCGCCCTTCCTCTGGGCTTAGAGGGTCACTGCCAAATATATCTGTCACCCAGGAATCCGGGATCCCGAGCTCCGGGGGTCCATGCGTCCGGGGGTCCATGCGTCCGGGGGTCCACGGGTCCAGGGGTCCATGCGTCCGGGGGTCCACGCGTCCAGGGGTCCATAGATCCGCGGTTCTTCACGCCTCGGCGTCTCATCACCCATTCCCTGCCCCTTCTGGTTCAGAGGTCAATTTATGATAAGTGGGAATTGTGACATCAGCGCATCTATGAGGTCACACTCAGGATTCTGAAGGATTAACCCTTGAATGGCTGACAATATGTCTGACTACAGGGGGAATATAATGTCCTTGTATCTTGTACTGGTGGTGAATGAACAAGCAACAGAAAATTGCCAAAACAAAGGATGTCAGTCCTATGGTTCACCTAAATACAAAACATCTACCAGCAAGGCAGTGAACATTAAAACTAATATTTTATTGAATATGCGTTATAATAACAATTAGCCCAATTTATAGATGCGAAAAACAAGTGCACCTATACAGAATGCCACAACAATACACTCCTGTGACAGATGATAGGGGACCAACACGGACCATGTAGTTTTACACCTCACCGATACGTCACAGAAAAACACATGAAGCCAGCAACAATGTAATAATCCGTGTTCTTACCAGATGTGACGTGCGGTGCCAGTTTAGGATAGAGATGGTGTCAGTCCACCGAATGGACTTTCCTTGTGTCTGGTACGTGTACAGTCGGGAGCTTATACCAAGGGACCTACCTGGATGTTGTAGAACAGGTGATCAGTACATGGTCGAAACCTAGTACTTTCCCTAACACCCAAAGTATATAACAGCTCCCGCCCTTACAAGGGCAGTACCAATAGTTCGCCCGTTTCTAAAACACCCCGCATCCCCCCTACTTGACGCGTTTGCTCCTTCAGCGGATTCATCAAAGGGACCACGGTGGAAATGCTTGTAATATATCAAACGGGCCCTGCAGTAGACAGGGTGTCCTCAGGGTTTGTTACAATGGGTGAGCCCAAGTTCAGAGGTCACCCACCAGGCGTCTAGTGCGGAGACCCGGTCAATGATCCTTATGTGGTCTTATAGAGACACTGCCCCTATGCGTGAATGGGATATATATAACAAATAACAGAACACGACCCCCCCCCCTTTGGTCGCTTACCAATCCAGTGCCGGTAAGAGCGCCGGCAACTGCAGCCGCGTCCAATGGATAATCCGGAGAATGGTTGAAGGCTCGGACTGCTCAGGGGTGTATAGGGGAGGGTGCAGGGCGATCTGCACCCACATATCAATTCAGGGGGGGGTCATACAGAGACCTATATACCCACATCTCTGTAGACTTTTTTTTATTAGTCCCACTATGGGACATGAACATCAGTTTATTCCTTGTCCATTATAATTCCCTGTAGTACTGATGTATTGCAGGGTGTTATCACTGTCACCCTGTGCAGAGGCTGATACACACATTGTAAGATCCATCTATGTGGGTTCTGACTATGGACAGTCCTGGGTCCTGATCGGACCTCAGGGTTGCCATAGCAACTATTGTCATCCATCAAGAGTGGAATGGGGGGGCTGATCATGGGGGGACAATCCCCCAGGAGGCATTTGAATGAATACGGCATCAAACAGGTCAAACACCTGCGATCAGAGCTCACACTCAGTGCAGGTGCTACACTGGGGTGTCAGCTGTTAGTAGCAGATGACACCCCGGCTTCCTGATACCGGCTCAGCTCCGGTGACGGATATTTCTTTCTCTGGGCATCAATAGGTTAATGAAGTGTTTAGTTTTTATCTTCTTTGCTCCTTGAGGAAATTACTTTTACTGTATATCAATCGGCAACCAATCACAGAGCAGCTTTCAGTGTAAGAGAGAACTGTCAGGAATGGAAGCTGTGCTGTGATTGGTTGCTCTGGGTAACCAGGACAGTTCTGGCCTATGTTATGTTACCCTGGGGGTGTGTGTACATGTGATACCTTTGTAGTACATAAGGGGCAACCACTAGGGCAGATACATCCATAGGGGCAGTTACTATGTTCCCTGATGACCCTGTGAGATGTGATGTGCACAGACCTTGTATTCACCGGACCAAGAAACCCCCAAGAAAAATAATTTAAACCAAAGAAAATCCAATAAATAGACAAAAGACAAATAATTGGGAACTAAATAACCAAATATTTATTTATAATCCCATCCCATGGCCGACCCCCGACTCACGAAGAGTCACCCTTCAGCACTGAGGAGAGGAAAAACCCCCTGTGGAGGAAACCTCTAGGGAAGCCATGGCTGAAGGATCGCCCTTCCTCTGGGCTTAGAGGGTCACTGCCAAATATATCTGTCACCCAGGTATCCGGGACCCCGAGCTCCATGCGTCCAGGGGTCCACACGTCCACGGGTCCATGCATCCAGGGTCCACATGTCCGGGGGTCCACGCTTCTGGGGGTCCACGCGTCCAGGGGTCCATACGTCCGGAGGTCCTGGGGTCCATACGTCGGGGGTCCATACGTCCAGGGGTCCATAGATCTGCGGTTCCTCACGCCTCGACGTCTCATCGCCCATTCCCTGCCCCTTCTGGTTCAGAGGTCAATTTATGATAAGTGGGAATTGTGACATCAGCGCATCTATGAGGTCACACTCAGGATTCTGAAGGATTAACCCTTGAATGGCTGCCTACAGGGGGAATAAAATGTCCTTGTCTCTTGTACTGGTAGTGACTGCATGAAACGCACCAATATCTAAATATTTATTAGTGACGCCGCACTCACGGATTTTAATCGTATTTATTGGAACATATAATAATAAAAAAAATTTTGGGAAAAAATATGCGTTATATGAATATTATATAAGCCTGCAGATTCATCAGGGACCATGCACAAGTTTTTTCTTGACACTGTGGGGGTTATTTTTAGGGCACATGTTGTGAGCCTTTCTGTGTTTCATGAGGGTGAAGGATAGTCCTATGATGACTTGCTGGGCTGCCCCCCACCATTGTAGCCAATCCTATGTGACCTCAGGGCTCATGCACACAGACATGACACATGTGCTAGACGGTGTTTCAGCGGTTATCACACAAGCTGCTGCTGTGTGCGGAGGAGGCCGGCGGGCGCAGTGATATGACATCATACCACCTCCCGGCAACAAGAGGGAGCAGTGAGGGAAAGTCGGACACCAATATTGGGCCTCTGTATACCAGGAAAGTAGCTCCCCTAGCCTGGGCCGGCGCTATGGGTAGGCAAAGTGTACAATTGCTCAGGGCCCCCTTAACGGAGAAAATCTCTTCTTTCAAATTAATCTTGAATTTTGTTTCTAGATGCCATGGATTGAAAGATATTCAGGTTTAAAGTGAGAATATCAAATTTCGATTCTTATAAAAGAGGAGACTCTCTTCTTTCATAGGAAAAAAGACGTGAGGTTTTATGTGACACAGAGATACAGCCCTCTGAAGTGTAGCCCACCCCCCCACCCCCCCTTCATCAGGCTACAGGGAGAATTCGCTGCACACAGGAGATGCTGCACCTCACCGATAATGGAAATATTCACTTTATATGTTACTACATTTTGAGAAGGGATAATATCAACTAATATTCATGTTTTTAACCCTTCTCTATGCAGAACTATCTAAGAACACTCTTTCTCTTTTATTTTGTGATAGTTTTCTTTTTGCGAAAATTGACTAATACAATGAACATTTGATCCTCTTCGCCTAATGTTGCTTTTATATATTAACACTGCAACCCAGAACATGTCCATAAAGTTATATGTAACACCAAAAACACTCTTTTTTTATTTCACACCATCCTCCATTATTTACACCTATGTTATGTTCTCCGACTGCTCAGGGGTGTATAGGGGGAGCTGGAGGGTCTCCTGCACCCACATATCAGTACAGGGGGGGGGTCATACAGAGACCTATGTACCCACATGTCAGTAGACTTTTTTTATTAGTCCCACTATGGGACATGAACATCAGTTTATTCCTTGCCCATTATAATTCCCTGTAGTACTGATGGATTGGACCTCATGGTTGCCATAGCAACTACTGTCACCCTTCAACAGTGGGATGGGGGGCTGATCATGGGAGGACAATCCCCCAGGAGGTATTTGAATGAAGCAGAATACGGCATCGAGCAGGTCAAACACCTGCGATCAGAGCTCACAAAGTGCGGGTGCTACACTGGGGTGACACCCCGGCTTCCTGATACCGGCTCAGCTCCGGTGACGGATATTTCCTTCTCTGAGCATCTATAGTTTAATGAAATGTTTTGTTTTCATCTTCTTTGCTTCTTGAGGAAAATTACTTTTACTCTATATCAATTGGGAACCAATCACAGAGCAGCTTTCAGTGTAAGAGAGAACTGTCAGGAATGGAAGCTGTGCTGTGATTGGTTACTCTGGGTAACCAGGACAGTTCTGGCCTATGTTATGTTACCCTGGGAGTGTGTGTACATGTGATACCTGTGCAGTACATAAGGGGCAACCACTGGGGCAGATACATCCATAGGGGCAGTTATTATGTTCCCTGATGCCCCTGTGAGATGTGATGTGCACAGACCTTGTATTCACCGGCCCAAGAAACCCCCAAGAAAAATGAATTAAACCAAAGAAGATCCAATAAATAGACAAAAGACAAATAATTGGGAATTAAATAACCAAATATTTATTTATAATCCCATCCCATGGCAGACCCCCGACTCACAAAGAGTCACCCTTCAGCACTGAGGAGAGGAAAAACCCCCTGTGGAGGAAACCTCTAGGGAAGCCATGGCTGAAGGATCGCCCTTCCTCTGGGCTTAGAGGGTCACTGCCAAATATATCTGTCACCCAGGTATCTAGGATCCGGGGGTCCACGCGTCCGGGGGTCCACGCGTCCAAGGTCCATATGTCCAGGGGTCCATGCGTCCAGGGGTCCATGCGTCCAAGGTCCATACGTCCGGGGGTCCACACGTCTGGGGGTCCATTCCATAGATCCGCGGTTCTTCACGCCTCGACGTCTCACCACCCATTCCCTGCCCCTTCTGGTTCAGAGGTCAATTTATGATAAGTGGGAATTGTGACATCAGCGCATCTATGAGGTCACACTCAGGATTCTGAAGGATTAACCCTTGAATGGCTGACAATATGTCTGACTACAGGGGGAATAAAATGTCCTTGTCTCTTGTACTGGTAGTGACTGCATGAAACGCCCTGATATCTGTGTGTGTTATCCATGTTCTGTAAAATCACTCATCAGTGAAAAATAATAGACTTCTATTGCCTTCCGTGATCCACATCAGTGAAAACTAATAGACAGATTTTAAATTTTTTCCCTTGGACAATGGATCCTTGGGAAAACAAATAGGCAATGTGAAAACACACATAGGAAACAATGGGGCACACTTACTAAGGGTCCGCACACCACATTTTCATCGGGTTTCCCAACTATTTCCGATTTGCACTGGAGATTTTTGGCGACACAAATCGGGGGTGTGGCCGAAGGACATCCGACTGATTCAGACTAAGGCTGCATTCACACTACCGCAAGGGGGACGTATATACGGCCGGCGTATACACGGCCGATATACGTCCCCCATAGACGGCAATGGGCGTGCGGCGCCCTACGGGAGTAGGACATGTCCTATTTTTTCAGGTCATATGTCGCATGACATGCACTGGGAAGAAGAAGGTGAACTCCGGTGGACCTCAGTGGGGAAGCGACACATGCAGGAAAATGGATGCACAATCTTGAAGAATCGCGCCGGACTTCATCCTCGTCGGAGAATGCACCTCGGGGATCGCAACAGGACCGGGTAAGTAAATATACCCCAATGGCTCTGTGAAAGATGTCAAAAACAATTTATTAAATTACTTTGATTGTTAAAGCAGCTCAGTGACAGCAGGGGGCGCTCCTACCATCTGTATGAAACTAGTCACTGAAAACACTGATGATTTAAAAGAATTAACATGATTACGGACGCCCTCCCTGCGTGACCATGTTACAGACTAAATCTACGATATATGGATATGCACCTTGTATAGGCTAACAATGATTGGCCAATAAAACGTAGGGGATTATAGCCTCACTTTCTCTTAGCTCCTCCAAAACCTGAGCCATCCAGCAGGCGGCAGTGCAGCCTACCCTGTACCTTATAGATCAATCTTAGCAATCATTTTGACCTATTGATCAGATCAATCATTGATATAAGGCGCATACATCTCTGTTTACAAATTTCCAAACTGAGCTTCTTAAAGGGATGAACCATGTCACTATAAACAAGGTGTTTCTCAAACAGACCAGAAGTGCCCTTCACCCTGACATCATGCATATAGGTCAAATCCAGGGGGCGCAGTCATAGCCAGGCCCAGGAGCCCACAAGGCGACCAGTACTATGATCATTACATTATATTTGTGTGTTCAAACAGAGAATATTATTATTATTCATGGCGCCCAGTTTACAGCAACAAGTGGTCACCGAGGCAGGTAGGAACATGTGCATGATTTCATTTAGAAACAGCGCCACACTAGTCACTAGCTTGTTACTGGTATTACTCCTGTACTTAACTGAAGGGCTAAGCTGACGCTGTGGCGCTGTACTTGAGGGTAGACAGTGAGGGCTGCAGACGGCTTTGCTGTTATGGTGTAAAATCGCTAATAATAGGATGTTGTGATAATAATAATAATCTCATGTTTATACAATATAATCCAATATTTGGGTTAGAAGCAAATAACAAAGATGCCATCTCTGTTGTGCACAGGGTTTGTCCTTGAACATTAATGGAGATTGCCAAGCACTGGTGTCAGGGGGGAGGAGATTTTAACATTGAGGCGTCCTGAAACAATGCAGGATCCTTGACGTCTTATCACAACAATGGCTGCCATACTAGTTCTACCAGAACAGATAGTGCTAACCTTTACCCTGCGGGAACCATCATGGGTGTGACCTTTATACAGGATTGATCATCCATATGTAAGCTGTGGGGGTCCGACACCTGGACCCCCACTAATCAGCACTTCCTGATTCCTCTGATACAAGAAATTATTCCGTCCATGGAGCCGGAACCAGATGGTTCTATCCACTGTACAATGCACTGATCCATCGGGTTCTGATGATGTCTAATACATAGAATCTGGAACTTATTCAGGGCAGGTCATCCCTATTAAAATTGGTCCCGTTGCCCCCTTAAAAAAGTTGTGTCTTACCTGGACACATCAAGGTATGAGGTGGACTGTACCAAATTTTGGTACAGATTTGGCTAAGTATGTCCCCTCCTTCCGCAGGTGTGCAGCATATACATGACATGCTCCAAATCTTCATCTGTAATGTGCACAGGTAGCCTTAAAGGGATTTGTACATCAGCCCCTTTACCACTGCTTGGTACCAGTGTGAGTTTTGTACATTAGAAAGTCCCTGCTTCTTCTTTGACTCCACTTGTGACCAGTGTCGGACTGGCCCACCAGAGCATCGGTGAATCCTCCGATGGGCCCCAGGTTCTAAAACTTTATATAATTATACAAAGATCTTCATTTGGAAATGAGTGGGGTAATAATTTTATATTCTAATCTATTTCATGTAGGATGATTCCAATATTATATAGTAGATTATTACATCTTGTTAATGATACATCCTAAATGATATTATTTGTTTAATGGTATCTTATGGTTGAAGGGGATCACCACCTCTGGTGGGCCCAATATATGTCAGTCCGACTCTGCTTGTGACTAAGCAAAGATGAGCTTTTTGACATGTTAGGCTGAATAGATGTAGTGCTATATGATACAAGGAGTCCCTGCTTCCCTGCAGAACATGATGTCAGAGCATCGCTGCAGTCCAGAGTTTTTGTGGCTGCATCTTGTATCCTATTTGACCATATTTCAGTGTTTGGCCCCTGAAATCCGGGCTCCACTACATCCAGGAGTCACGGATCTAGAGCATTGTGTGTTTTTTTTAGTCTACCTGTAGAAGCGCTTTAGCTTACTTGGTACCCACCTTAAAAATGTAACCAAAAAAACGGAACCTTCTGATATTTACTTTGCTTAAAGAAGTTTTCTGCTCTCTGGTGATTTCTACGGGAAGGATTTTAGGATGGCAAATCCCAGGTGAAGTCACTACAGGGCAGCTGAGGTGGACTTAGGGGTCCTCGTTCTGCTCATCCCTGGGTGTCCATCCCAAAGTGGAATTAAAGTCACTTTCCATGTTAAAGGGGTTTTCCTGCAAACCGAAGTTAGGTCCTATCCACTTGATGATCAATGGGGGATGTCAGTGATGAGACCATCCACAGTTCATGAAAACGAGGGGTCCAATGGGGTCCCATTTTAGTCTCTGAATTTTTAATGCCAGCACTTGAGTTCATTGCAATAGGGTCTACGGAGGCTCTGTCACCCAGAGGCCTGCTGATATCTGGAGCCGAACCTGCCCCTGGTGATCAGCAGAATGTGCCATGTGATGGGCTACTGCACCAACCAACCACCCCACATTACCAGACTTAGGCTCTATTATAATATAATGTATAATATAGTATATTTATATAATAGTGTATATATAATGATCTATTTCTCACTTTCTCCCAATAGTAATGACTCGGCCAGCCAGTGATGGGGGCAGCACTGAGCACACAGCCGTTCCACACAGGCTTTGTCCTCTTTGTTCGCCGGCTACTGTTGCCGATGACAGATCGATGCGCTCGGCGCTCGTCACCCCGTCGTCTCCCTGCCATTGACAGCCCCACTGCCTGGTGACGTCACGCACTCTGGGCGGGGCACGGTCTGGGCTCGGATCGATGTTATCTGCGCTCCCCAGGCTGCCGCGGCGCCGCCATTTTCAGTGTCTGAAAGCGAGTGAGAGGAGGCGGAGAGCGGGAGCGGCGCTGCTGCTGCTGAGGTGACACATGTCCTGGCGATGCTGAGTGTGTGTGCGGTACCTGCACCCGGTGTGACTGCTCCTCTACCTCACATGTTACACGGAGGAGCCCCCAGTCACACACGTGTGTGATGTATCATGTCCTGTCTGTCATGTCATGTGTATAGCGGCTGTATACATACGTCACATCTTATGGTGTGTGTATGTGCAGGTGTAACTGTTACGTCATTACACGTGTATACAGGCAGTGATGTCACCGCTATACACAGTGTATCAGCCGGGGGCTGTATATACAGGTGTCAGTGTTATACACAGTGTATCGGGCAGGGGTTGTATATACAGGTGTCAGTGTTATACACAGTGTATCAGCCGGGGGCTGTATATACAGGTGTCAGTGTTATACACAGTGTATCAGCCGGGGGCTGTATATACAGGTGTCAGTGTTATACACAGTGTATCAGCCGGGGGCTGTATATACAGGTGTCAGTGTTATACACAGTGTATCAGGCGGGGGCTGTATATACAGGTGTCAGTGTTATACACAGTGTATCAGCCGGGGGCTGTATATACAGGTGTCAGTGTTATACACAGTGTATCAGCCGGGGGCTGTATATACAGGTGTCAGTGTTATACACAGTGTATCGGGCACGGGTTGTATATACAGGTGTCAGTGTTATACACAGTGTATCAGCCGGGGGCTGTATATACAGGTGTCAGTGTTATACACAGTGTATCGGGCACGGGTTGTATATACAGGTGTCAGTGTTATACACAGTGTATCAGGCGGGGGCTGTATATACAGGTGTCAGTGTTATACACAGTGTATCGGGCACGGGTTGTATATACTGGTGTCAGTGTTATACACAGTGTATCAGGCAGGGGCTGTATATACAGGTGTCAGTGTTATACACAGTGTATCAGGCGGGGGCTGTATATACAGGTGTCGGTGTTATACACAGTGTATCAGGCGGGGGCTGTATATACAGGTGTCGGTGTTATACACAGTGTATCAGGCGGGGGCTGTATATACAGGTGTCGGTGTTATACACAGTGTATCAGGCGGGGGCTGTATATACAGGTGTCAGTGTTATACACAGTGTATCAGCCGGGGGCTGTATATACAGGTGTCAGTGTTATACACAGTGTATCAGCCGGGGGCTGTATATACAGGTGTCAGTGTTATACACAGTGTATCGGGCACGGGCTGTATATACAGGTGTCAGTGTTATACACAGTGTATCGGGCACGGGTTGTATATACTGGTGTCAGTGTTATACACAGTGTATCAGCCGGGGGCTGTATATACAGGTGTCAGTGTTATACACAGTGTATCAGCCGGGGGCTGTATATACAGGTGTCAGTGTTATACACAGTGTATCAGCCGGGGGCTGTATATACAGGTGTCAGTGTTATACACAGTGTATCAGCCGGGGGCTGTATATACAGGTGTCAGTGTTATACACAGTGTATCAGCCGGGGGCTGTATATACAGGTGTCAGTGTTATACACAGTGTATCAGCCGGGGGCTGTATATACAGGTGTCAGTGTTATACACAGTGTATCAGCCGGGGGCTGTATATACAGGTGTCAGTGTTATACACAGTGTATCAGCCGGGGGCTGTATATACAGGTGTCAGTGTTATACACAGTGTATCAGCCGGGGGCTGTATATACAGGTGTCAGTGTTATACACAGTGTATCAGCCGGGGGCTGTATATACAGGTGTCAGTGTTATACACAGTGTATCAGCCGGGGGCTGTATATACAGGTGTCAGTGTTATACACAGTGTATCAGCCGGGGGCTGTATATACAGGTGTCAGTGTTATACACAGTGTATCAGCCGGGGGCTGTATATACAGGTGTCAGTGTTATACACAGTGTATCAGCCGGGGGCTGTATATACAGGTGTCAGTGTTATACACAGTGTATCAGCCGGGGGCTGTATATACAGGTGTCAGTGTTATACACAGTGTATCAGCCGGGGGCTGTATATACAGGTGTCAGTGTTATACACAGTGTATCAGCCGGGGGCTGTATATACAGGTGTCAGTGTTATACACAGTGTATCAGCCGGGGGCTGTATATACAGGTGTCAGTGTTATACACAGTGTATCAGCCGGGGGCTGTATATACAGGTGTCAGTGTTATACACAGTGTATCAGCCGGGGGCTGTATATACTGGTGTCAGTGTTATACACAGTGTATCAGCCGGGGGCTGTATATACTGGTGTCAGTGTTATACACAGTGTATCAGGCGGGGGCTGTATATACAGGTGTCAGTGTTATACACAGTGTATCAGGCGGGGGCTGTATATACAGGTGTCAGTGTTATACACAGTGTATCAGCCGGGGGCTGTATATACAGGTGTCAGTGTTATACACAGTGTATCAGCCGGGGGCTGTATATACTGGTGTCAGTGTTATACACAGTGTATCAGCCGGGGGCTGTATATACAGGTGTCAGTGTTATACACAGTGTATCAGCCGGGGGCTGTATATACAGGTGTCAGTGTTATACACAGTGTATCAGGCGGGGGCTGTATATACAGGTGTCAGTGTTATACACAGTGTATCAGCCGGGGGCTGTATATACAGGTGTCAGTGTTATACACAGTGTATCAGGCGGGGGCTGTATATACAGGTGTCAGTGTTATACACAGTGTATCAGCCGGGGGCTGTATATACAGGTGTCAGTGTTATACACAGTGTATCAGCCGGGGGCTGTATATACAGGTGTCAGTGTTATACACAGTGTATCAGCCGGGGGCTGTATATACAGGTGTCAGTGTTATACACAGTGTATCGGGCACGGGTTGTATATACTGGTGTCAGTGTTATACACAGTGTATCGGGCACGGGTTGTATATACAGGTGTCAGTGTTATACACAGTGTATCGGGCACGGGTTGTATATACAGGTGTCAGTGTTATACACAGTGTATCAGCCGGGGGCTGTATATACAGGTGTCAGTGTTATACACAGTGTATCAGCCGGGGGCTGTATATACAGGTGTCAGTGTTATACACAGTGTATCAGCCGGGGGCTGTATATACAGGTGTCAGTGTTATACACAGTGTATCAGCCGGGGGCTGTATATACAGGTGTCAGTGTTATACACAGTGTATCAGCCGGGGGCTGTATATACAGGTGTCAGTGTTATACACAGTGTATCAGCCGGGGGCTGTATATACAGGTGTCAGTGTTATACACAGTGTATCAGCCGGGGGCTGTATATACAGGTGTCAGTGTTATACACAGTGTATCAGCCGGGGGCTGTATATACAGGTGTCAGTGTTATACACAGTGTATCAGCCGGGGGCTGTATATACAGGTGTCAGTGTTATACACAGTGTATCAGCCGGGGGCTGTATATACTGGTGTCAGTGTTATACACAGTGTATCAGGCGGGGGCTGTATATACAGGTGTCAGTGTTATACACAGTGTATCAGCCGGGGGCTGTATATACAGGTGTCAGTGTTATACACAGTGTATCAGGCGGGGGCTGTATATACAGGTGTCAGTGTTATACACAGTGTATCAGCCGGGGGCTGTATATACAGGTGTCAGTGTTATACACAGTGTATCAGGCGGGGGCTGTATATACAGGTGTCAGTGTTATACACAGTGTATCAGCCGGGGGCTGTATATACAGGTGTCAGTGTTATACACAGTGTATCAGCCGGGGGCTGTATATACAGGTGTCAGTGTTATACACAGTGTATCAGGCGGGGGCTGTATATACAGGTGATAACCGGTAGCACATAGTGTACACAGTGTCAGTCATGTCCTCTGTATACACGGTATATATACTGCCGTATACAGGTTTTATCAGTCAATGCTCGTATTACACGTGTCCTGCCATATGCTATAGTTATATCAGCTGTATATATACATGTCATATAAGTGATTTCCTCTGTATACACAGTATATCAGACAGGTGCATGTATACATTGTACAGGTGTATGGTATATATCTAGCAGGGGCTGTGTATATAGTTGATATGTATCAGGCTGGTTGTGTAAGTAGGTGGTATATAATGTGCTAGCTCTGTATATGGATGATGTATATCCGGCAGGGGCAGTATATGTATTCTGGGGCTCTATCCTAGTTGTCACTGATCCTTACAGTGAGGTGGTAGACTATTACATTATAGTGTTTACTGTATTCAGCTCCAAAATACAGACCTTTCTGTCTCCATGGTTACTGACTACAAACAAACCCAGTGTAGTCAGACTCTACTTTAGAACAAGCAGTAGGTGTCATAGAGTCGCCCTCTTGTGGCCGTGTCTCTGGGTGAGCGGCCAATTGTTGTGCAGTGTGGATCAGGTTGTCATACATGTAAGGGTTAAGTGGTGGGAGTGCGCCCTGGCTTTTATCTGCGCCACTATAATAACCCAATTGCTGTCTCTGCTCCGGTCTGAGGATGTGCATTAGAAGGATGTGGTTGTAATTCGTGCTCCTGCCACTGATGTTTTGGCCATGACACAGAATATTAATATGATTCTGGATCATGTGGAATGGATCCAAAGAATTCTGGCAAAGTAACGCCAATTTTACCGCAAGTACGTGATTGAGAATTTATAGCACGAGGTCAATATTACACGGCAATATATTGTTTATATATAGAACCAATCTACACAGGATGTGAGGCATCATTCATAGTGAGTGCAGCTCTAGGGTATAATACAGGATGTAACTCAGGATCAGTACAGGATAAGTAATGTCATGTATGTACACAGTGACTGCACCAGCAGCAGAATAGTGAGTGCAGCTCTGGAGTATAATACATGATGTAACTCAGGATCAGTACAGGATAAGTAATGTCATGTATGTACACAGTGACTGCACCAGCAGCAGAATAGTGAGTGCAGCTCTGGAGTATAATACATGATGTAACTCAGGATCAGTACAGGATAAGTAATGTCATGTATGTACACAGTGACTGCACCAGCAGCAGAATAGTGAGTGCAGCTCTAGGGTATAATACAGGATGTAACTCAGGATCAGTACAGGATAAGTAATGTCATGTATGTACACAGTGACTGCACCAGCAGCAGAATAGTGAGTGCAGCTCTGAAGTATAATACATGATGTAACTCAGGATCAGTACAGGATAAGTAATGTCATGTATGTACACAGTGACTGCACCAGCAGCAGAATAGTGAGTGCAGCTCTGGAGTATAATACATGATGTAACTCAGGATCAGTACAGGATAAGTAATGTCATGTATGTACACAGTGACTGCACCAGCAGCAGAATAGTGAGTGCAGCTCTGGGGTATAATACAGGATGTAACTCAGGATCAGTACAGGATAAGTAATGTCATGTATGTACACAGTGACTGCACCAGCAGCAGAATAGTGAGTGCAGCTCTGGGATATAATACAGGATGTAACTCAGGATCAGTACAGGATAAGTAATGTCATGTATGTACACAGTGACTGCACCAGCAGCAGAATAGTGAGTGCAGCTCTGGGGTATAATACAGGATGTAACTCAGGATCAGTACAGGATAAGTAATGTCATGTATGTACACAGTGACTGCACCAGCAGCAGAATAGTGAGTGCAGCTCTGGGGTATAATACAGGATGTAACTCAGGATCAGTACAGGATAAGTAATGCCATGTATGTACACAGTGACTGCACCAGCAGCAGAATAGTGAGTGCAGCTCTGGGGTATAATACAGGATGTAACTCAGGATCAGTACAGGATAAGTAATGTCATGTATGTACACAGTGACTGCACCAGCAGCAGAATAGTGAGTGCAGCTCTGGGGTATAATACAGGATGTAACTCAGGATCAGTACAGGATAAGTAATGTCATGTATGTACACAGTGACTGCACCACCAGCAGAATAGTGAGTGCAGCTCTGGAGTATAATACAGGTTGTAACTCAGGATCAGTACAGGATAAGTAATGTCATGTATGTACACAGTGACTGCACCAGCAGCAGAATAGTGAGTGCAGCTCTGGAGTATAATACAGGATAAGTAATGTCATGTATGTACATGAAGGCAATGATGGGTAAGATAGTGTCCCTGGTACCTCTGGCTTACCAAGGCTGAGTACAGAGCAGCTGCTGCACATCAGACTCGGGCCTGAATAATACATTTTCATCCTGATGTCAGACTATGACATAAAGCTGAGAGCCGAGATATAAACAGTCAGAGAGAAGCAGCAATGGAAAATATTGAAATCGTCTGACTAGGAAAACACATCACAACCACTGAGCTGATGCTTTACATGACAGGATCGGGTGACAATACAGGGAGTCTGCATAGAAAGGGTCTAGTGGTGATGCTGCACTCACTATCTCCCAGGAGATGTCAGAGCACAGATTATAAGGTTGCGACTATTACACATCTGTTCCTGGAACCTCTTCACATTAAAGCAACAAGAATTCACTTATGTTGAGCAATGTTCATCCTGATCTTCCAGCTTCATGAATGTAATACCAGAAACAGAATAAGGGCAGTAGATCCAAAACTGACCATATAATATATGTAAAATTTAGGCATCAGCATTACTTTCCTGTACTGATCATTAATTATCCCACTCACTATTCTGCTGCTGGCGCAGTCACTGTGTACATACATGACATTACTTATCCTGTACTGATCCTGAGTTACATCCTGTATTAAACTCCAGAGCTGCACTCACTATCCTGCTGGTGGTGCAGTCACTGTGTACATACATGACATTACTTATCCTGTACTGATCCTGAGTTACATCCTGTATTATACTCCAGAGCTGCACTCACTATTCTGCTGCTGGTGCAGTCACTGTGTACATACATGACATTACTTATCCTGTACTGATCCTGAGTTACATCCTGTATTATACCCCAGAGCTGCACTCACTATTCTGCTGCTGGTGCAGTCACTGTGTGTATACATGACATTACTTATCCTGTACTGATCCTGAGTTACATCCTGTATTATACCCCAGAGCTGCACTCACTATTCTGCTGCTGGTGCAGTCACTGTGTACATACATGACATTACTTATCCTGTACTGATCCTGAGTTACATCCTGTATTATACCCCAGAGCTGCACTCACTATTCTGCTGCTGGTGCAGTCACTGTGTACATACATGACATTACTTATCCTGTACTGATCCTGAGTTACATCCTGTATTATACCCCAGAGCTGCACTCACTATTCTGCTGCTGGTGCAGTCACTGTGTACATACATGACATTACTTATCCTGTACTGATCCTGAGTTACATCCTGTATTATACCCCAGAGCTGCACTCACTATTCTGCTGCTGGTGCAGTCACTGTGTACATACATGACATTACTTATCCTGTACTGATCCTGAGTTACATCCTGTATTATACCCCAGAGCTGCACTCACTATTCTGCTGCTGGTGCAGTCACTGTGTACATACATGACATTACTTATCCTGTACTGATCCTGTATTATACCCCAGAGCTGCACTCACTATTCTGCTGCTGGTGCAGTCACTGTGTACATACATGACATTACTTATCCTGTACTGATCCTGAGTTACATCCTGTATTATACTCCAGAGCTGCACTCACTATTCTGCTGCTGGTGCAGTCACTGTGTACATACATGACATTACTTATCCTGTACTGATCCTGAGTTACATCCTGTATTATACCCCAGAGCTGCACTCACTATTCTGCTGCTGGTGCAGTCACTGTGTGTATACATGACATTACTTATCCTGTACTGATCCTGAGTTACATCCTGTATTATACCCCAGAGCTGCACTCACTATTCTGCTGCTGGTGCAGTCACTGTGTACATACATGACATTACTTATCCTGTACTGATCCTGAGTTACATCCTGTATTATACCCCAGAGCTGCACTCACTATTCTGCTGCTGGTGCAGTCACTGTGTACATACATGACATTACTTATCCTGTACTGATCCTGAGTTACATCCTGTATTATACCCCAGAGCTGCACTCACTATTCTGCTGCTGGTGCAGTCACTGTGTACATACATGACATTACTTATCCTGTACTGATCCTGAGTTACATCCTGTATTATACCCCAGAGCTGCACTCACTATTCTGCTGCTGGTGCAGTCACTGTGTACATACATGACATTACTTATCCTGTACTGATCCTGAGTTACATCCTGTATTATACCCCAGAGCTGCACTCACTATTCTGCTGCTGGTGCAGTCACTGTGTACATACATGACATTACTTATCCTGTACTGATCCTGAGTTACATCCTGTATTATACCCCAGAGCTGCACTCACTATTCTGCTGCTGGTGCAGTCACTGTGTACATACATGACATTACTTATCCTGTACTGATCCTGAGTTACATCCTGTATTATACTCCAGAGCTGCACTCACTATTCTGCTGCTGGTGCAGTCACTGTGTACATACATGACATTACTTATCCTGTACTGATCCTGAGTTACATCCTGTATTATACTCCAGAGCTGCACTCACTATTCTGCTGCTGGTGCAGTCACTGTGTACATACATGGCATTACTTATCCTGTACTGATCCTGAGTTACATCCTGTATTATACCCCAGAGCTGCACTCACTATTCTGCTGCTGGTGCAGTCACTGTGTACATACATGACATTACTTATCCTGTACTGATCCTGAGTTACATCCTGTATTATACCCCAGAGCTGCACTCACTATTCTGCTGCTGGTGCAGTCACTGTGTACATACATGACATTACTTATCCTGTACTGATCCTGAGTTACATCCTGTATTATACACCAGAGCTGCACTCACTATTCTGCTGGTGGTGCAGTCACTGTGTACATACATGACATTACTTATCCTGTACTGATCCTGAGTTACATCCTGTATTATACTCCAGAGCTGCACTCACTATTCTGCTGCTGGTGCAGTCACTGTGTACATACATGACATTACTTATCCTATACTGATCCTGAGTTACATCCTGTATTATACTCCACAGCTGCACTCACTATTCTGCTGCTGGTGCAGTCACTGTGTACATACATGACATTACTTATCCTGTACTGATCCTGAGTTACATCCTGTATTATACCCCAGAGCTGCACTCACTATTCTGCTGCTGGTGCAGTCACTGTGTACATACATGACATTACTTATCCTGTACTGATCCTGAGTTACATCCTGTATTATACTCCAGAGCTGCACTCACTATTCTGCTGCTGGTGCAGTCACTGTGTACATACATGACATTACTTATCCTGTACTGATCCTGAGTTACATCCTGTATTATACCCCAGAGCTGCACTCACTATTCTGCTGCTGGTGCAGTCACTGTGTACATACATGACATTACTTATCCTGTACTGATCCTGAGTAATATCCTGTATTATACTCCAGAGCTGCACTCACTATTCTGCTGCTGGTGCAGTCACTGTGCACATACATGACATTACTTATCCTGTACTGATCCTGAGTTACATCCTGTATTATACTCCAGAGCTGCACTCACTATTCTGCTGGTGCAGTTACTGTGCGGGTGGTGTATATGTTGAGCTGTATGTTCTCACCCTGCAGTGTGTCCCTGGGGATCGGTGTCTTTCCTCCTCTCTGGGCAGTGATATGGAGATCCAGCTTTGTCACCATCTCATTATATATGACATCCACTAAGTGACTTTACAACACGGAGCATCTCCCTAATTAATGACTATTGAAGCCTTCTGGTCTATGTGAGGTTTATTTATTGATGTGCTGATATGTACAGTAATATGTATAGATTTAGCCTCTCATGAATGGTAGCGGTGTGAACGGGCAATACATAAGTGGGTGATTTTAGGGGACCTAGATGTCAGGTGAATGTATGGGCAGTCTATATAAAGTATTGGGGGGCAGGTTCTGCTGCCCATTAGAGGGGGGACACACCCAGGATTTGTAGGTGATGTAACCTCAGCGCCCGCCTGTTACTATATTTTCTCCCTTGAAATGTCGCTGGGCATCAGCCTTCAGGAATCTGTCACCAGCTGATTTAAAGGGCAGACACTTCATCCATTCCTAACAAGTCCATGTTGGATTCACATCCCGGATCTAAATAGAACGGTTTTCGGAGAAAGTAAATTTACAAGTTATTTCTGTGCAGTCGTTAAATTGATGCTTTCCAGGACCTGTATGGGGTCTTGCTGCCATGTTTGGTCCTGTGGTGGTCTCTTCTGCAATACATGACCCATGACCCCGGGGGGGGGGGGGGGTTCCTGTTAGGTAGACCCCATAATACATGATTGGATCACAAATTATAACTAGATGAGGAATGGGATTTGCAGGGTGCAGGGTGCACGTGGGCTGTGATGTGGACGCTTTACTCATCTGATTGTAGTAGTTGCCTGCCTAATTTTTTTTACAGCTCTTTAAAGTTGCCGGTCTCTGCGTCCTGTCCTCCGTTGCGGCAGCTGAGTATGAAAGCTTTTATTGTAGATGTGAGGTATTAGCAGTCGTCTGGAAGATTCGGGAGCGCACGTAGGTTTTATGGTTTGGGTGGAGAAATCCTGTGAGTCATATTCCAAGCAAGGTGGCCGAGGACGTATCGCTAAGCGTGTGGATGATGTAGAAATTTATACAATTCTTCCCCATTCAAGTGAATGGGGCTGCACTGCAATACTCAACCACTATACAATCCATGGCGCTGTGCTAAGTAGGAAAAGTATTGTAAAGGGTCCAACACCCTTCTGATGATCTGTTCAGAGCAGTCACATACCTCTCATGAGCACCACTTTCTAGGCATGGCCTCTAACTTGTCCGATACTGCAATACCAAGTATAGCCACTATACATTGTGTGGCGTTGTTTTGGGTTTTCCTGGTCTCCTATCGATCATCTTTTCTAAGGTTATTGCGCTCCTTAGGAAAGCTACCATCAAAATCCATCATGATATAAACCAGGGACACTTACTCCAGGCACCATGACTATGGTAATCTTCTTATATTTGTTATCTGTGGCTTTCTTCCTTCTAAAATCAACTTTTATAATTATGCTAATGATCCAGAAGGGTTCCTGTGGCTGTTACCAGAACCCCCACTTGCTGTACATCCACTGTGCAGGAGCACTATCCCCCTCATATTGTGTGAGATTACATCAGGCAGAGGGAGGAGGAGACAGTGTAACAGCCCTTGAAGCTGCAGCACTGAGGGGATTTGGTAACTCTCCCACAGCCCTTCTGGTTCATTAGCATAATTTTAAAAGTAGATTTTAGAAGGACGGAGACCAGGGATAACTTATATGAGTGTCGCGGTGCCTGGATCTATGAGTAATTGCCCTGGGTTTATCATGAGGGATTCTGATGGTAGATTTCCTTTAAAGAAAATCTTGATGATCCCTTTAATGACTCCATATCTTGCGCTGATGCAAACTGCAATACTATATGTCTATAATGAAATGATCTGTGACTTTCCTTACAAGAACGTTCTCCCCCCCGCTGAGTGTTTTCCTGGCCCTTGGACCAAGGTGATCGGTGATACATTAACCTGGTGCTGCCCTTATCAGTGCATGAGCTGCACTCACTGGAGGGCAAGTCCTTGCTGATATTTGTATCCTCTGCTCCTTCCTATAAGGAGTCTTCAGAACAATGTGCATTGTCTGCACTGGATCCATCACTGTCACACACACAATAGGATTGTTTGGGGCGGCGCTGACCACTGTGACCCGGCCGATTACACTTCTGCATTCACATTTGTGCTGCTCAGTTGGTTTTGCTTCTCCTACTAATCCTGCTCTATAACTTAGCTGAAGCTATAACTTTGCAGAGTCCGTCCCCTGAGACTTGTAGGAATTATCTGCTGTGCGTTTCTGGGATGCAGGCGTCTTTTCCCGGAGCCTGACTTTGCAGCGTTTTGCTTTCCTGCACATGTGTGTGGCTTACGTGTGATGATGATTATATTTGCAGATATTGTGCCGGTTCTTCCTAGACTTGTTTAGCCGACAGCTCTTGCTCCTGATTCCACCTTCCTCTTTAAACATAAGCGCAATGGTTTTGGCTGAGGGTGCATGTGTCCTACAGGGTAGACCAAGGCGCCACCAGACTCCTTCTTCAAACTTAGTAATTGGTTTTGGTACAATCTGGCACAGTATCACACACGTCTTGCACCAGGACGGGAGATTGGAAACCACTGTAAAGGGTTTAGTGTTCTTAGACAGAAGATGAACTAAGAAGTTGTTACATAGTAACATCCAATACCGATCGTAGCTACAACAATGAGACTGTTACACAGGATGTGCTGGTTTCTTCCTGTGCTACCAGTAGTCACAACTTCTCCATCTGCAGTATAAGTCAGCTTGTCCTAAATATAGATAGTGATGGAGGACTTAATGTATTAAAGGACTTGTGTAATGCACCCCCTTGGAGATCACTAGGTCTGGAAAGCAGTCAATGCTAACCCAAAAGTATCTGAGAGCAGCGCTCTTACCCCTACCGGGATGGGGATGACCTAGGACCCCACTGATGGACCCCACTGATGGACCCCACTGATGGACCCCACTGATGGACCCCACTGATGGACCCCACTGATGGACCCCACTGATGGACCCCACTTGACAGCAGCGTCTTAAGTGTTAGTTAGTGACTCAATAATCTAAACCTAACCCACAATAGTGTCACCGGAAATATCCATTAATCCCCAAAAAACCATCCTAAAATCATCCATGTGTACTGAAAAATACATTTCAGCTCTTAAAGGGAATTAAGTTTCCCTTGGGTACGGTGCAATTCTATGAAATCTCTGGCGTTTACCTATAAAATGATCTCCTCCAAAGTCCTATGACCATGCACAGAAGAGAGTCATATTTACCTGAGATGAGTCAAGTTTAGGGTCTTCAATAGGAGCATCACTGCAAACGCCCCATCTTCAGTTATATAGTATCCAAGGAAATGAATGAGTTTGTCTTAGTGCATTGTTTTGTCTTAGTGCATTGTCTTAGTGCATTACCATCTTTTTCAATCCTTGAAAGAGCCAAAAGCTTCAAGAGTCATATTTTGTCTGAGATGAATCAAGTTTAGAGGCTTCAGGCTAGGGGCACGTTTTCAGTTCTGTAGCACTTAGAAACATGCTGCTGGTGTCAAACGAAAGCTAATATTCTCATCTATCAGATCGCGTCAGGCAGGCTTGTTGTTCTGTGATCTAGTGGCAGCTAAAGAAATGGGCTGTATCTTTTAATATGACACCGGCATCATGTTTCTAGGTCCTAGAGAACAAGAGTTGGAGACATCTGAAGTGCAACCTCGAAACTTGACTCATCTCAGGGAAAATATGACTCTTCTCTGCGCACTGTCACATGACTTTGGAGGAGTTTTTTTTTTTTATATTGGTAACATATGAAAGGACATTTCATCCTCAACCTGAGGGGGCTGGGAGTTTAATGGTGATGGGTTTCCTGTGGCTCGGGCTCTGGTTCTTAGCTTCCTGTCACAGACGTAGATGATCAGATATCATGTCTTCATGTTCTGCCTGATGTTGAGGTTCCTCCATCTGTAAGAGCGATGGTGGAGGCCAGGAAAGGTGACCTCTGCCCTGAAGATGAACTTTATTCCTGCCCTGTCCTCCAGGAGAATGTGGCGGCAGAGGAGACACTTTGTTCCCTGCATTAGTTGTGGGATGACTCTGGTTATCAGTCACATGCTTAGAACGTGTGCTGCCGAGCTGCAGGGAGGGGAACAATGTGGGGTGTCTGCGTAGTGTTTCCTCATGGCTGCGGGCTATTGATAGAAGCGTTGAGCGCTGCCTTCCACGAGGTCGCCGCTACGTGTTTACATTCCTGCCATTTCCTTTCTTATAAACAGCTGAAGGCGAGATTAAGCGGCCGCGATCCTGTCCTATACCCCGCGCCCTTGTCACATTACTATGGATGCATCATTGTCATTCCTGTACTACAGTGATAATCCCCCGCAATGTTACAATGTATCCCCTCTATTTACAGCTATAGAAGTGGTGGTAGTGTAAGGAGAACTTTATCCTTGTTGTCCGACTTGTAAAATGTAGAATAGTACGTCGCTTAATACATGACATTACTTATCCTGTACTGATCCTGAGTTACATCCTGTATTATACCCCAGAGCTGCACTCACTATTCTGCTGCTGGTGCAGTCACTGTGTACATACATGACATTACTTATCCTGTACTGATCCTGAGTTACATCCTGTATTATACCCCAGAGCTGCACTCACTATTCTGCTGCTGGTGCAGTCACTGTGTACATACATGACATTACTTATCCTGTACTGATCCTGAGTTACATTCTGTATTATACCCCAGAGCTGCACTCACTATTCTGCTGCTGGTGCAGTCACTGTGTACATACATGACATTACTTATCCTGTACTGATCCTGAGTTACATCCTGTATTATACCCCAGAGCTGCACTCACTATTCTGCTGCTGGTGCAGTCACTGTGTACATACATGACATTACTTATCCTGTACTGATCCTGAGTTACATCCTGTATTATACCCCAGAGCTGCACTCACTATTCTGCTGCTGGTGCAGTCACTGTGTACATACATGACATTACTTATCCTGTACTGATCCTGAGTTACATCCTGTATTATACTCCAGAGCTGCACTCACTATTCTGCTGCTGGTGCAGTCACTGTGTACATACATGACATTACTTATCCTGTACTGATCCTGAGTTACATCCTGTATTATACTCCAGAGCTGCACTCACTATTCTGCTGCTGGTGCAGTCACTGTGTACATACATGACATTACTTATCCTGTACTGATCCTGAGTTACATCCTATATTATACTCCAGAGCTGCACTCACTATTCTGCTGCTGGTGCAGTCACTGTGTACATACATGACATTACTTATCCTGTACTGATCCTGAGTTACATTCTGTATTATACCCCAGAGCTGCACTCACTATTCTGCTGCTGGTGCAGTCACTGTGTACATACATGACATTACTTATCCTGTACTGATCCTGAGTTACATCCTGTATTATACTCCAGAGCTGCACTCACTATTCTGCTGCTGGTGCAGTCACTGTGTACATACATGACATTACTTATCCTGTACTGATCCTGAGTTACATCCTGTATTATACTCCAGAGCTGCACTCACTATTCTGCTGCTGGTGCAGTCACTGTGTACATACATGACATTACTTATCCTGTACTGATCCTGAGTTACATCCTGTATTATACCCCAGAGCTGCACTCACTATTCTGCTGGTGCAGTCACTGTGTACATACATGACATTACTTATCCTGTACTGATCCTGAGTTACATCCTGTATTATACTCCAGAGCTGCACTCTCTATTCTGCTGCTGGTGCAGTCACTGTGTACATACATGACATTACTTATCCTGTACTGATCCTGAGTTACAACCTGTATTATACTCCAGAGCTGCACTCACTATTCTGCTGCTGGTGCAGTCACTGTGTACATACATGACATTACTTATCCTGTACTGATCCTGAGTTACATCCTGTATTATACCCCAGAGCTGCACTCACTATTCTGCTGCTGGAGCAGTCACTGTGTACATACATGACATTACTTATCCTGTACTGATCCTGAGTTACATCCTGTATTATACTCCAGAGCTGCACTCACTATTCTGCTGCTGGTGCAGTCACTGTGTACATACATGACATTACTTATCCTGTACTGATCCTGAGTTACATCCTGTATTATACTCCAGAGCTGCACTCACTATTCTGCTGCTGGTGCAGTCACTGTGTACATACATGACATTACTTATCCTGTACTGATCCTGAGTTACATCCTATATTATACTCCAGAGCTGCACTCACTATTCTGCTGCTGGTGCAGTCACTGTGTACATACATGACATTACTTATCCTGTACTGATCCTGAGTTACATTCTGTATTATACCCCAGAGCTGCACTCACTATTCTGCTGCTGGTGCAGTCACTGTGTACATACATGACATTACTTATCCTGTACTGATCCTGAGTTACATCCTGTATTATACTCCAGAGCTGCACTCACTATTCTGCTGCTGGTGCAGTCACTGTGTACATACATGACATTACTTATCCTGTACTGATCCTGAGTTACATCCTGTATTATACTCCAGAGCTGCACTCACTATTCTGCTGCTGGTGCAGTCACTGTGTACATACATGACATTACTTATCCTGTACTGATCCTGAGTTACATCCTGTATTATACCCCAGAGCTGCACTCACTATTCTGCTGGTGCAGTCACTGTGTACATACATGACATTACTTATCCTGTACTGATCCTGAGTTACATCCTGTATTATACTCCAGAGCTGCACTCTCTATTCTGCTGCTGGTGCAGTCACTGTGTACATACATGACATTACTTATCCTGTACTGATCCTGAGTTACAACCTGTATTATACTCCAGAGCTGCACTCACTATTCTGCTGCTGGTGCAGTCACTGTGTACATACATGACATTACTTATCCTGTACTGATCCTGAGTTACATCCTGTATTATACCCCAGAGCTGCACTCACTATTCTGCTGCTGGAGCAGTCACTGTGTACATACATGACATTACTTATCCTGTACTGATCCTGAGTTACATCCTGTATTATACTCCAGAGCTGCACTCACTATTCTGCTGCTGGTGCAGTCACTGTGTACATACATGACATTACTTATCCTGTACTGATCCTGAGTTACATTCTGTATTATACCCCAGAGCTGCACTCACTATTCTGCTGCTGGTGCAGTCACTGTGTACATACATGACATTACTTATCCTGTACTGATCCTGAGTTACATCCTGTATTATACCCCAGAGCTGCACTCACTATTCTGCTGCTGGTGCAGTCACTGTGTACATACATGACATTACTTATCCTGTACTGATCCTGAGTTACATTCTGTATTATACCCCAGAGCTGCACTCACTATTCTGCTGCTGGTGCAGTCACTGTGTACATACATGACATTACTTATCCTGTACTGATCCTGAGTTACATCCTGTATTATACTCCAGAGCTGCACTCACTATTCTGCTGCTGGTGCAGTCACTGTGTACATACATGACACTACTTATCCTGTACTGATCCTGAGTTACATCCTGTATTATACTCCAGAGATGCACTCACTATTCTGCTGCTGGTGCAGTCACTGTGTACATACATGACATTACTTATCCTGTACTGATCCTGAGTTACATCCTGTATTATACCCCAGAGCTGCACTCACTATTCTGCTGCTGGTGCAGTCACTGTGTACATACATGACATTACTTATCCTGTACTGATCCTGAGTTACATCCTGTATTATACTCCAGAGCTGCACTCACTATTCTGCTGCTGGTGCAGTCACTGTGTACATACATGACATTACTTATCCTGTACTGATCCTGAGTTACATTCTGTATTATACCCTAGAGCTGCACTCACTATTCTGCTGCTGGTGCAGTCACTGTGTACATACATGACATTACTTATCCTGTACTGATCCTGAGTTACATCCTGTATTATACCCCAGAGCTGCACTCACTATTCTGCTGCTGGTGCAGTCACTGTGTACATACATGACATTACTTATCCTGTACTGATCCTGAGTTACATTCTGTATTATACCCTAGAGCTGCACTCACTATTCTGCTGCTGGTGCAGTCACTGTGTACATACATGACATTACTTATCCTGTACTGATCCTGAGTTACATCCTGTATTATACCCCAGAGCTGCACTCACTATTCTGCTGCTGGTGCAGTCACTGTGTACATACATGACATTACTTATCCTGTACTGATCCTGAGTTACATCGTGTATTATACCCCAGAGCTGCACTCACTATTCTGCTGCTGGTGCAGTCACTGTGTACATACATGACATTACTTATCCTGTACTGATCCTGGGTTACATCCTGTATTATACCCCAGAGCTGCACTCACTATTCTGCTGCTGGTGCAGTCACTGTGTACATACATGACATTACTTATCCTGTACTGATCCTGAGTTACATCCTGTATTATACCCCAGAGCTGCACTCACTATTCTGCTGCTGGTGCAGTCACTGTGTACATACATGACATTACTTATCCTGTACTGATCCTGAGTTACATCCTGTATTATACCCCAGAGCTGCACTCACTATTCTGCTGCTGGTGCAGTCACTGTGTACATACATGACATTACTTATCCTGTACTGATCCTGAGTTACATCCTGTATTATACCCCAGAGCTGCACTCACTATTCTGCTGGTGCAGTCACTGTGTACATACATGACATTACTTATCCTGTACTGATCCTGAGTTACATCCTGTATTATACTCCAGAGCTGCACTCACTATTCTGCTGCTTGTGCACTCACTGTGTACATACATGACATTACTTATCCTGTACTGATCCTGAGTTACAACCTGTATTATACTCCAGAGCTGCACTCACTATTCTGCTGCTGGTGCAGTCACTGTGTACATACATGACATTACTTATCCTGTACTGATCCTGAGTTACATCCTGTATTATACCCCAGAGCTGCACTCACTATTCTGCTGCTGGAGCAGTCACTGTGTACATACATGACATTACTTATCCTGTACTGATCCTGAGTTACATCCTGTATTATACTCCAGAGCTGCACTCACTATTCTGCTGCTGGTGCAGTCACTGTGTACATACATGACATTACTTATCCTGTACTGATCCTGAGTTACATTCTGTATTATACCCCAGAGCTGCACTCACTATTCTGCTGCTGGTGCAGTCACTGTGTACATACATGACATTACTTATCCTGTACTGATCCTGAGTTACATTCTGTATTATACCCTAGAGCTGCACTCACTATTCTGCTGCTGGTGCAGTCACTGTGTACATACATGACATTACTTATCCTGTACTGATCCTGAGTTACATCGTGTATTATACCCCAGAGCTACACTCACTATTCTGCTACTGGTGCAGTCACTGTGTACATACATGACATTACTTATCCTGTACTGATCCTGAGTTACATCCTGTATTATACCCCAGAGCTGCACTCACTATTCTGCTGCTGGTGCAGTCACTGTGTACATACATGACATTACTTATCCTGTACTGATCCTGAGTTACATCGTGTATTATACCCCAGAGCTGCACTCACTATTCTGCTGCTGGTGCAGTCACTGTGTACATACATGACATTACTTATCCTGTACTGATCCTGGGTTACATCCTGTATTATACCCCAGAGCTGCACTCACTATTCTGCTGCTGGTGCAGTCACTGTGTACATACATGACATTACTTATCCTGTACTGATCCTGAGTTACATCCTGTATTATACCCCAGAGCTGCACTCACTATTCTGCTGCTGGTGCAGTCACTGTGTACATACATGACATTACTTATCCTGTACTGATCCTGAGTTACATCCTCTATTATACTCCAGAGCTGCACTCACTATTCTGCTACTGGTGCAGTCACTGTGTACATACATGACATTACTTATCCTGTACTGATCCTGAGTTACATCCTGTATTATACTCCAGAGCTGCACTCACTATTCTGCTGCTGGTGCAGTCACTGTGTACATACATGACATTACTTATCCTGTACTGATCCTGGGTTACATCCTGTATTATACCCCAGAGCTGCACTCACTATTCTGCTGGTGGTGCAGTCACTGTGTACATACATGACATTACTTATCCTGTACTGATCCTGAGTTACATCCTGTATTATACTCCAGAGCTGCACTCACTATTCTGCTGCTGGTGCAGTCACTGTGTACATACATGACATTGCTTATCCTGTACTGATCCTGAGTTACATTCTGTATTATACCCCAGAGCTGCACTCAGTATTCTGCTACTGGTGCAGTCACTGTGTACATACATGACATTACTTATCCTGTACTGATCCTGAGTTACATCCTGTATTATACCCCAGAGCTGCACTCACTATTCTGCTGCTGGTGCAGTCACTGTGTACATACATGACATTACTTATCCTGTACTGATCCTGAGTTACATCATGTATTATACTCCAGAGCTGCACTCACTATTCTGCTGCTGGTGTAGTCACTGTGTACATACATGACATTACTTATCCTGTACTGATCCTGAGTTACATCCTGTATTATACCCCAGAGCTGCACTCACTATTCTGCTGCTGGTGCAGTCACTGTGTACATACATGACATTACTTATCCTGTACTGATCCTGAGTTACATCCTGTATTATACCCCAGAGCTGCACTCACTATTCTGCTGCTGGTGCAGTCACTGTGTACATACATGACATTACTTATCCTGTACTGATCCTGAGTTACATCCTGTATTATACCCCAGAGCTGCACTCACTATTCTGCTGCTGGTGCAGTCACTGTGTACATACATGACATTACTTATCCTGTACTGATCCTGAGTTACATCCTGTATTATACCCCAGAGCTGCACTCACTATTCTGCTGCTGGTGCAGTCACTGTGTACATACATGACATTACTTATCCTGTACTGATCCTGAGTTACATCCTGTATTATACCCCAGAGCTGCACTCACTATAACGTGGGGATTTCCAGTTCTGTAAGACCTGTTTCTTCCTCAGCAATGGGTTGGTCAAGAGTAA
Organism: Engystomops pustulosus; assembly: GCF_040894005.1. Lineage (NCBI taxonomy): Eukaryota > Metazoa > Chordata > Amphibia > Anura > Leptodactylidae > Engystomops > Engystomops pustulosus. Next base: position 16,411,300 of record NC_092418.1, read on the forward strand.
GAAGAGTTGCACAGTAAGCAAGTCTTGTTCCTGCTGGTATGTGGCGGTGTTATGTGAAGTATAAAGCGGTTTGCAGTATTATACACACAACTGCAGATCCTTTCTTAAAGGCATCTTTTCAGCAATCTGTAGTGGTGAGTTCACAATATTTCTCTGTGGTGGGAGGATTCATAAGGTAGGTACTGCTGTGTTTTAACCCTTCCCCTGGCTATGGGCTCTTTTTACTCAGGAAGGACAACCCCTTTAACCAAGGCCACTTTTCTTTCTCTCTTATTAGCATTCACATTACAATGATAGAGAATGTGTGACTTCTCCCGCTGTAGTGTTAGGTTAGTTGTCATCTTGCAGATCCTTCTGCTATCTCCCCGCACTCTCATTGTAGAAATCGTGTCCCAGATTTTACAGAACTTCACACACAACTCATTCGACACTTGCGTATATGGGTTACGGTGGCAATCACACACACGGTTCTGGTTCTAGCAGGTATTTTTCTTTGTCACAAGTGTTTAGCTGGAGGATAATGTTTACTGATGCTGAGACACTGTTTGTACTCTGAGTTTGTATAACCCTCTATATATCACACAGACTGTGCATCCAGCTGCTAGGGTATATGTTATACTGAACACTGATTACATTATACAATACTGCCCCCTATGTACAGGAATATAACTACTATAATACTGCCCCCTGTGTACAGGAATATAACTACTATAATACTGCCCCGTTTGTACAAGAATATAACTACTATAATACTGCCCCCTATGTACAAGAATATAACTACTATAATACTGCCCCCTATGTACAAGAATATAACTACTATAATACTGCCCCCTATGTACAGGAATATAACTACTATAATTCTGCCCCCTATGTACAGGAATATATCTACTATAATACTGCCCCCTATGTACAGGAATATAACTACTATAATACTGCCCCCTATGTACAGGAATATAACTACTATAATACTGCCCCCTATGTACAGGTATATAACTACTATAATACTGCCCCCTATGTACAAGAATATAACTACTATAATACTGCCCCCTATGTACAAGAATATAACTACTATAATACTGCCCCCTATGTACAAGAATATAACTACTATAATACTGCCTCCTATGTACAGGAATATAACTACTATAATACTGCTCCCTATGTACAGGAATATAACTACTATAATACTGCCCCCTATGTACAGGAATATAACTACTATAATACTGCCCCCTATGTACAAGAATATAACTACTATAATACTGCCCCCTATGTACAAGAATATAACTACTATAATACTGCCCCCTATGTACAAGAATATAACTACTATAATACTGCCCCTATGTACAAGAATATAACTACTATAACACTGCCCCCTATGTACAGGAATATAACTACTATAATACTGCTCCCTATGTACAGGAATATAACTACTATAATACTGCCCCCTATGTACAAGAATATAACTACTATAATACTGCCCCCTATGTACAAGAATATAACTACTATAATACTGCCCCCTATGTACAAGAATATAACTACTATAATACTGCCCCCTATGTACAGGAATATAACTACTATAATGAAGAAAAAAAGCAGAAAGCTTGGGTGTCAGCTCACCTGTTCCGCAGCTAATAGGAAAAATGCCGTGCAACGATGAGAAGTCCGGTCCGGTCCCGGAGACCAAGGGTATATGCAGGAGGAAAAAAGGGGGGGTATCATCGGCAACAGGCAGGTGAAGTAAAAAATCCAATCTTTATTTCCAAAACATGATTAAAAAGTGATCACTGGGGAGAGAAAAATGGTTACGCGTTTCGGACCAGGGAATAGAGGTCCTTATTCATACCTGTATTTCATCTAGTGTGAGCTGGCTTTATGGAGAGGAGGAAACACGTCAGTGTGGAGAGACCTCCCTCCTAGCAAAGTTCACACAGGTGGAGACAAATTAGCAACAATGGGGAAAAGAGAAACAGAAAGGAACACAGGCAAGGAAACACAAAAAACGAAACAAAATTCAGCAAAAAAAGGAGATATGAATAGGAAATGACAAGTAAAAATATATAAATGCAGGTGTATGTCACATAATTAATAAATATAAAGTAGGTCACTTTTGAAATTTAAACCTGCAGGATGCCGGGTGTTAAGGGTGAGAATCCATTTTGCTTCCTTCATATGGAGTTTTTTAACTCTATCACCTCCTCTCTTATTTACGGGAACATAATCGAACCCAAATGAATTTATTTTCTACCATCTGCGATGTTAACAAATTTGTCCGTTTGTTAACTGTTAAAAGACATTTTCTTTCTAGTACTGATCCTTCCTGTCGAGATCCGGATCCTGTTTCTCCCACTATACTAAATGAATATGGCAATAATACTTTTCAACTGTCATCCTCTTTTCAAGAACAACTTTCTTTATTGGACCTTATTGATTTACAACGTCTGTCCCACCATAATCTTGCCACCACCAAACCCATTACAGAAACTTCCGACACCATTAAAATACGAAATTCTTCCTTTTACCCAGTACATTCTCGGACACCTGTCATGGATTTATTTCAGGAAGCAGTGGAACAAGACTTATTATCTCTCCATGAAAAAAGTTTATCCACTTTTTCTAATCTAACCCAAAATCACCATCGTGCGATCCACTCTCTGAAGAATAACCCTTACATTATTATCCGTCCCTCGGATAAAGGTGGCAACATCACCATTCTTGATAAAGAACTATACCGACAGCAAGCATACAATATGCTTAAAGATTCTACCACTTATCGACCACTTTCATCTGATCCCACCGACCTTTTCTTGAAAGAAATGCAAAAACTCATCGCTGATGGCCTTCACTTGGGTTTCTTTAACAAACGCACTGCAGAATACCTAGTCCCAGAAACTTCCACATGCCCAAACTTCTATTTACTTCCGAAAACGCATAAAACCGGTTTTCCTCCACCATTTCGCCCCATTGTCTCCTGTACAAATTCATTCATGGAAAGACTCGGACAATGGCTTGATAATCTACTTCAACCTCTGGTTACAAGACTCCCTGGCTATATTCAAGATACCAAGACTCTTCTCGCAGCTGTCAATCAAATACACTGGACTGACACAGACTCCTGGGTATCTTGCGACGTCACCGCTCTCTACACCTGCATACCACATCATCTTGCATCCATGGCCATCGCATACCATCTTGATAAATACAGTTCATATGCCGTTAATCTTCAAGAATATATCGTCACAGTACTTTCCTTTTTGTTACATCATAATTTTTTTATGTTTGACGATCACTTCTTTTTACAGATCTCCGGATGCCCAATGGGTGCTCGTTTCTCCCCCTCCCTCGCCAACCTCTACATGGCGTTTTGGGAGGAAAAATATTTGCTTCATTGCTCTAACCCTTTTGCCTGCAGTATCAAATGGTACGGGAGGTATATCGACGACTGTCTCCTGGTGTGGTCTTCACACCGGGAGACAGTCGTCGACTTCATCACTTACCTCAATCAGAACGATTTAAATCTTCAATTCACTTTTGAATATGGGGGCCCCTCCATCTCTTTTCTCGATATTACTTTGACTGGTGATCCAGAACACACTACAATCCACACCAGTTTATATCGTAAACCTAACTGTGGTAATACCACCCTTAGAGCGGAGAGTTGTCACCCCCGCCATACCACCCGTAACTTACCCATCGGAGAATTTATCCGTGCTAAACGAGCCTCGTCCACTGACACAGCATATAGAGCTGAATGTTCCATTGTTACCAAACGGCTCATAAATAGGGGTTATACACATGCGTGTTGTGAACGTGCCAAACGCATTGTGGACACTCACCCCCGCACCCACTATCTTCTCCCTAAACCTATCAAAAAGCAGGCTTCATCAAAACCCACCTTCAGTACTTCCTACTCATCTCAATATACGGCAATTTCAGCCATTATTAACAAACATTTACCGATACTCGAAACTGACATTTTTTTGAAAAAAATTCTTTCAGACGGCATTATGTGCGTGTCCCGCCGGGCCCCCACCTTAGCCACCATGCTATCTCCCAACATTTTTAGCAATCCTAATATTACCTCTACATGGCTAAGTTACAAAGGCAGCTTTTGCTGCGGAGGAGCCAGATGCAATATTTGCAAATTCATGCACAAGACATCTTCTTTTGTCTCCACTGCCAATGGTAAACTTTTTAAAATATTCAGACACATGAATTGTGAAAGCACTTTCATCATTTACCTGGCAGAATGTACCACATGTGCCCTCCAATACGTGGGATGCACCTGTAGAAAACTTAAGGACCGCCTATCGGAGCACATAACTGGTGCAAACCCACGTACCATATCTAGCACTCGTAATATCACTGGTTTATCCAAACATTTCCGGGACCACCACTCCGGCAACATGTCTAGTCTTAAAGTTACAGCCATCGATTATGTTCCCGTAAATAAGAGAGGAGGTGATAGAGTTAAAAAACTCCATATGAAGGAAGCAAAATGGATTCTCACCCTTAACACCCGGCATCCTGCAGGTTTAAATTTCAAAAGTGACCTACTTTATATTTATTAATTATGTGACATACACCTGCATTTATATATTTTTACTTGTCATTTCCTATTCATATCTCCTTTTTTTGCTGAATTTTGTTTCGTTTTTTGTGTTTCCTTGCCTGTGTTCCTTTCTGTTTCTCTTTTCCCCATTGTTGCTAATTTGTCTCCACCTGTGTGAACTTTGCTAGGAGGGAGGTCTCTCCACACTGACGTGTTTCCTCCTCTCCATAAAGCCAGCTCACACTAGATGAAATACAGGTATGAATAAGGACCTCTATTCCCTGGTCCGAAACGCGTAACCATTTTTCTCTCCCCAGTGATCACTTTTTAATCATGTTTTGGAAATAAAGATTGGATTTTTTACTTCACCTGCCTGTTGCCGATGATACCCCCCCTTTTTTCCTCCTGCATAACTACTATAATACTGCCCCCTATGTACAGGGATATAACTACTATTATACTGCCCCCTATGTACAGGAATATAACTACTATTATACTGCCCTCTATGTACAGGAATATAACTACTATAATACTGCCCCCTATGTACAGGAATATAACTACTATAATACTGCCCCCTATGTACAGGAATATAACTACTATAATGCTGCCCCCTATGTACAAGAATATAACTACTATAATACTGCCCCCTATGTACAGGAATATAACTGCTATAATACTGCCCCCTATGTACAAGAATATAACTACTATAATACTGCCCCCTATGTACAAGAATATAACTACTATAATACTGCCCCCTATGTACAAGAATATAACTACTATAATACTGCCCCCTATGTACAGGAATATAACTACTATAATACTGCCCCCTATGTACAGGAATATAACTACTATAATACTGCTTCCTATGTACAAGAATATAACTACTATAATACTGCCCCCTATGTACAGGGATATAACTACTATAATACTGCCCCCTATGTACAAGGATATAACTATTATAATACTGCCCCCTATGTACAAGAATATTACTACTATAATACTGCCCCCTATGTACAAGAATATAACTACTATAATACTGCCCCCTATGTACAAGAATATAACTACTATAAACCTGCCCCCTATGTACAAGAACATATCTACTATAATACTGCCCCCTATGTACAAGGATATAACTATTATAATACTGCCCCCTATGTACAAGAATATTACTACTATAATACTGCCCCCTATGTACAGGGATATAACTACTATAATACTGCCCCCTATGTACAAGGATATAACTATTATAATACTGCCCCCTATGTACAAGAATATAACTACTATAATACTGCCCCCTATGTACAGGAATATAACTACTATAATACTGCCCCCTATGTACAAGAATATATCTACTATAATACTGCCCCCTATGTACAAGAATATAACTACTATAATACTGCCCCCTATGTACAAGAATATAACTACTATAATACTGCCCCCTATGTACAAGAATATATCTACTATAATACTGCCCCCTATGTACAAGAATATAACTACTATAATACTGCCCCCTATGTACAAGAATATAACTACTATAATACTGCCCCCTATGTACAAGAATATAACTACTATAATACTGCCCCCTATGTACAGGAATATAACTACTATAATACTGCCCCCTATGTACAGGAATATAACTACTATAATACTGCTTCCTATGTACAAGAATATAACTACTATAATACTGCCCCCTATGTACAGGGATATAACTACTATAATACTGCCCCCTATGTACAAGGATATAACTATTATAATACTGCCCCCTATGTACAAGAATATTACTACTATAATACTGCCCCCTATGTACAAGAATATAACTACTATAATACTGCCCCCTATGTACAAGAATATAACTACTATAAACCTGCCCCCTATGTACAAGAATATAACTACTATAATACTGCCCCCTATGTACAAGAATATATCTACTATAATACTGCCCCCTATGTACAAGGATATAACTATTATAATACTGCCCCCTATGTACAAGAATATTACTACTATAATACTGCCCCCTATGTACAGGGATATAACTACTATAATACTGCCCCCTATGTACAAGGATATAACTATTATAATACTGCCCCCTATGTACAAGAATATAACTACTATAATACTGCCCCCTATGTACAGGAATATAACTACTATAATACTGCCCCCTATGTACAAGAATATATCTACTATAATACTGCCCCCTATGTACAAGAATATAACTACTATAATACTGCCCCCTATGTACAGGGATATAACTACTATAATACTGCTCCTATGTACATGATTTGTGGTTGTGCTCTTGTATTCATGTGCTCTGGTGTCTTATGTTCTCTCCTGTAGGAGGACAGCGGGTCCTGCTGCTTGTATGTGACAGCCGTACACCTCCCAAGATGAACGTTACCAAGGGTGGCCTGGTCCTTTTTTCTGCCAATTCCAATGCCTCCTGCGTAGAGCTGGCCAAGAAGATTGGAGAGTACGTATGCTGCGGCTGCTGCGGGGACGTGATGTGCTGTCGTTGTGTCTGACCTTCGGCTTGATGTTGTTCTCCCGCTGCTTTTGGCTGGGGTTAATCTCTTCCCATACATTGTGACTTGTCATTGGTGACGAGTTTGTTAGTAATTCCTGCTACATAATCAAATGTTTTCTGTCAGCGCCTGACACAGACATCAGACATCGCTTCATTGCCTCTGATTGCTTGCGGACCATGCACTGCCTTTTCTTAAAGGGCTTGTCGCCCTGGTGGCATTGGTGGCACTACCCCTTTAAGATTTCCTCTTGTGCCCACCCTGGTTACTTTGTATTGCTGGATGTCTTACCTGTGTGGTTGGAGCTGGATCTAAGCCTCTTACCCGGGTTTTGTTTGCTTACCTTTTACAGACGCCTCGGGGTTGAGCTCGGCAAAGTCCTGGTTTACCAGGAACCAAACAGAGGTAAGGATTTGGGTTCTCGCCCTGTGTGCCCATGCAACCTGCTCTTGTATTTTACATTTTGCAGGAATTTTGAGAAGGATTGCGGCTTCTCCAAGTGCACTGGGGATGTGTCCTCACACTGCTGTGACCTGTGCTATCTGCACTGCTTCACAACCCTGCTATGAGTTGAAGATGTTGTAAGCTGTTCGGTTTGCACAGCAGTCACACATTGCAGAGGGTTAGAGGTTGTGATGGAGTTCATGGCAGAGAGCTCAGAGCACAGCAGGGTTTGGAGACTTCCTCTTGTCCTGCCAACATGCACATCTCTCCAGGGACTATACTAATACTGGCTGCAACATGCTGCCTTCCTTGGGCTGCATTCACATGAACGTGTGCCCCCTGTACCGTACCACAGCGGGCACACAATAGAGCACTGGAGAGGAGGAGGGGGATGATCGCTGCTCACCCATTCCCCTCTCCGTAGTGATGTATGGAGCACGGCACCGTATTCCAGGGAAAGATGGGACATGTCCTATCTTTCTCCTGGCTTTGGGATGGTACAGTGCCGCACGTGTGCTGCATCGTACCGTTACTGTACAGCGCCGTGCGCCCATTGCTGTCTATGGGGGATGTATATATAGTGTATACACGTCAGCCGCATATATACATCCCCTATACGGCCGTGTGAATGTAGCCTTTTACTGTGTTGCCTGCAGGTCCTTAGTAAAGGGTAAAGGGGCGTAGTTCTGTATCTACAATCCCTTCATTCATAACACTATAGGGCACATAGCTCTGCATAGCGGAACAGTCACGCTTCATCCCAATGTGTGGAACGTTCTGGAAAGTCACATGAAACGTATGAAGCCATTAGGCGGCGGATAATCAATATGTAATAGCAGCGCTGAGCGGCCGTGTCCTGGAGTCACCTAACGAGCAGCTGTCTTGTCGGGTATTTTTAATTTCTATAACGAGGCTGATGGCCGTGCTCATTAGTTAATGAACATTAATCTGCGCGTCTCCTGCAGCACATCGCTCCTCATCTCTTCTGCAGGGTTCAGCCTTGCTGTGATATCCACATAATTGGGTCTTGGGTCTCCTGACCTTCAGGATAGCATTGCCTCCAGTGGAGAGATGTTGTGTCTGTGCGGCACTAATCTCCCTGCAAGGGCTAGGACTGCTTCTGTTGTCATTGTACAGGGCCTGCTCACCAAATTTGTTGGAAATTATTATTAAAAGTTTTTTTTTTTTTTTTTTAATAGAAAAAAAACCTAAAGTGTACAACTTTGATTTTGAATGGGGAGGTGGTTGCTAGAGGTTAGAGATTAACTGGCCTCTGCTCTCACCAGTGCATCCATAGATGAAATCCTATTCTGGCAGCTGTCATCCACAAGGGCCTCCAGAGAGGTGGAAATATAGTTTAATTTTAAAGTTTAGTTTTTCTTATTCTGGGAAATCACTTTTTTGTTAACTGATGGATTCCTGCAGCCGACACTAGAGGGCGCATACAACACGCTACTTTATGACAGAGTTCAGCGTCCAAGCCGTATGCGGATGAGCGCCCTCTAGTGGTGGCAAATATTCAAATTTGTTTTAAGGATATCTACCATAAAAATCTTCCATGATAAACCAGGGAGACTCACTCATAGCTGTAGACACCATGACTGTGGTGATCTTCTTATTTTTGGAGGCCATGGATAACGCATATAAGAAGACTAGTACAGTCACGGTGCCAGGAACTATGTGTATTTGTCCCTGGTTTATCATAATTGATTTTCATGGTAGATTTCGGCCTACACACAGAGCTAACAGTTCAGCGTTGACCAAAAGTCGTAACATCGTAACCACAGCTGTGAAGGGGTTTAATGGGAGGGATCAGAGATTCTGAAACCCAAAAATAATTTGTATATATTACTCGGTTCTGCAAAAGATCTTGTTTTAATATGTATGCAAATTAGGCACTTGTGTTTCTGGGGTGTTTCTTTAACAACACAACCACCATTTTTACAATCTGTCTTCCTCTTGTCACTCTGTGGAAACGGACCAGTGTGTTAGTCAGGTCCCGTGAAGAGAGGACAGTGCAGTGGATGGGGGAGCCTTAGCTAGCATCATAGAGAAATATGATTTAAAGAGTCCCTGTCTGCTGCGCAGGTAGATGTGGGCTCTTTGGATCTTTATATCCTTATGATGCAAGGATTCCCTTCTGTGGGATCTAACCAGCACACAGGTCTGTTTACACGGATGTTTGCAGGGCTCCTAACTTGTGAATCCTATAGACTAGGTGGGAAGGGACACAGGTACGAGACCAAGGGAAGATATGGATAAGTTCCTTAGATACAAAGAAGGTTTCCTTATACATTTTTATCATTTGTATAATTATACATTTTAATATAATTGTAAGATGAGGGAAATAGAGGCTTGGTGCCACCACCCATAAACCGTTTTATCGACCGTATCTATATCGAGTTTGGTAAAAACCAAGGTGAAGGTCCCCCCCCCCCCCCCACACTTTTTTTTTTCTTTTTTTATTTCACTTTTTCTAATCCCCAGAGACCCGCGTTCAGATTCAAGAGTCGGTGCGAGGGAAGGACGTTTTTATCATACAGACGGTCTCCAAGTAAGTGATTGCTTTGAGCCGGACCTTCGCTTACATTTTCCTCCGAGGCAGCAAGAGTTAATATTTCGCAAGGAACTTGGCCCGAAAGGATTGCGAATAATATCAGAAATGAGCTCACGCCACGAAGACGCCGCGTACTAATAATTCATCCTTACTGCACCCATCCTGCCTTATATAGGGATCATCACCAGTGGGAGGGGGCTGTTCTTGTATTCCACATGCAACAAGACCTTACCTCTGTAGTGTTGCCATAATGGTAGATGTAGAGCTTCCCCATGCATTAGACTGTCCTAAGCAGGGGTAGTCGCTATGGGCACGGCGTCGCAGCCTGTGGATTGTCGATATTGCCACTGGTGGAGCATTCCTATAGACACTTTGGTAGATATGTACGCCCGTGTACTCTTGCATATTAGATGCCATCTTCGTATAACAGTGAGTGATCCGTGACATTCATTGTACTATACCTTCCTTGTCTACAGGGATGTGAACACGACAATCATGGAACTTCTCATCATGGTGTACGCCTGCCGGACCTCCTGTGCTAAGACCATAAGTGGTGTCATCCCTTACTTTCCATACAGCAAGCAGTGCAAGATGAGGAAAAGAGGATCCATCGTCTCCAAGCTCCTAGCCTCTATGATGTGCAAAGCTGGTAAGAGCAAAACCCAAAATGCTGATACAGGTAGTTCCCGACTTAAAACATCCGACATATAGGCAGCCCCTAGTTACAGACAGACCTCTCTGCCCACTGTGACCTCTGGTGAAGCTCTCTGGATGCTTTACTTTAGTCCCAGGCTGTAATGATCAGCTGTAAAGAGTCTGTAATGAAGTTTTTATTGATAATCCTTGTACTGATGATGGCACAAAAATTTTAAAATCCCATGTTCAGTGACCCAAAAAGATTTTTGTCTGCAGCGACAATTATAAAATGTGCCAGTTCTGACTTGCATACAAATTCAACTTAAGAACAAACCTAAAGAACCTATATTTTGTAGGTCGCCTGGGGACTGCCTGTATTTTATAGGACCGGCATCCATCTGGATAAACCAAGTCACTGGTGTTCTCAGGACGCCGTCCACCAATTGAACCTTTCTTGTTATCCACAGCAAAGGATAACATGCTGATCAGCGAGGTCTCTGACTAGGTAAAGAGGACCTTTCACCACCTCGGCACCTGTGGTGGCTCCTTCAGGGATACACGGGCACTCAGTCTTCTTTCTAGCGCCCATAGTTGTTGAGCTATCGGTCCAGACAGCTGACCAGTGTACCCTGATAATCTAAGCACCCAGCATCTCCTAGCAAAAAGGGATCATGAAGTGTCTGCTTAGAGAGTGACCGTCATTGAGGTATAGGAGCTAAAACGGCAATAAAACTGAAAAGGGCTTACGTTTTAACCCCCTATAGATGTTTACACAAAGATAATTTTAAGAAATTTCTTTCATGGGCAAACCCCTTAATTATTAGGACGTATGCTCCACTACCTTCCATTCCATTGGCACCCTGCACCCTGAGCCTTCGGATAGAGGATGACACTGAAAGATAAGACAAAGGGATTCATGCTGATACAGAAGGATTTTTGGTTTCCTTTCGTGGTTAGTCTTCCTGGAAATCTGGTTAAGCGCTATGATGGCCATAGGGAATACCACTGTGTTCCCTCCGTGTCAGTGCGAGGACTGTGACATCTATAGCAGCTCTACACTGTGAGGACCCTTACACACATTTCGTATCTCTTCTTTCTGGACCCTCATGATTATTCATTGAATATTGGGATCATTGCCGTAAAACCTTTCTGCCTTAGGGGTCGTTTTGCTGGAGTGCGGTGGATCTGATTACGTATAATGGTTCCCTCCCAGCCACTCGCTGCTTTCTAGGAGACTGACACCGTTTTCTCCCTTTCCAGTAGCTTCCATATCCACGTAGCTCGCCCCAGCATCACGTCTGGAGGCATTACAAGTAGACCTGTGGGATTTCTTCCGTCATCCTCTGTAGAGAAATCCATTAGCCTGTGTTTATTTGATCGCTCTATCCTCTGTATAAACTTGGCTGCCCGTCTTCATGTAACTTAAGGTCGGGATTAAGCAAACAATTCAGCCGGCAGAAATCCAAGCTGCTGACTGATAACTCGGGAGGAGATGTGTCTAATCTCTGCTGATATGTTTTTACTAGGTTGTGTCTAAGTGTATACATGTTTGTCCCTACAGGTTTAACTCACTTCATCACCATGGACCTGCATCAGAAGGAAATTCAGGGCTTCTTCAATATCCCCGTGGACAATCTACGAGCGTCTCCTTTCCTCTTACAGTACATCCAGGAAGAGGTGAGACATGTCATTAGATTATATCAGCATACATCTAATTAATAGGTGCGGCCCAAGGTAACCTCTATCCTGTGGATAGCGGATACCTTGTTGGTCGCTGGTCGTCTATTTGATGGGATAAAGACTGCTGCTCGATGTGCCGTAACATCATATGGAGTATCCGTCCACACCTAGACCTTCCACTCCGTTCATTTGGGTTAATGGGTCCCTCATTGTTGTAAGGTCCCAGCGGTCAGACCCCAACAGATTACCAATGTTGCACATGATTCGGGATAACTTTGCAACCTGGTCCAACCCCTTACAAGACAAGGTTCACACTTGATGTATATGCTAAACAGAGATTCCCAATGTCCTCATATGAAATCTCCGCTTCCTGCAGTCACTGCTTGGGTGGTAAATTCTCTTCATGTACATACTGTGGACATAGCTCCCTAGTAGTAGCAGCAGGGAGCTGGAGAATCAATGCATCGGAGCTTCATAAAGTCATTTGGTAAAAAGCTCCTAATCAGAAAAATATTTATAACCTTTTGGCACTCTGTACTATTTGTCCCGCAGGATGGTGGAATACAAATAATTTCTTTTCAGTGTATCCAAGTTCATTATCCCATTGGAGGTTGTGCAATAGGATCTGTCTAGAATTATTGAAACGTAGCCATTTTCTTCCAGATACCGTCCCACAACTGCTCAGTGCTTGTCCGGTGGGAAATTGAGACCCCATTCACTTCACTAGAGCTGAGATGTAATACCAGGCACCACCTGTAGTCACAAGTGGTGCTGTTTTTGAGCAAATGCCAATTATGCATAACTATGATAAAAGGGTTTTCTGGGTCACAGATAGAGATGATCTATATCTACTATAGGTCATCAATATTAGATCTGTCAGGTGTGACACCCAGCACCCCACATCAGCTGTTTGAAGAGACTGCATTGTCAGACCTCAGAGAGTTGTGTGGCGTATGGGGATATTAAAACAGCCTATCCCAGGATCCCTCATACATGATGAATAGGTATCACACATGAGGAACGCTCTGTACCTTGCTGTTAATATCAGTTGTGACTGGCATTGTCTATTCCAAATGGCATCACGGCAGCGTAGCCTATACCTGGCCACAGTCAGACGATAGCCGGGCATCAGGATAAGCAAGTGCATTGTACAGGTCACTGTTTTTGGTGACCAGAGTCTGTTTCGGAGATGATAGATGATCTCTCTGCTGCGTAATTACAGCAGAGATATAGGAAGCCGTGCATGTTTAATGTCCTCGCTGGCACCGCCGGGGGCCGATCACGTTTCTGGCTGAACAATGAGCGCACATCTCATTTACTGCATGTAGGAGACTTGGCTGATGGGTGGAGGTGATATTCAGCGGCAGAAGTACGGATTGTCCTCCCATTACAGCAGTACACACTATGTCCCCCTGTGTACGGCCTGGTCTGTTTATCTTCCTGTTTGTTTTGGCGTTTAAACTTTACAATTTTGCTGTCAATAATACAAAATACAATCAATGTGAATGACCGTCCTGTCCATGATTATTTTATTTCTTAGCATTTGTTATGACGTGGCCAAATCATTCCCACTGAACATTATATGGACATCTTTATAAAACATAAGATAAGTATTTACAGAGCAACTACACTCATAACTGATATTAACATCAATGGAGCGGAGAACACAATTACCTTCTTTTATTAATATGATTTTGTATTACCATTACCTCTACTTTATTACACCTTTTAATAGTGTTTATGATCTGCAGGCTTTTTACACATTTCAGGTTCACAAAATAAGGTTTATCAGCACGGACTGCTCCATAGATGTTCCATATGGGCCAGTATGTTTTTATAGTACTGCCTCTTTATAATAGGGTAAAAGTACTATTATATATAATAACACTGCCCGCTATGTACAAGAATATAACTACTATAATACTGCCCCCTATGTACAAGAATATAACTACTATAATACTGCCCCCTATGTACAGGAATATAACTACTATAATACTGCCCCCTATGTACAAGAATATAACTACTATAATACTGCCCCCCTATGTACAGGAATATAACTACTATAATACTGCCTCCTATGTACAGGAATATAACTACTATAATACTGCCCCCTATGTACAGGGATATAACTACTATAATACTGCCCCCTATGTACAAGAATATAACCACTATAATACTGCCCCTATGTACAAGAATATAACTGCTATAATACTGCCCCTATGTACAAGAATATAACTACTATAATACTGCCCCCTATGTACAGGAATATAACTACTATAATACTGCCCCCTATGTACAGGAATATAACTACTATAATACTGCCCTATGTACAAGAATATAACTACTATAATACTGCCCCCTATGTACAAGAATATAACTACTATAATACTGCCCCCTATGTACAAGAATATAACTACTATAATACTGCCCCCTATGTACAGGGATATAACTACTATAATACTGCCCCATATGTACAAGAATATAACTACTATAATACTGCCCCCTATGTACAGGAATATAACTACTATAATACTGCCTCCTATGTACAAGAATATAACTACTATAATACTTCCCCCTATGTACAGGAATATAACTACTATAATACTGCCCCCTATGTACAAGAATATAACTACTATAATACTGCCCCCTATGTACAAGAATATAACCACTATAATACTGCCCCCTATGTACAGGAATATAACTACTATAATACTGTCCCCTATGTACAAGAATATAACTACTATAATACTGCCCCCTATGTACAGGAATATAACTACTATAATACTGCCCCCTATGTACAGGAATATAACTACTATAATACTGCCCCCTATGTACAGGAATATAACTACTATAATACTGCCCCCTATGTACAAGAATATAACTACTATAATACTGCCCCCTATGTACAGGGATATAACTACTATAATACTGCCCCCTATGTACTAGAATATAACTACTATAATACTGCCCCCTATGTACAGGGATATAACTACTATAATACTGCCCCCTATGTACAAGAATATAACTACTATAATACTGCCCCCTATGTACAGGAATATAACTACTATAATACTGCCCCCTATGTACAGGAATATAACTACTATAATACTGCCCCTATGTACAAGAATATAACTACTATAATACTGCCCCCTATGTACAGGGATATAACTACTATAATACTGCCCCCTATGTACAAGAATATAACTACTATAATACTGCCCCCTATGTACAGGGATATAACTACTATAATACTGCCCCCTATGTACAAGAATATAACTACTATAATACTGCCCCCTATGTACAGGGATATAACTACTATAATACTGCCCTTTATGTACAGGAATATAACTACTATAATACTGCCCCCTATGTACAGGAATATAACTACTATAATACTGCCCCCTATGTACAGGAATATAACTACTATAATACTGCCCCCTATGTACAAGAATATAACTACTATAATACTGCCCCCTATGTACAAGAATATAACTACTATAATACTTCCCCCTATGTACAGGAATATAACTACTATAATACTGCCCCCTATGTACAAGAATATAACTACTATAATACTGCCCCCTATGTACAAGAATATAACTACTATAATACTGCCCCCTATGTACAAGAATATAACTACTATAAAACTGCCCCCTATGTACAGGAATATAACTACTATAATACTGCCCCCTATGTACAGGAATATAACTACTATAAAACTGCCCCCTATGTACAGGAATATAACTACTATAATACTTCCCCCTATGTACAGGAATATAACTACTATAATACTGCCCCCTATGTACAAGAATATAACTACTATAATACTGCCCCTATGTACAGGGATATAACTACTATAATACTTCCCCCTATGTACAGGAATATAACTACTATAATACTGCCCCCTATGTACAGGAATATAACTACTATAATACTGCCCCCTATGTACAAGAATATAACTACTATAATACTGCCCCCTATGTACAAGAATATAACTACTATAATACTGCCCCCTATGTACAGGAATATAACTACTATAATACTGCCCCCTATGTACAGGAATATAACTACTATAATACTGCTCCCTATGTACAAGAATATAACTACTATAATACTGTCCCCTATGTACAGGAATATAACTACTATAATACTGTCCCCTATGTACAGGAATATAACTACTATAATACTGCCCCCTATGTACAAGAATATAACTACTATAATACTGCCCCTATGTACAAGAATATAACTACTATAATACTGCCCCCTATGTACAAGACTATAACTACTATAATACTGCCCCCTATGTACAGGAATATAACTACTATAATACTGCCCCCTATGTACAAGAATATAACTACTATAATACTGTCCCCTATGTACAGGAATATAACTACTATAATACTGCTCCCTATGTACAGGAATATAACTACTATAATACTGCCCCCTATGTACAGGAATATAACTACTATAATACTGCCCCCTATGTACAGGAATATAACTACTATAATACTGCCCCCTATGTACAAGAATATAACTACTATAATACTGCCCCTATGTACAAGAATATAACTACTATAATACTGCCCCTATGTACAAGAATATAACTACTATAATACTGCCCCCTATGTACAAGACTATAACTACTATAATACTGCCCCCTATGTACAGGAATATAACTACTATAATACTGCCCTCTATGTACAGGAATATAACTACTATAATACTGCCCCCTATGTACAGGAATATAACTACCGTACTTTGATATCATATTTTTGATGTACTGTTTTCAGCATGTATTGGAGAAGAATGTTCTCGGATAGTTGATTATGTTCCCTGCAGAAACTACCGCGGTATCTCCTTGGTGGACCTGGCTCTTTGCTTGCTGTAGATAAGGTGTTAATGAGACTCGGACAGATGAGTAAATTATAATTTTTCTTTTTTCTACACAGATTCCAGACTACAGAAATGCAGTTATTGTAGCTAAATCACCATCCTCTGCAAAAAGGTGAGGACATCTTCCCTCTTTCCTGAGCTCTTGTTTGTTATAAGGCAGAACCATAGCGATCCCTGCACAGGTTGCATTACCATTTAGTTCCACTGAGTGGCGTTGTAACAGAGCAGACAATGGAGCCTTAATATAAGGGAAGCTCCACCGTTGTGCTATGTGGGACTCTGCGTTGTACAGGTAGATGGGATGCACGTGCATATAACATGGATCAGGTCAGTGGGGCAGCACTATACTTGCAGTATATTCTTGCAGTCCGCTATCTTATACTCTGTGTCCGTCCCCCTTTTTAGAGCTCAGTCTTTTGCCGAAAGGTTACGGCTAGGCATCGCCGTTATCCACGGAGAAGCTCAGGATGCAGAATCCGACATGGTAGATGGAAGACATTCACCGCCAGCTGTCAAGAATATCGCTGCTGCCATTCACCCGTCATTGGAGATACCCTGTAAGTACAATGCGGCGGCACTCCATACAAACATGATGAATCTCTCATTCCCGTGCACCGCTGTGTCCAGGTCGTGTCAGGTTGGATGTGATTTATTTCAAGCCGAGATGCACGGACTGTGTGAGCGTGGAGTTTCCTCTCCTCCCTGGTGAACTTGATGTGAGGATACCTACCTGCTGTCTGTGTACATACTGCACGCCATATGTCTCCACCTGGAGATAACAAGGGCACATGATTGATTGGTCTGTCAGGGGCTCCACAACCCCAGCCCCTGGATAGGTTATAACTAGAGATGAGCGAACATGCTCGTCCGAGCTTGATGCTCGGTCGAGCATTAGGGTACTCGAAACTGCTCGTTGCTCGGACGAATACTTCGCCCGCTCGAGAAAATGGCAGCTCCCGCCGTTTTGCTTTTTGGCGGCCAGAAACAGAGCCAATCACAAGCCAGGAGACTCTGCACTCCACCCAGCATGACGTGGTACCCTTACACGTCGATAGCAGTGGTTGGCTGGCCAGATCAGGTGACCCTGGGATAGACTAGCCGCTGCCCGCGCTGCTCGGATCATTCTGTGTCTGGATGCCGCTAGGGAGAGAGCTGCTGCTGGTCAGGGACAGCGTTAGGGTGTTCTATTAGCTTACTGTTAGGCAGGAGTGATTCTCAAAGAACCCAACAGCCCTTCTTAGGGCTACAATAACGTTCTACTTTTTTTATTTTAATTTGCATCTTTTACCATTTTGTGAGGAATTAGCAGGGGGACTTGCTACCGCTGTGTTTAGCTCTTAGTGGCACACATATCCATAGCAAAGACCGAAGTGGGAAAATTCAGTAGGGGTTGGATTTCTATTAGGCAATAACTCAGTGTCATCTCATCTGGCATAGTAGTGTGCTTCCTTTGATACTTGGCTAGAAAATAGCCATAGGAGAATACAAATAGCTTCTTGAAGCCTACAGTAGCGTTCTATATATTTGATTTCTGGTTGATCTGCTGGTGGCTGTAGTTTCTGCAGTGCATGTACTTGCCAATTCTGAGCAATTTGTAGTGAGACTTGCGACCGCTGTGTTCTGCGCTTAGTGGCGCACATATCCATAGCAAAGGCTGAAGTGGGAAAATTCAGTAGGGGTTGGATTTCTATTAGGCACTAACTCAGTGTCATCTCATCTGGCATAGTAGTGTGCTTCCTTTGATACTTGGCTAGAAAATAGCCATAGCAATAGGATAGGATTGTTTGGTTCTAAAAACTCAAAAAAAAACAAAAAACACAAAAAAAAACAAAAAACACAAAAAAACACAAAAAAAAACAAAAAAAAGTAAAAAAAAAAAAAAAGTTAACTCTCATTTTAAAAATGTTTAACCCCAGGGCTAGGGGTAGAGGACGAGGGCGGGGACGTGGGCGTCCAACTACTGCAGGGGTCAGAGGCCGTGGTCCTGGGCGGGGTGAGACACCACCTGCTGATGAGGGAGCAGGGGAACGCCGCAGAGCTACACTCCCTAGGTTCATGTCTGAAGTTACTGGGACTCGTGGTAGAGCACTGTTGAGGCCAGAACAGTGCGAACAGGTGATGTCGTGGATTGCTGACAATGCTTCGAGCAATTTGTCCACCACCAGTCAGTCTTCCACGCAGTCCACCCATGTCACCGAAATCCCCACTCCTCCAGCTCCTGCACCTCAGCCTCCTCCCCCCCAGTCTGCCCCCTCCCAGGAAAATTTGCCATTTGAACCGGCATACTCTGAGGAACTGTTTTCTGGACCCTTCCCACAGTCACAAACCACTTGTCCGGTTGCTGCTGAGCAATTTTCCGATGCCCAGGTTTTCCACCAGTCACAGTCTGTGGGTGATGATGACCTTCTTGACGTAGTGGAAGTGTGTAAAGAGGTGTCCGACGATGAGGAGACACGGTTGTCAGACAGTGGGGAAGTTGTTGTCAGGGCAGGAAGTCCGAGGGGGGAGCAGACTGAGGGATCGGAGGATGATGAGGTGACAGACCCAAGCTGGGTTGAGAGGCCGGGTGAACACAGTGCTTCTGAGACGGAGGAGAGTCCTCGACCTGAACAGGTTGGAAGAGGCAGTGGTGGGGCCAGACGGAGAGGCAGGGCCAGAGCTGGTGCATCAGCGCCACTGTCAACTAGTGAAGCTCCCGTGGCGAGGGCTCTTGCGGCGAGGGCTAGATCTTCAGAAGTCTGGAGGTTCTTTAAGGAAACACCGGATGACCGACGGACTGTGGTGTGCAACATTTGCCAAACCAGGCTCAGCAGGGGTTCCACCACTACTAGCTTAACTACCACCAGTATGCGCAGGCATATGAATGCTAAGCACCCCACTCAGTGGCAACAAGCCCGTTCACCTCCGGCCGTGCACACCACTGCTCCTTCCCCTGTGTCAGCTGCTAGTCAGCCCCCTGCCCAGGACCCTGCCACAAAAACCCCATCGTCGCCTCCACGATCCTCCACAGCATCCACCAGCGTTCAGCTCTCCATACCCCAGACGCTGGAGCGGAAACGCAAATATAGTGCAACCCACCCGCACGCCCAAGCCCTTAATGTGCACATCTCCAGATTGCTTAGCCTGGAGATGCTGCCCTATAGGCTAGTAGAGACCGAGGCCTTTCGCAACCTCATGGCGGCGGCCGCCCCTCGGTATTCGGTCCCCAGCCGCCACTACTTTTCCCGATGTGCCGTCCCAGCCCTGCACCAGCACGTGTCAGACAACATCATCCGTGCCCTGACCAACGCCGTTTCTGACAAGGTCCACCTGACCACGGACACGTGGACGAGTGCTGCCGGGCAGGGCCACTATATATCGCTGACGGCACATTGGGTTAACTTGGTGGAGGCTGGGACCGAGTCTGACCCTGGGGCTGCTCATATACTGCCGACGCCGAGGATTGCGGGGCCTACCTCGGTCCAGGTGTTTCAGGCCTACTATGCCTCCTCCTCCTCCCACCCCTCCTCCACCTCCTCCTCCGAACTACCATCCGTGGGCACGGCGCCATCAGTCGGTAGCTCTAGGCACAGCAGCAGTGCCGTCGCTAAGCGACAGCAGGCGGTGCTCAAACTGCTGAGCCTAGGCAACAAAAGGCACACCGCCCAAGAGCTATTACAGGGCATCACGGCGCAGACTGATCTGTGGCTGGCACCGCTGAACCTCAAGCCGGGAATGGTTGTGTGTGACAACGGCCGTAACCTGGTGGCGGCTCTGCAACTCGGCAGACTGACACATGTGCCATGCCTGGCCCATGTGTTAAATCTGATAGTGCAGCGTTTCCTCAAGACATACCCCAATCTGTCTGATTTGCTCACGAAGGTGCGCCGCATCTGTGCGCATTTCAGGAAGTCCAGCCCAGATGCTGCCACTCTCAGGGCAGCGCAGCGCCGCCTCCAACTGCCCGCTCACCGACTGTTGTGCGACGTGCCCACGAGGTGGAATTCAACACTGACCATGTTATCCAGAGTTTACCAGCAGCGCAGAGCGATTGTAGACTGCCAGATGTCAACTTCCACCAGAACTGGTAGTCAGGTCAGTCAGCTTCCTCAAGTCTACAATGAGGAGTGGACGTGGATGTCTGATATCTGTCAGGTGCTGAGTAACTTTGAGGAGTCAACACAGATGGTCAGTGGCGATGCCGCCATCATCAGCCTCACCATCCCGCTGCTTGGCCTGTTGAAAAACTCTCTGGTAAGCATGAAGTCGGAAACTTTGCGCTCGTCACAAGAGACGGGGGAAGAATATTCCCTTGTTGATAGCCAAAGCACCCTTAGGTCTGTTTCTCAGCGCATATCAGAGGAGATGGAGGAGGATGAGGAGGAAGAGGAGGAGAATGTTGGCGAGACACAAGAGGGGACCATTGTTGAGTCCTTCACTGTTCAGCGTGTATGGGCAGAAGAAGAGGAGTTGGAGGAGTTGGAGGAGGAGGAAATGGACAGTCAGGCCAGTGAGGGGAGTGAATTCTTACGCGTTGGTACTCTGGCGCATATGGCAGATTTCATGCTAGGCTGCCTATCCCGTGACCCTCGCGTTCAAAGAATTTATTCCAGCACCGATTACTGGGTGTTCACTCTCCTGGACCCACGGTACAAGCAAAATCTTGCCACTCTCATCCCTGCAGAGGAAAGGAGTGTGAGAATGCATGAATACCAGCAGGCCCTGGTGCACAAGCTGAAACAGTATTTCCCTTCTGACAGCGCTAGCGGCAGAGTGCGTAGTTCTGCGGGACAAGTAGCGAGGGAGAGTAGGCGAGCAGGCAGCTTGTCCAGCACTGGCAAGGGTACGCTTTACAAGGCTTTTGCCAGCTTTATGTCACCCCAGCAAGACACTGTCACCTGTCCCCAGTCTCGGCAGAGTAGGGCTGATCTTTACAGAAAGATGGTGAGGGAGTACGTAGCTGACCATACCATCGTCCTAAATGATCACACAGCTCCCTACAACTACTGGGTTTCAAAGCTGGACATGTGGCACGAACTGGCGCTGTACGCCTTGGAGGTTCTTGCCTGCCCTGCCGCTAGCGTCTTGTCCGAGCGGGTTTTCAGTGCAGCTGGTGGCATCATCACCGATAAGCGTACACGCCTGTCGACTGACAGCGCTGACAGGCTGACGCTTATTAAGATGAATAAAGGCTGGATTTCTCAGAATTTCCAATCTCCACCAGGTGAAGGAAGCTCAACCTGAATAATTGATCCACTCCTCCTCCTCCTCATTTTCCTCCTTCTCCTCCTCTTTGTACAGTAAAGCAGAGGAAAATGGCTATTTTTTGACAGGGCCCACTGGCTCTTGCTATACTTCATGCATTTAATTTTTCTGGAGGGCCACCTACCCGGTCCTCTGTTTGAAACAATTTTTGTGAGTGCCACATACAGGCACTCAATCTATTCCATTTTTCTGGAGGGCCACCTACCCGGTCCTCTGGTTTGAACAATTTTTGGGACTGCCACATACAGGCACTCAATCTATTCCATTTTACTGGAGGGCCACCTACCTGCTCCTCTGGTTTGAAGAATTTTTGGGACTGCCACATACAGGCACTCAATCTATTCCATTTTACTGGAGGGCCACCTACCTGCTCCTCTGGTTTGAACAATTTTTGGGACTGCCACATACAGGCACTCAATCTATTCCATTTTACTGGAGGGCCACCTACCTGCTCCTCTGGTTTGAACAATTTTTGGGACTGCCACATACAGGCACTCAATCTATTCCATTTTACTGGAGGGCCACCTACCTGCTCCTCTGGTTTGAAGAATTTTTGGGACTGCCACATACAGGCACTCAATCTATTCCATTTTACTGGAGGGCCACCTACCTGCTCCTCTGGTTTGAAAAATGTTTGGGACTGCCACATACAGGCACTATCCAAATTAAATTGTCTCCATAGCAGCCTCCACACGTTGTCTCCATTGCTACCTCCAAAAGTCGTCCATATAGCTGCCTCCATACATCGTCCCTTTATCAAACGAGGTGTGTCAGGCAGAAATTTGGGTTGTTTTCATGGATTCCACATCAAAGTTGTTAACTTTGTCGCCACCCTGCTGTGTTATCCACAAAATATACTGGCAAACTTTTACCATTTAGGGATATTATTTCAGCGCTTCTTGCGCATCTGTTTACATTCCCCTCACCCGGCATATCCTAAACTTATAAGAACGCTACTACACTTGATCTTATACAAAAGGTTCTTAGAAGTGCTGTTTGGGGAGTAGCCTAGAGACAGGGGCTTGGATTGGCGAAAGCTCGCCTGGCAGCGGAACGCCAGCTCCATGCGCATCATGCGCTTCTTGCGCATCTGTTTACATTCCCCTAACCCGCCATATCCCAAACTTATAAGAACGCTACTACACTTAACTTGGTGCAGGCTGGGACCGAGTCTGACCCTGGGGCTGGTCATATACTGCCGACGCAGAGAATTGCGGGGCCTACCTCGGTCCAGGTCTCAAAGGCCTACTATACCTCCTCCCACCCCTCCTCCACCTCCTCCTCCTCCGAATTACCATCCGTGGGCATGGCGCCATCAGTCGGTAGCTCTAGGCACAGCAGCAGTGCCGTCGCTAAGCGACAGCAGGCGGTGCTGAAACTGCTGAGCCTAGGCGATAAAAGGCACACCGCCCAAGAGCTATTACAGGGCATTCCACATCAAAGTTGTTAACTTTGTCGCCACCCTGCTGTGTAATCCACAAAATATACTTGCAAACTTTTACCATTTAGGGATATTATTTCAGCGCTTCTTGCGCATCTGTTTACATTCCCCTCACCCGCCATATCCTAAACTTATAAGAACGCTACTACACTTGATCTTATACAAAAGTGCTGTTTGGGGAGTAGCCTAGAGACAGGGGCTTGGATTGGCGAAAGCTCGTCTGGCAGCGGAGCGTCAGCTCCATGCCAAGATCCAACTAACATAGTTTTAACTGCAGCACCTTTAATCTACTACTAGTTCACTGCCTCCATACATGGTCCCCTTATCAAACGAGCTGTGTCAGGCAGAATTTTGGGTTGTTTTCATGGCTTCCATGTTAACTTTGTCGCCACCCTGCTGTGTAATCCACAAAATATACTGGCAAACTTTTATCATGTAGCGATATTATTTGAGCGCTTCTTGCTCACCTCCTTTGGTTCCTCTCTGCCACCCATTGGTTTGAAGCCTGAGTCCATTTAGGGTATGTCGCCATGACACTCTCTAGCCTGCTGCCGCTGCCTCTGCATGCCGTCCCCTATAGTGTCAGGGTCAATTATTGCATGTTTTAGATACTATCTAGCTTCATTCTGTCACTCTGTCATGGCCATGCTGTTGCCCATAGTTTTGGCATAATGGTGCGATTAAGCAGCCTCAGAGGCATCCATGCATGCTGCCCCTGCTGTTTCCTGTCCATTTCCGTGGTGTTTCCATCCTTTTCTGAGGTTCCCAGGTGTTTGGCCAAGCTTCCCTGTGCAGAGCCTTGGTCCCCTTGAAAAATGCTCGAGTCTCCCATTGACTTCAATGGGGTTCGTTATTCGAGACGAGCACTCGAGCATCGGGAAAAGTTCATCTCGAATAACGAGTACCCGAGCATTTTAGTGTTCGCTCATCTCTAGTTATAACTAAATGGACTGTCCAGGAAAAGATGGAGCCAGAAACTGGAACATGACAGCAGGTGAGGACATTCCTCCAGTGCTGCAATCCTGGAATACAAATCCATATTGTACAGTCCTGCTGCTACTACTGACCTACAAATAGGTAAGATTATACATCTCTATAGGGATTATACCTGACACTGCTTACAGAGAACACAGTAGTATGGAAACGCTCCCAATCCTGGAATATGAATCCAAATGTCACAGTCCTGCTTCTACTAGCAACATACACAAAGGTCTGATTACACATCTCTCCTGGGACAATACACAACACTGTGTGCTCAGAACACAGCAGTGTAAGGACACATCCCCAGTCCTGGATTGTAGATCCATATACAACGGTCCTGCTGCTACTAACAATATACGTATAGGAATGATTATATGTCCCTCTGGGGACATTGGCTGCAGAGAGCACAGAGTACAACAGTGCAAGGACGCGCCTCCAGTGGTATAATCTTGGCATAGAAATTCATGTTTCACACTTGCAACATACCGATTGTAGCTAACATGGGCTGCAGAGAGCACAGCAGTGTGAGGTCACACACCCCACTGCACTTAGTGGAGCTACAATCCTGGAATATAAATCCTTCATAGTCCTGCTGCTACGAAGAATATAAAAACCAATCTCTCCAGGGACAATTACAGGACACTGGCTGTCGAGAGAACATAACACAGCAGTGTAAGGTCACGCCCCCCAGTGCAGCTTCAATCCTGGAATATAAATCAATATTGCACAGTCCTGCTGCTACTTACAACTTAAACAAAGGTCTTATTACACATCTCCCTATGCCAGATCATAGCCACAATAGAAGTCTGTTGTGGGTGGTCACAAGGCGTCTAAACGCCGCAAAATATAGGAAGTGTCAGGGGCACAGCTGCACTACTTCCTATGTAGAGAAGAGGAATGAGGAGCGCTCACCCCTCCTCGTCCAGGCGAGAACCAGCTCTAACACAAAGGTATGTGTAGCAGCACAATACACCGTAAGCAGATATAGGAGCAGCCGCCGGGGCTCCAGGCCCCACACCATGAAGTCTCCATACGTCCTGCATTAGTCCGCAGCGAAACCTCTTGTTCTCCGCACTGGAAGCTGAAAGATTAGACAGTAATCCTGATAACAGATTGGAAAGATTTGCTTCCAAGGAAGGATTAATGTCTCAGCGACTTGGCGTTCCTTCCTTTTACTGCCTATATGAAATGATGAGACATGAGGTTTGGGGGAAGAAGATCTTGTAGAAAATGGATTATGTTGTATTTAACCCTTTGCAGAGTCAAGATACTATGGACTGGACTATCTGCCTGTGCTGTATCCTCTTCTTGTTTATTTGACTGTCCTTTATATTAGGGGTTAAATCAATGTTGACGGCATCTGCTTTTTGTCACGAGCAAAGTTATCAAATACTGTTGTTTGTTTTTTTCATTATTTGTTTTTTTAACCTCCTGGGTTTTTTTTGGTTTTTTTTGTAGTGATGTTCCCCAAAGAAAAGCCTCCTATTACCGTCGTGGGTGATGTCGGGGGAAGGATAGCCATCATTGTAGTAAGTGTAACCAGCAGCGTTATCATCTAGAACTATAGGTTGAAAGTTTTCTACCTGTCAATTCAGGTTATTTTTGGGGAAAACCTCCTCTTTTACTTTGCGAGATTTGGCTAAAACGCTGCACATATAAAGTGGACTCCTCCAGAAAAACTTTACTGGTGTCGATGTAAAGTTTTTCTCCTATGTAAACAATAGGATAACAACCTACTGTGGTGCAATGAAGCCATCAAGGTATCTGTCCAGCTTACGTGTTAACAAAATCTAGCAGCAAAACCCATCCTGATAAACCAGGGGCACTTGCCCATAGATCCAGGCACCGTGGCTGTGCTGATCTTCTTATATTTCTTATCCATTAACTATTTTCTTCTAAAATCAACTTTTAATTTTGCTAATGAGCCAGACGAGCCAGAGCCCCTCCATACTGTAGCTTCATAGGCTATTACACTGTGCAGGAGAACTTCCCTTTCTCAAAACAGGCAGACAGAGGGGAGAGGGTAGACAGCCGTATAACCAATGAAACTGCTCCACAGAGGGGCTCTGATAACGCCTCTCTAGAGCCCTTCTCATTAGCATAATTGTAAAAGGTTTTTAAAGGAAGAAGACCATGGATAAAGCATATAAGAAGATACCACAGTCCCGGTGCTTGGATCTATGAGTTATGTCCCTGGTTTATCAGGATGGATTCTAGTGGTAGATTCCCTTTAAGAAAACCCGGGTCTGACACCAGAATCTTCTCGCTTCCGCAGGACGACATCATTGATGACGTAGACAGTTTTGTAGCCGCAGCTGAAACATTGAAGGAACGGGGAGCTTACAAAATCTTTGTTATGGCCACCCATGGGCTCTTGTCCTCAGACGCTCCCAGGTTAATAGAGGAGTCATCCATCGACGAGGTAAGAGCACATCAGATTAGTGGGGTCCGGCACCCAGCAGTCCCAGCTTAGAATGAAATGAGAAGCAGAAAGCGCCATTCTCAGTGTAGTGGTCAGACCAGGTTACTGCAGATTAACTCTTAAACAGTATTTTGAAAAAGCTGCAGTGGTGAGGGTCGCAAGCCGTGTCATTCCTGGTTTAGCAGGGTGAAGAGCTCAGTAGTGGGGGCGCTGGGTATCAGACCAAAAATCCTACATTTGCATACATGCATACTAACAATATAAAAGTAGTATTTTCCCCCATGATTAAGGGCAAATACCCTTTAACGTAAAGGAATTGTCACCTTGTGACCGTATATTTGCTTTATGTTTGCCCTTGTTTCTACAATCCCAGATTAAGTAGGGGGGTATGCCTTGTATGGATCTTCAAAAAGGGATCAATGAGTCCTATGTACTATAGCACCATTAA
Organism: Engystomops pustulosus; assembly: GCF_040894005.1. Taxonomy (NCBI): domain Eukaryota; kingdom Metazoa; phylum Chordata; class Amphibia; order Anura; family Leptodactylidae; genus Engystomops; species Engystomops pustulosus. The sequence goes on from NC_092418.1 coordinate 16,439,111, forward strand.
AAAAATTACTTGTCATCCCGCAAAATATAAGCTCTTATGCAGCTCTGTGCATGCAAATGTTAAAAAAGGAAAACTTTGAACAGGTTGTTTGAACATACTTGAATCACAGACCTGTAGTGGTTGAATTTCATGGACCAGCTACAGTGCAAAGGATGGTCCATGACCTTAGGGGCTGGGAGTGTAATGGGATAAAGACTGTATTCACACAACGTATATACGTCCCCCCACATGCGCCATACATCACTATGGAGAGGGGTGGGGGTGACCGGCCGCCTCCTCTCCCCGGCACTGCCGTGTGCCCGTAGTGCTACAGTATGGCGGGCACACGTCATGTGAATGTAGCCAAAATCTGATGTGGTGTTCCAGATGCTCCAGTAATATACTTAATCACAGTCTATTCTCTGTGTTTCCCCACCTCCAGGTAGTTGTCACGAACACAATCCCCCACGAAATCCAAAAGCTGCAGTGCCCCAAAATCAAGACGGTGGACATCAGCATGATCCTGTCCGAAGCCATCCGCCGCATCCACAACGGAGAGTCCATGTCCTACCTCTTCCGGAATATAGGCCTGGATGATTAATCTGCCGCGTTTCTCTAATATAAATATATATATATTTTTTAGGAATTATACCAAGGGCCAAAACTGGAATTGTACAGTGTCTCTCTGTGCCGTATAAGTGCTTACCTTAAGATTTCAACAAAAGCCGTGGTTTTTTTTTTTTAACCCGGCTGTCTACCTGTAGGTTCACCAATGAAGTTTATGTTTTTGTGTTTTTTTTTTTGTTTCGTTTTTTGCTAATTTTTTTGTGAACAAAATTCTCACACACACACAAATGACATGAGAACTCTGCCTTTGTTACATGCACTAGGGGTGTCTGGTAAAGCAGCAATACTAGAGAAATATCTGCATTTTACCCTCAAATTTATTTAAAAATACTTAAATTACTTAAAAAAGGGGCGGTCAAGGAACTGAAAAACTTCTTCCAAAAAACGGCAACATCACTCATCACCCACGGGTTGTGTATAGTGTTCTGGCTCCGCTTGGGTGAAGGAAGCTGAGCTGTAATACCACATGTAACCTGTGGATTGGGGTGGCAGCGCATTTGGAAGAAAGCTGCACTTTTTCTATCCTCATCATCCCTTTAATTCCAAGTCATTGAGTTTCCCTCTGTTATGCTTCATGGCAAATTATTTGACATCCAACTTTCCCAGAATTTTTAAGGACTCAAGTTTTTATATCTGCTTTTTAGTGTGAGATGCTTTATCGTGCCCATGTATTAGTCTATTGCTTTAAAGGGGATGTCTGCCGGGGCTCCTCTTTGAAGAGACTAGAACCTGTCTGAACGCTGCGGCCTCTTCTCCTTGCGTATCCCGGGAGTACCCCTTTAATGGACTGCCCTTGTGATGGCTCATACATTGGAGCGTATTAGCTCCGTATGTTATGCAGTGGTCATCTTCGGGCTCCCATGATAGTCTGACCCGGTTGTCAGATCCCACTAATTTCCAATTTTGGTAAAACCACTGATGGCATTAAAAATTTGTAAATTCTGGTTACCTCTGCGGACGGCCTGCCCAGTTCCAGCGATGGGTCTCCGTTCCTGGGCCCCATTGTACACTCTATTTAAGTGACATCGTTATGTCCGGCTCATTAGGACCTGAGAGCCACCAAGGCCGGTCCTCCGGGAAGGTAGAACCTACACCCCTCCCCCATTTGGGAAACCACTGTAATACCCAACCCCAGCATAGGCTGGTGAGGATCTGACTGCTAGGATCCCAACCAATTACAAGAACCGGAGGTCCAATTCTATTACATTTGGATCCTCACTGATCACCTTATCCTGTGAATAACTTGGCATAACCCCTTTAATCCAGTCCTCCACTATCTGAAGCAAAGCCACTATTCAGCTCTGGTAAAAATGGGACAACAATCCGAGGATGACAAATTATATAAATTATATTTATAACTTTGTACGATTGGTACTGCCACCCATCCCAATACTGACACTTTCTATAGGTTTTCCATACATGGCAATCTCAGTACCAGGTATTTGCAGATGGATCATTGTAAACCAAGCACACTGACTTACTGATTGGTGCCCCCTCTGGCAGGATATGTAATTATTTTATCATCTTATGCCCTGGTTTTTAAGAAAAAAAAAAAAACATTGCTTTATGCAAATGAGCCTTAGGGGCTCCTTTGCATAATTTTAAAAGCCTTTTTTTTTTTTTTTTGTAAAAAACACAGAATAAGAAGATAAAAGAAGAGCGGATCCTGCCAGAGGGGGTGCCAACCAGTATGTCAGTGTGCTTGGTTTACAACCCTTCATCCTGGTGGTAGATTTCCTTAAAAGGACTGTCCGCTGAAAGTGCAGGGGGTGCAAATTAATTTAAAATGAGTTGCCTTCCCCTGATGCGACAATGCCTGCCCCCACTAGGGTGACGCTAGGAAACGCCAGGGTCACCACAGTTCAGCTTCGCTTTTCTATATACCGTATGGTCACGTCGTGCTTCTGTTTCGTGTACCTAGTACTGCTGCTTTTGACCTTTTAAAAAAAAAAAAAGTCCTGCTGCGGGCAGTGAGGGGGTGACCAGAACACCCTGATCAGAGATAGGGGGGCCTGCCAAGCATTGCTGAGCAATGTAGTATGTGTGGATCAATATACTGCAGGCTTCCTGAGCAGCTCCAGGGCCGGAGATACTTTTGGGTATGTTTTTTTATATATATATATACGCTTGTCTTTTCACCCAAAATGTGGCTCCGCCCCCTGCGCCGATCAGAAGAGCCGCTGAAGTGTGTATTAAGGAGCATCATGATGGACTGGGGAGGACTGTGGGGGTTCAGGGGGTCCTCGAAAGTGATGCGCTTTTTTTGTTGTTAGGTAAAGCGTTCAGAAAATATGCACTTGTATTTATTTTCTGCAAAAGAAGAGGGAAAAAAAACATGTAATAAACAGTCTGTCTGTGTGAATTGTGCCCCGGAGTCTTTCTCCTTTTTTCAGTACGACCTCATAGCATCATAGAAGTCCCGGTCCCAGGTCAGTGTACAGTCCAGGATATATGCAGAGCCGGTTATCAATGGAAGAGGTGATGTAACTACTACAAAGTATCTGATCCTCTATCTAGGGATATTGCTGTAATGCCACTTAAAGGGGTTGTCCAGAGGTCATAAAACATTGTTGCTTTATTCCACACCGGACCATGGTATTGCAGCTCTGCTCCATTCATCTCTATACAACAAAGGTGCAATACCGGCACTGACCATGGTCACATGTGGCGCTGCTATTGCACGAAAGCAGCCATGTATTTCAACCTCTGGACATCCCCTTTAACTAGTGAGACCTAGGTGTTATGTTGCGACATCCGTGTGATGTTTGTATACAGTGATCATGTATGTATAATTTATAGCGGACATCCTTATCTGATTTCAGGTGGTTCTATAGAAACAGATGAGCAGCCAGGACAGATTCAGTTTCAGGGACCTTATATTACATTATGTCCGTGCGTGGAAGGTAGGTGGACGCACTCCATAGGATACTAGTGACTCCTGTAATGCTGCAGGACTAGGTCTGGCCATGTCATGTTTCTGAACGTTACCATTCCCTGGCAGCAAGCGGAGATATTGAAAGTATTTTATGAGGACTACATATCCTATCTGTGAAAAAGAGCTGCAATTGGGCAACCCCCTTTTAAAGATCATCTACCATCAGAATGAATGACTGAATGCAAATGATCCTGAGGGGCTCCATAGGTATTCATGGAGCCCCTCGGGCTCATTTGCATACAGTCTTTCATCCTGGTGGTAGATGTCCTTTTAAGTAATATAGTTCTAGCTTTCAGTAGCCACCACTAGAGGGAGCTCCCTGCATACTATTTATACTTTCATCTCCTCTAATGTAATGGCATGCTTTTAGCTCCCCCTAGTGGTGACTGTTTCAAACCATAATGTCATAGTCCACCTTTTTGCCTATTGAGATTTAGAACCGTGTATCCGGAAAATCAAAGCTATGGCTGCCAAGGACAGGTGATGTATAATTATATGGCAGTGCTGTTACAGGACATCTACTGCAAAGATGAACGAATGTATGCAAATGAGCCTGAGGGGCTCCAGTTAATGCCCCTCAGGCTCATTTGCATACCGTCTCATCCTGCTGGTAGATGTCATTTAAGGATGTTTGCAAAACTGAACCTCAGCAACAGATGAGGGGTCATCATTCTGCACAGATTTCTGCAATGATCTAGATGCAGAACCTTTCAGTATCGTCTGGACCGCACCCGGAGCCCATCTGTTACCTATAGACACAGCTCTGTAAACACTCTGCCGGCTCGGGTTATTACTCTGTCACCTGAGATACCGCCCCAGTGTTTTGCTGATCTATCAAGCCCACCCCCCATAGATAAGGCGTCAGCTGCCACCCAGATGTCCCCCTGCCCATAGTGCTGAGTGCACAGGTGTTGTCCCACCTCTGCTCCATTACACCAATTTGTAACATTCACCGGTTGCCTGACCATTCTACACCGCTCCATTAGGAATGAGTCACAACCTCAACTACACAAGACGCTCTCTTATCTCTGCTGCGAGACTCAGCAAATTCTACAATACATCCCACACAGATATGTACTGGATGCAATCCCACGTCATAACATAAAGGAACATTTATCATGGGAAGGATGGGGGTACCATAATATACCCCAGAGCTACACTCACTATTCTGCTGCTGGTGCAGTCACTGTGTACATGCATGACATTACTTATCCTGTACTGATCCTGAGTTACATCCTGTATTATACCCCAGAGCTGCACTCACTATTCTGCTGCTGGTGCAGTCACTGTGTACATGCATGACATTACTTATCCTGTACTGATCCTGAGTTACATCCTGTATTATACCCCAGAGCTGTACTCACTATTCTGCTGCTGGTGCAGTCACTGTGTACATACATGACATTACTTATCCTGTACTGATCCTGAGTTACATCCTGTATTATACCCCAGAGCTGCACTCACTATTCTGCTGCTGGTGCAGTCACTGTGTACATGCATGACATTACTTATCCTGTACTGATCCTGAGTTACATCCTGTATTATACCCCAGAGCTGCACTCACTATTCTGCTGCTGGTGCAGTCGCTGTGTACATACATGACATTACTTATCCTGTACTGATCCTGAGTTACATCCTGTATTATACCCCAGAGCTACACTCACTATTCTGCTGCTGGTGCAGTCACTGTGTACATGCATGACATTACTTATCCTGTACTGATCCTGAGTTACATCTTGTATTATACCCCAGAGCTGCACTCACTAGTCTGCTGCTGGTGCAGTCACTGTGTACATACATGACATTACTTATCCTGTACTGATCCTGAGTTACATCCTGTATTATACCCCAGAGCTGCACTCACTATTCTGCTGCTGGTGTAGTCACTGTGTACATACATGCCATTACTTATCCTGTACTGATCCTGAGTTACATCCTGTATTATACCACAGAGCTGCACTCACTATTCTGCTGCTGGTGCAGTCACTGTGTACATACATGATATTACTTATCCTGTACTGATCCTGAGTTACATCCTGTATTATACTCCAGAGCTGCACTCACTATTCTGCAGCTGGGCAGTCACTGTGTACATACATGACATTACTTATCCTGTACTGATCCTGAGTTACATCCTGTATTATACCCCAGAGCTGCACTCACTATTCTGCTGCTGGTGCAGTCACTGTGTACATACATGACATTACTTATCCTGTACTGATCCTGAGTTACATCCTGTATTATACCCCAGAGCTGCACTCACTATTCTGCTGCTGGTGCAGTCACTGTGTACATACATGCCATTACTTATCCTGTACTGATCCTGAGTTACATCCTGTATTATACCACAGAGCTGCACTCACTATTCTGCTGCTGGTGCAGTCACTGTGTACATACATGATATTACTTATCCTGTACTGATCCTGAGTTACATCCTGTATTATACTCCAGAGCTGCACTCACTATTCTGCAGCTGGGCAGTCACTGTGTACATACATGACATTACTTATCCTGTACTGATCCTGAGTTACATCCTGTATTATACCCCAGAGCTGCACTCACTATTCTGCTGCTGGTGCAGTCACTGTGTACATACATGACATTACTTATCCTGTACTGATCCTGAGTTACATCCTGTATTATACTCCAGAGCTGCACTCACTATTCTGCTGGTGGTGCAGTCACTGTGTACATACATGACATTACTTATACTGTACTGATCCTGAGTTACATCCTGTATTATACTCCAGAGCTGCACTCACTATTCTGCTGCTGGTGCAGTCACTGTGTACATACATGAAATTACTTATCCTGTACTGATCCTGAGTTACATCCTGTATTATACCCCAGAGCTGCACTCACTATTCTGCTGCTGGTGCAGTCACTGTGTACATACATGACATTACTTATCCTGTACTGATCCTGAGTTACATCCTGTATTATACACCAGAGCTGCACTCACTATTCTGCTGATGGAGTCAGTGTGTACATACATTGTTACCATCACTGATGATATAAGGCATATGTGTAAAGTCACTCAGTGCTTGTAGTATGATCAGGATGAAGCAGTTTTCTATACCCGGATGTCAGTGTATTATAACCCTGGTTCTGCTTTGTAGCCGCTGAGCACGAGCTGTTAAAGTTTTCCCAGCTCTCGGGCCGGCGCTGCTGCTGCTTTGGTTATTGGTTAATGATATTACTCCCTGAGCCTCACACATTCCTCTACAGACCCGTCATTCATGTAGTATCATGTGGTCACACATATTTGGTTACATAAACAAGGAAAATCCCGGCACTTCGAGGTAGGTGAAAATCAAATATTCTTCTTTTATTTAACAAGACATCATAAATCAAGTATAACACGCAAGGAAAACGCGTTTTTTTCGGCTCCACCTGAGCCTTCATCAGCTAATGAAGGCTCAGGTGGAGCCGAAAAAAACGCGTTTTCCTTGCGTGTTATACTTGATTTATGATGTCTTGTTAAATAAAAGAAGAATATTTGATTTTCACCTACCTCGAAGTGCCGGGATTTTCCTTGTCTATTTATAAGCACCATTTGTCCACGAGCACGAGGCGCAGGTGACTGAGTGCCGAACCATCACAACTAACCATATTTGGTTACATTCAGAAACCTCGACATAAAAGAAAATCAGTGTCTGGCACCTCAGGAGTTAAAGACTGATTGTTACTGTTTGTGTAATGAAAAGTACCACAATTATTCAATATACTTTTTGTATCAATTCCTGACTGTTTCCATAGATCTCTGCTTGCTGTCATTCTCCAGGAAGCTCCATTGTTAAGTTAACACAGGTCCATGGTCATGTGATGTCATACAGGTGCACGGCTCGTTATATCACACAGCACTCATTACTCACTGTGCACCTGTGCGACATCACCTGACAAGGGATATAACTAGCTGTGCACCTGTGTGACATCACCTGACCAGGGATATAACAGGCAGTGCTCCTCTGCAATATCACATGACCAAGGATATAACTAGCTGTGCACCTGTGTGACATCATATGATCAGGGATATATTGTGCCATGCAACTGTGTGACATCACATGTCCAGGGATATAACGGGCCCTGCACCTGTGTGACATCACATGGCCTGGGATATAATGAGCCATGCACCTGTGTGACATCACATGACTTGGGATATGCTGAGCTGTATACCTGTGTGACATCACATGACCAAGGATAGAACAAACTGCACCTATGTGACATCATGCGAATAAGGGATATAAAGAGCCGTGCATGTGATGTCACACAGGTACATCACATGACCTGGGATATAATGAGCCATGCACTTGTGTGACATCACATGACCAGGGATATAATAAGCTATGCACCTGTGTGACATCATATGACCAGCGATATACTGAGCTCTACACCTGTGTGACATCACATGACCTGGGATATAACGAGCCGTGCACCTGTGTGACATCACATGACCAGGGATATAACGAGCCGTGCACCTGTGTGACATCACATGACCAGGAATATAACGAGCCGTGCACCTGTGTGACATCACGTGGCCAGGGATATAATGAGCCGCGCACCTGTATGACCTCACATGACCAGGGATATAACGAGCTGTGCACCTGTGTGACATCATATGACCAGCGATATACTGAGCTCTACACCTGTGTGACATCACATGACCTGGGATATAACGAGATGTGCACCTGTGTGACATCACATGACCAGGGATATAACGAGCCGTGCACCTGTGTGACATCACATGACCAGGGATATAACGAGCCGTGCACCTGTGTGACATCACATGACCAGGGATATAACGAGCTGTGCACCTGTGAGACATCACATGACCAGGGGTATAACGAGCTGTGCACCTGTGTGACATCACATGACCAGGGATATAATGAGCCGCGCACCTGTATGACCTCACATGACCAGGGATATAACGGGCCGTGCACCTGTGTGACATCACATGGCCAGGGATATAACGAGCCGTCCACCTGTGTGACATCAGATGACCAGGGATATAACGGGCCGTGCACCTGTGTGACATCACATGACCAGGGATATAACGGGCCGTGCACCTGTGTGACATCACGTGGCCAGGGATATAATGAGCCGTGCACCTGTATGACCTCACATGACCAGGGATAGAACGGGCCATGCACCTGTGTGACATCACATGGCCAGGGATATAATGAGCCGTGCACCTGTATGACCTCACATGACCAGGGATATAACGGGCCATGCACCTGTGTGACATCACATGGCCAGGGATATAACGAGCCGTGCACCTGTGTGACATCACATGGCCAGGGATATAATGAGCCGTGCACCTGTATGACCTCACATCACCAGTGATCAATGAAGTTTCCTATTGAATGACCACAGAGGGTCGACTTTTCTGCCTATTTCCAACCCCCTAAAGGATCTGGTCACTCACAGGTTGTTTTTGACTATTGGGACATTTTGTTGTCAATGTATTGTACCCCTATATAAATGTGCAGCCACTTCACTTTTAGGGGACCTCTAAAAGACTGGACCTATCGCTTCATTCATGGCCGTACAGCCATTTGTTTGGGGGACCTTCATAATCCCAATGGATAGAGTGTAACTTAGAATGACCATCATAATAAGGCCATGCCGTGAATTGGAGGTGAATATGTGCCACACATTTTACCCCCTCAGGTAGGGGAAGAAATGTCCTTTCTAGAATTCCCTCTTTTATGTGAAATCTTATTTCCTCCAAAGTCATGTGACCATGAGCAGAAGAGAGTCATATTTGGCGTGAGATGAGTCATGTTTAGAGGCTGCAGATCCATGGAGGAAGGATCTTGATGACCAAGCAATGGCTTTGTTGGATGGCGAGGGCCCAGCCTGGCTCCTGATTTGCTGTATGTATGGCCTGTATTTGTATAGGGTAAGTGTTGTCTCCGGCTATAAATGGTGCCCTGCACTTTGTGTCCCTTTATATCTGCCTGGGAGCCTCCGCCATCAGGGACTGTCCAGCTGGATTAATGATCAATTCCCCCGACCTGCTCAGAAGTTCCTTGGAGTCAGCACTTCCAGCGGTGACCGCTCCGCTCCTTCTCCCTGCTTTCTCCATTCCGTGCTGGGAAGAAGCAGGACGCAAGTCATGGAGCGAAACGTCACCGTAACACTGAGCCCCATGGCGCAATTCAACATCTCCGATATTATTGTCATCGTGGCTTATTTTGTGCTCAACGTGGCCGTGGGCATCTGGGTAAGGAGTCACTTTTATCTAAATGGGATTTGGTGGTTGGATGTGATCTATTGCTCCCTGTTATCAGCCAGTTTCAGGTCATTGTCAGGCAGTTTCGTTGCCAGTTTTAAAGTTTATGACTATGTACAGTAAAGTTTGCAGGAATTTTGCAACATGTCTTGCTTTACGGCTGACAACTTTTGTTGTCATCTGTCATGTGCTGGTGTCCAGTGGTTTAGTATTCCAGTCCCTGGTATCCAGTCGTTCAGTATTTCAGTCCCTGGTGTCCAGTGGTTTAGTATTCCAGTCCCTGGTGTCCAGTGGTTTAGTATTCCAGTCCCTGGTATCCAGTGGTTCAGTATTCCAGTCCCTGGTGTCCAGTGGTTCAGTATTCCAGTCCCTGGTGTCCAGTGGTTTAGTATTCCAGTCCCTGGTGTCCAGTGGTTTAGTATTCCAGTCCCTGGTGTCCAGTGGTTTAGTATTCCAGTCCCTGGTGTCCAGTCGTTCAGTATTTCAGTCCCTGGTGTCCAGTGGTTCAGTATTCCAGTCCCTGGTGTCCACTGGTTTAGTATTCAAGTCCCTGGTGTCCAGTGGTTTAGTATTCCAGTCCCTGGTGTCCAGTGGTTTAGTATTCCAGTCCCTGGTGTCCAGTGGTTTAGCATTCCAGTCCCTGGTGTCCAGTGGTTTAGCATTCCAGTCCCTGGTGTCCAGTGGTTTAGTATTCCAGTCCCTGGTGTCCAGTGGTTTAGTATTCCAGTCCCTGGTGTCCAGTGGTTTAGTATTCCAGTCCCTGGTGTCCAGTGGTTTAGTATTCCAGTCCCTGGTGTCCAGTGGTTTAGTATTCCAGTCCCTGGTGTCCAGTGGTTTTGTTTTCTATTATAAATGGTCTTGCATATTATCTCCTCAGTCCCTGGTGACTAGTTGCTTATCACCTCAGTCTTTAGAGTCTGGAGATTCTCGAGCTCTAGTGGTCTAGTATTCCAGTTTGTAGTCCCTAATGATTTACAATTCCAGTCCTACATGTACATAGCTTTATTAATAAGTTTCTGGTGTCTAGGGATGTAATATTCTAATGGTTCACCGCCCTAGTCCCTGGTGTCCAGTGCTTCAGTATTTCAGGCCCTGGTGTCCAGTGGTTCAGTATTTCAGTCCCTGGTGTCCAGTGGTTCAGTATTTTAGTCCCTGGTGTCCAGTGGTTCAGTATTTCAGTCCCTGGTGCCCAGTGGTTTAATATTTAGTCCCTGGTGTCCAGTGGTTCAGTGTTTTAGTCCCTGCTGTCCAGTGGTTCAGTATTTCAGTCCTTGGGGTCCAGTGGTTCAGTATTTCAGTCCCTGGTGCCCAGTGGGTCAGTATTTCAGTCCCTGGTGCCCAGTTGGTCAGTATTTCAGTGCCTGGTGCCCAGTGGTCCAGTATTTTAGTCCCTGGTGTCCAGTGGTTCAGTATTTCAGTCCCTGGTGTCCAGTGGTTCAGTATTTCAGTCCCTGGTGTCCAGTAGTTCAGTATTTCAGTCCCTGGTGTCCAGTGGTTCAGTATTTCAGTCCCTGGTGTCCAGTGGTTCAGTATTTCAGTCCCTGGTGTCCAGTGGTTCAGTATTTCAGTCCCTGGTGTCCAGTAGTTCAGTATTTCAGTCCCTGGTGTCCAGTAGTTCAGTATTTCAGTCCCTGGTGTCCAGTGGTTCAGTATTTCAGTCCCTGGTGTCCAGTGGTTCAGTGTTTTAGTCCCTGCTGTCCAGTGGTTCAGTATTTCAGTCCTTGGGGTCCAGTGGTTCAGTATTTCAGTCCCTGGTGTCCAGTGGTTCAGTGTTTTAGTCCCTGCTGTCCAGTGGTTCAGTATTTCAGTCCTTGGGGTCCAGTGGTTCAGTATTTCAGTCCCTGGTGTCCAGTGGTTCAGTGTTTTAGTCCCTGCTGTCCAGTGGTTCAGTATTTCAGTCCTTGGGGTCCAGTGGTTCAGTATTTCAGTCCCTGGTGTCCAGTGGTTCAGTATTTCAGTCCCTGGTGTCCAGTGGTTCAGTATTTCGGTCGCTGAAGGCCTCTCCTTTGCTGTAGGACATAGAAACCTGCAACTTAATATCTTGTATAAATGTCCTCGAGTCGCCTCCTGTTGGCTGACGCTTCCTTCCTCTTGCAGTCGTCGTGTCGGGTCAGCAGGAATACGCTGAGCGGATATTTCCTCGCAGGACGGAATATGGCCTGGTGGCCGGTGAGTGTCCACATTCCCATCTGTCCCCATGTGGTTGCATCTCGTCAGTACAGTGCAGGGAGATGAATAAGTATAATTACAGGTCATGGAAAGGGTCAACATCCTAAAATGTCCTGGGAATTACAAGGAGAAGGATTCACTCGGATTTGTGTCATGGATTAGTTGGAGCTTTTTACCTTTTGAAACCTATTCAGCTCCTTACAGCAGAAATCTGATACCCCAGAGATGTCATCCGATTATTACCCCAGTCCCTGGTGTCCAGAGGTATAATTACCCCAGTCCCTGGTGTCCAGAGGTATAATTACCCCAGTCCCTGGTGTCCAGAGGTATAATTACCCCAGTCCCTGGTGTCCAGAGGTATAATTACCCCAGTCCCTGGTGTCCAGAGGTATAATTACCCCAGTCCCTGGTGTCCAGAGGTATAATTACCCCAGTCCCTGGTGTCCAGAGGTATAATTACCCCAGTCCCTGGTGTCCAGTGATTTGTTACCCCAGGTCCCTGGAGTCCAGAGCTTTATTACCCCCAGTCCCAGGTGTCCAGTGATTTGTTACCCCCAGTCCGTGCTGCTCAGACTCCTGGGAAAGCTGGGTGAGTTCCAATGTGCTGATAACGTGTTCTCTGTGTTGTCTCTGTAGATTGGCGCCTCGCTCTTCGCCAGCAGTGAAGGCTCGGGGCTGTTTATCGGGCTGGCGGGCACCGGGGCGGCAGGAGGCATCGCTGTGGCTGGATTTGAGTGGAATGTAAGAGATTACATGGATAAGTTATAGAAACTCAGGAAAGTTTTGGCCTCTGGATTTGGAGCTGAGCCTCAACCATCTGCCCCTTACATTACTGCAGCGAGCACAACCCCAGGCCAACACTATACTGTAGTCACATCCAGAGCTGCATCTTACTATTGTGAAATTAGAGCCAATGATAGGTGATTATACATATTACAGCGGTGATTATATATTACAGGCCACATACATACTACTGGCCCTGGCCTGGATCTTCGTCCCAGTTTACATCTCGTCGGGGGTAAGTACAATAATAGGGGCCATATACATCTTATAGTACAACTACCTGACATGTCTTCATGTTAAATTTCATCACACTCCATTCACATCCAAAGCTGCATTTACATGTCTGCCATTTATTTGTGTGCCTTTCCAGCACATGTCATCAAAGACAACTATAAGGCGCTTGAAGGCTGCTCTGGTGGTGACTGGAGTATGTCACAGGGAATGTCATTCTTCACTATTACCTGTATTATACGACTGATGTCTCACTGCCACCCGCTGGCAGATTGTGGGTACTGCAGGAAAATTTTTGGAGAAAATTTCTCTAGTTATTTAATGCAGATGTTTACATTTCTCATCTGAATTAATAAAGTCACCCCACAAAATAAAGTATAAATGATGTGTACAGAACCAGGTGACTGTGTTGTGTCTTCCCTTAGATTGTCACCATGCCAGAATATCTACAGAGAAGATTTGGAGGAGAGAGGATTCAGATGTATCTGTCCGGACTGTCCCTTCTCCTATCCGTCTTCACTAAAATCTCTGTAAGTACCTGATGTACAGGGAGAATACACACAGTGATGTCACAGTACAGGGATAATACACACAGTGATGTCACAGTACAGGGATAATACACACAGTGATGTCACAGTACAGGGATAATACACACAGTGATGTCACAGTACAGGGATAGTACACACAGGTATGTCACAGTACAGGGATACTACACACAGTGATGTCACAGTACAGGGATAATACACACAGTAATGTCACAGTACAGGGATAATACACACAGTAATGTCACAGTACAGGGATAATACACACAGTGATGTCACAGTACAGGGATAATACACACAGCGATGTCACAGTACAGAGATAATACACACAGCGATGTCACAGTACAGAGATAATACACACAGTGATGTCACAGTACAGGGATAATACACACAGTGATGTCACAGTACAGAGATACTACACACAGTGATGTCACAGTACAGAGATAATACACACAGTAATGTCACAGTACAGGATAATACACACAGCGATGTCACAGTACAGGGGTAATACACACAGCGATGTCACAGTACAGGGATAATACACACAGTGATGTCACAGTACAGGGGTAATACACACAGCGATGTCACAGTACAGGGATAATACACACAGTGATGTCACAGTACATGTATAATACACACAGTGATGTCACAGTACAGGGATAATACACACAGCGATGTCACAGTACAGGGATAATACACACAGTGATGTCACAGTACAGGGAGAATACACACAGCGATGTCACAGTACAGGGATAATACACACAGCGATGTCACAGTACAGGGATAATACACACAGCGATGTCACAGTACAGGGATAATACACACAGTGATGTCACAGTACAGGGAGAATACACACAGCGATGTCACAGTACAGGGATAATACACACAGCGATGTCACAGTACAGGGATAATACACACAGCGATGTCACAGTACAGGGATAATACACACAGCGATGTCACAGTACAGGGATAATACACACAGTGATGTCACAGTACAGGGAGAATACACACAGTGATGTCACAGTACAGGGATAATACACACAGTGATGTCACAGTACAGGGATACTACACACAGCGATGTCACAGTACAGGGATAATACACACAGCGATGTCACAGTACAGGGATAATACACACAGTGATGTCACAGTACAGGGATAATACACAGCGATGTCACAGTACAGGGATAAAACACAGTGATGTCACAGTGCAGAGATAATACACACAGTGATGTCACAGTACAGAGATAATACACACAGTGATGTCACAGTACAGGGATAATACACACAGTGATGTCACAGTACAGGGATAATACACACAGCGATGTCACAGTACAGGGATAATACACAGTGATGTCACAGTACAGGGATAATACACATAGTGATGTCACAGTACAGGGATAATACACACAGAGATGTCACAGTACAGGGATAATATACACAGTGATGTCACAGTACAGGGATAATACACACAGTGATGTCAAAGTACAGGGGATAATACACACAGCGATGTCACAGTACAGGGATAATACACACAGCGATGTCACAGTACAGGGATAATACACACAGTGATGTCACAGTGCAGAGATAATACACACAGTGATGTCACAGTACAGAGATAATACACACAGTGATGTCACAGTACAGGGATAATACACACAGTGATGTCACAGTACAGGGATAATACACACAGTGATGTCACAGTACAGGGATAATACACAGCGATGTCACAGTACAGGGATAATACACACAGTGATGTCACAGTACAGGGATAATACACACAGTGATGTCACAGTACAGGGATAATACACACAGTGATGTCAAAGTACAGGGATAATACACACAGTGATGTCACAGTACAGGGATAATACACACAGTGATGTCACAGTACAGGGATAATACACACAATGATGTCAAAGTACAGGGGATAATACACACAGTGATGTCACAGTACAGGGATAATACACAGTGATGTCACAGTGCAGAGATAATACACACAGTGATGTCACAGTACAGAGATAATACACACAGTGATGTCACAGTACAGGGATAATACACAGTGATGTCACAGTGCAGAGATAATACACACAGTGATGTCACAGTACAGAGATAATACACACAGTGATGTCACAGTACAGGGATAATACACACAGTGATGTCACAGTACAGGGATAATACACAAAGTGATGTCACAGCACAGGGATAATACACACAGTGATGTCACAGTACAGGATAAAACACACAGTGATGTCACAGTACAGGGATAATACACACAATGATGTCACAGTACAGGGAGAATACACACAGCAATGTCACAGTACAGAGATAATACACGCAGTGATGTCACAGTACAGGGATAATACACACAGTGATGTCACAGTACAGGGATAATACACAGTGATGTCACAGTACAGAGATAATACACAGCGATGTCACAGTACAGGGATAATACACACAGTGATGCCACAGTACAGGGATAATACACAGTGATGTCACAGTACAGGGATAATACACACAGTGATGTCACAGTACAGAGAAAATACACACAGCGATGTCACAGTACAGGGATAATACACACAGCGATGTCACAGTACAGGGATAATACACACAGTGATGTCACAGTACAGGGATAATACACACAGCGATGTCACAGTACAGAGATAATACACACAGCGATGTCACAGTACAGAGATAATACACACAGTGATGTCACAGTACAGGGATAATACACACAGTGATGTCACAGTACAGGATAAAACACACAGTGATGTCACAGTACAGGGATAATACACACAATGATGTCACAGTACAGGGATAATACACACAGCGATGTCACAGTACGGGGATAATACACACAGTGATGTCACAGTACAGAGATAACACACACAGTGATGTCACAGTACAGGGATACTACACACAGCGATGTCACAGTATAGAGATAATACACACAGTGATGTCACAGTACAGGGATAATACACACAGTGATGTCACAGTATAGAGATAATACACACAGTGATGTCACAGTACAGGGATAATACACACAGTGATGTCACAGTACAGGATAATACACACAGTGATGTCACAGTACAGAGATAATACACACAGTGATGTCAAAGTACAGGATAAAACACACAGTGATGTCACAGTACAGGGATAAGACACACAGTGATGTCACAGTACAGGGATAATACACACACTGATGTCACAGTACAGGGATAATACACACACTGATGTCACAGTACAGGGATAATACACACAGTGATGTGACAGTACAGGGATAATACACACAGTGATGTCCCAGTACAGGGGTAATACATACAGTGAGGTCACAGTACAGAGATAATACACACAGTGATGTCACAGTACAGGGATAATACACGCAGTGATGTCACAGTACAGGGATAATGCACACAGTGATGTCACAGTACAGGATAATACACACAGTGATGTCACAGTACAGGGATAATACACACAGTGATGTCACAGTACAGGATAATACACACAGCGATGTCACAGTACAGGATAATACACACAGTGATGTCACAGTACAGGGATAATACACACAGTGATGTCACAGTACAGAGATAATACACACAGTGATGTCACAGTACAGGATAATACACACAGTGATGTCACAGTACAGGGATAATACACACAGTGATGTCACAGTACAGGGATAATACACACAGTGATGTCACAGTACAGGGATAATACACACAGTGATGTCACAGTACAGAGATAATACACACAGTGATGTCACAGTACAGGATAATACACACAGTGATGTCACATTACAGGGATAATACACACAGTGATGTCACAGTACAGGGATAATACACACAGTGATGTCACAGTACAGGGATAATACACACAGTGATGTCACAGTACAGGGATAATACACACAGCGATGTCACAGTACAGGGATAATACACACAGCGATGTCACAGTACAGGGATAATACACACAGCGATGTCACAGTACAGGGATAATGCACACAGTGATGTCACAGTACAGAGATAATACACACAGTGATGTCACAGTACAGGGATAATACACACAGTGATGTCACATGTAGGTATGATGATCTGTAAAGCGCTGTGGAATATAATGGCACTATATATAAATTGAGATTTATTATTATTAGATAATACTTTTCTGTGTCTTGGCTTTTTGTCTGCATCGTGACAGCGATGAGGTGTAATGTAATACATCATGCAGATGAGGGGGTCACATAAACGAGGATTAGATACACAACAGGATTATTGATTATATACTTAGATACACTGCTCAGCAGCCAGTATCACACGACAGGCTTAGATACACCATTTATCTACAATATGTTGAGTAACATTACTTGAGTGAGGATACAGCACTGCTCAGGTCAGTGACACTGTATCACATATAATAAGCTCAGATACACTGTATCACATATAATAAGCTCAGATACACTGTATCAGGTGACCATCCCACAGTCACATACATTAGCAGCCAGTCTTTGCAAGTGTAACCCCCTGTACTACCAGCTCCCACCACAATGGGGCGCCGCAGGACTGCTGCCATCCTTGCTGCGTGGTGACTTTACTCTTGGCTAGAAATCCCATAAAATCCTAATGATGTTTCTCCAAAACACTAATTAAATTGTGGTTTACAAGCGAATCCTGAGCTGCGCTCACAATCTCACTATTGTCTCCTGTGTACAAATCCTCGAAGCACCTCAGGAAAGATGACTGAGCATTTATCTATGGATGGCTGATAACAGGGAACAATACCCTGTAACCATTTTCTTTTATGGTCGTGCCCCTTTAAGAGCTGCTGGGAGTTGTAGTCCTGCTGGTGACACTGGTGTTCACCTCACACACGGCTCAGCTGCTCCTTTGATCTGTTTGACTGTTTTGGGGGGTACCGCCTCACGCCCTGCTGTGGCATTCACCGGAGTCTGGGCACACCCGTCATATATCTATTGTATCCTCTGCCGTGCAGACAGGTGCAGACTGTATTCATGGGCCACAGCCATTATATTACACAGTCACGGGACATTCCCATCATAGGAGACATGTAATCACTAGAGATGAGCGAGCACTAAAATGCTCGGGTACTCGTTATTCGAGACGAACTTTTCCCGATGCTCGAGTGCTCGTCTCGAATAACGAACCCCATTGAAGTCAATGGGAGACTCGAGCATTTTTCAAGGGGACCAAGGCTCTGCACAGGGAAGCTTGGCCAAACACCTGGGAACCTCAGAAAAGGATGGAAACACCACGGAAATGGACAGGAAACAGCAGGGGCAGCATGCATGGATGCCTCTGAGGCTGCTTAATTGTACCATTATGCCAAAATTATGGGCAACAGCATGGCCATGACAGAGTGACAGAATGAAGCTAGATAGCATCTAAAACATCCAATAATTGACCCTGACACTATAGGGGACGGCATGCAGAGGCAGCGGCAGCAGCGGCAGGCTAGAGAGTGTCATGGCGACATACCCTAAATGGACTCAGGCTTCAAACCAATGGGTGGCAGAGAGGAACCAAAGGAGGTGAGCAAGAAGCGCTCAAATAATATCGGTACATGATAAAAGTTTGCCAGTATATTTTGTGGATTACACAGCAGGGTGGCGACAAAGTTAACATGGAAGCCATGAAAACAACCCAAAATTCTGCCTGACACAGCTCGTTTGATAAGGGGACCATGTATGGAGGCAGTGAACTAGTAGTAGATTAAAGGTGCTGCAGTTAAAACTATGTTAGTTGGATCTTGGCATGGAGCTGGCGCTCCGCTGCCAGGCGAGCTTTCGCCAATCCAAGCCCCTGTCTCTAGGCTACTCCCCAAACAGCACTTCTAAGAACCTTTTGTATAAGATCAAGTGTAGTAGCGTTCTTATAAGTTTAGGATATGCCGGGTGAGGGGAATGTAAACAGATGCGCAAGAAGCGCTGAAATAATATCGGTAAATGGTAAAAGTTTGCCAGTATATTTTGTGGATAACACAGCAGGGTGGCGACAAAGTTAACAAGTTTGATGTGGAATCGATGAAAACAACCCAAATTTCTGCCTGACACACCTCGTTTGATAAAGGGACGATGTATGGAGGCAGCTATATGGACGACTTTTGGAGGTAGCAATGGAGACAATGTGTGGAGGCTGCTATGGAGACAATTTAATTTGGATAGCGCCTGTATGTGGCAGTCCCAAAAAGTTTTCAAACCAGAGGAGCAGGTAGGTGGCCCTCCAGAAAAATGAAATAGATTGAGTGCCTGTATGTGGCAGTCCCAAAAAGTTTTCAAACCAGAGGAGCAGGTAGGTGGCCCTCCAGAAAAATGGAATAGATTGAGTGCCTGTATGTGGCAGTCCAAAAAAGTTTTCAAACCAGAGGAGCAGGTAGGTGGCCCTCCAGAAAAATGGAATAGATTGAGTGCCTGTATGTGGCACTCCCAAAAATTGTTTAAAACAGAGGACCGGGTCGGTGGCCCTCCAGAAAAATTAAATGCATAAAGTACTATAGCTAGAGCCAGTGGGCCCTGTCAAAAAATAGCCAGTTTCCTCTGCTTTACTGTACAAAGAGGAGGAGAAGGAGGAAAATGAGGAGGAGGAGGAGTGGATAAATTATTCAGGTTGAGCTTCCTTCACCTGGTGGAGATTGGAAATGATGAGAAATCCAGGCTTTATTCATCTTAATAAGCGTCAGCCTGTCAGCGCTGTCAGTCGACAGGCGTGTACGCTTATCGGTGATGATGCCACCAGCTGCACTGAAAACCCGCTCGGACAAGACGCTAGCGGCAGGGCAGGCAAGAACCTCCAAGGCGTACAGCGCCAGTTCGTGCCACATGTCCAGCTTTGAAACCCAGTAGTTGTAGGGAGCTGTGTGATCATTTAGGACGATGGTATGGTCAGCTACGTACTCCCTCACCATCTTTCTGTAAAGATCAGCCCTACTCTGCCGAGACTGGGGACAGGTGACAGTGTCTTGCTGGGGTGACATAAAGCTGGCAAAAGCCTTGTAAAGCGTACCCTTGCCAGTGCTGGACAAGCTGCCTGCTCGCCTACTCTCCCTCGCTACTTGTCCCGCAGAACTACGCACTCTGCCGCTAGCGCTGTCAGAAGGGAAATACTGTTTCAGCTTGTGCACCAGGGCCTGCTGGTATTCATGCATTCTCACACTCCTTTCCTCTCCAGGGATGAGAGTGGAAAGATTTTGCTTGTACCGTGGGTCCAGGAGAATGAATACCCAGTAATCGGTGCTGGAATAAATTCTTTGAACGCGAGGGTCACGGGATAGGCAGCCTAGCATGAAATCTGCCATATGCGCCAGAGTCCCAACGCGCAAGAATTCACTCCCCTCACTGGCCTGACTGTCCATTTCCTCCTCCTCCAACTCCTCTTCTTCTGCCCATACACGTTGAACAGTGAAGGACTCAACAATGGTCCCCTCTTGTGTCTCGCCAACATTCTCCTCCTCTTCCTCCTCCACCTCCACCTCCTCCGATATGCGCTGAGAAACAGACCTGAGGGTGCTTTGGCTATCAACAAGGGAATCTTCTTCCCCTGTCTCTTGTGACGAGCGCAAAGCTTCCGACTTCATGCTGATCAGAGAGTTTTT
Source organism: Engystomops pustulosus (assembly GCF_040894005.1). Lineage (NCBI taxonomy): Eukaryota > Metazoa > Chordata > Amphibia > Anura > Leptodactylidae > Engystomops > Engystomops pustulosus. Next base: position 16,460,205 of record NC_092418.1, read on the forward strand.
CAACAGGCCAAGCAGCGGGATGGTGAGGCTGATGATGGCGGCATCGCCACTGACCATCTGTGTTGACTCCTCAAAGTTACTCAGCACCTGACAGATATCAGACATCCACGTCCACTCCTCATTGTAGACTTGAGGAAGCTGACTGACCTGACTACCAGTTCTGGTGGAAGTTGACATCTGGCAGTCTACAATCGCTCGGCGCTGCTGGTAAACTCTGGATAACATGGTCAGTGTTGAATTCCACCTCGTGGGCACGTCGCACAACAGTCGGTGAGCGGGCAGTTGGAGGCGGCGCTGCGCTGCCCTGAGAGTGGCAGCATCTGTGCTGGACTTCCTGAAATGCGCACAGATGCGGCGCACCTTCGTGAGCAAATCAGACAGATTGGGGTATGTCTTGAGGAAACGCTGAACTATCAGATTTAACACATGGGCCAGGCATGGCACATGTGTCAGTCTGCCGAGTTGCAGAGCCGCCACCAGGTTACGGCCGTTGTCACACACAACCATGCCTGGCTTCAGGTTCAGCGGTGCCAGCCACAGATCAGTCTGCGCCGTGATGCCCTGTAATAGCTCTTGGGCGGTGTGCCTTTTATCGCCTAGGCTCAGCAGTTTGAGCACCGCCTGCTGTCGCTTAGCGACGGCACTGCTGCTGTGCCTAGAGCTACCGACTGATGGCGCTGCAACATCCCCCACCGGGGCCTAGCCTTTTCTTGGGGCCTGGAGACAGCCTGGGCCCGCAGTACCTGAGTGGCTGGCGGTTGCGGCCTAAGCACGCTATTGTCACGGTGCTTGGTATGGGGAACCGGAGGGCTGTCCTACAGCCTGGCAGGTCTCCAGCAGGGTGGTGTTGGCAAGAAATGATGAGGGAGAGGCTGCTATAGCGGATCTCCCTGGGGCAACCCTTTGGTGTCTAGAGTGTAAGTCTCTGTGTGGTGGACAGGGTGCCGGTGATGATGGTAGTTGTAGTAGCAGGGACCAGACGGAGGCAGAGGTTGAACAAAACAACTTACAGTTCTTTATTGGAACCGCAGGAACTTCAGCAACATGCCGTGAACAAAGTGATGGAGTGCTGGAGAGGTACTTGGAGGGAGCCACAGGAGTAGAGCACCAGCCTGGATGCAGATGGCAGGCTGGGCGGTAGCTGTGTCCTAGTAGGATGCTTCAGCTTGTTCTCAGGGGCTTCAGGTATCACCCTTAAAGGTAGGATGATACCCCTTTCCTCACTACACTAACTCCTAGTTCCACTCTTCAGAGGCAGGGGCTAGGCTCTTCCTGCTCTGGTCTGGTGTGCTAAGGGTACAGACTCCTAAAAGCCTGTACTGGAGAGACTCCAGTCTCCCCCCTGAGCTACAGCTCAGCTAGCTACTAGCTCCTCACATTCTACTCATCTCCTCTAGAACATTCTGGGCAAGGGGTTTTATCATCTCCCCTTGGTCAGGTGGTGGCTGCTCCTCCAATTACCTCTCAGCTTACAGAGACAGGATGCAATACATGTGATTGGTTACTAGACTCTTACATCACACAGAACAATTAACTTCTGCCTTGCCAGGCAGGATTAACCACTGCAATGTCCCCTGTGTTATGTGATGACATGCTGTGGGGCTCATTCGCAAGCACTCCTTCGCCATTGCATCGGCGAGGGTGTTGCATACCCCGGGGGCAATTGAAAGAGCCGCCCTCGGCTCGACTATAGATATTTTGGGGCACAGAGGGGGCTAGGGGCACTTCTGGGAAGTGCAGGCTATGTGAGGTGTAGGGACAAACCGCCCATGGTCCTGGAGACAGGCACCTGGGTTGGTGTCGGACTAAGACACATATATGTAGATGCGAAGTAAGACAGTTGGTCGCTAACGCCATTAAACCGAACTGTACAGTAGGAAAGGTGTGGTGTCATGTCCTGTAATCCACTCCTTGCACCAAGGCCTGTATATTTGTTATGTAAACACTTCTTCCCTGGCGACAAATATATAATGTGTATATCTGCATTGCATTAGCATATGCGACACGAGTACCACCTGACGTCCTTACCCATAGTATGAGTGGCATCCAGGTGCTATCTTTGTAACACCCCCGGTCCCCGAAGGACCCGCAGTTTACGGACTACCCCCATGTGCAAACCTCGGTTTGGGGATTAAGGTAACAGTCAGTGTTTCACACAAAAGACGGTCCGACACAGCCACACTACAACCTGTAAAGCCTAAGAAAGGGTTAATGCAGACTACTGGCATATAGACAGTGTGCAAACATATTGTAAGCTCACATTGGCTTAGGAGCTCAATGGGTACACATCTTAAACGTTACAAACGTTACATAGGTAGTTAGGCTACTCAGGGTAGCAGGGTCAAATGTCTCTTTACCTGGAAAGGAAAGGGCATAAAAGTGCAAACATAATGTCCATACCTAAGAGGGAAGGCATTAAGTGCAAAATAGTAATAAATTACATGGCAACTTTTCCTCAAGATTGGCAACAGTCTCTCAGAAGGTCTCCAATAGGAAAGTCCATCTTCTGGGCACAGCCCTTGATGTGGGGAAAAGTGCAATAAAGTTGCAAAGGGTCTCCTCTATATGTAGAGGGACAGTGTCCTTTGGTAGGAATCTCTTGACTGAGATAAATAAGGGTAAGAGTCTCAGGAAAGTCTCTGGCTCTATAGGGTTGGAAAAAGCAAATATACAATATGTACACTGGACAAAGTACCTGAAGAGGGCTTTCAGCCCATCAGGGGTTACTCGGCATCGCTGAGTTCAGCAAAGACAGGATCCGGCTCCAGCAGGGAATCCTGTACATCCTCAGCGGGAGTAGGTTCCGGCTGGGGACACCCGGTGGCAGTAGCGGGTACTGCAGGTGCAGCAACATCCTCCTGACTTTCAGGGGGAGGAGCGCTGTCGCCCGGGATGTCGGCTGTTCCAGCCGGGGGCTCAACTGAGCCAGGGACCACAGAGGGGTCCAGTAGTACATAAATGGGGGCCTGCGGCAGCGCCGAGGCTCCTTCCAGCTCCGGTTCTTCCGGGGCCAGGTCATCACCCCATTGGTAACCAGCAAGGGGAGATGCGGGCCTAGACGGAACCTCCGGACAAGGTTCGCTAGCCGGGATGTCTTCTCCCACAGAAGAACCACAGGACCTGGCAAGGCTCCCGGCAGGGGAGACAGGGGGGGTGGCACCCTGGATCATGCCCGGCCCATGGATGGCAATGGGACCCGTACTCACAATCACCGTGGACGGAGCGTTCACATGGGTCACCGCCTGGGGACTCGCAGCCGAGGAGGAAGAAGTGTCTGGAGATTCCGGCCACTCGTCGTCCTCGTACGGGAAGTAGCGGTCCTCATCAGAGTCGGGGATCCGGATCACACCAGCCGCCCAGGGTCCGCGGGGCCCCTCTTGCAGGGAGAATTCGATGCACTCGCCTGGCTTCAGGTTGTGCTGACTCTCCGGCAGATCAGGCCTCTTGACAGACAGGCGGGGTATAAATACTTCCCGTCCGGTGTAGTCCTGGGTGGCGAAGCCATAACCACGCTGCTTATCGAAGAACCGGACCATGCCGGTGGTGCGGTTCTTCTCCACCCAGGCTCCAGCTGCAGAGCGGCCGGCCATATACCGCTGGGCCTCCTTCTCGCGGCGTCGCTGTTCTGAGACCGCGTCTCGAAGTCGCTGGCGGACGGCCTCACCTCGGCCTCGAGGCTTTGGAGGGGCCGGTGCTGGGGCTCGTGGCTCCGGTGCAGGCTCGGATCTCCGTGTTGGTCGTGCAGGTGCCGGAACAGGAGCAGGAGCAGCCGGAGGATCAGGCACCGTCTCAGCAGGGCTAGCAGGCCTCGGAGCAGGTGGCACAGCAGCAGTAGGCCCAGGCGCTGGCTCGACAGGAGTCGGGGCCTCCCCACGTGGCGCCTCCACGTGGGCCCGCGGTACCGGCATGGCAACCGGGAGAGGCATGAGGATCCGCCCGGGATGTAGCTGGTACTCCGTCACCGTTTGGACATACCTCCTGGTGACGAAGGCTCGGGTCAGTCCTCGATGCAACCGGTGCCCAGCAAAGGGCCTCCGGACCGGCTGCGCGGAGACCAGCACCATGGTCTCGAAGATCTCATGAAAGTCTGGACGCTCCACAGAAGGAAATGGCGGAGGACCCCACATGGTGTCGACCTCACAGTCCAAAATCCGCATGAGTTCTGGCGTTTCTCTGAGGCGGGGCAGGAAGTCCGCGTCGCGCCAGGGGGAGGAGTCCAAGTTCTTCCCGCCAAGAGCTGTGGCGGGCTCTAATTTTTTCTGCGCCACAGGAGGCGGGGTTCGCGCCCTTCGCGCGTGGGTGGAGCTTGGTGTGTCGTCTGGGTTTCCCGCCAGTGAAGATTTTGGCGGGCTGGAATTACTTGCTGCGCCACAGATTCTGTGAGGTAAAATCTCGATGTAGCAGAGCTGGTACAGTTCTTGCAGGGATTAACCTCTTGAGTGCTGGAGCGGCACTCGACAGCACGTGGCAGCATTAACACAGTCCAATGTAGAAACACACAAAGTCCCTTGGGCCTATACCCGAATGGCAGCAGGGTTAGGCAATACAATTTTTTGTAATAAAGGATAGTCTTTAAGGCCGTAATAAGGCACAGAAGTATCAATCCTGTTCGTGACGCCACTTGCAACATCCCCCACCGGGGCCTAGCCTTTTCTTGGGGCCTGGAGACAGCCTGGGCCCGCAGTACCTGAGTGGCTGGCGGTTGCGGCCTAAGCACGCTATTGTCACGGTGCTTGGTATGGGGAACCGGAGGGCTGTCCTACAGCCTGGCAGGTCTCCAGCAGGGTGGTGTTGGCAAGAAATGATGAGGGAGAGGCTGCTATAGCGGATCTCCCTGGGGCAACCCTTTGGTGTCTAGAGTGTAAGTCTCTGTGTGGTGGACAGGGTGCCGGTGATGATGGTAGTTGTAGTAGCAGGGACCAGACGGAGGCAGAGGTTGAACAAAACAACTTACAGTTCTTTATTGGAACCGCAGGAACTTCAGCAACATGCCGTGAACAAAGTGATGGAGTGCTGGAGAGGTACTTGGAGGGAGCCACAGGAGTAGAGCACCAGCCTGGATGCAGATGGCAGGCTGGGCGGTAGCTGTGTCCTAGTAGGATGCTTCAGCTTGTTCTCAGGGGCTTCAGGTATCACCCTTAAAGGTAGGATGATACCCCTTTCCTCACTACACTAACTCCTAGTTCCACTCTTCAGAGGCAGGGGCTAGGCTCTTCCTGCTCTGGTCTGGTGTGCTAAGGGTACAGACTCCTAAAAGCCTGTACTGGAGAGACTCCAGTCTCCCCCCTGAGCTACAGCTCAGCTAGCTACTAGCTCCTCACATTCTACTCATCTCCTCTAGAACATTCTGGGCAAGGGGTTTTATCATCTCCCCTTGGTCAGGTGGTGGCTGCTCCTCCAATTACCTCTCAGCTTACAGAGACAGGATGCAATACATGTGATTGGTTACTAGACTCTTACATCACACAGAACAATTAACTTCTGCCTTGCCAGGCAGGATTAACCACTGCAATGTCCCCTGTGTTATGTGATGACATGCTGTGGGGCTCATTCGCAAGCACTCCTTCGCCATTGCATCGGCGAGGGTGTTGCAGCGCCATGCCCATGGATGGTAGTTCGGAGGAGGAGGTGGAGGAGGGGTGGGAGGAGGAGGAGGCATAGTAGGCCTGAAACACCTGGACCGAGGTAGGCCCCGCAATCCTCGGCGTCGGCAGTATATGACCAGCCGCAGGGTCAGACTCGGTCCCAGCCTCCACCAAGTTAACCCAATGTGCCGTCAGCGATATATAGTGGCCCTGCCCGGCAGCACTCGTCCACGTGTCCGTGGTCAGGTGGACCTTGTCAGAAACGGCGTTGGTCAGGGCACGGATGATGTTGTCTGACACGTGCTGGTGCAGGGCTGGGACGGCACATCGGGAAAAGTAGTGGCGGCTGGGGACCGAATACCGAGGGGCGGCCGCCGCCATGAGGTTGCGAAAGGCCTCGGTCTCTACTAGCCTATAGGGCAGCATCTCCAGGCTAAGCAATCTGGAGATGTGGACATTAAGGGCTTGGGCGTGCGGGTGGGTTGCACTATATTTGCGTTTCCGCTCCAGCGTCTGGGGTATGGAGAGCTGAACGCTGGTGGATGCTGTGGAGGATCGTGGAGGCGACGATGGGGTTTTTGTGCCAGGGTCCTGGGCAGGGGGCTGACTATCAGCTGACACAGGGGAAGGAGCAGTGGTGTGCACGGCCGGAGGTGAACGGGCTTGTTGCCACTGAGTGGGGTGTTTAGCATTCATATGCCTGCGCATACTGGTGGTAGTTAAGCTAGTAGTGGTGGAACCCCTGCTGATCCTGGTTTGGCAAATGTTGCACACCACAGTCCGTCGGTCATCTGGTGTTTCCTTAAAGAACCTCCAGACTTCTGAAAATCTAGCCCTCACCGCGGGAGCCCTCGCCACGGGAGCTTCACTACGTGACACATTTGGCGCTGATGCACCTGCTCTGGCCCTGCCTCTCCGTCTGGCCCCACCACTGCCTCTTCCAACCTGTTCTGCTATAGGACTCTCCTCCGTCTCAGAAGCACTGTGTTCACCCGGCCTCTCAACCCAGCTTGGGTCTGTCACCTCATCATCCTCTGATCCCTCAGTCTGCTCCCCCCTCGGACTTCCTGCCCTGACAACAACTTCACCACTGTCTGACAACCGTGTCTCCTCATCGTCGGACACCTCTTTACACACTTCCACTACGTCAAGAAGGTCATCATCACCCACAGACTGTGACTGGTGGAAAACCTGGGCATCGGAAAATTGCTCAGCAGCAACCGGACGAGTGGTTTGTGAGTGTGGGAAGGGTCCAGAAAACAGTTCCTCAGAGTATGCCGGTTCAAATGCCAAATTTTCCTGGGAGGGGGCAGACTGGGGGGGAGGAGGCTGAGGTGCAGGAGCTGGAGGAGTGCCGATTTCGGTGACATGGGTGGACTGCGTGGAAGACTGACTGGTGGACAAATTGCTCGAAGCATTGTCGGCAATCCACGACATCACCTGTTCGCACTGTTCTGGCCTCAACAGTGCTCTACCACGAGTCCCAGTAACTTCAGACATGAACCTAGGGAGTGTAGCTCTGCGGCGTTCCCCTGCTCCCTCATAAGCAGGTGGTGTCTCACCCCGGCCAGGACCACGGCCTCTGACCCCTGCAGTAGTTGGACGCCCACGTCCCCGCCCTTGTCCTCTACCCCTAGCCCTCGGGTTAAACATTTTTAAAATGAGAGTTATAACTTTAATTTTTTTTTAACTTTTTTTTGTGTTTTTTTGTTTTTTTTTGTGTTTTTGAGTTTTTAAAACCAAACGATGCTATCCTATTGCTATGGCTATTTTCTAGCCAAGTATGAAAGCACACTACTATGCCAGATGAGATGACACTGAGTTATTAAACAAAATAAACGTAAAATAAAAAGTAAATGGCAGACTGTGCCTAATTGAAATCCAACCCCTAATAAATTTTCCCACTTCGGTCTTTGCAATGGATATGTGCGTCACTACGCGCAAAACACAGCGGTCGCAAGTCTCACTACAAATTGCTCACAATTTGCTAGTAGATGCACTGCAGCAAGTACAGCCACCAGCAGATCAACCAGAAATCAAATATATATAACGCTACTGTAGGCGTAAGTAAGCCGTTTGGATTCTCCTATGGCTATTTTCTAGCCAAGTTTGAAAGCACACTACTATGCAAGATGAGATGACACTGAGTTATTAAACAAAATAAACGTAAAATAAAAAGTAAATGGCAGACTGTGCCTAATTGAAATCAAACCCCTAATAAATTTTCCCACTTTGGTGTTTGAGGTGGATATGTGTGTCACTAAGAGCTAAACACAACGGTAGCAAGTCCCCCTGCAAATTCCTCACAATATGGTACTAGCTGCAAATAAAAAAAAAAAAAGTATAACGTTATTGTAGCCCTAAGAAGGGCTGTTGGGTTCTTGGAGAATCACTCCTGCCTAACAGTAAGCTAATAGAACACCCTAACGCTTTCCCTGACCAGCAGCAGCTCTCTCCCTAGCGGCATCCAGACACAGAATGATCCGAGCAGCGCGGGCAGCGGCTAGTCTATCCCAGGGTCACCTGATCTGGCCAGCCAACCACTGCTATCGACGTGTAAGGGTACCACGTCATGCTGGGTGGAGTGCAGAGTCTCCTGGCTTGTGATTGGCTCTGTTTCTGGCCGCCAAAAAGCAAAACGGCGGGAGCTGCCATTTTCTCGAGCGGGCGAAGTATTCGTCCGAGTAACGAGCAGTTTCGAGTACCCTAATGCTCGACCGAGCATCAAGCTCGGACGAGCATGTTCGCTCATCTCTAGTAATCACCTATGTAGAGCACGACAAGGGTCCTCACACTGCTGTGCTCTGTGCTGTCTGCTGCCAGTGTTATGTATTGTCCCTGGAGAGATGTGTAATCAGACCTCACACTGCTGTGCTCTGTGCCCTCTGCAGCCAGTGTTGTGTATTGTCCCTGGAGAGAAGTGCAATCAGACTTTTGTGTATGTTGTAAGTAGCAGCAGGACTGTGATGTATGGATTTAGATTCTAGACTTGTTTCTTCTTCAAGTGTCCTCACCCTGCTGTGCTCTGTGCTCTCTGCAGCTAGTGTTAGGTATTAATCCTGGAGAGATGCATAATCAGACCTTGTTGTCCGTCATCTGTAGCAGCTGGACTGTGAATATATATTCCAGGTTTGGGGCATGTCCTTACACTGCTGTGCTCTTTGCCAGTTTTAGGTATTACCTCTGGAGAAATGTATAATCAGACCTTTGTGTTTAGTAGCAGCAGGACTGATATACGGAGCTATATTCTAGGATAGTACTGGGGTTGTGTCCTCACACTGCCGTGCTCTGTGCTATTTGCAGCAAGTTTTAGGTTTTGACCTTGGAGCGATGTATAATCAGACCTTTGTGTCTGTTAGTAGCAGCAGAACTGTGATATGTGAATATATATTCCAGGTTTGGGGGCATGTCCACACAATACTGTGCTCTGTGCTCTCTCCAGCCAGTGTTAGATATTTTCACTTGTGTTTTAGTAGCAGCAGGACTGTGATTTAGATTCCTGGATTGTATCTTTTGGTAACATGTCCATACATTGCTGTGCACTCAGCTTGCTTCATAGCCCCTCTTTTCCATCAATATTATAACAGTGAAGGGAAACAGTTTAATGCAGTGAGCTAAGAGCACAGCAGGGTGAGGACAGCCCCCAATGCCAAAATCCTGGAATATAAATCCATATATCACAGTCCTGCTGCTACTAACAACGAACATAAAAGTCTGATTATACATCTCCCCAGGAAAAATACATAACACCTGCCGACAGGTTCAGTAATAGTGACATCTGTGTGTATGTGGCCTTTCTCTGTCACTGTGCTTGCTGTGAGAGGGGAGAGGGAGTAGCCTCATAACAGGTGTGGACACAAGGGAACAACATCAGAACGAGCCCAGAGTGATGTTTGCTTGGAATGATAAGAACACTTTACTTTTTTGGAAATGAAACCGAATTGTATTTAATGATCTTTTTACCGGCCTGTGACTGCAGCTCCCACAACCCATAACCTGCGATATAATACACACTACCTGCACGTGTAACATAACATCATGGAGAAAGCTGGATATATTGTATCACTTATCTATATAAATAATGTACATACAAAGTATATGCATACATGACTCCAAAGCTGCGCTCACTATTCTGCTGCTGGTGCAGTCACTGTACATACATGACATTACTTATCCTGTACTGATCCTGAGTTACATCCTGTATTATACTCCAGAGCTGCACTCACTATTCTGCTGCTGGTGCAGTCACTGTGCACATACATGACATTACTTATCCTGTACTGATCCTGAGTTACATCCTGTATTATACTCCAGAGCTGCACTCACTATTCTGCTGCTGGTGCAGTCACTGTGTACATACATGACATTACTTATCATGTACTGATCCTGTGTTACATCCTGTATTATACTCCAGAGCTGCACTCACTATTCTGCTGCTGGTGCAGTCACTGTGTACATACATGACATTACTTATCCTGTACTGATCCTGAGTTACATCCTGTATTATACTCCAGAGCTGCACTCACTATTCTGCTGGTGCAGTCACTGTGTAAATACATGACATTACTTATCCTGTACTGATCCTGAGTTACATCCTGTATTATACCCAAGAGCTGCACTCACTATTCTGCTGCTGGTGCAGTCACTGTGTACATACATGACATTACTTATCCTGTACTGATCCTGAGTTACATCCTGTAAATCTTTTATTTTATATAAAAATGAAAAACATAACAACAATAAACATAAATGAAGCCATAACTTCTGGCAAAATAATTACAACAAATATAATCGAAAATAAACTTACAAAACCTCCTGGCCCAGCCACACACACTCACCACATACTCAGCATGAGAACAACCAAAACCCTCACACAGTCCCACCACCTAATTTTTTTTTTTTTTTTTTTAATAATTTTTTTTTATTTTTTTTTTATATATATATATATTTTTTTTTCCCATAAATAACTAAAGAATACACAACAAAAAAAAGACATAAAACAGGAAATAAAAACATTAAATATAACTAACTAAATCCCACGCCCATCACCCTCCCCCCAGACACTGGTCTAACGTCCAAAGTTTGCGCTATATAGTCCAGACCAGTGCCCAGGATCGTATAGTCCAAATCCCGTCCACCCCCCTCCCAACCTAACACCCTAACACCAACACCCCAAAACCAACCAGCCTATATACACAAGAACTATAACTACATATAACTATAAATAAATACACACTGTACACAAGATACAAATACATTAAACAAATCAACATAACAAAACCAAACCACATAAAGCCCAGGTTCGGCGCCTGCAAGCCCCACATCACTACATGCTCAGATACAAAACAAAAATCTACTGTGCAGCATCAGCCCCAACACCAGGAGTGGAGATGACAGACTAAGGGACACTAAAGGAGAACCCCCTCCAAAGGAGAGAGGCCCTCCCCGTGCCCAGCCTCTCATACTCCAGAGAGCGCACCTTCACCAGGTCACCCAGAATGTTCCTAACCACCTCATCCACCGGGAGGATTTTACGCTGCGTCGATACTAAACACCGTGCGTTCCACGTGTGGTACCTGACCACTAGACTGACTAGGAATAACGTGCAGCGGTCCCGGGCACCCAGGCCTCTGAATGCTCCATAGGCCCACTCCGCATAGGAGAGACCGGCCAACCCGGGCCAATGGATGGAAGCGCCCACCCGGTTGTACACCTCTGTGTTAAAGGGGCACTGAAGCAGGAAGTGGTCCATGCTCTCCAGCAGGCCACCGCACTCCTCCCGGGGACAACCCCTTTCCTCAGAGCTCCTACACTTCAGATTGTCCCTCACACACAGCTTTCCATGGAAGCAGCGCCAAGTCAAGTCCCAAAACTTCAAGGGGATCCTGATGGAATTCAAAAGACCTAAACCCACCCCCAGATCCCGACTTGGGCAATCCCTGAGGGCCAGAGGCTTCTGGAAATGGGTCAACAGAACCCTTTTGTCAAGGACTTTCCTTGACATGGTCCTGATCTCCCACATTCCCAGACCCCACCGGCGAATCACCTTCAGAACCGGGGTAGCGTAAGCCGGAAGATGCCCATGTGGTGTACGGAGATCCTTCACTTGTCCTCCTGTCTCCCATTCCTGGAAGAAAGGCCAAAACCATCCCCTGCAGGAGTATACCCACGGAGGAGCCCTCTCTTTCCAGAGGTTTGCGATATTGATCTTAAGAAAGGTATTCACTAGGAACACCACAGGGTTGACCATACACAACCCTCCTTGTCTCCTCGTGCGGTAAGTAACCTCCCTCTTGATTAGGTTCAGCCTATTCCCCCATAACAGCTGGAAGAACAGACTGTAGACCCGAGTCCAGAGGGGTTCTGGCAACATGCACACACTGCCCAGATATATCAGCAATGGGAGCAGGTAAGTTTTAATCAAGTTCACCCTTTCCCTGAGGGTCAAAGACCAACCCTTCCACTGGTCCACCTTCTGGGCGGCGATCTTAAGCCTGCCATCCCAGTTTTGCATGGGGTAATCCCCCTGGCCAAATTCGATGCCGAGAACTTTGGCAGAATCTTGGGGCCCTGGAAGAGTGTCCGGGAGATCAAACCCTGGATCCCCCTCTCCCAGCCAGAGACTCTCACACTTATCCCGGTTGATCTTGGACCCAGAAGCCTCTGAGTAGCGGTCAACCTCTGACATCACCCATTGCGCCTCCCCTCTCGAGGACACAAAAACGGTGACATCATCGGCATACGCTACCACCCTTAGAGTGGCTTCCGGTGCCGCCTGGTCCATCCCGACTCCCACCAACGGCCCACGATCAACCCTCCTAAGGAATGGGTCAATCGCGAACACGTATAAAAGTGGGCTCAGAGGACAACCCTGGCGAACACCAGACCCAACCTCAAAAGAGCAGCCAATCCAACCGTTCACAAGCGGGAAACTCTCTGCCCCTGTGTACAAAACCTTAAGCCAATTGACAAACTCCCCCGGCAGGCCATACCTCAGAAGGACAGACCAGAGGTACTCGTGGTTAACCCGATCAAACGCTTTTGCCTGATCCAAGGACAGCAAGTACCCCTTCCAGTTACCAGCCCTGCCCTGCTCCACTGCCTCCCGAACACAAAGCACAGCACTAAATGTACTGCGGCCTGGAACAGAGCAGTGCTGGGTCCCCGAAAGGAGCCGGGGCGCAAACTGCACCAGCCGATTAAACAGCACCTTTGCCAAAACCTTTCTGTCCGTATTGAGAAGCGCTATGGGACGCCAGTTCTCAATACGAGATCGGTCCTTACCCTTTGACAGAATGATCAGGGCAGACCTCCTCATTGACTTCGGCAGAGCGCCCGAGGAAAGACACTCATTGAATACCTCAGTCAAGAGGGGAACCAAGGCGTCCTTAAAGGTTTTATAAAACTCAGATGTTAAGCCATCCGGACCTGGCGATTTCTTGAGGGCGAGCCCTTCAATCGCCAGGCTGACTTCCTCTTCCCTGATCATCTCTGTCAAAACATCAAGAGAGGGGTCTACTCCTGGCTCAGGGACAGTTTCAGCCAGGAAAGCCGACATCACATCCCGATCTAGATCCTTCCTGCCCAAGAGGTGCGAGTAGAAGGATCTGACGACCTCCAGAATCCCTGATCTGGACCTTTTCAGGGATCCCGTACTGTCAACCAGTCCTGTGACAACTTTACCATTCACTGACATCTTGCAGTTTCTGTAAGGGTCGGGCGAGCGGTACTTCCCGTAATCCCTCTCAAAAACCAAAGATGCGTGTCTATCGTACTGACACCTCTTCAGCAAGGATTTCACTCTGGAGATGTCCTCACGACTACCTCCAGTCGAGACGAGATGCTCGAGTTTCCTCCTCAGGCCCTGATACAGGCGGTACCTGTCCAGGCTCCTGAGGCTCGAGAGCTGGCGGAAGAATCTCGCCACCCTTTTCTTGAGCATCTCCCACCACTCTGACTTACTGCTACAAAGGCCCAGCAATGGTACCTGGCTCTGAAGAAAGTCCTCAAAGGATTGTCTTATCCCTGCTTCTTCCAGGAGAGACGAATTGAGCTTCCAGTAGCCTCTTCCCATCCGGGGGGTCTCTGTAACATTCAGAGAAAACAAAATTAAACAGTGGTCGGAGAACTCCACCTCAACAACGGACACTGCTGAAGAAATGGCTTCCTCCTTTAAATAAAACCTGTCTATTCTAGACCTGCAGCTACCCCTATAATAGGTGAACCCCGCGTGGCCTGGGGTGTGCCGGATGTGGACATCCACCAGGCGAGCCTCACTAGCTATGCTATTAAGAGCGACGCTATCATAAGTCAGCTTGTCTCTGGAACCTCCCCTATCCTGGGACCTCGTGACAGCATTGAAGTCCCCTCCAAAGACCACCTGCCGACTTGTAAAAAGGTACGGCTTGATCCTCATAAAGAGACACTTCCTGTCCCACTTGGACTGGGGACCATAGATGTTAATAAGACGAAGTTCTTGTCCCTTCATGAGGACATCCAGGATCAGGCACCTCCCCATTTCTAACTCAATAACTCGTCGGCATTCTACCGGTGCGGTAAAAAGGACCGCCACTCCGCTATACGGCTCGGCCGCAAGAGACCAATAGGACGGCCCGTGTCTCCATTCCCTCTTAGCTTTAAACACGGCCGCCAAATCTGGCAGCCTGGTCTCCTGCAAAAATAAAATGTCGGCTTCAACGCGGCCGAGAAAATCAAAGGCCGCAAATCTAGCCGCATCAGACTTAATGCTGGCGACATTAATGGACGCCAGCGTCAACGGAGTGGGTGCCGCCATCATGAGTGATTGAGTTAGACGGCTTTTTTCTTACTACCTCCCTTCCCTCTACTGTCCTCTGAGGATGATCCCTTTTCCCTTTTACCTTCAGAATTGGGGCAACTTCTTTTTAACGAAATTGAGGTGTCCATGTTATTACTGGCCCCCAAGGACCCACCCGGACCACCCTCTCCTTCGTCCTTGTCTCCTGACTCTGAGTCAGTCTCCCACTCTGAGGACCCAGCATCCCCAGAGGATAGAGACTCGGCGCCCCCTGCAGGCTGCTCCGCCGCCACCTCCAGAACCCCACCCTCAGCCCCTCCTTCCGAGGAGGCGATCTCATCGAGGGTGAGGAACCGGTTGGAAAGCTCAACCAGAGGGGAGGAAGTTTTCCCTTCCTTAGGTACCTTAGATACGCCGCGCTTTTTCTTTTTCTGCTTGCGCTTATTTTCTAGCCAAATCCTGTTATCCTCATCCATACTCTCATAATGGGAGGACGTGGAGGACATGGCACCTTTCTCGCGCTCCATCCTCCTGACCTCCTCATCCAACTCATCATCCCTCAGGGCCTCAGTAGCATGATCAGCCTCTGAGGAAGGACCAAGGGTCACCCCAGCAACCTGAGGCTTCCCCAGTTCTCTCCCTTTTTGTCTGGCTTCAAGCCGCCTCAACTGAGAAGGTGACTTATTCTTACTTTTCTTCACAGGCCCCTCAGCTCCTCCACCTCTGCTGGTACCTTCCCCAGCAGAAGCAACCTCATGGCTCTCCTCCACTGGGGTCACAACCGCATTGGCAAAGGAGCGAGGACAACGGCTGAAAGGGTGACCGAGCTCACCACACAGGTTACACCTAATGTCCTTACAGGATGCAGCGAGATGACCTAGCCCACCACACAAAGCGCACTTCTGCACTTGGCAGCTGGCGCTAAAGTGTGTGGGGTCACCGCACCTGTGACAGACCTTCGGCTGCCCCTGGTAGAAAATCAGGATTCTTTCCCGTCCAAGAAAGGCTGAAGAGGGAATGTGGGCGACTGTGCCGCCTGAACACTTCAACTTCATCATGAAGGTCCAGGCCCCAGACCAAATGCCAAATTCATCGCGGTTTTTCTGAGGTACCTGTACAACCTCACCATAACGACTCAGCCAAGTCATGATGTCCATGCAAGAAAGTGACTCGTTACGGGTCAAAACGGTCACTTTCTTGACTGTGTTTTGGCGAGACACTGCTTGCACAGCAAAGTCTCGCCATGCGGGCTCGTTCTTTGCCAGCTCATAATTCGACCAGAAGAGCTCTAAGCCCTCCGGCCGAACAAAGCTGACATCGAACTCCGGAGTACCATAAGGATGTATCAGGGCAAAGATGTCACTAGCCCTAAAGTTCATCTTCAGGAGGAGCTCCACCACCCTTGACCTGGGTGGGCATGCGTCACTGCCCCTCCAGCGAAGACGAACCACATTCCTACGGGAAGCTCCGGGCCCGGTTGTGGGTAAAGACCATACAGTCTCTCCCCCCCTTTTCTCTTGGAAGGCTGCCAGGCCATGTCTGTCTGTCCAGAAGGACAGATCAACCTCTCTCCCCTCTACATTGATTGACTTTTCCCCTCTCCTGAGAGCCTCCAGAAGACGCCTTTGCAAAACGCTGTTCCCAGAGCCAGGAGACAAGGAGTTAACCCCACTTGCCCCAGCGGTGACACTCGCATAGCTCCTTATGGGAGCGGCCACCACTGGGGGTGCAGATGGATCAGCACTCCTACCAGGATCCCCCCCATCACCATTCACCACCCCCACATTCACCACACTATGTACATTACTGCCTCGCTTCCTTGCATCACTGCCTCGCTTCCTTGCATCACTCACACCAGCTGGGCCAGGAGGACCTGGGGTTGCCTCGGCGTCACTGGACACTGGGGGTAGAGCCACCTCCATAGCTGATACAGCCTGAGAAGAGGCAGCTCCAACCCCGATCTTACTTGTGCCCTCTGCTTCATTGGCATTAACCCCTTGTTGTCCAGTAGTTTTTCGCTGCTCGCTGGATGCAAGAGGCCTCTTGTCTTTATTAACTCCGGACAGTCTCTTATGGTCATCTCCAGGGTCAGATGCACCAATACAAAATAACACTTTTCCTGTGCCCTTTCCCACAGGCTGCACAGGACGATTGGGAGGCGCTGCACCACAAGCCCCAGCAGCCCCATCACACTGCCGCTGCTCACCGGAGCTAGATGCAGCCACAGCGCTAGGGGCCACAGGAGCCACCGTCTCTGGCACCGGGCCACCCCCCCCTCCCACTGGGGGGCAGCGCACAGTACCAGGACCTGCTGGATCGCCCTCACTGTCCGGCCTTTCAGCCGATGCCTTCCCTGCACCATCCTTGCTACTACAAACAAGGCTGGTGCTCTGCGCCATGATGGAACGTGGCTTTGCACTCTCCCCGCACCCTGGCACCGAGTCCACTGCAGGATTCGTGCTGGGCTGGGTAACGGGGCCTACACGACAGGCTGGCACTGCTGCCCGCCCGGAGGAAACAGGGAGGGGACGAAACACCAGATTCACCTCCTGAGACGCCTTGATCTTCTTGGCTCTCTTCTTTCTCTTTAGGTCGTCATCTGGCATATCATCGCCGAAGGAAAAGTTCTGGAGGTGAACTGGGGACTCAAGCTGACGTATTTGAGCCATTAGCGCCCCTCCCTGACCGCTGCCATCACTTTCCTCCTCCAGGTTGGCAGAGCCGCAGCCTGATGGTAATGGCGCTTGCTCCGCAGGCAGCCTGTCGTGCGAGGCCTGCTGGTGTTGGCGCAGGCCACCAGACGGACACGGCAGGTCTTCCTCATCCTCCTCATCATCGCCATCATCCGCCTGGATCTCAAGCCCCTTCAGCTTTCTCAGCTTATCCTGGCGCATTTCTTCAAACCTCATGTCGTTCTCCAGCTTTTCCCGGAACGGACCGCTGTTGTCACGGATAAGCCGACGCTTCTCCTCCAGAGCGGTGACCTCGGCTTTAAGCCTGTTGATGGTGATAAGAAGATCAGGTTTCTTCTTCTTAGTGGCCACCCCCGCTAGGGCCAAGGTCTCCCTTATCTCCTCCTGGAGCCTCCTCAGCGCTTTTCCGGCTTCCTCGTACTCACGGAGGTGCTCAGCAATCCGGGAGCCATAGATGGTAGCAGACTCCCGGGTTTTTAGATCTCCCCATGCCTTTTCCACACCTCCGTGAGCACCCAGCTTTCCAGCTGAACCACCCAGCTTTCCCGCACATACACCCAGCTTTCCAGGAGGAGCACTTAGGCTGATGTCACTTGCCTTGATCTTTTGTGTTCCGGAGACCTTGCGGCTTCCCTGGGTCTTGGGGGTGGCAGCCGAGGTCACATCGCTGCGTCCTTGGCTCCGGGCAGATCTTCTTACCCCCTCCGCTTTGGCCGGTATCTGGCTTCTCCTGCCCCCCGCCGGCCTGGTCCGGGAGACAGGAGCCTGGGACTTTCCTGCAGGATTCATCCCAGTGAACCCACTCCCTCCCTGGGGAGGAGAGAGCAGGCCTGGGTGGATCGGTCTTCCACCAGGTGGTGCAGGAGCTCAGCAGCACACAACCACACCCTTCAGTAGCACACAGCAGAATGAGATTGCACGCACTATTCTGCTGCTGGTGCAGTCACTGTGTACATACATAACATTACTTATCCTGTACTGATCCTGAGTTACATCCTGTATTATACTCCAGAGCTGCACTCACTATTCTGCTGCTGGTGCAGTCACTGTGTACATACATGACATTACTTATCCTGTACTGATCCTGAGTTACATCCTGTATTATACTCCAGAGCTGCACTCACTATTCTGCTGCTGGTGCAGTCACTGTGTACATACATGACATTACTTATCCTGTACTGATCCTGAGTTACATCCTGTATTATACTCCAGAGCTGCACTCACTATTCTGCTGCTGGTGCAGTCACTGTGTACATACATGACATTACTTATCCTGTACTGATCCTGAGTTACATCCTGTATTATACTCCAGAGCTGCACTCACTATTCTGCTGCTGGTGCAGTCACTGTGTACATACATGACATTACTTATCCTGTACTGATCCTGAGTTACATCCTGTATTATACTCCAGAGCTGCACTCACTATTCTGCTGCTGGTGCAGTCACTGTGTACATACATGACATTACTTATCCTGTACTGATCCTGAGTTACATCCTGTATTATACTCCAGAGCTGCACTCACTATTCTGCTGCTGGTGCAGTCACTGTGTACATACATGACATTACTTATCCTGTACTGATCCTGAGTTACATCCTGTATTATACTCCAGAGCTGCACTCACTATTCTGCTGCTGGTGCAGTCACTGTGTACATACATGACATTACTTATCCTGTACTGATCCTGAGTTACATCCTGTATTATACCCCAGAGCTGCACTCACTATTCTGCTGCTGGTGCAGTCACTGTGTACATACATGACATTACTTATACTGTACTGATCCTGAGTTACATCCTGTATTATACCCCAGAGCTGCACTCACTATTCTGCTGCTGGTGCAGTCACTGTGTACATACATGACATTACTTATACTGTACTGATCCTGAGTTACATCCTGTATTATACTCCAGAGCAGCACTCACTATTCTGCTGCTGGTGGAGTCACTGTGTACATACATGACATTACTTATCCTGCACTGATCCTGAGTTACATCCTGTATTATACTCCAGAGCTGCACTCACTATTCTGCTGGAGTCACTGTGTACATACATGACATTACTTATCCTGTACTGATCCTGAGTTACATCCTGTATTATACTCCAGAGCTGCACTCACTATTCTGCTGGAGTCACTGTGTACATACATGACATTACTTATCCTGTACTGATCCTGAGTTACATCCTGTATTATACTCCAGAGCTGCACTCACTATTCTGCTGCTGGTGCAGTCACTGTGTACATACATGACATTACTTATCCTGTACTGATCCTGAGTTACATCCTGTATTATACTCCAGAGCTGCACTCACTATTCTGCTGCTGGTGCAGTCACTGTGTACATACATAACATTACTTATCCTGTACTGATCCTGAGTTACATCCTGTATTATACTCCAGAGCTGCACTCACTATTCTGCTGCTGGTGCAGTCACTGTGTACATACATGACATTACTTATCCTGTACTGATCCTGAGTTACATCCTGTATTATACTCCAGAGCTGCACTCACTATTCTGCTGCTGGTGCAGTCACTGTGTACATACATGACATTACTTATCCTGTACTGATCCTGAGTTACATCCTGTATTATACTCCAGAGCTGCACTCACTATTCTGCTGCTGGTGCAGTCACTGTGTACATACATGACATTACTTATCCTGTACTGATCCTGAGTTACATCCTGTATTATACTCCAGAGCTGCACTCACTATTCTGCTGCTGGTGCAGTCACTGTGTACATACATGACATTACTTATCCTGTACTGATCCTGAGTTACATCCTGTATTATACCCCAGAGCTGCACTCACTATTCTGCTGCTGGTGCAGTCACTGTGTACATACATGACATTACTTATACTGTACTGATCCTGAGTTACATCCTGTATTATACCCCAGAGCTGCACTCACTATTCTGCTGCTGGTGCAGTCACTGTGTACATACATGACATTACTTATACTGTACTGATCCTGAGTTACATCCTGTATTATACTCCAGAGCTGCACTCACTATTCTGCTGCTGGTGCAGTCACTGTGTACATACATGACATTACTTATCCTGTACTGATCCTGAGTTACATCCTGTAGATCTTTTATTTTATATAAAAGTAAAAAACATAACAATACAAACAAAACATAATATACAATATATACAATATCTTACCTGCTGGTCCAGCCCCATTCACACCTAGCAAAAACAATAACTTAAAATACACCGAAATGAATGAACACCAAATACCACAACCCCCACCCAACCAATTATCACAACCTAAACCAAACCAATAAACAAAGACAAGCCACACCCACAAATAAACATAAATGACTATAAATATACATAAACCCACCCCACACCCTCTAATAACAAACCACCCCACACCCTTTTTTTTTTTTTTTTTAAATATATAATAACAAATACACACTACACTAAACTAAATCCCTCGCCCGCACCCTCCCCTTCCCCCCAGACACTGGTCTAATGTCCAAAGTTTGCGTTAAGTAGTCCAGACCAGTGAGTTACATCCTGTAGATCTTTTATTTTATATAAAAATAAAAAACATAACAATACAAACCAAACATAAAATATAATATATACAAAATATATACAATGTCTTACCTGCTGGTCCAGCCACATTCACTCCTAGCAAAAACAATAATTTAAAATACACCAAAAATAAATAAACACCAAATATCACAACCCCCACCCAACCGATTGTCACATCCTCAACCAAACCAATAAACAATAAGACAAGCCACACCCACAAATAAACATAAATGACTATAAATATACATAAACCCACCCCACACCCTCTAATAACAAACCACCCCACACAGATCACATCCCACACCCATTTTTTTTTTTTTTTTTTAATAAATATAAATATATAATAACAAACACATAATACACATAACACTACACTAAACTAGATCCCTCGCCCGCACCCTCCCCTTCCCCCCAGACACTGGTCTAACGTCCAAAGTTTGCGTTAAGTAGTCCAGACCAGTGCCCAGGGTCATAGAGTCCAAGGTCAGTTCATAAATCCCAAAATCCCACCACCATCACCCCCCTCCCAACCTAACACTATGTCCCAAACCCCACTATATACAATATATACAATATATACACTGATTACAACATAACATAAAGAAAACAGAATACAAATAAAACCTGAACAACATAAATACAAACCACATAAAGCCCAGGTTTGGCATCTGCAAGCCCTTACATCACTTCTTGCTCAGATACAAAACAAAAATCTACTGTGCAGCTTCAGCCCAACACCAGGAGCGGAGATGACAGACTAAGGGACACTAAAGGAGAACCCCCTCCAAAGGAGAGAGGCCCTCCCCGTGCCCAGCCTCTCATACTCCAGAGAGCGCACCTTCACCAGGTCACCCAGAATGTTCCTAACCACCTCATCCACCGGGAGGATTTTACGCTGCGTCGATACTAAACACCGTGCGTTCCACGTGTGGTACCTGACCACTAGACTGACTAGGAATAACGTGCATCGGTCCCGGCCACCCAGGCCTCTGAATGCTCCATAGGCCCACTCCGCATAGGAGAGACCGGCCAACCCGGGCCAATGGATGGAAGCGCCCACCCGGTTGTACACCTCTGTGTTAAAGGGGCACTGAAGCAGGAAGTGGTCCATGCTCTCCAGCAGGCCACCGCACTCCTCCCGGGGACAACCCCTTTCCTCTGAGCTCCTACACTTCAGATTGTCCCTCACACACAGCTTTCCATGGAAGCAGCGCCAAGTCACGTCCCAAAACTTCAAGGGGATCCTGATGGAATTCAATAAACTCAAACCCACCCCAAGATCCCGACTTGGGCAATCCCTGAGGGCCAGAGGCTTCTGGAAATGGGTCAACAGAACCCTTTTGTCAAGGATTTTCCTCGACAAGGTCCTGATCTCCCACATTCCCAGACCCCACCGGCGAATCACCTTCAGAACCGGGGTAGCGTAAGCCGGAAGATGCCCATGCGGTGTGCGAAGATCCTTCACTTGTCCTCCTGTCTCCCATTCCTGGAAGAAAGGCCGAAACCATCCCCTACAGGAGTATACCCACGGAGGAGCCCTCTCTTTCCAGAGGTTTGCTACATTGATCTTAAGAAAGGTATTCACTAGGAACACCACAGGGTTGACCATACACAACCCTCCTTGTCTCCTCGTGCGGTAAGTAACCTCCCTCTTGATAAGGTTCAGCCTATTCCCCCATAACAGCTGGAAGAACAGACTGTAGACCCGAGTCCAGAGGGGTTCTGGCAACATGCACACACTGCCCAGATAAATCAGCAACGGGAGCAGGTAAGTTTTAATCAGGTTCACCCTTTCCCTGAGGGTCAAAGACCAACCCTTCCACTGGTCCACCTTCTGAGCGGCGATCTTAAGCCTGCCGTCCCAGTTTTGCATGGGGTAATCCCCCTGGCCGAATTCGATGCCGAGAACTTTGGCAGAGTCCTGGGGCCCTGGAAGAGTGTCCGGGAGATCAAAGCCTGGATCCCCCTCTCCCAGCCAGAGACTCTCACACTTATCCCGGTTGATCTTGGACCCAGAAGCCTCTGAGTAGCGGTCAACCTCTGACATCACCCATTGCGCCTCCCCTCCCGAGGACACGAAAAGGGTGACATCATCAGCATACGCTACCACTCTAAGAGTGGCTTCCGGTGCTGCCCGATCCATCCCGACTCCCACCAACGGCCCACGATCCACCCTCCTCAGGAATGGGTCAATCGCGAACACGTATAAAAGTGGGCTCAGAGGACAACCCTGGCGAACACCAGACCCAACCTCAAAAGAGCGGCCAATCCAACCGTTCACAAGCGGGAAACTCTCTGCCCCTGCGTACAAAACCTTTAGCCAATTGACAAACTCCCCCGGCAGGCCATACCTCAGAAGGACAGACCAGAGGTACTCGTGGTTAACCCGATCAAATGCTTTTGCCTGATCCAAGGACAGCAAGTACCCCTTCCAGTTACCAGCCCTGCCCTGCTCCACTGCCTCCCGAACACAAAGCACAGCACTAAATGTACTGCGGCCTGGAACAGAGCAGTGCTGGGTCCCCGAAAGGAGCCGGGGCGCAAACTGCACCAGCCGATTAAACAGCACCTTTGCCAAAACCTTTCTGTCCGTATTGAGAAGCGCTATGGGACGCCAGTTCTCAACACGAGATCGGTCCTTACCCTTTGACAAAATGATCAGGGCAGACCTCCTCATTGACTTCGGCAGAGCGCCCGAGGAAAGACACTCATTATATACCTCGGTCAAGAGGGGAACCAAGGCGTCCTTAAAGGTCTTATAGAACTCAGATGTTAAGCCATCCGGACCTGGCGATTTCTTGAGGGCGAGCCCTTCAATCGCCCGGCTGACTTCCTCTTCCCTGATCATCTCTGTCAAAATATCAAGAGAGGGGTCTACTCCTGGCTCAGGGACAGTTTCAGCCAGGAAAGCCGACATCACATCCCGATCTAGATCCTTCCTGCCCAAGAGGTGGGAGTAGAAAGATCTGACGACCTCCAGAATCCCTGATCTGGACCTTTTCAGGGATCCCGTACTGTCAACCAGTCCTGTGACAACTTTACCATTCACTGACATCTTGCAGTTTCTGTAAGGGTCGGGCGAGCGGTATTTCCCGTAATCCCTCTCAAAAACCAAAGATGCGTGTCTATCGTACTGACACCTCTTCAGCAAGGATTTCACTCTGGAGATGTCCTCACGACTACCTCCAGTCGAGACGAGATGCTCGAGTTTCCTCCTCAGGCCCTGATACAGGCGGTACCTGTCCAGGCTCCTGAGGCTCGAGAGCTGGCGGAAGAATCTCGCCACCCTTTTCTTGAGCATCTCCCACCACTCTGACTTACTGCTACAAAGGCCCAGCAATGGTACCTGGCTCTGAAGAAAGTCCTCAAAGGATTGTCTGATCTCCGCTTCTTCCAGGAGAGACGAATTGAGCTTCCAGTAGCCTCTTCCCATCCGGGGGGTCTCTGTAACATTCAGAGAAAACAAAATTAAACAGTGGTCGGAGAACTCCACCTCAACAACGGACACTGCTGAAGAAATGGCTTCCTCCTTTAAATAAAACCTGTCTATTCTAGACCTGCAGCTACCCCTATAATAGGTGAACCCCGCGTGGCCTGGGGTGTGCCGGATGTGGACATCCACCAGGCGAGCCTCACTAGCTATGCTATTAAGAGCGACGCTATCATAAGTCAGCTTGTCTCTGGAACCTCCCCTATCCTGGGACCTCGTGACAGCATTGAAGTCCCCTCCAAAGACCACCTGCCGACTTGTAAAAAGGTAGGGCTTGATCCTCATAAAGAGACACTTCCTGTCCCACTTGGACTGGGGACCATAGATGTTAATTAGGCGAAGTTCTTGTCCCTTCATGAGGACATCCAGGATCAGGCACCTCCCCATTTCTAACTCAATAACTCGTCGGCATTCTACCGGTGCGGTAAAAAGGACCGCCACTCCGCTATACGGCTCGGCCGCAAGAGACCAATGGGAAGGCCCGTGTCTCCATTCCCTCTTAGCTTTAAACACGGCCGCCAAATCTGGCAGCCTGGTCTCCTGCAAAAATAAAATGTCGGCTTCAACTC
Source organism: Engystomops pustulosus (assembly GCF_040894005.1). Taxonomy (NCBI): domain Eukaryota; kingdom Metazoa; phylum Chordata; class Amphibia; order Anura; family Leptodactylidae; genus Engystomops; species Engystomops pustulosus. The sequence continues at coordinate 16,484,862 of NC_092418.1, forward strand.
GGCCGAGAAAATCAAAGGCCGCAAATCTAGCCGCATCAGACTTAATGCTGGCGACATTAATGGACGCCAGCGTCAACGGAGTGGGTGCCGCCATCATAAGTGATTGAGTTAGACGGCTTTCTTTTTACCCATCTTACCACCACCCTCGGGAAATGAACACCCCCTTTTTAGACATATTGTGGTGTCCATCTCCCGCACCTCTAATGCTTCAGGGGCAGATCCAGGACCTGCCCCCTCATCCTCGTCTCCAGACTCTGGGCCAGTCTCCCCTCCTGAGGACCCTGACTCCCCAGGGGGAGACTCGGCACCTCCTGCAGGCTCCGCCACCTCTGGCCCTTCACCCTCAGCCCCTCCATCGGCAGGAGAGGCTCCATCCAGGGCCAGGAATCGATTTGAAAGTTCGACCAGCGGGGGGTCGGTTGCACCTTCCTTGGGTACCTTAGTCAGGGAGGGAGGAGATCTTACACCTCCCTTCTTTTTACCCTTTTTCTTCTTTTTGGCGCCACGCTTACGCTTTTCCTCTAGCCACGCCCTATTATCCTCGTCCATACTCTCATAATGGGAGGAATCTGAGGACGTGGCACCTTCCTCTCTCTCAATCCTCCTGACCTCCTCATCCAGTACATCATCCCCTGGGGCCTCAGCGACAGGTGTGGTCTCCAGGAGAGCGCCAGAGGTTGTCCCAGCAGCCCGAGACTCCCCCCGCTCTCTCTCCTGTTGACGCTTCTCTAGACGCCTTAGCTGGGCAGGCGTCTTTTTCCTGTCTTTCTTCCCTGGCCCCTCCATTCCTCCACCTCTGCTAGTCCCCTCCCCAGCAGATTCAGCCTCATGGCTTTCATCCGCTGAGGCTGAGCCCGCATTAGCGAAGGAAAGAGGACAACGACTGTACGGGTGACCGAGATCACCACACAGGTTACACCTAATCTGCCCTGTACAGGATGCAGCGAGATGGCCGACACCCCCACACAACGCACACTTCTGCACGGTGCAGTTTGCGCTGAAATGTGTGGGGTCACCGCACCTGTGACACAGCTTAGGCTGCCCCCGGTAGAAGATCAGGATCCGATCCCTCCCCAGGAAGGCTGATGAAGGGATGTGGGCGACTGAGTTACCTGAACGCCTCAACTTCACCATGAAGGTCCAGGCCCCTGACCAGATACCAAACTCGTCACGATTTTTTTCTGGTAATCCTAGCACCTCTCCATAACGATTTATCCAGGTCATGATGTCAAAGCAAGATAGTGATTCGTTACGGGTAAGAACGGTCACTTTCTTGAGTTCGCTCTGGCGGGACACTGCTTGCACAGCAAAGTCCCGCCACTCGGGCTCGTTGTATCTCAGCTCATAGTTGGACCAGAAGAGCTCAAGCCCCTCCGGCCGAACAAAGCTGACATCAAACTCAGATGTACCATAGGGATGGATCAAGGCAAAGATGTCAGCCGCCTTGAAGTCCATCTTCAGCAGCAGCTCAACTACCCGTGCCCGAGGGGGACACACATCACTGCCACGCCACCGAAGACGGACCACATTCCTACGGTTAGCACCCGGCCCGGTTGTCGGGAGCGACCATGATGTCTCCCTGCCTCTTTGCTCTCGGAAGGCAGACAGGCCGTGCCTCTCTATCCAAAACGACAAATCAACCTCCTGCCCCGCTACATTGATCGTCCTTTCACCTTTCTGTAAGGCCCGCAGGAGGTGCCGTTGCAAAAAGCCGTCCCCAGAGCCCAGAGACGAGGATGATGGAACCCCACTTCCCCCAGCAGCGACACTGGCATAGCTCTTAATAGGGGCCGCCACTGGGGGAGCAACCGGACCAACCCCTGTACCCACCACATTAACACCACCCACCTCCATGTTACTTTCAGCCGCTCCATCAGTCCCTCCATCACTCACCCCGATAACTGGTAACGGTTCTGCACCACTCACACCATTCACACCAGCCACCACAACATTACTGACAACATTCACACTGGCTGGACCAGCAACAACATCAGGGGACATGACCACCTCCGCATCTTCGGGCACAAGGGACGGGGGTCCCCCCGCAGCGCATCGCCCAGAGGGGACCACAACTCTTGTCACGCTTGTGCCCTCCGCATCATCGGTAGCAGATGTTATTTTACTTCTCCTGGGGCTTGGTAACATTCGCCGCTGTTCTTTAGCCGGTGTGAGGCGCCGCTGATCTCCAATTTCCGTAGAATTCACATTATCCCCAACACCAACACAGAATAACACTTTTTGTCTGGGAGGTCCGGAGCCCTCAGCCTCAGCGACCCCTCCACACTGCCGCCGCCCCTCAACTAAGTGATCAGCGGCAACAGCATGAAGAGGCGCCGAGGCACCGGAAGCTGCCACCAGTGCCGGGCTATCCCCCCCTCCCAGCGGGGGACGCACCACAGCACTGGATTTTGATCGTATCGCCACATCCGAGCCGCCCTGACTGTCCGGCCTTGCGGCCGATGCCTCCCCTGCTCCCCCACTGTTACCACAAACAGAGACAGAGCCCATCGCCACATCAGATGTCACACCTGTAATCTCCCTGCACCTTTGCACCGGGTCCACAGCAGAACTCGGGGGGGTTTGGGTAGCAGGGCTTGCACAGTGAGCTGACCCTGCGCTTTGCCCAGGGGGGTGTACAGGGAGGGGGGTAAAGATGAAACGTACCTCTTCTTGCTGCTTTGGCCTGGTCTTCTTACTCTTCCTCCGGCTGCTCCCCCCAGCGGCTTCCTCTGGGAGTTCATCACCAAAAGAAAAGTTCTCCATGCGCACTGGGGACTCGAGCAGCCGGATCTCCGCCATGAGCGCCCCTCCCTGGCTGCCGGTGTCACTGTCCTCCCCCGAGCGAGGTGTTACTGCTGGCTGTCCTGCAGGGGGCCCACTGCACGAGGCCTGCTGATCTTCCTGCAGACCGCCAGGTGGGAACTGCTGCTCGTTATCATCATCATCATCCTCCTCCTCCACCTGGCTCGCAGGCTGCAACCCCATCAGCCTTTGCTCTCTGTTATCAGCCATTTGAGCAAATCTATCATCATTAATAAGTTTTTCCTTAAACGGCCCACTGTTCTCACAAATAAAGGTCTTTCTTTTTGTCAATTTATCAATCTCAGCTTTCAGGCGATTAATCTCTCCATTTATTTCCATTTTGCGTTTCTTTGGCGCTGTGTTTGCCCTGGCGCGGGCACATCGCAGCTCCTCCCGGAGCCTCCTGATGGTCTTGGTCGCCTCTTCGTACTCACAGAGGTGGCTCTGGACCCGGGAGGCATAGGTGGACAAAGACTCCCGGGGCCCTTGCACCGCCCAGCCTCCCCCCGCATGGTCAGCCTTACCTCTGTGAGCACTCCGCTTCATGGCTCCAGCCCCGGAAGGACCGCTCTCACCCGCACCATCATGGACGTCCAGCTTCTGGGTCTTTTTCTTAACACTAGACTCAGGTGGAGCATGAGCAGTATTACTACGACTCCTGGTGGTACGTCTCACCCCTGAGTCCTCCATAGCGCTGGCCGGTAGCTGGCTACCCCTGCCCCCCGCCGGCCTGGCCCGGGAAGCAGGAGCCTGGGGCTTGCCGCTCTGGCTCATGCCTGGAAACCCACCCCCTCCCTGGGAAGGGAGAGAGCAGGCCCCAGGTGGAGGTGGATTATTCCTGGAGCTCAGAGCAGCAGCAGCACACAGCCTCTCACAGCAACAGACAGAGCTTAACGATGTAACGAGCTCCAGAGCTGCACTCACTATTCTGCTGCTGGTGCAGTCACTGTGTACATACATGACATTACTTATACTGTACTGATCCTGAGTTACATCCTGTATTATACTCCAGAGCTGCACTCACTATTCTGCTGCTGGTGCAGTCACTGTGTACATACATGACATTACTTATCCTGTACTGATCCTGAGTTACATCCTGTAGATCTTTTATTTTATATAAAAGTAAAAAACATAACAATACAAACAAAACATAATATACAATATATACAATATCTTACCTGCTGGTCCAGCCCCATTCACACCTAGCAAAAACAATAACTTAAAATACACCGAAATGAATGAACACCAAATACCACAACCCCCACCCAACCAATTATCACAACCTAAACCAAACCAATAAACAAAGACAAGCCACACCCACAAATAAACATAAATGACTATAAATATACATAAACCCACCCCACACCCTCTAATAACAAACCACCCCACACCCTTTTTTTTTTTTTTTTTAAATATATAATAACAAATACACACTACACTAAACTAAATCCCTCGCCCGCACCCTCCCCTTCCCCCCAGACACTGGTCTAATGTCCAAAGTTTGCGTTAAGTAGTCCAGACCAGTGAGTTACATCCTGTATTATACCCCAGAGCTGCACTCACTGTTCTGCTGCTGGTGCAGTTACTTTGTACATACATGACATTACTTATCCTGTACTGATCCTGAGTTACATCCTGTATTATACCCCAGAGCTGCACTCACTATTCTGCTGCTGGTGCAGTCACTGTGTACATACATGACATTACTTATCCTGTACTGATCCTGAGTTACATCCCATATTATACCCCGGAGCTGCACTCACTATTCTGCTGCTGGTGGAGTCACTGTGTACATACATGACATTACTTATCCTGTACAGATCCTGAGTTACATCCTGTATTATACCCCAGAGCTGCACTCACTATTCTGCTGCTGGTGCAGTCACTGTGTACATACATGACATTACTTATCCTGTACTGATCCTGAGTTACATCCTGTATTATACTCCAGAGCAGCACTCACTATTCTGCTGCTGGTGGAGTCACTGTGTACATACATGACATTACTTATCCTGCACTGATCCTGAGTTACATCCTGTATTATACTCCAGAGCTGCACTCACTATTCTGCTGCAGTCACTGTGTACATACATGACATTACTTATCCTGTACTGATCCTGAGTTACATCCTGTATTATACTCCAGAGCTGCACTCACTATTCTGCTGGAGTCACTGTGTACATACATGACATTACTTATCCTGTACTGATCCTGAGTTACATCCTGTATTATACCCCAGAGCTGCACTCACTATTCTGCTGCTGGTGCAGTCACTGTGTACATACATGACATTACTTATCCTGTACTGATCCTGAGTTACATCCTGTATTATACTCCAGAGCTGCACTCACTATTCTGCTGCTGGTGCAGTCACTGTGTACTTACATGACATTACTTATCCTGTACTGATCCTGGGTTACATCCTGTATTATACTCCAGAGCTGCACTCACTATTCTGCTGCTGGTGCAGTCACTGTGTACATACATGACATTACTTATCCTGTACTGATCCTGAGTTATATCCTGTATTATACTCCAGAGCTGCTCTCACTATTCTGCTGCTGGTGCAGTCACTGTGTACTTACATGACATTACTTATCCTGTACTGATCCTGAGTTACATCCTGTATTATACCCCAGAGCTGCACTCACTATTCTGCTGGTGGTGCAGTCACTGTGTACATACATGACATTACTTATCCTGTACTGATCCTGAGTTACATCCTGTATTATACCCCAGAGCTGCACTCACTATTCTGCTGGTGGTGCAGTCACTGTGTACATACATGACATTACTTATCCTGTACTGATCCTGAGTTACATCCTGTATTATACACCAGAGCTGCACTCACTATTCTGCTGGTGGTGCAGTCACTGTGTACATACATGACATTACTTATCCTGTACTGATCGTGAATTACATCCTGTATTGTACTCCAGAGCTGCACTCACTATTCTGCTGATGATATTCTGTAGGTTATGAATTATATTGTGATGCGCTTGTGTTTTCCTGTAGACTGACCTGTACTCCGGAGCGCTGTTTGTACAGGTGTGTCTGGGCTGGAACCTCTACCTGTCCACTGTGCTGATGCTGGTGGTGACCGCTATGTACACCATCGCAGGTAAGACCTGGCACATGTCATCCTCTCCCATATACATTCTTTATGACAGTATTTATCTGCCCTGTTCTGCTGTGGTCATATGGGTGTGTCCTGCAGTATATTGTATAATCGTTAGTCCCCTCTCTATACACTTCATACATTTGTCTTCCATTATCCAGGTGGTCTGGCCGCTGTCATCTACACTGACGCCCTGCAGACGGTGATAATGATTGTGGGAGCCATTGTCCTGACCATCACAGGTAAATGTAATACCAGACTTACGTCCATAGGACATAACTTCCAGCAGTACAATTGCTTAATAGGTGGAGTTTGTCAATTTTGCATAAAACTTTTTGGCATTCCTGGGCGGAGCTTATATTTGTTCCTTTCATATGTTGGGAGGTATGACATAGAGGCATCTGCAATGGGCTCCATATCACAATAACCCTGTTCCTCGTGTACATTGTAAAAGTGTTTGTCATAGGATACCCCAATGAAGGACTACAGACGGTAGGATTTAAAAACATTGGCCTCAGTAAGGATGGGAATTCAAAATACTGGCCTCAAATAGGGGTAGAGCTCAACATAGTAGCTTTAAATGGGGTTGGGCGTAAAATACTGGTTTTCAAAATAAGGCCATCAAAGGAAAGATGGCTGGGACTTCAAAACACAGGCCTGTAACAGAGGTGGGACTTTAAAACACTGGCCTCAATAGGGGTGGGACTTAAAATTAGTGACCTCAGTAGGGGGTGGAACTTAAAAATACTGACCTCAATTGGGTATGGGACTTAAGCCCCACCCCTATTGAGACCAGTGTTTTAAAACACTAGCCTGATTAACTGCCTTTAATACGGATAGGACAAAAAATAGTGTCCTCAACCATGGGTGGGTCATAAATAACAGACTCAATAACTTTGGGCATGATATTCATAAATCTGGCAGTAAATTGGGGAGGCGTATGGGGGCACCAAACGCAGTATTGTATCCATATTAAAAGGTGACCTAATAGAAAAGAATACTTGCCTGATGTTTGTGCCCATGGTGACATGGTGCGGCCCGGGATGAGGTCACCCTTTCACTGTCTTGTTTATCCGATCCCATATGCGGACATTCTTTGCCCATTGTGAATATTTTGCATTGTGAATAAAGTGTGGGAATATTTGCACTATTACACCGTACACAGACAGATTTGTATTACAATGCCGGCTCCATGTTTACTCGGTGACAAATGCTTGCAGCTAGAATAGGCCGCAATATTTGGATTAAAACAGGAAAGCCTTGGCTGTGACTACCACAGGGGAACATGCAAAACACTGAGGACAAAGTGTATGTACAGTGACATCACCGTGTGTATTATCCCCTGTACTGTGACATCACCGTGTGTATTATCCCCTGTACTGTGACATCACTGAGTGTATTATCCCCTGTACTGTGACCTCACTGTGTGTATCTGTACTGTGACATCACTGTGTGTATTATCCCCTGTACTGTGACCTCACTAAATTTATTATCCATGTACTGTGACATCATAATGTGTATTATCCCTATCCTGTGACATCACTCTGTATTTTAGCCCTGTACTTGATGTTGAGCCTGAAGAAGCATTTACATAAATGTATTACAATGTGTATTTGACTTTTTACCTCATAACTTGCTTTAAATGAAAAATAAATCACACAGGACACTGCATTAAATACGGCATATATTTAAAATAGCTTAAAAACCATTTTACAACATACAAAAATAGTCTTAGCACTTGTAGATTGTCACAGCTGGAACCTGAGAAACCAAGAAAAAAAACTTTTCGGCTCATCTTTGGTGCTTGAGCAACAAAAAAAATGCCTTAATAAAATAACAAGAAAAACTAGATTCATTGTTCCCCTCCATAACAACTTATGGAATGTAAATTGCAGAACTAGCAGCCATTTTAATTGGTACACACCATATAAAGTTTTCGCTATTTCTATGGTCACAATCCTTAGCCGCCATGTTAGAAGACATTTTGTTCTCACACAATGCAGCTCCGGGGCTTTTATAACCATTACGCCTTTAAACATATCATTGAATTGTCCCCACTCAATCCTGGATGATAGATACAGTTACTGAGAAAATGGCTGACGGCCAAGTGTGCACCTGACTGGAGTGGATTTAATCCTCTCAGACAGAACATAATGGACTCTGTGTATTTACTAACAGACGTCATGGGTTACAATGACAAGGGATGTTTCATCCATATAAATGTGTGCTAACATTAGCCAAAAAGTCATTTCCTATCCGCCATTTTGTGAATAAAGTCTCTCAAAGAGAAACAGGACTTCTTGCCCTAAGCAACCAATGAGAGCGCAGCTTAATCTTTTAAACTGCTGTAGAAAAATGAAAGCTGCACTGCGATTGGTTATCATGGGCAACTGCTTCTCTGTTGCCTGAATACCACAAAATGGCTGCTGTTGCTTTGTCCCTGTGATGGGTATCACTACAGTTTTTGTGTGTATTTCTTAAAATATCTACTTTGTACATTATTCAGTGAGAATTTTGAATAGATTTGCTTGTTTTTATTTAGCGTTCAATAAAATCGGAGGCTATCAAAATCTAGAAAAGGCGTACTCAGCGGCCATACCATCCCTGATTGTCCCGAATACCACCTGCCACCTCCCCCGCTCTGACGCCATGCATCTTTTCCGTGATCCTGTCAGTGGTGACCTTCCTTGGACTGGAATGACCTTTGGGTTGACCATCCTTGCCGCCTGGTATTGGTGCACTGATCAGGTAATTACATCAATGCCAGGGACATTGTATGAGGTGAATTGTGATTCCAGGGCCTTCACGTCCATTTACACTTATGTTTTTGGCTTAATGGACAGCCCTTTTAACCGTAATGTTCCTGTACATTGGCGACACCACAGACCATGGTAAAATATTCACTCTTAAAGTGCACAAGTCAAATAATTCAATGCAGCAGCCATCGCATTACAGTATAGAAAATGTCACCTACATCTGAGGAAAATTTTGCACAAAAACAAGTGTTTTGTCCTAATGGAGAAGCCAGACTCCCCCTTATTCTATGCTAGCGCCACCTTCTTGGAATATAACATTGCCTCAGCGTCACCTACAGGCCTAAGGCGATTGTGACAGGTGCCGACATGGACTCGCTCTATTTAGGCCTACCCTCAGGGTCATGGAAGGTAATTTACCATCATAGTAGTCATACAAATAAAAGGGACAGGTCAACCTTAAAACCACATCTGCCGAGTTGTGTGAACACAGTTTTATAATTTTGTCCTCAAATGTAACATCCGCTCGATACCGTAAACTGAGGAAAGTCGCAACGTGCGGACTATAGCTTTAGGATCTAGCCTAATATTAAAATTGCACCAAAATGAAAAGGGGGTATGTTACATGTGGGTTTTGTACCCTGTCTGTTGTAGTCACACCCCGCTCTAATATATACATACACACATATATACATAACGTTACATATTCACATACATACAGCTGAGTAAATATCCAGGAGTGAACATGACACCACCGCAGCACAGACTCAAACACTTATCTAAAGCCGCCATTTTAGGTGGTCATTGCACCCTGACAGAGGACTCGCATCTCTAAAATGGAGGAGAGAATGGGTACTCTGCAAGAACTATCAACAATACAAAAAACATTGAAGTGAACTCTTGTAATGATAGTGGAGGCAGCCATCTACAGGAAACTTCCCATCAGAGTCAACAAAAACCTAAAAAGCCATTGGTATAGGATATCAATTATAGATCGCTAGGAGGTCCAATAACTAACCTTCAATCATATGCCTCGAAATCGTCAAAGTAGCTGACCAGAAGCAGTCAGTGACATAGATTGTGCAGCGAGTTTTTTCAGGTATTGCTTCCATTGAAGACATATGCAATAACAGGGCATGACCACAACACAGTGCATGGCGCTGTTTTCTGGCTATGTACTCTGCATGGATAGATCATACATCATTAGGGGTGCCTTGGTGAAAGAATGCACCAATTTGATATTGAGAATTCTCGAAAGTCTATTACTATCTAAGTTTTTGACACCTCAGATTAAAATCTACTAATTTGGGGACAGACTGACCTACTGCCTGGGCTAAAAGTTGCCGTTGGTCAGTGGTCTCTAGTTTTAAAGGGATTATATGTAATAAGACAATCCCTTTAAGGATTATAAAAAAAATATACTGCAAATAGTATATGATCAATAGATATGGGAGATTGAGAGAACCCTAAATGAATAGGGTTATGTCCACAATATGGCTGCCCCGGCTGTGCATCATTAGGAGCTCCACTCACTTTCTTAAAGGGTCCACGTCACAATCCCCATTTAAGTCACTTTCTTAAACTTTCTCCTTAATCTTAACCCTCCCCATTAAATATCCGCCGCAGCTTTTGATCTGCTATGGTTGATACATCTGACAAGACCCTTGAAGCATCACCTCTATAATATTACTACATGTATTTCGCCTCCTCATAAAGACCCAGTTGGAATAGGAATGTAAACAGTTAAAGGAGAAGTGCAGTAAAGGCAGACCCTGCAGTCCCGAAGCCATGGGTATCATAGGATACTCCGATACCCACCCAGAACAAGCCCCACCAAGCACATACACAACTAGGACCAAGCAGCACCTCTGTGGCGGCACACCAGTGCCAGCTCCAACAGCAAGAACTGTACTACACCACAGGTGGCATCACCCACCACTGGGCACAGTATTGATACGCAGTGCGTGGCAGCATAAGAGTATGAACCTGTACCCACATAGCACTACAGAAGAGAAACACCACTTCCTGCAGGAGTTTCTTTAAAGGTCCTTGTGCCCTGGGATGCCGTGCCCTCTTCTCCTAGAGTCCAGGCTGCCAGCGCCTATCTTGTTCTTCAGATGTTTGGCTTGGGACAGCTTAGAATAAGGTATTCCGAATGGGGTGGTCACGGTGTCCGGGGGCACGGGACTCTGAGTAAGTGGACTGGTATAGTTGCTTCCGTAGTCCTTGCCGCTCCAGTATGCCGGTCTGGCCCCCGGGTTATCAGACTTCCTAGTGAGCTGCCGGTAAGCTCCTGCACCTTCCAAACTTTCCTTCTTGCCCCGGCCCTTGCCTGCGCTCCGACTGCCAGGATGAGACTGGAACCTGTCGAATCCTCCAGTGGTGTAATGGAAATGTGGTTTCCCCTTGAAGAGCAGGAAAAGAAGGATAGGGGGTTAGTATGGGTGAGTTATCGCTACAAAGTAAGCAAGGTCAAGATTAGTCAGTGCCCCCCTTCCCCTATACACAGACCCCCAAATAAAGCAATAAGAGGTACCATGCTCACATCTCTGGGATCAGGAATGAGAAGTATAAAACACTTCTTAAAGGGAACCTGTCAGCAGGTGTGACACATAGACTGCAGCCAGTGTTACGTATTGTCCCTAGAAAGATGTTTAATCAGGCCTTTGTGTATGTTGTTAGTAGCAGCAGGATTGTGAAAAACGCATGTTCCTGAATGAGCTCATCCTAGCACTAGTAGAGGGGAGTTGTTTTGAGAAACTCCATGCACAGCGCTGAGTAAAAGCTGAAGCAGGATGCTGCTTGAATACGGTAGCGGTTACTCAGAGCAGACATTTCAATGCAGAGAGCACAGCAGTGTGAGAACTCACCTCCCTGTTCTACAACCCTGGAATATAGGGACTCTGGTATCACAATACTGCTGATACTAACATTACATATACACATAAAATTATGATTACACCTCTCAGACAATACAGTAACAAAAGTTGTCTTTATTTTGTCGCTAGGGGGCAGCACATAAGTCACAGGATATTTGTTCTGTGTATCAATGGCTGGCATGGCTCGTGGTATAGCGCCATCCCCGCTCATGACTAACCAGGCTGCTTTGTCTCTCATCAGGTCATCGTGCAGAGGTCGCTCTCAGCAAAGAACTTAAGTCACGCTAAAGCTGGCTCTATCCTTGCCAGCTACCTGAAAATGCTACCCATGATCTTTATCATTATGCCAGGAATGATCAGCCGGGCTCTGTACCCAGGTAGGAGTGGCACCTATGGCATTTTCTGATATTTTTTTCTATCCGTTTCTAAATTGACTGTGTTGTATCTAAGCTACTGCATGTCCGGTGGCAGGAGTTCATAAAACAGTGCCACCCTTGTCTGCAGGTTACATGTTGTACTGCAGCTTGTCTCTATTCTCTTCAATGGAGCCAAGCGGTAATAACAGACAGCCCCTGACACTTGTAGCACAGTGTCTAGCAGACAGTAGCCATGTCTTTCCTACTCTAGACAACTGTATGGGTAGGGATGCATAAAAATATCATCATAATCTGCGCAGAACTAATACTTCTCTGTTTGTTACAATGTATCAGCACAGGTAAAATACATCTTACAAAGCATTTTCTAGACAAGATTCATCTGTAACAAACCCTCAGTTCTGCACAATAAAACAATGAGTGTTCACTTACAGCAGACGTATACACAAAGTATATTAAAAGTAGCAATAACTTACAGAAAACTTTTTATAAAAGTCACAAGTCACGATAACCTGTGTCACACAGGCCATGGTGGCGGGGAGACGTGTGAAGCCAGGAAGGGCGAGTGCTCCTAAGTATTGTCGTTAGGAAATCATCATATAGCAGCTAAGTAATAAACCAGCAGCTTTCGTACATCCTGGGCGTATCAGTGACACATGTAATAACACTATAACAACAGCCTCTAATCCCCAAATCTGTGCTGACAAATTCCTGAAAATTAACCCCCTGAAAAATTAGTCTACGAAGCCAGGCAAAAATCCACTGTATGACTACCTCTTGACCCATAGTGTTGCCTGACCTTTCTGTACCCCATCAATCAGTATTAGTACCCCCCCCCCCCTCCCAAATTAGGAAGTGGGTAGCACCGGACCCAATGTCACTGCAGAGGGTACCTGAATATTTGGCGTATTATTCTTCATTCTTAATGTGGTGACCTCAGGAACACCATTGTTACTTTTGTTAGTCTTCTACTATAGGGGGTAGTTAAAACCAGGCACAGAGCTACCAGTCACACCCAGGAGCTGGTGCCCGCAAGCCTCAGAGACTGGCACATGATGCTGCCAACATAACCGCCATCTCTGCAACGTGCACAAGCAGGTGTATACAAGCCCTCGTATAAAAAAAAAGAGGAATTAATGGAAATCCTGTAAACAGGAAGAGTGTGCAAGGCTCAGACATGGAGGGCAGAGATTTTATCACGTGCCAGCCTCACCCACTGCCCTGGCATATTCCTCACAGTTAGGATTATTTAGGAACGTAGTCACCCCGAGGATACAATCGGACTTGCTGCAGTCTCCACTAGTTGTCATATATGAAAGTAATTGTACTGACGGCCAATGCAATGCATGCGAATCATCCGTACACATGCTATACAATGCAAGGGTTGTAGACATAAGCTGCTATGGTGTCAGGTAACCATTGCCTAATGTATTGTTCAGGGACCTTATGTTAAAGAAAAGGCTCAGAAACAGCAGAATATCCAGAGGTCGGCCATTTTATTGGTTTGTGTAAACATGCGCTTATACTGAACCGGTCAGGGAGCATGAACAAAGTGCGTTATTCAGAGAAAATCTCATTGATTTACAACATCCCGCTGATCAAATCTACAGAAAATGCTGAGTAAATGTGTAAATTATTTGCTTTACTGAATTTGTCGAGATTTGTTCTGAGATACTTGCCATTTCTACACAAATCAGGTTCGAATCTGCATATAGAATGACGCTACAAGGAATCAAAGAGCGATTCCTGATATCAGTTTGTCCTAGCTCCTCCCCATTGTCACATGTCTGACAACAGAAAGAGTTAAACTGTAGTCTGTTTCCAAGGGCAACTACAAAAAAAACTGTAAAAACCAGTAAAACAAAGCATTTGCAAAATTACTCCACTCTTCATGTAGATGACAACAGAAAGTTGCGGAGAGGAGTGCATGAAGCATTACAATAGCGATCTGACTGAGGTTACCAAAGAGTCCATCTGTGTACCCTGCCATTGGCTTATTACTGATATAATACTGAAGTCTGATAGGAAAATACAGAAACCATTGTCCCATTGTGCAATTGTACCAAATACACAGCTCGAAAAAGCCCGTCTGAAGGCCAAAGCCAGAGTGGCCAGGCTGAGGTCAGAGCACCTCTTAATATAAGAACATTAGGCAGAGAGCTCGTCTATAGTCAATGTGATGTTGACCGCTGCTCTAAAGGCGGCAGCTCCATCAACAAGTCCTGAGTCACTGGTGGAAGCTTCAACATAGGGGCAGATGGACGCAAGTTCCTCAATTAACCATAAAACCCATCAATATTTCATTAAGTACATTCTACGAGTCACTTGTCATGTCCGACAATGGAAGACCACCGTGGTTGACATCAATACACACCTGAGAAGGGTCCAAAGCAAAAATTCGGTCTTTCCTTTGTAAGGGGTTACCAGACAGAACATAGTCCTCCAGCATGGTCCTCCTCTTCCCATTTTCTGACGGATTCATCTCCATCAGGTTGTGAGAAATGCCGAGGGGACTCAAAAAGCTCCCTCGACTAATGTGGCCTTCGCTAAGCTTCCTGCGAGGTGGAGGGCGTTCTCCGTTGGAAATCCGTTCTGAACTCCTCCTGTGCAAGGATGTGGATGGGTACAATTCCTCCGACATGGAGGAGGCGTTGGATGGAGGTAGAGATCCAGAGCCGCTGGATGAATACTCTTCGGTGCAAGGCCTGAACATACAGGTGTCGTCTTCGTCGTTGTCAGTAGGTCCATTCTCAATGAGGATGTCGATCTCTTCAGTTTCTCCGCTTTCTGTGTCCACCCCGTTGACAGACGGCACAGTGTTCTCCTCCGCCGATGTGCTGGATCTGAGAGATTTGGCATTTAGTGCATTCTTCATGCTAATGAAGTCTGTGACCTGCAACGTCCTAGGTTTTGGCACTGGAGGTGGTTTGCCATCCGATGTCCCTGGACCCGTCCTAGACACAAGGTGATTATTTGCAGCTAATGAAGCGATGCCTTCTGGATGGTTTTGTGGAGAAGTTATCTCCCCAACCTCAGAGCGTGACGATTCTACATTGTGGTGTTGTCTTGTGGCGTCGTCTTCCACTTTCGATGCTTCCGTTGGCACTCTACTTTGGAGAGGTCCATCACAGCTATCCTGTTTCGATACACTACTCTTTGTGCGGCTCGTTTTGGATTCATGCTCTTGACTAGTCTGTCTGGAAGGATGACCTCTGCTAGGCTCCTTGTCTGGACTGGACTCTTGTGTTTGGCTAGGTTGCCTGGACGTGTTCCGACTAGAAGATGGACTCTCCTGTTGTTGCTGCTTCATCATCTCGTTCTCCCTGGTCTGTTGTAAGTACTCAGCTGTTGCTTGAGTCGTGTCACAAATCTTAATTCTGTTCATCTGAGAGGGTTGCGCGTTCTTGATGTTGGGGTCAATAATATTGATGTATCCCAAGATGTCACTACCCGGTTCTGGGTCTGGCTCCACCCACGTGGGTAGATACTCAAACATATCAGCTCTTTCCATGTCCTGCAGAGCCGGATGGATCTTGCGCTCGTCCATCTGCTGGTCGAAAGTCGATACCCGTGGTTTGGTGGGAATCTTCTTGGCGATCTCAGCTTGTTGTTTGGAATCTTTGCCGGCCTCGCTGGCACTCTTGATATTAACCAGGGCATATTTGGGGTTAATCAGCTTCTTGGCGATGGATTCGGAGTGTCCGGTGGGCATGGAGGCGGGCTGTATCACTGGCTCCGGTTCCGGCTCATTATCCATTGAGACAGTTTTCAGACTGACTCCTTTAGACAGGAGATAAAGTTCCTGGAATTGACGGTCGAAGGTCTCCACAACTTGACCAGAGAGCACAGTGATCAGATTTCGGTCAATTCTCGCTGCTGACCAGGTGAAGCTGGGGACAAAGGTAAATCGTTTAGTAAAAGTTGTATCAGCAGGTTTACTACATGTAATATAACACACTTCATCTCTTATATACTGCTATAGTAAGATACATCAATCAGAAATCTAATCTTTCTTATATGAATTCATCTCAGGATTGCCCAACAAGCATATACTGGGCATGTGCGCTCTGACCCCTCTGTGACTACATCCCCATACACAGCGAGCTGCCATGTCCTGTGTGCCCTGACACCTTTCTATCATAGCCAGCAGGGGTCAGGGGTCAGCATGGGCGCTCTGACCCCTCTGTGACTACATCCCCATACACAGCGAGCTGCCATGTCCTGTGTGTCCTGACACCTTTCTATCATAGCCAGCAGTGGTCAGGGGTCAGCATGGGCGCTCTGACCCCTCTGTGACTACACCCCCTATACACAGCGAGCTGCCATGTCCTGTGTGTCCTGACACCTTTCTATCATAGCCAGCAGTGGTCAGGGGTCAGCATGGGCGCTCTGACCCCTCTGTGACTACATCCCCATACACAGCGAGCTGCCATGTCCTGTGTGTCCTGACACCTTTCTATCATAGCCAGCAGTGGTCAGGGGTCAACATGGGCGCTCTGACCCCTCTGTGACTACACCCCCCATACACAGCGAGCTGCCACGTCCTGTGTGTCCTGACACCTTTCTATCATAGCCAGCAGTGGTCAGGGGTTAGCATGGGTGCTCTGACCCCTCTGTGACTACATCCCCATACACAGCGAGCTGCCATGTCCTGTGTGTCCTGACACCTTTCTATCATAGCCAGCAGTGGTCAGGGGTCAGCATGGGCGTTCTGACCCCTCTGTGACTACACTCCCCATACACAGCGAGCTGCCATGTCCTGTGTGTCCTGACACCTTTCTATCATAGCCAGCAGTGGTCAGGGGTCAGCATGGGTGCTCTGCCCCTGCTGTGACTACACCCCCCATACACAGGGAGCTGCCATGTCCTGTGTCCTGACACCTTTCTATCATAGCCAGCAGTGGTCAGGGGTCAGCATGGGCGCTCTGACCCCTCTGTGACTACACCCCCCCATACACAGCGAGCTGCCATGTCCTGTGTGTCCTGACACCTTTCTATCATAGCCAGCAGTGGTCAGGGGTCAGCATGGGTGCTCTGACCCCTCTGTGACTACACCCCCCATACACAGCGAGCTGCCATGTCCTGTGTGTCCTGACACCTTTCTATCATAGCCAGCAGTGGTCAGGGGTCAGCATGGGTGCTCTGACCCCTCTGTGACTACACCCCCCATACACAACGAGCTGCCATGTCCTGTGTGTCCTGACACCTTTCTATCATAACCAGCAGTGGTCAGGGGTCAGCATGGGTGCTCTGACCTCTCTGTGACTACACTCCCCATACACAGCGAGCTGCCATGTCCTGTGTGTCCTGACACCTTTCTATCATAGCCAGCAGTGGTCAGGGGTCAGCATGGGTGCTCTGACCGCTCTGTGACTACACCCCCATACACAGCGAGCTGCCATGTCCTGTGTATCCTGACACCTTTCTATCATAGCCAGTAGAGGTCAGGGGTCAGCATGGGTGCTCTGACCCCTCTGTGACTACACCCCCATACACAGCGAGCTGCCATGTCCTGTGTCCTGACACCTTTCTATCATAGCCAGCAGTGGTCAGGGGTCAGCATGGGCGCTCTGACTCCTCTGTGACTACACCCCCCATACACAGCGAGCTGCCATGTCCTGTGTGTCCTGACACCTTTCTATCATAGCCAGCAGTGGTCAGGGGTCAGCATGGGCGCTCTGACCCCTCTGTGACTACATCCCCATACACAGCGAGCTGCCATGTCCTGTGTGTCCTGACACCTTTCTATCATAGCCAGCAGTGGTCAGGGGTCAGCATGGGTGCTCTGACCCCTCTGTGACTACACCCCCCATACACAGCGAGCTGCCATGTCCTGTGTGTCCTGACACCTTTCTATCATAGCCAGCAGTGGTCAGGGGTCAGCATGGGCGTTCTGACCCCTCTGTGACTACACTCCCCATACACAGCGAGCTGCCATGTCCTGTGTGTCCTGACACCTTTCTATCATAGCCAGCAGTGGTCAGGGGTCAGCATGGGCGTTCTGACCCCTCTGTGACTACACTCCCCATACACAGCGAGCTGCCATGTCCTGTGTGTCCTGACACCTTTCTATCATAGCCAGCAGTGGTCAGGGGTCAGCATGGGTGCTCTGACCCCTCTGTGACTACACCCCATACACAGCGAGCTGCCATGTCCTGTGTCCTGACACCTTTCTATCATAGCCAGCAGTGGTCAGCATGATCTAATCTATCCACATCTATATCCAACCTCAGTAATTGTAGATTCTTACCTGTAAGACCCACACACAGCTTTATCTCCATCCACAAACATGAACTTCTGTCCTAGAGATCCTTTGAACTTGGTGGAGAACCTGGTATAAAACTCTGCCCCTCCGACACTACGAATCCTGAGGTTCTGCAAAAAATTGAGAGGAGGAAATTGTCAACGATTGTTGATTATTTCTAAAAAGCCATATAACTGGACATTGCATACAAGTTACCTGGATACATCAGGAATATATATATATATACCGTATATACTCGAGTATAAGTCGACCCGAGTATAAGCCGAGGCCCCTAATTTTACCACAAAATACTGGGAAAACCTATTGACTCGAGTATAAGCCGAGGGTGGGAAATGCATTGGTCACAGCTTCCCCAGTATATAGCCAGCCAGCCCCTGCCCCAGTGTATATAGCCTGCCAGACCCTGCCCCAGTGTATATAGCCAGCCAGCCCCTGCCCCAGTGTATATAGCCTGCCAGCCCCTGCCCCAGTGTATATAGCCTGCCAGCCCCTGCCCCAGTGTATATAGCCAGCCAGCCCCTGCCCCAGTGTATATAGCCAGCCAGCCCCTGCCCCAGTGTATATAGCCAGCCAGACCCTGCCCCAGTGTATATAGCCAGCCAGACCCTGCCCCAGTGTATATAGCCTGCTGCCGAACAGATCGCACAGAAGATATACAGGGGTCGCCGGAAAGGTGAGTTTAGATATATTTATTTTTTTTGACTCGAGTATAAGCCGAGTTTGGGTTTTTTCAGCACATTTTTTGTGCTGAAAAACTAGGCTTATACTCGAGTATATAAGGTAAATTCACACACCATATATATATTTATTATATCTATAGAATATTCTAAAGTTTCTCACTAGAATCTACAGCAATGACCAGAAGACCACATACAGATCATCATATCCCTCATGGGGCAATCGCTTTATGACAGTTACACAAATCCAATGCAAGGAACTTGCTGAAGAGCAGGATCTGGCTCTGTTCTGGTTCATAGTTGGGCCATACAGTCCTTCCTGACCACTGTATATACATGAATGCTCAGCCCAGCCAGCTTGGGATGCACCTTACTCAGGCAAGGTTTTGATTTCACATTGATTTTGCACTGATATTCACATGAAATATAAAACTTTGTACGTTCCTGAAGTGCGTTCACGAGAAATTGAAATTTTCTACAAGGATTTTGTGCCACTTTTTATGGGCGGGAAGTGGATGACTAATGCAGCTAATCCATGTGTGAATTTTCTGGACACGTAGCAGGTGAGTGGCTGAAGTGGTCGGTGTGGTCTATAGCCTCCTATGAGGACCCCTCTATCGTCATACAGTATGGGGGGAGTCCATTTCCACCTTTCCAGCATCTTCTCATCCTCCCATAGAAGTCATTGTAGAAATACACATATTCAGCGGACAGCTATTCCTCTCAACACCCCTTTCACACACGCACACTCGGCTCAGACAGACATGCATGCATGCGTCTCATCAGCGCAGTCAATTAAAGGTAAAAGCTTTTAACCACATGATAACTCGAAAACGAAGCAGAAACCTAGGTTAACCCTCCGTGGTCAGTTGCATCAGCGTTTGAGCAAAACTTTAATTAAAGGTTCTAATTATATCACGAACATCCGCTCCCGTACTCTCCGCCCATCATCCCATTCCTGATAGGAGTGATGAGTCACGCCGAGGCACAATAGGAAACATACATGATACCGCCGGGTGTTGTAATGAGACACGGGAAGATCTGTTTACTGAGGAGGATCCAAGGATGCGAGACTGTGCTCCCTACAATAGAGGCGAGGGGTTAATGCGTACAAATATGGCGTCAGAACTATGTAACCGGACCTGAAAGCGGAGCGGCCCTGTGTGATAGGCTGTCCCCTTTGGCTATTATTAGTTCTTGTTGCTCTACAGATGTCATGGACACCTCGCCCTTAACCAAAACAGAGAGCAGAGGTAATAATGGGGGGACTCGGATGTAAGCACTAAGGTAGTACACAACAGGAGATCCCTGAGATGATGGATGGAGTAGTCCATACAGATCTGTGGTTTTCATGAGAGACGTCGCCTGACAAGCCGCAATGTTTTCTGCCTCACCGCTATCTTATCTAAGAAAAGCACGAGGAATTTATTATTATATTGATCGGGCCGACAGTTGCCAGGCCTGTAGCGGGCTAAACAAGGGTGTGCGTTATCACCGCCAATAAACCGCACAGGGATTAGGACGGAGACGCAGCTGTTACCACCATGGGACAGCCGGACTGTATGGTAATGCTGCGTGCGTCTCAGCTAATGGGTGCGCACCGGGCAGCCCGCACAGCGGCACCGGACACAGTCGCACCGGGCACAGCCGCACCGGCCACACTTGTGATGCAGAAAAAGTTGCCCTATGACCCTAGCCTGGGGATAAAGGTTAAGGTTAGGGCAAGTAGAGTTACGGTCAGTGGGGTTATAGTTAGTAGGGTCAGGGTTAATGTACTCCTACAACTCTCCCTACACCCCCCCTTCTCTGTAGACATCTAAAAACCTCACTTGACAGTCACATTCCAACTAAATCACTGGTTATGAACCCACAAGGACATCTGAAAACTGTTGCAGCAAACCCCTCAGCTGTGTGAACACGACCTTGCCAGGACAAATTTTTTTTTTTTTTTTTTTAGCCTCTGGAGGTAAACCTGAATATTCACCTTCACTGACAGCAAGCAGAGACGGGTGATGGACAGGATATAGCAGAGAATAAAAGAATAGAAAAAAGGAAGTTCTATGATTTTAATTAGTTTTCAAAAAAATGTGACTCATGATAAGGCACTTCCATTAGAAAATTTGAATGAGAATACTTTTAGCACCAGGGGAAGTTTTATGGCCCTGGATAATCCCTTTAAACGGTAAGGATGACGGCTGCGGCCAATCACAGTGCAGGAACAGATGTGACATCACCATTTATGGTCATGTGACCTTAAGGCAAGGGATTGGATGCAGCAATCACAAGATCATCACCACTTTTGGTCCAGTCCAGGACCGTAGATGCCAAGAGAGGAGGGCGAGTGTCTGTAATGTACCATTTACCCCTCTGCCCCCTCCTCCCACAGGCTTCCATAACCTCTGATAAGCAGCCAAATTCTCAACACCTTCATGTCAGATTCTCAGGTTTCCCACAATAAGAGCACTCGGATCTCTCCTAAAACACAGACAGGCAGAACATTTGGAACATTTCAGACAATAATAACCGCATAGTAACGGGTCCACGGGAATTCTCTCCACCTCCCCCCAAAAATGACGAAATACTGATGTCCCAAACAAACTGCGCCCCCTCCTTCCCCCAACCACATTCTATGCATTGCATGGCCCGCACCCTGCCCCCTGGACATAGACCTCTACACGTAGATTCTGCTAAAGACGCAACACATTCAAGGAACAGGAACTTCTAGAAACCAAACTTCACCTGCTGAACATTCGGGAGCCTAGGAAAGCTGGGTGACGCTCCCCAATCCATCTATTAGTTGTATCCAATTCTGGAAAAGCTGGGCGACTATAATGTTGCATCAACAAAGCGACTTTATGAAGGTTATCATACAGCTTTCCTACAGCCCTGAGTGGCAAATGCACAACATATCAAGAGGAGTCTATGAAAAGATGGGTTGTGATCCAGATTCCGAGTACAGTTTTACAAAATAAGTTAGTCAAATCCATTTCCGGGAAAGCTTCTCCAAAAAAGTATCACCCTGCTTTTCCATTCTCTAGAATGGATAGGTTTCTTGCTCTGCTCCATATCTGAGCTGGTTTGCCATTCAGGAGCCCAGGGAAGCTGTATAGCGCTATTGGAGGCAGGTGATACCTTACACCTCCTGTGACCATGTCCAGGGAGGAGCAGATCCGCGTTCTTGCCGTGGGGTGACATCGTCATAGCTGTCACATCAGACGGTGGATGAGAAGCTGCCACCGGGTGCTGACATCGCCCTTGTACCTGATAAGGTGACAGCTGCCGCGTTCCATTACATGGGTGGGGAGCAGCGGGTATAGATGACCCCACACACAACCTTATTAGTCTATATTGATGACCTAGGACTATGATCAGTGATGAATAACCCAAAATATTACCAGAAGCAAATCTTAGGCCCTTATGTACTAGCTTGGAGGCTGCAGATTGTACAGGATGGATAAGCCTCAGGGAAGAGGCTGTGGAGCAGTTCAGAGCACAGAGCACAGCAGTGTGAGGACAACCCCCCCCCTCCTCCCCCCAGGGCAATCCTTGGGATATAAATCTATACATCACAGTCCTGCTGCTACTAACAACATACACAAAAGTCTGATTACACATCTCTCCAGGGACAATACCGACCACTGGCGGCAGTCTGTATGGTCACACCTGCTGACAGGTTCCTTTAAAGAAAAACTACCTTCAAAATCCATCATGACAAATCAGGGCACGGTGACTGCAGTAATCTTCTTATGTGTGTTATCCTGCCTTCTGAAATAAACTTTTATAATTATGCTAATAAGCCTTAATGCCTGTTAACCCTCTGTGCTGTAGCTTCACAGGCCGTTACATTGTTTCCCCCTCCTGCTGCTCCCTCTGCCTGCTGTAATCTCACACAGAGGAGGGGGGGGGGGACAGGTAGTGCTCCTGCACAGTGTAACAGCCATTGAATCTGCCGCACGGACAGACTCTGGTAACACCCCCAGCCCTTCAGACTCATTAGCATAATTGTAAGAGTTGAATTTAGAAAGAAGGAGGCCATGGATTGCAAACATCAGAAGATACCACAGTCTCGGTGCCTGGATCTATGAGTTATGCCTCTGGTTTATCAGGATGGATCTTAATGGTAGATTCCTTTAAAGGATTTTCCTCAGGATGTGGGTCTAACCCTTAGTGATCAGCAGAGCCCATACTTGTGCGCGTTCCTATCCATTTCACAAGTGTGTTTACCCCATAACTCCCTACGTCTCCAGGATCTGACATCCATCACCCTCATCATTGTACTGACAATCACTCGCTCCTCCATTCAAGTGTCACTTTTCCCTCGCTAATTACACTCATTACCCTCCGTCTCTACAAGACTGCAAACACTCGAGAACACGCCCAACCGCGCCAGAGAGACACTCGAGGTGTGAGCGGACCCCGGCTACCCAGAGATACTGCAGGCTGAGCGCGCCATTCACCTGCATGTCCTCACAAGCACAGCTCACAGGCAGGGAGGCACCCATGGGTGCTAACACCGGGCCCCCTCTGCTCCACACAGAGATTAAAGGAGGAATCCGGCATGCACACACCTGCTATAAGGAGGATTACTCTGTATAACACACGGGGAGGAAATGTGCGGAGCTGAGCCCATACATGGACTGACTGTCATACTACATGATCGGACATATTGGCTTTTAGCAGGCCCCATCATTTTATCAAGGGGGATAATCCGCCATTAATATTAGGAAGGATCCGTCACTGTATAATTCACGCACTTTGCACAGCTGAGAGTTTGCTACAATTGTATCCAGCCTCACGACTCGTGCTGATGGTTTGTTACATTGTATCAATGCACAGGTGATACATCTGTAGTCACATGACATCCTGGGTGGTCAGCGGACTAAAGCGGTCACAGGAAGTCTTTCATGGATAGGTTTAAAGCCCCTCCCACAGGAAACGGGAAAAATAAGTAAAAACTGAAATCCAATATCCTGGTTATGTGGAGGCGTCACTCACCTTGAGGTGTCCTTTGTGCATCTGGGCTTTCTCACACATCTGTAGGAAATACTGCACATCCGACTCATTGAGGATGATGTACACAGAGATCTTCCTCTTGTATCCCGCGTCTAGCATATCCTTAAATATGTCCACATCCGTGAAGTGATCCATGACCACCGCAATCACCTGAGGGGGGGAATGATAGGGTTAGATCAGGCCTGGAAGAAGCGTTTATAGCAGGAGATGCAATAACAGCAAGATCAGCACTGCCCCGGAGAATTAAAGGGGTTGTCTGGAGGCACTGATGGAAATAGCCGGCAATCTCTGCCAGCGCCATAGAGATGTATAGAGCAGCCGGCGCATGCAAGATCTTTGGGGGTCCCGTCACCGAGACCCTCAGCGCTCAGCACGTTAGGCCCTATCCTGTGGCTAGAAACTAACTTGCTTTGATTGAAGCAACAGCACATTCCCTGTTCTTATGATTGAGCAGGGTCCCATTTGTTGGACACCCATTGATTAGAAAGTTATACCACCTGCAAAAAACAAGCCCTCATCTAAATTCCATGTAATAAGAGTGATAGTGAAACCTATTTGGTATGGCCTTTATTAGAAATAACCCGCAGAATAACAGTGATGGGTTCATCCATGCGGCAAGGGGTGAATAGCAGAAATGTAACCTATGGAAATCCACGGCACAATTGTAAACCAACCCCCCATAGCAAAAAACAAGCAAAGTTACATTGATTAAAAATATTTATTAAAAGTCACGTCTCTCGAGATGTGGGGACTGAAGGGTTAAGCAGTCAGGAGATTCTGGATGTGTGTGTGACCTCTGTAAAGTCGGGGGAGCACAACATGAAAGCGCCCGGTGTCGGCCATTGTGTGCCCAGACCTGATGGATGGTTGGACAATGCACAATGTGTGTCGCTGTGAGCTCAGATGATACGGCTGCTTGATCACTGCGGCCTCTGCATTAATTGATGATTTATTGTTTACTCCATTCACATCCAAAGCTGCATTTAGAATGTAACCGGTCGTCCCGGGAAAGAGACAGCGGCACGTGAGCGGTCACCCACCTTACTATATACTAAGCATCCCATGAGGGTGCAGCGTATACACCTACCTACTAGCTACTAACCTACTTCACTCCTTATCTTTCATCAGTGACGTTTTCTCTCACACCCAGAGCCAAACACGAAACAATCCGCCAAAGCTTAATTAGCGCTCGGCCCGGGTGAGAACGGGAAGCCGCATTCCTGCCCAGCGTATAATTATTTTATGTGAGGAGATGTCATCCCATCTGCTGACAAGAGAAATCGCTGGGAGAGACACGGAGCGCCCCAGGGACGTCATGTAACCCTTCCTGTGCTGGGATAAGACGGATGCCGTGGAAAGGAAAACCGTCAGCAGGAGTGACCATGTAGACACCAGCCAGTGTTATGTATTGTACTGCAGGGATGTGTAATCGGACCTTTGTGTATGTTGTTAGTAGCAGCAGGACTGTGAAATATGGATTTATATTCCAGGATTGTACTTTGGGTGTGTCCTCACACTGCTGTGCTCTGTGCTCTCTGCAACCAATGCCATATGTTGTCCATGGGTAGATGTGTAATTGGGCCTTTGTGTATGTTGTTAGTAGTAACAGGACTGTTGAAAGGAGTTTATATTCCAGGTTTTATATTCCTGCTACCTCTTTTAAACTGATGCGAAGGGGCATTGGAGCAGCTCAATCCAGAGAGCCAAGAGCACAGCAGTGTGAGGAAAACCGCCCCAAATCAAATATCTTGGAATATAAATCTATATATCACAGTCCTGCTGCTACTAGCAACATACACAAGTCTGATTACACATCTCTCCAGGGACACTTAACGAACACTGGCTGCACAGAGAGCACAGCAGTGTGAGGATGCATTTCCAGATCTACCATCTTGGAAAATGATTACACATCTCTCCGGGGACAATACATAACACAGGACCTACCTACCGGCTGACAGGCTGCAGGACCTCTCACTACACTTGTAGAGTTTAGTTTCTTCCCCCGACTTTGTGGCGATGCCGGATGGGGGACAGGTATGTAGACTTATCCTACGTGATCTAGACGCGGCTCTACGTTACTTATTGTTGTGTATTGGGGTCTTATCACTTTGCTGCCTGTGCTACTCGGTGCGCTGCAGTCTTTATACCGCGCTGTGGACACTGGGCGTTCTATCAGTAGCACCTTGATATCAGGCTAGTAGAAGGGAGCGGGCGATAAGGATGGTGGGAGTTTTCCTCCTACTTTACTTGGCTGGAGTACAGGTAACTATCACACCTAATAGACTGGTGCCCAACTTATACTGGTGAAAAGAATCCGATTCTGACTGCACACTCTTGTTCTTCAAGGAATTGTTCACTCTCAGTACAACCTCCCGGTGATGGTCTCCCATTCCTTCTTTATTCGTTCCAGAGATCCAGGCTTGTTCCCTGTTCAGCAGGAGGAGCCATTATAGTAAAACTACAGACAGGAAGTGCCGCCATATTGGTTGTCACTGCTGAATCAGCTTCTATAACCGAGAACATAGAGACAGTGGGGCAGATTTATCGGAAGCTTCTGAGGTAAAACTGTTCTAGTTGCCCATGGGAACCAATTAGAGCTCAGCTTTCATTTTATAAACAGCTGTGGGAAAATAAAAGCTGAGCTCTGATTGGATTCCATGGGTAACTAGTGCAGTTCTGCTCCCAGACACTTCTGATAAATCCCCCCCAATATGACAACATGAGCAGCTAAATCAAAAGAAGACGACCTTCTGGTCGCCAAGATGACCGCCGCACCTGATCATAAAAATACCGAAATCTCTGGGAGTAAAACAGAAGTGATCACTAAACTTGGCCTATTGCTCCAACTTTTGATTTACTAACATGTTTCATCATTAAATTTCGGGTGAAAATGCCCCCCGCTGCCCTGTGCGATTGTGACTTCCCGTCTGCAGCGTCTGCGCTTCTTTGTCGCACCCGCAGATTACTATTCAGACTTTGCTCTCGCTCACAAAGAAACCGAGATAGAAAATAATCAGTGTGTGCCGGAGGATTAGCCGCGCCAGGTCCCAGCACACAAACACGGCTCAGTCTGCGCTTCCCGGTCACACCAGTCAGGCCCTGACCTCAGCGCTCTTATCGTGACCCCCGCGCTCTGAGTCTGCTCCCAGTAACAGATTTGGCAATAACAGGCGATCCAGGCCTGCTTCATGTTCTCCTCATGTTGATGTTGGATCGCCGGCTCCTGACGTCAATGGGGATGAAAATGAAGCAGAGGGGCAGCCTCAACTACTCAAAAACTCCTTTGATTTTCTCATAAATCAAAGGTGCGCCTTATAGTCCAGTGTGCCTTATATATAAACCTAGACGTTTTAGTAGGCATTTATTGATGGTGCGCCTTATAATCCGGTGCCCCTTTTAGTCCGAAAAATACGGTATTGGGACGAGCCTAAAGGGCTCAAACAAGTTCTGGTTCACTGCCATGGACGAACACAGCAGGTCGTGTCAGAAGTCAGACCACGGCCAACCTGACCGATAAGACCAGTTCTGAGAAAAGACCATCCATAATATACTAATGGAATACACCAATGGATTGAAATGTCAGATCAGGGGAAAGTAATGTGCGCAAACCCGTATCAAAAACGCACTGGAAATAACACAAACCCACATCAAAAATACACATAAGAATACGCAAAGATTTGATGCAGCTTTTCTGCATGACAATGCACCATGTGTGCAGATGGCCTGAGGGTGCTTCAATAAGATGACCTGTAGTCAGTGCTGCAGTTTAAAGCATGGAGTAAAGGCCGGAGATAAGACAGCAGGTGGATTGTAGAGAAGCTGCAGTCACTTATAGCAGGAGGTAGGAAACGGACGTATTTTTCTAAGCCTAGACAACCCCTTTATGTACTTCTGCCTATGACTTCTGTGTTTGCCCGTCTAGTTGGGTTATGTAGTCAGATGCCCTAATAGGTCATGGTGGCAGGCTAGGTTACAGGGTTGCATCACATGACCTCAGGGACGTGACATCACCCTGCGGCGGGTACAGACACATACAATCTATTTTAAGCAAAATTTTGCAAAACTGGGACATCCCTTTAAGCCGATATTACTAATACGGGTGAGCATTGCCCTTCCAGCGTGGGTGGACCCAGAAGCAACGGGTGATATGTGAAATATTCCGCCTAGACCAGGAGGGTTAATTACATTTATTAAAAGCTGCCCTGGATGAGACGAACCCCCCCCCCCCTCCATCAGGACAAGAGAGACACTGTGCCGGACCTCAGCCGCCAGACTGTGGTTAGGACAGGCAGGTGTCATATGTGTCACCCAGCACTGCATCAGGGGAAGGCTAGACCCACATCTGCTGATCCAGCACCGATCCCCAGCTATACATCCTCTGCAGCCCTTCCCATAGTCCTCCTCCACCCACACATTCCAGGGCAGAGCGTCAGCTCCCGGGGTCGGCTCAGTGCTTCCTTTATGATTCTGCAAACGTCACCGGCAACAAATGCTTGGACGACACCGCAGGTCACTTAGTAACCAGTAACAGCCACGCACTCGTGGGGTTAACATCACATGACCACATTACACCTACAGTATACACAATGTTATGGCTGCTGAGCAAATATATACATATATACACAGCACCACAGTCCCATCATCTGCCATGCACACAGCAATAACCTCTCCCATACAGAGACTTGGTTTTGTACTTTCGACCCATCAATGATTTGGAGCTCGTGAAAAGTCTGTAGCGCCATCTAGGCCCTGGGAAACGTAAAAGTCAATGAGATCTCGGTTCCAATCTTATGTTTGGGGGGGGTCCTAAATGACAGTACAACCTACAATATGCAAATGATAGAGCCATGTCCTTCCTTACAGCTACAGAATATCACATATCCCTTTGCTACATTGTATCAACTGTAGACAATCATCAGTGAGCTACTGCCCGTCCACAGGGTCTCCCTTTCCTTCTCATACAACCACATCAAAAGTAACAGATCAGCCACAACTTGTTACACCTCAGACTACTCACAGCTGCAGGTTTGCTACAATCCAGTCTAGACAACCGTCTGTCTGGAATGACACATACTATACGTATGTAACAAACCATCAGGATACAAGGAAACTTGTATTGTTATAAGGTAGCAAACCCTCAGCTACCAGATGTGAAAACTTCCGGATGTCGATAAGAATGCTCCCCACTCACTGACAGCAAGCAGAGATTTTGGAAAATTAGATAAATTGTAACTAAAGATGTAGCAGAAAGTTACAGAACTTTGCAAATCTGGTCTGCCAGCGACATAAATCTTAGGAAATTTCCAATATATCTCCCCAGCGCACATTCCTGGAATAGCAGCCGTGCACTGAGGGTACATGTTCTTGGTCCTCAAATCCGGGTTATAACTTAATGGGGGGCTCCGTGCACAGCGAGACTGAGGACTGTGGGAGTTATGATTTTATCTGCTGAATCACAGGGGTTAATCACCGCTCCGCATCACATTATTTCCCGATTTCCTGGCAGAGAATATTCCGGGAACAGATACAGCCGGCGTGTCAGGAGAAAGTTCACCGGGGATCACAGGCCATGTCCAGATCAGGTGCACAGATCAGTCCAGAACATAAGGGGTGGTGGAGGGCAGTGCATAGCAGGAGCCCCCCCAATATAGCAGCAGAATGGGGCAGTTTAGGATCCTGGGAAAGCTGAGTGGCAGCCAGCGGATACTACGTCACGGTGTACACAGGGCAGTTTTCTGATCGCAACGTGTCCTTATATCAGCGACTACATGTTTGTATAAAAGATTAGACGTATCCAGGGAGTCACGTCATAAACCCAAGCCTCAGATTAGGGAATTGCACACTTGGCAATCACTATGTAGATCCATCTTCAGTTCAGGCATTTCTGTTAATGAATGCAAGCTATTGTTCTCCGTTATCTGCCAGTTGTCTATTATGGTTCCCTCCAAATATCCCGAATAATTGGAGAAACCTTGATTCTTCACATGTTAAAATTCCTTAAAAGGGTATTCCAGACGTGACAAAGTGTTCCCAAAGAAGTAAAAGGGAGAGAACTGCAGATGTGCGAGTTATGTCACTATCCGATCACCACCTTAATCTGGGGGCAGGCGAGACAGGGGTCTAGGGCCTGCATTATGGCCACGGATGCCAGAGGGGGACCTTATCTGTGAGATATTTATATAATAATTTTCAGACTGACCCCTCTGATGCCTCGGTATGGTGGTCATATTAGAGATTTCTGCCAATGGATCATGTTCTGGGTGCAGATGCCCGAGGAGGAACCTGTATCTATGACATCTAAGGTGAAAACACCACTACAAATATCATTATCACAGCTTTTTGGACACTCTTATGACCAATTGCCAGGCTATGGTGTCCCCCTGTATCCTGCCATAATGTGGAAAGGACAGTTTCCCCGAGTAGATGCCCCCTTCCCACAGCTCTGTAGTCATGGGTTTCTTTTATGGCAGCCTGTAGCCTTTGCCCGCTGTCTGGATAACAAAGAAATATTCTCTATAAAGCGGCCGCTCGCCCTTTCCCCCGATTTCGCAGACTGATGTGAATCAGCGGCACCGCGCTCAGGAATGTCACTCGCGGTTTTTTTCATCTGTTACTAGAGTCATCTATTTGCAGGTCCAGAAACCTACTCACACCTTAACCCATGTGTGGCCACATTAACCTGCAGGATACAATTTTGCCACATCTATAGAGGACAGCAATGGGTACAACCTTGACGAATCAGTCAGCCATAGATCGCATACTGTCAACATAATGCGATTCATCAGCCGATTTGCTTCAGGAGTCGCTCCACTGATTCTAGAGCAGTTAGAATTTTTATCCCAGCTACTACCGTTCCAGAACAATTAATGCTATAAGATTCAATCCAACAACAGGTATGCAAAAACGGAAGGTCCGGGAACGCCCACTTGACAGTAAAAATCCTAATTAGCATATTGGGCAACAAAATTTACTGCACTGAAGGCTCAGGAATAGTAGGGGCTAGGACCACCATTCCAACTGCTCCAGAATCAGTGACGGATGGTGAGTGGTCCTCTTTACCATCTCTACTGGGCAAGTGCTACACAAGAGTAGCTGCTGAGCAGACTGGCATAGGGGCGGATAAGAAACTGGACTTCAGTAATACTATGAGAGTCTGGAGAAAAGAGAGGACTGCACATGTGATGCCAACCAGTGATGAGGTCACATCATGCCCCCTCCCCTTACATCACCTACACAAATACCAGGCTGCCGGCGTTCTCATACATGTCGACGCTTCCTCTGAGATCACACAGTGAGTCATGCCATGAAGTCACGGCCCATGCCTTAACACGTCACAGGTCATGATCCAGCATGCCACCCTCATCACATACGGCCATACCACAAGACTGGTATATACAGGTCTGCCTGCTGGGGGCATCAAAACCCAAGGACAAAACGTGAGACGCCAACCCTAACACCACCCCGTGACGCGCCCCCAATCTCCTCGAATGCTAAGACCAGACAAGATTTGGCCACAATCTATTCACAACACGTCCTTCCAAGAATGAAAAATTCCAAAAATGTAAGTGGAGCCTTGTGAGAAGAGCTTACACTAATAATTAGTGAGAACACATCCGCTGATCCCATGAAGGTGCCCATTACCATATGTCACCTACATTTATGACCCAGGCTCATGACAGAAACCACGAGGGCACCACCTTACCTACAGGAAACCGGGATGATCCAACTGGTGCAGGAAACTCAGCGTCTTTCCAAATCTAATAACACCTCAGGGACATTCCAGACCGAGTTCTCACTGATACACCAGGTGTAGAGAGATATCGAAACTGCATATAGAGGACCACTGAAGATCCATATGGCCTCCATAAGACTACACAGTCAGACATGGACCACTCTCTACATTTTAGGATTAAACCAAACAGCCCCCTATATCCCAAAGGGCCTGTACCACCCTCTAGAGCAGTGATGGCGAACCTTTTAGAGCCTGAGTGCCTAAACTTTAACTAAAAGCCACTTATTTATTGCAAAGTGCCAGCACAGCAATTTAAGCAGTATTTTTTTTTCCTTTTTCTTTGACAATTTTCAATCATTCAGCCTCCTAAGGACACCAACACAGTTGAAAGGAGGAGGGCAAATTGGTCTATCATTGTAGGAAGATTCTCCAGGAAGATTCTTTGAGTCCTGTCTGGTGAACTTCATTCTGGGGTGATGGCCTAGGTGCCCACAGAGAGGGCTCCGAGTGCCGCCTCTGGCACCAGTGCCATAGGTTCGCCACCACTGCTCTAGAGGGATATGATGTTAGTACACGCCGTCTATACTGGGGTCACAGCCTGGGGTATAATCAATGTTAGAGATCCGATTCATTTTAGGGACTGGTCTAGGGTTTGATTAATTTTAGGGGTCCGAATTTGAATCAGGAGTCAGCCCTGAGATATCATTTTAGGAACTGGTCTGGATCTTGGGTTTGACTGATTTTTAGGGGTATGGTCTTGGGTCTGATTCATTATGAAAGATCAGGTCTAAGTTATTTTTGTTATTCTTGTCTGGAATTTGATCGATCTCATGGGTAAAGACAAAGTCTGGCTTGTGTCTAAATTTGAGAGGCTGTTCAGGGGTCTGATTAATTTTAGGGTTCTGATCTGAAAAAGTTCAGGGTCAAGAATCTACAGGTCAACATCTCTGCTGTTTGTGTTCGGCTCGGATCCTTGCCTACTCACGGACAACAACAACTAGTTAAGTATCCTTGTCCTACAAAGTTGCCCCTTCACCTGGTGACCAGAGCTGGGATAAGCCTGGCAGCCAGCAGAGCATAACTCACCCTTTGGGCTTGTGTGATCATCTTCCTGACCACCTCTTTGATATGCGGTTGGCCATCGATGGGTGGCTGCATGTAGACCGTTGCCCGGGTCACTCCTCTGTAGGCCACTGTGTCCGGCCATCCCAAATCCAACTCCGGGATGGAGCAGTCTGACCTATCTGGCCAATATTCCAAGGAATGTGCCGACCCTCCTAGGGGCTCCCCTTCCCCCTCCTGCTCACACTTGTCTGAGCTTTTTCTGGGGTGACTGGAGTCTGGGTCAAAGGCTTCCACTCTGCTCACAATCTTGGCCAGCTCCAACTCGGACAGGAAGTCTCTGATGTTCTCCTTCTTGACCACCTGGCAGAAGGCATCTTGTCCCGAGGACACCAGGGCTTCCAGCGCCAGCCGCTGCTCCTCGCTGTAGAAGAACTCGGGCTTGGTCTCACTCGATCTCCAGTTGACATTGTTATTGTCCAAGCACTGGAGCTGGGAGAGAGCCATGGTGGTGGGCTCCTCAGATCCTGCGGGAGGATCCTGCTATAATGTGATCCCTTCAGAAGGAGACGCTTGCAGGACCTCCTGTGGAAGTTCTCTGAAGGTCCTGAGTGTGAGATCCTGCAGTACACCTGCACTCTGCCCGATCCTATAGCTGTAGCCCCTGTAGATTATGGAGGAGACCCCGGGGTGGGCTCTAGTGCTGCCCCATACTCCCGCAGTGTCCGGCGCGTCTCCTCCCGGGTCTCCGCGCTCAGTGCTACTGCCGCTCCCGGACTACACAGGTAAGAGAGCGACAGCGCGCGGCGCAGCCCCGCCCCCACCACGTGATCAGCCACGCCTCCGCCAGCCCTGCGCGTCACGTGATATGCTGCCTCCTGCAGGACCGGAGCGAGTAAGCGCGGAGAGTCCCGGGACATTCCCACATACAGAGACCCCATAATACAGGCAGAGGGTCCCAGATACAGAGACCCCATAATACAGGCAGAGGGTCCCAGATACAGAGACCCCATAATACAGGCAGAGGTCCCAGATACAGAGACCCCATAATACAGGCAGGGGGTCCCAAATACAGAGACCCCATAATACAGGCAGAGGGTCCCAGATACAGAGACCCCATAATACAGGCAGGGGGTCCCAGATACAGAGACCCCATAATACAGGCAGAGGTCCCAGATACAGAGACCCCATAATACAGGCAGAGGGTCCCAGATACAGAGACCCCATAATACAGGCAGAGGTCCCAGATACAGAGACCCCATAATACAGGCAGGGGGTCCCAGATACAGAGACCCCATAATACAGGCAGAGGTCCCAGATACAGAGACCCCATAATACAGGCAGAGGGTCCCAGATACAGAGACCCCATAATACAGGCAGAGGTCCCAGATACAGAGACCCCATAATACAGGCAGGGGGTCCCAAATACAGAGAACCCATAATACAGGCAGGGGTCCCACATACAGAGACCCCATAATACAGGCAGAGGGTCCCAAATACAGAGACCCCATAATACAGGCAGAGGGTCCCAAATACAGAGACCCCATAATACAGGCAGAGGGTCCCAAATACAGAGACCCCATAATACAGGCAGAGGGTCCCAAATACAGAGACCCCATAATACAGGCAGAGGGTCCCAAATACAGAGACCCCATAATACAGGCAGGGGGTCCCAGATATAGAGAACCCATAATACAGGCAGGGGGTCCCAAATACAGAGAACCCATAATACAGGCAGGGGTCCCAAATACAGAGAACCCATAATACAGGCAGAGGGTCCCAAATACAGAGACCCCATAATACAGGCAGGGGGTCCCAAATACAGAGACCCCATAATACAGGCAGGGGGTCCCAGATACAGAGACCCCATAATACAGGCAGAGGGTCCCAAATACAGAGACCCCATAATACAGGCAGGGGTCCCACATACAGAGACCCCATAATACAGGCAGGGGTCCCACATACAGAGACCCCATAATACAGGCAGGGGTCCCACATACAGAGACCCCATAATACAGGCAGATGGTCCCAGATACAGAGACCCCATAATACAGGCAGTGGGTCCCAGATACAGAGACCCCATAATACAGGCAGAGGGTCCCAAATACAGAGACCCCATAATACAGGCAGAGGGTCCCAGATACAGAGACCCCATAATACAGGCAGTGGGTCCCAGATACAGAGACCCCATAATACAGGCAGGGGGTCCCAAATACAGAGACCCCATAATACAGGCAGGGGTCCCACATACAGAGACCCCATAATACAGGCAGAGGGTCCCAGATACAGAGACCCCATAATACAGGCAGAGGGTCCCAGATACAGAGACCCCATAATACAGGCAGAGGGTCCCAAATACAGAGACCCCATAATACAGGCAGGGGGTCCCAGATACAGAGAACCCATAATACAGGCAGAGGGTCCCAGATACAGAGACCCCATAATACAGGCAGGGGGTCCCACATACAGAGAACCCATAATACAGGCAGGGGGTCCCACATACAGAGACCCCATAATACAGGCAGGGGTCCCAGATACAGAGAACCCATAATACAGGCAGAGGGTCCCAAATACAGAGACCCCATAATACAGGCAGAGGGTCCCAGATACAGAGACCCCATAATACAGGCAGAGGGTCCCAAATACAGAGACCCCATAATACAGGCAGAGGGTCCCAGATACAGAGACCCCATAATACAGGCAGTGGGTCCCAGATACAGAGACCCCATAATACAGGCAGAGGGTCCCAAATACAGAGACCCCATAATACAGGCAGAGGGTCCCAGATACAGAGACCCCATAATACAGGCAGAGGGTCCCAAATACAGAGACCCCATAATACAGGCAGAGGGTCCCAGATACAGAGACCCCATAATACAGGCAGGGGGTCCCAGATACAGAGACCCCATAATACAGGCAGGGGGTCCCAGATACAGAGAACCCATAATACAGGCAGGGGGTCCCAAATACAGAGACCCCATAATACAGGAAGGGGGTCCTAAATACAGAGACCCCATAATACAGGCAGGGGGTCCCAAATACAGAGACCCCATAATACAGGCAGGGGGTCCCAAATACAGAGACCCCATAATACAGGCAGGGGTCCCACATACAGAGACCCCATAATACAGGCAGGGGGTCCCACATACAGAGACCCCATAATACAGGCAGAGGGTCCCAAATACAGAGAACCCATAATACAGGCAGGGGGTCCCACATACAGAGACCCCATAATACAGGCAGGGGGTCCCACATACAGAGACCCCATAATAGAGGCAAGGGGTCCCAAATACAGAGACCCCATAATACAGGCAGAGGGTCCCAAATACAGAGACCCCATAATACAGGCAGGGGGTCCCACATACAGAGACCCCATAATAGAGGAAAGGGGTCCCAAATACAGAGACCCCATAATACAAGCAGGGGTCCCAGATACAGAGACCCCATAATAGAGACAGGGTATCCCAGATATCTTGACCCCATAATAGAGGCAGAGGGTCCCATCACATTCCCAGATACAGTGCCCCCATAATAGAGGCAGAGGGTCCCATCACATTCCCAGATACAATGCCCCCATAATAGAGGCAGGGGGTCCCATCACATCCCCAGATACAGTGTCCCCATAATACAGGCAGAGGGTCCCAGATACAGAGAACCCATAATACAGGCAGGGGGTCCCAGATACAGAGACCCCATAATACAGGCAGGGGGTCCCATCACATCCCCAGATACAGTGCCCCCATAATAGAGGCAGGGAGTCCCATCATATTCCCAGATACAGTGCCCCCATAATACAGGCAGGGGGTCCCATCACATCCCCAGATACAGTGCCCCCATAATACAGGCAGGGGGTCCCATCACATCCCCAGATACAGTGCCCCCATAATACAGGCAGCAGGTCCCATCACATCCCTAGATACAGTGCCCCCATAATAGAGGCAGGGGGTCCCATCATATTCCCAGATACAGTGCCCCCATAATAGAGGCAGGGGGTCCCATCACATCCCTAGATACAGTGCCCCCATAATAGAGGCAGGGGGTCTCATCACATCCCTAGATACAGTGCCCCCATAATAGAGGCAGGGGGTCCCATCACATCCCCAGATACAGTGCCCCCATAATAGAGGCAGGGGGTCCTAGATACAGTGCCCCCATAATAGAGGCAGCGGGTCCCATCACATCCCCAGATACAGTGCCCCCATAATAGAGGCAGGGGGTCCCATCACATTCCCAGATACAGTGCCCCCATAATAGAGGCAGGGGGTCCCATCACATCCCCAGATACAGTGCCCCCATAATAGAGGCAGTGGGTCCCATCACATCCCCAGATACAGTACCCCCATAATATAGGCAGAGGGTCCCATCACATTCACAGATACAGTGCCCCCATAATAGAGGCAGGGGGTCCCATCACATTCACAGATACAGTGCCCCCATAATAGAGGCAGGGGGTCCCAACACATTCCCAGATACAGTGCCCCCATAATAGAGGCAGGGGGTCCCATCACATCCCCAGATACAGTGCCCCCATAATAGAGGCAGGGGGTCCCATCACATCCCCAGATACAGTGCCCCCATAATAGAGGCAGGGGGTCCCATCACATCCCCAGATACAGTGCCCCCATAATACAGGCAGGGGGTCCCATCACATCCCCAGATACAGTGCCCCCATAATAGAGGCAGGGGGTCCCATCACATTCCCAGATACAGTGCCCCCATAATACAGGCAGGGGGTCCCATCACATCCCCAGATACAGTGCCCCCATAATACAGGCAGGGGGTCCCATCACATCCCCAGATACAGTGCCCCCATAATAGAGGTAGGGGGTCCCATCACATTCCCAGATACAGTGCCCCCATAATAGAGGCAGGGGGTCCCATCACATCCCCAGATACAGTGCCCCCATAATAGAGGCAGTGGGTCCCATCACATCCCCAGATACAGTACCCCCATAATATAGGCAGAGGGTCCCATCACATTCACAGATACAGTGCCCCCATAATAGAGGCAGGGGGTCCCATCACATTCACAGATACAGTGCCTCCATAATAGAGGCAGGGGGTCCCAACACATTCCCAGATACAGTGCCCCCATAATAGAGGCAGGGGGTCCCATCACATCCCCAGATACAGTGCCCCCATAATAGAGGCAGGGGGTCCCATCACATCCCCAGATACAGTGCCCCCATAATAGAGGCAGGGGGTCCCATCACATTCCCAGATACAGTGCCCCCATAATAGAGGCAGGGGGTCCCATCACATCCCCAGATACAGTGCCCCCATAATAGAGGCAGGGGGTCCCATCACATCCCCAGATACAGTGCCCCCATAATACAGGCAGGGGGTCCCATCACATTGTCAGTTCCCCTGCAGTGCACGGTGGGGGATGTGCAGTAGTTTCCTGCCCCTGGGCCTCATTACTTGTGTGTTGTGACATCACTCAGATAAGACCACCGATAGCGGGAAACCAGTCCTACCAGGACAGGGACAAGTAAAGTACAGCAATGAGCCATGTCTCATCCGCCCACTGTGACATCTGCTCTTGTGCTGCGCAGGTTGGGGCTCAGGACCCCCCATTTCTCCATTCCTTGTATTCTATGGTGTGTATGTGCAGAGCCGTCCCTCCTGTGCCATGGAGTAAATTATTCTCTATCTCCGGTGTATAAGGGACACATAGGTGACAACAGCTCAATGTATGTTCTCCTTATCTGTGACAGTCAATATGGCTGGCGGCCAGATAGCGACATAATAGCCAGTCATTGTCACAAGGTCAGCCATACTCCTGTGTGTACGGGGTGTATCGCCATCTCGCACAGGAGACAAGGCTCTACTTCACACTAAATCCTCTTACCCACTGCATCAAATCCCGTGCTCTTACCCACTACACCAAATACCGTGCTCTTACCCAGTACACCAAATCCTGTGCTCCTACCCAATACACCAAATCCTGTGCTCTTACCCAATACACCAAATCCTGTGCTCTTACCCAATACACCAAATCCTGTGCTCTTACACGCTGCACCAAATCCTGTGCTATTATTCACTACACCAAATCCGCTGCCTTTGCTCACATCACTGAATCTTGGGCTCTTCAGTATGTACCTTGTATAATGTTTTTGTAACATAAACATCCACCCCCACCACACACCTCACTTACACACCTCACACCTCACTTACACTTACACACCTCACTTACATACCTGAGTGAATCTAAAAAGTCTGCACTCACAATGAAAGGAGTCACTTTTACTGGAGCCCTTCCTCAGGGCGCATTCACACGATGCATTTTTGACGCATTCCACGCTTCAGCGTTGATCACACGCTGAGGTTACATTGCGTTTCCACCGCATCTGCTAAGATGCAGTGTAACCTCAGCGTGTGATCCTGGCTGAAGCCAGTGGAATGCGTCAAAAATGCAACGCACAATGTGCCGCATCGTGTGAATGCGCCCTCAGGGTGGCAAGTATACTACACAAAGAGACAGCATCATGTGTGGAGCAGAGCCACAAGGACCCCATAACACTGACAGCCACAGGGACCCCATAATATCGCTAGTCCTGGTGCCCCCATAACAGACCCAGCCACAGGGCCCCCATAACAGACCCAGCCACAGGGCCCCCATAACAGACCCAGCCACAGTGTCAGCCACAGTGCCCCCATAACAGACCCAGCCACAGTGCCCCCATAACAGACCCAGCCACAGGGCCCCCATAACAGACCCAGCCACAGGGCCCCCATAACAGACCCAGCCACAGTGCCCCCATAAAAGACCCAGCCACAGTGTCAGCCACAGGGCCCCCATAACAGACCCAGCCACAGGGCCCCCATAACAGACCCAGCCACAGGGCCCCCATAACAGACCCAGCCACAGTGCCCCCATAAAAGACCCAGCCACAGTGTCAGCCACAGTGCCCCTATAACAGACCCAGCCACAGTGCCCCCATAACAGACCCAGCCACAGGGCCCCCATAACAGACCCAGCCACAGGGCCCCCATAAAAGACCCAGCCACAGGGCCCCATAACAGACCCAGCCACAGGGCCCCCATAACAGACCCAGCCACAGGGCCCCCATAACAGACCCAGCCACAGGGCCCCCATAACAGACCCAGCCACAGTGTCAGCCACAGTGCCCCCATAACAGACCCAGCCACAGTGCCCCCATAACAGACCCAGCCACAGGGCCCCCATAACAGACCCAGCCACAGGGCCCCCATAACAGACCCAGCCACAGTGCCCCCATAAAAGACCCAGCCACAGTGTCAGCCACAGTGCCCCTATAACAGACCCAGCCACAGTGCCCCCATAACAGACCCAGCCACAGGGCCCCCATAAAAGACCCAGCCACAGGGCCCCATAACGGACCCAGCCACAGGGCCCCCATAAAAGACCCAGCCACAGTGTCAGCCACAGTGCCCCCATAACAGACCCAGCCACAGTGCCCCCATAACAGACCCAGCCACAGGGCCCCCATAACAGACCCAGCCACAGGGCCCCATAACAGACCCAGCCACAGGGCCCCCATAAAAGACCCAGCCACAGTGTCAGCCACAGTGCCCCCATAACAGACCCAGCCACAGTGCCCCCATAACAGACCCAGCCAGAGGGCCCCCATAACAGACCCAGCCACAGGGCCCCCATAACAGACCCAGCCACAGTGTCAGCCACAGTGCCCCCATAACAGACCCAGCCACGGGGCTCCCATAACAGACCCAGCCACAGGGCCCCCATAACAGACCCAGCCACAGGGCCCCCATAACAGACCCAGCCACAGGGCCCCCATAACAGACCCAGCCACAGGGCCCCCATAACAGACCCAGCCACAGGGCCCCCATAATAGACCCAGCCACAGGGCCCCCATAACAGACCCAGCCACAGGGCCCCCATAACAGACCCAGCCACAGTGCCCCCATAAAAGACCCAGCCACAGTGTCAGCCACAGTGCCCCTATAACAGACCCAGCCACAGGGCCCCCATAACAGACCCAGCCACAGGGCCCCCATAACAGACCCAGCCACAGGGCCCCCATAACAGACCCAGCCACAGGGCCCCCATAACAGACCCAGCCACAGGGCCCCCATAACAGACCCAGCCACAGGGCCCCCATAATAGACCCAGCCACAGGGCCCCCATAACAGACCCAGCCACAGGGCCCCCATAACAGACCCAGCCACAGGGCCCCCATAATAGACCCAGCCACAGGGCCCCATAACAGACCCAGCCACAGGGCCCCCATAACAGACCCAGCCACAGGGCCCCCATAACCGACCCAGCCACAGGGCCCCCATAACAGACCCAGCCATAGTGCCCCCATAACAGACCCAGCCACAGGGCCCCCATAACAGACCCATCCACAGGGCCCCCATAACAGACCCAGCCACAGGGCCCCCATAATAGACCCAGCCACAGGGCCCCCATAACAGACCCAGCCACAGGGCCCCCATAACAGACCCAGCCACAGGGCCCCCATAATAGACCCAGCCACAGGGCCCCATAACAGACCCAGCCACAGGGCCCCCATAACAGACCCAGCCACAGGGCCCCCATAAAAGACCCAGCCACAGTGTCAGCCACAGTGCCCCCATAACAGAGACATCTACAGTGCCCCCATAACAGACCCAGCCACAGGGCCCCCATAACAGTGACATCTAAAATGGCCCCATAACATAGTCATCCACAGTGCCCCCATAACAGTGACATCTACAATGGCCCCATAACAGACCCAGCCACAGTCTCCCCATAACAGAGACATCTCCAGTGGCCCCATTACATGGTCAGCCACAGTGCCCCCATATCAGAGATGTCTACCGTGCCCCCACAACAGAGCCAGCCACGGGGACCCCATATCAGAGACGTCTACAGAGGCCCCATAACAGAGCCATCCATAGCCCCAAAAGTGGAGCCAACCACAGCACAGAGTCTCAGTCCCCCTTCAGTGGTGTATAAGTAATAGTCAGCCATGATGATTACCCCCACGTAAGTGTCATCCACAGTGCCCCCAGAATAGCGCTCCGCATGTGTAATGAGCTGGGGCTGTCGGCTCATTTATCTAACCTGTGTGGCCAACTTAGGGGTTAACTGCATCTCTGCAGCGCACAAACACGGAGCTGCCAGAGACTATTCCGTGCTGAGACCTCGGCCTGGGATTTGTTATCTAGAACAAAGATTTCATACAATGATGCCAAAAAGTCTTCAAATCCCCAAATTCTTTCTCAAGTTCTGAGCGGGAGAGAGATTAACGGGCAGGATTTACCGCAGCGCCTCCTTCACCGGCCGTAGACGTAGAAGGAAGACAAGATCATGGACAGGAGCTACAAAGCGTAAATCATCAATACACCCGCGATGGTGTCCGGCCAAGAACTGTCATATCCATGGAGATCTTACAAATGTCCCCGGTCACACAGTCCAGAACACACGGAGCGTCTGCTGGAGACTACAGGGTAATTGGAGCCAATTACTGTGTGCAATCCCTTACAACCATCTAGATCTGTGCTTGGTTGGCATCTGAGGAGGCTTCATAGGACCATCTGCTGCACCATGTAGATGACGGGTGAACCACTCTTATACCTACCTAACGATCCCTAATAACCTGTGATACTGAGGTCCATATCTAGTCAAGTCAAGATGTTGCTTCTCACCATGGTCATGTGATCTGGTGATCCATCATCTTATACCTTTATGTCTTGCAGATGCCGTCGGATGTGTTGTCCCCGAGGAGTGCGTCAAAGTGTGCGGCGCTGAAGTTGGTTGCTCCAATATTGCCTACCCCAAGCTGGTTATCGAACTGATGCCTAGTGGTAAGGGCATGTCTCCTGGGCGATAATGGGTCACTCTGGGTCTATAACATAAGAAGAGAGCGGCTCTGGGTAGACTAGGGGTCAAGTTGGTCGGTGGGGTAAAATCTATTAACACAGGGGATCCTATTGTAATCTGTATTTGAAAGACCTCTCAATAATCCATCTAAGTTTTTGTCCCTTCTCTCCCTGAAGGTCTCCGTGGTCTGATGATCGCGGTCATGATGGCGGCTCTCATGTCTTCACTGACCTCCATTTTTAACAGCAGCAGCACTCTATTCACTATGGACATCTGGAGGAAGATCAGGAAGAACGCCAACGAGAAGGAGCTGCTTCTGGTGGGAAGGTGAGGAGACCTCCTAGAGCCCCGACAGCAACTTGTAGACATAAATCCTGGTGGCTTTAATCTATGGTGGTTCCAATTACTATTGTGGGTTCCTATCAATATATTTCAGCTGTTTGGAAACAAATGCACATATATATTTCTAGGAACCATTGATTGTATGGGCTCGAGACTTTCTCAGTTGGGTAAACCAATGAGCATCATCATCCGTTGTGGCCCTCAACCCTACAGATATTGGTCTAGTAGAAGAGACTGTACATGGTGGATCTGGGGTCTCTTTCATTTACAGATGTATTCAATGGAAGTCCAATGGCCATCACGTGAGAAGGTCTCGCCACTGGTCCACCACCTTGGTCTGCTTGTTGGGGAGGTAGAGAGTGTCTGGACCATGAGAACTTGGCTCAAATCTCTGAGTGATTTTTAGTTGCTCAAAGTTTCAAGCTGTAAAATATCACTCTTAAGCCAAGAATAGTTCCACCAACTTTATTGTAGAAGAGGCGTCTTCCATCATGGAGTCTGGGGAACTTGGGTCACAACTCCTGTGAAACTTTTTAAGGTATTTACAGTGGAGGTCACCTAAGGTGGACCATATACCTTGGATAGCAGAAAGGTTGGACCAACAGCTATTCCTCCCAACCACTGCTAAACATGTGGTCTATACAAACTAGATCATCCAAATCGTCCTGCCAGAGGCTATGTACATAGAACAGGTAATAATCAGCCCATATGAGGGTGACGACCATCACCCCACAGACTCATGTAATAGGCCCCCTCTAGGTGTATGGCTCTTTATAGTGTATTGGGTTTACCAGCTGAACCTGACTTGTAGATCTGTTTACATCCATCCGTGTGGCAGATTTACAAGTCACCTGAAGATAAAAGGAAGATATATATCTGCTAATTATGGAGTCAGGAGGGAGGGGGGTGACGAGGACTTTGTAAATCTTAAAAGGAAAGTGATTTATAGCTGATGGATTCATTCCTTGAGCGGTGGGGTGTAATTATCAGGTTAGGACTGGTGGCGCAGAACATTCTCTGTGATAGTCAATGGTGGCTCCTTCATACATCCCGTCCCCACAATATGAGCAAGAACTCACAAGAGCGGAGCACTGACCCTAATCTATTCCTCATGAAACTATGTCTTATGTGGATTCAATACCTGAGAGGATCCTAGAGAAAAGCTACACAGGGAGAAGTAGTGCCATGCAAGTGCTAGACAGGAAGCTGCAGGTAAGGGGTTAATCCGGAGCCGGTCCGGTCAGTCTGGGAATGAGGTTTGGTTCCTTGTAACTCGTCTATTTAGAGATATTTTAAAAGAATGTAATTACTTAAAGTATGATAAATCACCGCCACCCAGACTAACCACTGATATGATCGCTCCAATATACAAGCAGCGATGTGCGGCCCCCATGATGGCTCCTACCGGACCCCATAATGACAGATAATACAAGCTCCTATACACAAGCAGCGATGTGCGGCCCCCATGATGGCTCCTACCGGACCCCATAATGACAGATAATACAAGCTCCTATACACAAGCAGCGATGTGCGGCCCCCATGATGGCTCCTACCGGACCCCATAATGTCAGATAATACAAGCTCCTATACACAAGCAGCGATGTGCGGCCCCCATGATGGCTCCTACCGGACCCCATAATGACAGATCACCATATAATACAAGCTCCTATACACAAGCAGCGATGTGCGGCCCCCATGATGGCTCCTACCGGACCCCATAATGACAGATCACCCTCTAATACAAGCTCCAATATACAAGCAGCGATGTGCGGCCCCCATGACAGCTCCTACCGGACCCCATAATGACAGATCACCATATAATACAAGCTCCTATACACAAGCAGTGATGTGCGGCCCCCATGATGGCTCCTACCGGACCCCATA
This sequence comes from Engystomops pustulosus, assembly GCF_040894005.1. Classification (NCBI taxonomy): domain Eukaryota; kingdom Metazoa; phylum Chordata; class Amphibia; order Anura; family Leptodactylidae; genus Engystomops; species Engystomops pustulosus. The sequence continues at coordinate 16,529,574 of NC_092418.1, forward strand.
ATGACAGATCACCATATAATACAAGCTCCTATACACAAGCAGCGATGTGCGGCCCCCATGATGGCTCCTACCGGACCCCATAATGACAGATCACCATATAATTCAAGCTCCAATATACAAGCAGTGATGTGCGGCCCCCATGACAGCTCCTACCAGACCCCATAATGACAGATCACCATATAATACAAGCTCCTATATACAAGCAGCGATGTGCGGCCCCCGTGATGGCCCATACCGGACCCCATAATGACAGATCACCATATAATACAAGCTCCTATATACAAGCAGCGATGTGCGGCCCCCATGATGGCCCCTACCGGACCCTATAATGACAGATCACCCTATAATACAAGCTCCAATATACAAGCAGCGATGTGCGGCCGCCATGAGTGCTCCTACCAGACCCCATAATGACAGATCACCCTCTAATACAAGCTCCTATATACAAGCAGCGATGTGCGGCCCCCATGATGGCTCCTACCGGACCCCATAATGACAGATCACCATATAATACAAGATCCAATATACAAGCAGTGATGTGCGGCCCCCATGACAGCTCCTACCAGACCCCATAATGACAGATCACCCTATAATACAAGCTCCTATATACAAGCAGCGATGTGCGGCCCCCGTGATGGCCCCTACCGGACCCTATAATGACAGATCACCATATAATACAAGCTCCTATATACAAGCAGCGATGTGCGGCCCCCATGATGGCCCCTACCGGACCCCATAATGACAGATCACCATATAATACAAGCTCCTATATACAAGCAGCGATGTGCGGCCCCCATGATGGCCCCTACCGGACCCCATAATGACAGATCACCATATAATACAATCTCCTACATACAAGCAGCGATGTGCGGCCCCCATGATGGCCCCTACCGGACCCCATAATGACAGATCACCCTCTAATACAAGCTCCTATATACAAGCAGCGATGTGCGGCCCCCATGATGGCTCCTACCGGACCCCATAATGACAGATCACCCTATAATACAAGCTCCTATACACAAGCAGCGATGTGCGGCCCCCATGATGGCCCATACCGGACCCCATAATGACAGATCACCATATAATACAAGCTCCTATATACAAGCAGTGATGTGCGGCCCCCATGAAAGCTCCTACCAGACCCCATAATGACAGATCACCCTATAATACAAGCTCCTATATACAAGCAGCGATGTGCGGCCCCCGTGATGGCCCCTACCGGACCCCATAATGACAGATCACCATATAATACAAGCTCCTATATACAAGCAGCGATGTGCGGCCCCCATGATGGCCCCTACCGGACCCCATAATGACAGATCACCATATAATACAAGCTCCTATATACAAGAAGCGATGTGCGGCCCCCATGATGGCCCCTACCGGACCCCATAATGACAGCTCACCATATAATACAAGCTCCTATATACAAGCAGCGATGTGCGGCCCCCATGATGGCTCCTACCGGACCCCATAATGACAGATCACCATATAATACAAGCTCCTATATACAAGCAGCGATGTGCGGCCCCCATGATGGCTCCTACCGGACCCCATAATGACAGATCACCCTATAATACAAGCTCCTATACACAAGCAGCGATGTGCGGCCCCCATGATGGCCCCTACCGGACCCCATAATGACAGATCACCCTCTAATACAAGCTCCTATATACAAGCAGCGATGTGCGGCCCCCATGATGGCTCCTACCGGACCCCATAATGACAGATCACCCTATAATACAAGCTCCTATATACAAGCAGTGATGTGCGGCCCCCATGAAAGCTCCTACCAGACCCCATAATGACAGATCACCCTATAATACAAGCTCCTATATACAAGCAGCGATGTGCGGCCCCCGTGATGGCCCCTACCGGACCCCATAATGACAGATCACCATATAATACAAGCTCCTATACACAAGCAGCGATGTGCGGCCCCCATGATGGCTCCTACCGGACTCCATAATGACAGATCACCCTATAGTACAAGCTCCTATATACAAGCAGCGATGTGCGGCCCCCATGATGGCCCCTACCGCACCTCATAATGACAGATCACCCTATAGTACAAGATCCAATATACAAGCAGCGATGTGCGGCCCCCATGACAGCTCCTACCAGACCCCATAATGACAGATCACCATATAATACAAGCTCCTATATACAAGCAGCGATGTGCGGCCCCCATGATAGCTCCTACCGGACCCCATAATGACAGATCGCCATATAATACAATCTCCTACATACAAGCAGCGATGTGCGGCCCCCATGATGGCCCCTACAGGACCCCATAATGACAGATCACCATATAATACAAGCTCCTATACACAAGCAGCGATGTGCGGCCCCCATGATGGCCCCTACCGGACCCCATAATGACAGATCACCATATAATACAAGTTCCTATACACAAGCAGCGATGTGCGGCCCCAATGACGGCTCCTACCGCACCCCATAATGACAGATCACCATATAATACAAGCTCCTATATACAAGCAGCGATGTGCGGCCCCCATGATGGCCCCTACCGGACCCCATAATGACAGATCACCATATAATACAAGCTCCAATACACAAGCAGCGATGTGCGGCCCCCATGATGGCTCCTACCGCACCCCATAATGACAGATCACCCTCTAATACAAGCTCCTATACACAAGCAGCGATGTGCGGCCCCAATGATGGCCCCTACCGGACCCCATAATGACAGATCACCCTCTAATAAAAGCTCCTATACACCAGCAGCGATGTGCGGCCCCCATGATGGCTCCTACCGGACCCCATAATGACAGATCACCATATAATACAAGTTCCTATACACAAGCAGCGATGTGCGGCCCCAATGACGGCTCCTACCGCACCCCATAATGACAGATCACCATATAATACAAGCTCCTATATACAAGCAGCGATGTGCGGCCCCCATGATGGCCCCTACCGGACCCCATAATGACAGATCACCATATAATACAAGCTCCAATACACAAGCAGCGATGTGCGGCCCCCTTGATGGCTCCTACCGCACCCCATAATGACAGATCACCCTCTAATACAAGCTCCTATACACAAGCAGCGATGTGCGGCCCCCATGATGGCCCCTACCGGACCCCATAATGACAGATCACCCTCTAATAAAAGCTCCTATACACCAGCAGCGATGTGCGGCCCCCATGATGGCCCCTACCGGACCCAATAATGACAGATCACCATATAATACAAGCTCCTATACACAAGCAGCGATGTGCGGCCCCAATGACGGCTCCTACCGCACCCCATAATGACAGATAACCCTCTAATACAAGATCCAATACACAAGCAGCGATGTGCGGCCCCCATGATGGCCCCTACCGGACCCCATAATGACAGATCACCCTATAATACAAGCTCCTATATACAAGCAGCGATGTGCGGCCCCCATGATGGCTCCTACCGCACCCCATAATGACAGATCACCATATAATACAAGCTCCTATATACAAGCAGCGATGTGCGGCCCCCATGACAGCTCCTAGCGGACCCCATAATGACAGAACACCATATAATACAAGCTCCTATACACAAGCAGCGATGTGCGGCCCCCATGATGGCTCCTACCGCACCCCATAATGACAGATCACCATATAATACAAGCTCCTATATACAAGCAGCGATGTGCGGCCCCCGTGATGGCCCCTACCGGACCCCATAATGACAGATCACCATATAATACAAGCTCCTATATACAAGCAGCGATGTGCGGCCCCCATGATGGCCCCTACCGGACCCCATAATGACAGATCACCATATAATACAAGCTCCTATATACAAGCAGCGATGTGCGGCCCCCATGATGGCCCCTACCGGACCCCATAATGACAGATCACCATATAATACAAGCTCCTATACACAAGCAGCGATGTGCGGCCCCCATGATGGCCCCTACCGGACCCCATAATGACAGATCACCCTCTAATACAAGATCCAATACACAAGCAGCGATGTGCGGCCCCCATGATGGCTTCTACCGCACCCCATAATGACAGATCACCATATAATACAAGCTCCTATACACAAGCAGCGATGTGCGGCCCCCATGATGGCTCCTACCGGACCCCATAATGACAGATCACCATATAATACAAGCTCCTATACACAAGCAGCGATGTGCGGCCCCCATGATGGCTCCTACCGGACCCCATAATGACAGATAATACAAGCTCCTATACACAAGCAGCGATGTGCGCCCCCCATGACGGCTCCTACCGCACCCCATAATGACAGATCATTATATAACAAGTGGCAACAGGACACTCATATAATTAGTGACCCCATAACAAGGACATGCAGAGTGTCGCCTTATAATATACACAATATCCCCTGACTAGTGATAACCCTACTGCCCCCTCATACATATATCACCGTGTGACCTGTATCTGGTGTCTACGTGGTGGTGACCTGTATTATATGGCCAGGTGACTATGTGGCGGTGACCTGTATTATATGGCCAGGTGACTATGTGGCGGTGACACTGACCTGTATTTTTGGCTCTTCCATTAGTCATTAGCCAGATATTATCGGTACCAACATCTGTAATGACAGTAAGTGGCCATATAATTGCCGTCCCGTACATTTGATGATGATGAGGAGCCTCGTGTTGTGTCTGGTACAGGATCTTCAGGAGATGTCAATCAGCCATTATTATATGATTAGATTTCACTTATCTACCACAATAGTGGCCAGGATGACTATGGGGGCGCTGTGGAGCAGTATTACTGTGGTCTGTAGTAATGATGTCCCAGGGCTCCAATATCTTGGGAGGGAAGATGCTGGAGATCACACATCAGTAGGGTGCTGGAGATCACACATCAGTGATATTCATCTCCCCCCAAGACACCAGGACCGCCAGCAAGTCTCTGCATGGCCTGCTGGTCATACGTCAGTGCCAGGTTACGGAAAGTTTATGGGGGTATTTTTCATAAACATGGGATGAGGTTTAGTATTCAGAAGCTTCTCATGCTCTGGAGAACCTTACATGTGTAATGCCTAGTCTCTCCTGCGGAGGCACTGTGGGGAGGTCTTGTACATATTTATGTCAGGTCTAGCCCCAGGACTCTCTGTTATCAGCTTCTGTATAAAACACTTTCTGCCTCAGGGCGGTCACATGATGCATCACATGACTCCATCCAAACTCCATTGCACCGTCAATCGTTCATCCCTTTAATTCATCAAGAGATGATGGATGTGACTAATTTCATGGTGTGAAGGACGATGGAGATAGATTGACTAGTTATGTGCCTGTTACATGATCTCCACGGACCTCATTACAGGAGGTGCCAATAGTTATGTCCTGCGGGATCTCATTCCAGGGATTTATCCGTCGTTCTCCCATGATCCTTTGCTCCTGGTTTGCCTGCTAAGCACCTCCCTCTTTAATAGGGGAGTCAGGTAATCTAACAGCTTCACAACCATTGGACAACCAGGCAATATGGCCGCCCTACGTCTCTTATTGCCTCCCACCCATGTTTTCTCCTGACACATCTTCTGCCCAGGCCTGTAAGGTCAGGGGGGTATGTGATGCCACCGATTATGTGTCTTCTGTCCATCCCCTGACCTTGGACCCATTCCTATTCACGCGTCCATCCATGTTGTCATCAGAAGATCTCCTTACACCTGGCTGGGCTGGTTAGTGTTGTCTCTCGGCTGTTTAGCCTTCAGCTTCTTCCCCATTTTTAGAATTCCTGAGTTTTGGTTTAATGTTTGGTTTCTGGCCCTTCTCGTCCCCTCATTGTCACTTAGGTTCGGTCTATGTTCCTCCATTGACTTCTCCCTGCTCCTGACAGGGGATGTCTATCACATGGTCAGAAGATACTGAGGACCATCATCTTGGTGTTCCACACCATTGTACAGCGGTCAATGCGGAATACAGAGAACCTCTTAAAGGGGTTTTTCTGCCATTTAGATATTGATGACCCATCTACTCGGACTCCCACCAATCGGCTGATTCCAACTTATAGATAACGGGACCAGAAGTATGATAGCTGTGTGTGCCCAAATCAGCTCATACCGGTGACCCTATAACTCAGTCCCTCATTTTATCTGGCATGAAAGGTCATGACCTCCTTCTGGTTCAGGTGAGAGGTCGCATTGACTTGGACCCTGTTCACATTTACGTTCTTGGGAATACTATTGATGGATATGATGGTATTTTCCCCCACCATGGTCACCATGATCCGTTCTGATCCGTCTTTGTTGTCCCCGACCCCTTGTTTTCGCTTGGACTCGTCTTGTCACAATAATAACCGTATATATTTATACATTCTTCCCGTGTGTTATATATAATGGTAGACTGCACACATGCCATCTCCCAGAATCCTCAGCTCTTGGCATTGCACAATCGCAGTGACGCCCGCTTCTCGTGCATGAGGGTGAGCGACCCGGGTGCCAGCTGACCTGGATAAATTTTTATTAATTGAATTAAATGAAGGAGTGTCGGAAAAAAAAACCCATGACTCAGAGGCCGGGAAGATGATGAATCATGGCGGCGGGGAGGGCGGGGCTTAGACACCCGGTTTATGTGTTATCTTAAAGTGGAAGTAACAAAATAAAATAATGATCCGTCATCATAATAAACTGGTAAAAGGAAAGTTCCTGCCACAGAATCTTAGATAGAAATATCAGAATGTAATGAAGAGCAGATACAAAACATGCAGTATATTCCTTATGGGCTCCACCACCGATCCCCCATTACACTCTACTTCCTGTCACTGCTCAGTAACGACAGGAAACAGCTTCCTGGTCAGCCAATCAGGGGCTGAGGCAAGAAACCGCTGAGTCCAGTGATAGGCTGATATTCCCCGCTATATCCCGCTGTGTCGGGACAGGGGGGAGCAGCGGATGCTGAGGACACCGGTGGCAGGGGATTGGAGTCTTATATTTTAACCCGCTGCTACCCAGGGAGAACTATTTTTAGTGGAAGACCCCTGTAAATCCCGCAGACATAGAAGGGTCTATATAGGTGTCTTGCCAGTATGTAGATGCAGGTAAGATGTCACCCAGACTCCCCAGCGCGGGCACACCCCGACATCTTAATTCCACCCAGGAGATGGAAGCCACTAAACCATGGGAGGCCGCACCTCACTAATTGTTTTCAGACGGTGTCTCACGCGCAGAGAAGACAATTACACTTCCTCGTGACTGAGGACGACCCGACTGTGACTGACAGGAACCTGGCACCCGAGCGAGCGGCAGGGGCAGCAGTTATAGGGGGCACCCGCTGCCAGCGCCTCTAATTGCTACACACAGCGTTGGTTGGATTTAATTAAAAACAAAATATGACAGGATGATGCAAGAGGGGTAGACGCGCACCCGGCCAATGCCAGGCCTGGTAGCATTTTCGCTGCATGTGCAATAAATGTAAACGTGCTGGGACCTGGCGTCCGCTGCTGGATAATGCCGCACACCAGAAAAACACTCTATACAGGGATGTACGAGTACAAGTTTTTTTTTTTTTTTTTGCAGCATTTGCATATTTGTGCCAAAATATATCACCCTCTAAGATTTATCAAACATCCAAAATCCAGAAAAAAAAAACAAGTCCAGACTAAAGATAGACAAACATCTATGGCCTATTATAGCTCCATACAGCTAAGGGAACCTGTCAGCAGGTGTCACCATGTAGACTGCATAGAGTGTTATGTATTGTCCCTGGAGAGATGTGTAATTAGATCTTTGTGTATGGTGTTAGTACCAGCAAGACTATGACATATGGATCTATATTCCAGGATTGTACTGGGGGTGTGTCCTCACACTGCTGTGCTCTGTGCTCTCTGCAGCCAGTGTTAGGTATTGTCCCTGGAGAGATGTGTAATCAGACCTTTGTGTATGTTGTGACAAATGGATTTATGTTCCAAGATTGTAGCTGCTTCAAGTGCACAGAGGGTGTATCCTCACACTGCTGCGCCCCTAGATCTGTGCATCAATCTACTTGATACCCCCTACCCTCTAGAAGACTTCTTTTTGTCGGTACTAAAGCAAGGACTTGTCCCAAGTGCTACAATCTCGGAATATGAATCCATATATCACAGTCCTGCTGCTACTAACAACCTACACAAAGGTCTGCTTACACATCTCTCCAGGGTCAGTACATAACACTGTCCATAGAGAGCACAGAGCACAGCAGTGTGAGGACTCATCCCGTGTGGAGTTTTAGAATCTACAATCCTGGAATATGAATCCTTATATCACAGTCCTGCTGCTACTTACACCATACACAGCGGTGTGATCACACACCTCCCCAGTGATGTGGTAATGAGGCCCCCACTCTGGGATCCCTGTGTGTGCGTCTCTGTGATGCTGCGGTCAGTGTTACACGCCCAGTGTCTGGGTGAAGGGCTCTTGTGTCGGGGTGTGATCACACAGGTCCTTCATGTCCTCCTTGTAGATAAGTGTCTCTCCATGTGACCTGTGCTGCAGTCTAGGGCTCTGTGCACACAGATGTTGAGCGCTTTCTCTGCGTCTATCACACGTCCACATTACTTCCTATAGGTTCATACTAATTGTATTTGTGTAATGGCGAAGATTTCCCAATGTACAGCAGCAGAGCCAAGAATGGATTTACATTGCAGGATTGTATCTTCTCCAAGTGCACCTCATGTCAAGGACCGATATCGGTCCCCATAGAAGCCCACGGCGTCCCGGCCGTGGAACAGTGAGTACACACGTGTGTCACCATGACAAAGATAGAGCATGCTGTACAGCGCGGTGCCTCGCTATGGAGAGGGGAGGGGTGAGCAGCGCTGATCTCGCCAGACAAAATTTGTTACACCCGAGTCCTGGCCCAGGTGTGGTACACGTGTGAGAGTAGCCTAAAAGCTTCAGCTTACATTTGGTTGGATGTTACAGCAATAATGGGGCACTGTGGCAGAGAGCACAGAGCACAGCAGTGTGAGAGCACACCCCCAATGCTACATTACTGGAGTATAGATCCTTTAGCGCACACAGTGGGATGGTTACGCGGCTCCATTGAAGCCCCCGGGTGTCGTGTTGTGACAAGTTGTTACATAAGCTCCGCTAGGAATCCGATCCCCGGAATGACTGATATGTGGAGCACGAGGCTGCGGCACAACATAGGAAAACTAAAGAAAATAGTGCGAGGAATGTGACATCACCAATCACCGCTCAGATATGCAGCGCAAAAGTATATCCAGTGACTATCCTCATCCATCAGCCTGACATGAGAGGGACCGCCAAGCATGGAGCATCACCCAGGAACGGGAGGATAGAGGCACCAACATAGCCCGAGGCACGAGGCACCGGAACATGAACCCTAACATAACTAAGGACAGAGCATAGCCCAAGACTGATCATAACTAAGGACAGAGCATAGCCCAAGACTGATCATAACTAAGGACAGAGCATAGCCCAAGATTGAGCATAACTAAGGACAGAGCATAGCCCAAGACTGATCATAACTAAGGACAGAGCATAGCCCAAGACTGAGCATAACTAAGGACAGAGCATAGCCCAAGACTGATCATAACTAAGGACAGAGCATAGCCCAAGACTGATCATAACTAAGGACAGAGCATAGCCCAAGACTGATCATAACTAAGGACAGAGCATAACCCGAGACTGATCATAACTAAGGACAGAGCATAGCCCAAGACTGATCATAACTAAGGACAGAGCATAGCCCAAGACTGATCATAACTAAGGACAGAGCATAGCCCAAGATTGAGCATAACTAAGGACAGAGCATAGCCCAAGACTGATCATAACTAAGGACAGAGCATAGCCCAAGACTGAGCATAACTAAGGACAGAGCATAGCCCAAGACTGATCATAACTAAGGACAGAGCATAGCCCAAGACTGATCATAACTAAGGACAGAGCATAGCCCAAGACTGATCATAACTAAGGACAGAGCATAACCCGAGACTGATCATAACTAAGGACAGAGCATAGCCCAAGACTGATCATAACTAAGGACAGAGCATAGCCCAAGACTGATGATAACTAAGGACAGATCATAGCCCAAGACTGATGATAACTAAGGACAGAGCACAGCCCAAGACTGATCATAGCCCAAGACTGATGATAACTAAGGACAGAGCATAGCCCAAGACTGATGATAACTAAGGACAGAGCATAACCCAAGACTGATGATAACTAAGGACAGAGCATAGCCCAAGACTGAGCATAACTAAGGACAGAGCATATCCCAAGACTGATGATAACTAAGGATAGAGCATAGCCCAAGACTGAGCATAACTAAGGACAGAGCATAGCCCAAGACTGAGCATAACTAAGGACAGAGCATAACTAAGGACAGAACATAGCCCAAGACTGATCATAGCTAAGGACAGAGCATAGCCCAAGACTGAGCATAACTAAGGACAGAGCATAGCCCAAGACTGATGATAACTAAGGACAGAGCATAGCCCAAAACTGATGATAACTAAGGACAGAGCATAACCCAAGACTGATGATAACTAAGGACAGAGCATAGCCCAAGACTGAGTATAACTAAGGACAGAACATATCCCAAGACTGATGATAACTAAGGATAGAGCATAGCCCAAGACTGATGATAACTAAGGACAGAGCACAGCCCAAGACTGATCATAGCCCAAGACTGATGATAACTAAGGACAGAGCATAGCCCAAGACTGAGCATAACTAAGGACAGAGCATAACTAAGGACAGAACATAGCCCAAGACTGATCATAGCTAAGGACAGAGCATAGCCCAAGACTGATCATAACTAAGGACAGAGCATAGCCCAAGACTGATCATAACTAAGGTCAGAGCATAGCCCAAGACTGATGATAACTAAGGATAGAGCATAGCCCAAGACTGAGCATAACTAAGGACAGAGCATAGCCCAAGACTGAGCATAACTAAGGACAGAGCATAACTAAGGACAGAGCATAGCCCAAGACTGATCATAACTAAGGACAGAGCATAGCCCAAGACTGATCATAACTAAGGACAGATCATAGCCCAAGACTGATGATAACTAAGGACAGATCATAGCCCAAGACTGATGATAACTAAGGACAGATCATAGCCCAAGACTGATGATAACTAAGGACAGAGCATAACCCAAGACTGATCATAGCCCAAGACTGATGATAACTAAGGACAGAGCATAGCCCAAGACTGATGATAACTAAGGACAGAGCATAACCCAAGACTGATGATAACTAAGGACAGAGCATAGCCCAAGACTGAGCATAACTAAGGACAGAGCATATCCCAAGACTGATGATAACTAAGGATAGAGCATAGCCCAAGACTGAGCATAACTAAGGACAGAGCATAGCCCAAGACTGAGCATAACTAAGGACAGAGCATAACTAAGGACAGAACATAGCCCAAGACTGATCATAGCTAAGGACAGAGCATAGCCCAAGACTGAGCATAACTAAGGACAGAGCATAGCCCAAGACTGATGATAACTAAGGACAGAGCATAGCCCAAAACTGATGATAACTAAGGACAGAGCATAACCCAAGACTGATGATAACTAAGGACAGAGCATAGCCCAAGACTGAGTATAACTAAGGACAGAACATATCCCAAGACTGATGATAACTAAGGATAGAGCATAGCCCAAGACTGATGATAACTAAGGACAGAGCACAGCCCAAGACTGATCATAGCCCAAGACTGATGATAACTAAGGACAGAGCATAGCCCAAGACTGAGCATAACTAAGGACAGAGCATAACTAAGGACAGAACATAGCCCAAGACTGATCATAGCTAAGGACAGAGCATAGCCCAAGACTGATCATAACTAAGGACAGAGCATAGCCCAAGACTGATCATAACTAAGGTCAGAGCATAGCCCAAGACTGATGATAACTAAGGATAGAGCATAGCCCAAGACTGAGCATAACTAAGGACAGAGCATAGCCCAAGACTGAGCATAACTAAGGACAGAGCATAACTAAGGACAGAACATAGCCCAAGACTGATCATAGCTAAGGACAGAGCATAGCCCAAGACTGATCATAACTAAGGACAGAGCATAGCCCAAGACTGAACATAACTAAGGACAGATCATAGCCCAAGACTGATGATAACTAAGGACAGATCATAGCCCAAGACTGATGATAACTAAGGACAGATCATAACCCAAGACTGATGATAACTAAGGACAGAGCATAACCCAAGACTGATCATAGCCCAAGACTGATGATAACTAAGGACAGATCATAGCCCAAGACTGATGATAACTAAGGACAGAGCATAACCCAAGACTGATGATAACTAAGGACAGAGCATAGCCCAAGACTGAGCATAACTAAGGACAGAGCATATCCCAAGACTGATGATAACTAAGGATAGAGCATAGCCCAAGACTGAGCATAACTAAGGACAGAGCATAGCCCAAGACTGAGCATAACTAAGGACAGAGCATAACTAAGGACAGAACATAGCCCAAGACTGATCATAGCTAAGGACAGAGCATAGCCCAAGACTGATCATAACTAAGGACAGAGCATAGCCCAAGACTGATCATAACTAAGGACAGAGCATAGCCCAAGACTGAGCATAACTAAGGACAGAGCATAGCCCAAGACTGATGATAACTAAGGACAGAGCATAGCCCAAGACTGATCGTAACTAAGGACAGAGCATAGCCCAAGACTGATGATAAGTAAGGACAGAGCATAGCCCAAGACTGATCGTAACTAAGGACAGAGCATAGCCCAAGACTGATGATAAGTAAGGACAGAGCATAGCCCAAGACTGATCGTAACTAAGGACAGAGCATAGCCCAACACTGATGATAAGTAAGGACAGAGCATAGCCCAAGACTGATCGTAACTAAGGACAGAGCATAGCCCAAGACTGATGATAAGTAAGGACAGAGCATAGCCCAAGACTGATCGTAACTAAGGACAGAGCATTACCCAAGACTGATGATAACTAAGGACAGAGCATAGCCCAAGACTGATCATAACTAAGGACAGAGCATAGCCCTAGACTTATCATAACTAAGGACAGAGCATAGCCCTAGACTTATCATAACTAAGGACAGAGCATAGCCCAAGACTGATGATAAATAAGGACAGAGCATAGCCCAAGACTGATGATAACTAAGGACAGAGCATAACCCAAGACTGATCGTAACTAAGGACAGAGCATAACCCAAGACTGATGATAACTAAGGACAGAGCATAGCCCAAGACTGATGATAACTAAGGACAGAGCATAACCCAAGACTGATGATAACTAAGGACAGAGCATAGCCCAAGACTGATCATAACTAAGGACAGAGCATAGCCCAAGACTGATCATAACTAAGGACAGAGCATAGCCCAAGACTGATCATAACTAAGGACAGAGCATAGCCCAAGACTGAACAAAAGGAAGGAAAGAACAAAGAAAAGATGATAGAGATTAGACTGATGATCTGACAGTGTCCTATCCAGGGGAGGAGGAAGACCCCACAGCTTTATCTCTCAGGATAAGACCCCTGTGTTTTGGTCAGGATTTGGCGCCGTCTTCCTAAGGTTTCCTGTGTCTATGATTTCAGGATAGTGACGGTGGTGCTGGTGATCATCAGTGTGGTCTGGATTCCCATCCTGCAGAACGCCAACAGCGGACAGCTCTACGTGTACATCCAGTCCGTCACCAGCTACCTGGCGCCCCCGGTCACCGCTGTGTTTGGCTTGGCAGTATTTTGGAAGCGCGCCAATGAACAGGTAATGCCCACATGCTACACAATACTGAACAATAGACATACCGTCATAAGGCGCACCCAGCCAGCACAATGTATAACACACAGTCTGTACAGGAGGTCACCGGTCACAATGAATGTAATGAGGATGACAGGGGAGCGGCCATGTTATGTCACTGAGAGCATCTGGCCAAGGGGCTCCTCTATTATCCAAGTGGATGTCACTGGTTACATATTAGCCGCACTAATTCCACTAAAGTCACTGGATTTAGGTCTAAGTACACAAAATAGCAGCGTCCCTCCTGTCAGACGGCTTCTCGCACAATGATGTCATGGCGAGAGTCTCTCGGCTTTCCTGAAATAGATGTTGTGTCACTTCACACCTCCGGAGGAGATATCAGTCTGTACAGGGCCTGGGGGGGGGGGGGGGGGGTTATCTCAAGCCCCTCGGGCACTCTCCAATATGGCGTCCAGGGCTGTTACAGAGACCAGGATTCTGTCCTTAGTACAAGTTAAACTGCTGGGACACTTGCTCTCGATTCATTCAAATAGTGAGAATTGGGTAGTAAGACCCCAAATGATCAGGTACCACTAGGGTTACTCAGCACCACAGAAGTAAAGGGGGTCATCTTATGAGGTCTTATGCCCCTTTCTTAAAGTGATGTCCAAATTAAACTTTCAAGAAAGCAGCGCTGTGTTACCTGAGCCCTCTGTACTGCCTCCTGCGGTGTAATTTACCCTCCTCCCATGATGCTGTGATATTCACTGGCCTCAGGGGTGACCTCTGCTCATATAGCACTGGCCTCAGGGGTGACGTCTGCTCATATAGCACTGGCCTCAGGGGTGACCTCTGCTCATAAAGCACTGGCCTCAGGGATGACCTCTGCTCATATAGCACTGACCGGCCTCAGGGTGGAGACCGGCTACTAAGACATTGGGGGTCATTTACTAAGGGCCCTAATCACGTTTTTCCGTCGGGTTACCCGAATATTACCGATTTGCACCAAATTGCCCCGGGTTTTTGGCGCACACAATCGGATTGTGGAGCATCGGTGCCGACATGCACGCAACGGAAATCGGGGGCGTGGCTGTCGGAAAACCCGATAGATTCGGAAAAATCTCCGTATTAAAAAAAAAAATGTGTTGCTTGACACGCACTTACCTGCACCCAGGATAGCTTGGTGAATGTCGGAGAACCCGCCGCTGGATCACTAATGGACCGGGTAAGTAAATCTGCCCCATTCTCTCTCTTTTTGGAAGAACCAACATACCTGACCCTTACACATTAATTTGAATAGAAAGTGTGTAATACCTTATTTGACCTGCGGAGGAGCTGCAGGGGATCTGCTCCCTTGTTACTCTATGACCCTGTATTCTATACATGTTATACACCAGATCATAGACTTGTGACCAGGGTTTAGTCCGGACGAGATTGTATACCACATCAGACGCAGAATCCCGGGACGTGTCCGTCCTGCAGGTTGTCAGCGTTTTACAGGCGTTGAATGCCAGAGGCAAAGCTCAGTAATCCCGGATAATGCGACAAGCTGTATCAGGAACACAGGGAGAGCGTCGTCATCTTCATTTTGGATAATTGCTGCATTGTGAAAGCAGGTGTGTGTGGATTCCTGGGTTCAGAATAAATCCTAATCCCATCATTAATCCCCCTCCCCTGATAAAAGAGGGAGTAATACACAATATCTGCTCAGACCTCAGAGAATCCCGACTTCCGGGTATAAATCCCCAGCAGTGTTAGTATTAGGGTAGGAACACAGTTTTGTAAATACTGCCCCCTATTCAGTGTCTCCATGGTAACAGACTACAAACCAGCCCCCGATGTAGTCTGAGCCTGAAGTTATGTGTATTATACTGTACTGATCTCTGATTGGTTGCTTTGTGTGTCTTGTCACAGGGGGCGTTCTGGGGTCTCATGGTGGGCCTGGTGCTTGGATTGGCCCGGATGATTCTGGAGTTCGTGTATCCCATCCCCCGCTGTGGCGTTGATGACGGGCGGCCGTCCATTCTGAAGGACATCCATTACCTGCACTTCGCCATCATTTTGTGTGCGTTGACGGTGGGAGTAGTAGTGGGGATCAGTCTAATGACGGAGCCGCCCCTCCACTCACAGGTAGGTAGCACTCACCTGACCCAGCGAGATCCTCCCCAGCACTTATTGGGTAATACGGACATACGGCGAATGTTTCGCTCTATGGTCATCAATGATATCGGAGAAACCATAAACCTCTTCCCATCATGTGTCCGGTATTTACGGTTCCTGGGACGTTGGCGTCATCTCTTCGCACATCGGTGTAGAATCTGACACTTACAGCTCTAGAAATAAGCCCCCCCCTCCCCCTTCTTCAGGCCGCGTTCACACTGGTTTTATTGCAGTTATTTTCAGCTCTTGGTATAAAGCTGTGAGGCAGACAATGTCATCGGGCCCTAACGACTGGGGGCCCATTGCTGCCTGAGGAGCAATAGAAATCTATAGCCTTTGCTCGCTATAAATAATACCGCCATACAGTGCACAATAATAGCAGTAACATATAGTAACTCATTATCAGCCAGCTTGTCTATGGCCTTCAGCTGACCTCACTCACTACCCCCCTGAGATGCCCCTCTCTCACTGCACCCCGCAGATGCCCCCTATTTCACTGCACCCCGAAGAAGCCCCCTATTTCACTGCACCCCGAAGAAGCCCCCTGCACTCTCCTGGTTCTGTTATCAGATGCCCCCTCTCTCACTACACCCCTCAAATGCCAACTCGTACTCCACCCCCTAATCACTGTACCCCTCAGATGCCCCCTGCGTCTGCTGATTCTGGTATCAGATGCCACCTGCCCTCTCCTGGTTCTGGTATCAGATGCCACCTGCCCTCTCCTGGTTCTGGTATCAGATGCCACCGGTCCTCTCCTGGTTCTGGTATCAGATGCCGCCTTCCCTCTCCTGGTTCTGGTATCAGATGCCCCCTTCTGGTTCTGGTATCAGGTGTCCCCTGCCCCCTCCTGGTTCTGGTATCAGATGCCCCCTGCCCCCTCCTGGTTCTGGTATCAGATGCCACCTGCCCTCTCCTGGTTCTGGTATCAGATGCCCCCTGCCCCCTCCTGGTTCTGGTATCAGAAGCCACCTGCCCTCTCCTGGTTCTGGTATCAGATGCCCCCTGCCCTCTCCTGGTTCTGGTATCACATGCCCCCTGCCCTCTCCTGGTTCTGGTATCAAATGCCACCTGCCCTCTCCTGGTTCTGGTATCAGATGCCCCCTGCCCCCTCTTGGTTCTGGTATCAGATGCCCCCTGCCCTCTCCTGGTTCTGGTATCAGATGCCCCCTGCCCCCTCTTGGTTCTGGTATCAGATGCCCCCTGCCCTCTCCTGGTTCTGGTATCAGGTGTCCCCTGCCCCCTCCTGGTTCTGGTATCAGATGCCACCTGCCCTCTCCTGGTTCTGGTATCAGATGCCCCCTGCCCTCTCCTGGTTCTGGTATCAGATGCCACCTGCCCTCTCCTGGTTCTGGTATCAGATGCCCCCTGCCCTCTCCTGGTTCTGGTATCAGATGCCCCCTGCCCCCTCTTGGTTCTGGTATCAGATGCCCCCTGCCCTCTGCTGGTTCTGGTATCAGATGCCCCCTGCCCTCTCCTGGTTCTGGTATCAGATGCCCCCTGCCCTCTGCTGGTTCTGGTATCAGATGCCCCCTGCCCTCTCCTGGTTCTGGTATCAGATGCCCCCTGCCCTCTCCTGGTTCTGGTATCAGATGCCACCTGCCCTCTCCTGGTTCTGGTATCAGATGCCCCCTGTCCTCTCCTGGTTCTGGTATCAGATGCCCCCTGCCCCCTCTTGGTTCTGGTATCAGATGCCCCCTGCCCTCTGCTGGTTCTGGTATCAGATGCCCCCTGCCCTCTGCTGGTTCTGGTATCAGATGCCCCCTGCCCTCTCCTGGTTCTGGTATCAGATGCCCCCTGCCTTCTCCTGGTTCTGGTATCAGATGCCCCTCCGCTGGTGCTTGGTATGGGGGCAGTGAATATCTCGGGGCATCTCTGTGCTCCATATATTTTGGGGTTTTGTATTTTGCTTCTATAATTCACTATAAAATATAAAACAAAAATGAAAACATCATCAGGTCCAAGCAGCGACATGTTCTATGCAGAGCAGATGCCAAGCAACCAGAACCGGTGCCAGGACAAACAGCGCCGATGCTTAGCACCAAAACCCGCTGCCAGGAGAGACTCGTTGTAGTACAGGTCCCGCTGACAGTCCTGGTCCATGTCCCGCGCCTGCGCCCGCTCATCATCATCTGCTGCTAAATGTCATCAATGGGAAATGTCTCCTCCCCAGGTGAAGAACCTGACCTGGTGGACCATCCCCCGAGGAAGAAGCCCACCCGAGATCACCCTGAGGAAGGTCTCCACCCGAAGCCACTCAGCCCCCGGAGAGAACGAGGGTGGGTATTGTCCTGTCACATGGTGGTGCCGGTGGATTCAGGAGCTAATGGGTGGGACCCTGCCATGACAAAGGGCGAGATCCAAGGTGTTTGGATTCCTTTCAGCTTCATCTTTTTATCCATCTCAGTTTTTTCTCTTTTTTCCTCCTTTGGTTCAGCTGCGATCTGTTATTTTATCAGTTTATGGGACCAGTGAATTCACGAGCTAATGGGGGTAGACTCAGTAACACATGAGGCTACATTGAAGATTTTCAGATTCACTTGGTCTTTATATTTTTGATCATCTTTGACTTTTTACGTTCAGCTGTGACCTATTATTATATTTGGTACCAGTGAATTCAGGAGCTAAGGGGAGCCGACTATACCACACACAGTGATAGGTCCAGGGCTTTTGTTGCCCCATCAATTCATATTTTCATCCCATCTTTGTATTTTATTATCTTTCCTTGTACAGACGCATCCAACTGCACCGCCCGAAGCCGGACCTGGAGCAGTGTGTTGTGCAAACCCCCCACAGAACCAGTGGAATCTCCCAACCCCATTCAACAGAGAAGCATTAGGGAGGATCCATTCTGGGCGCGGGTGTGCTGCATTAATGCCATCATTCTCATGTGCGTCAACATTTTCTTCTACGCGTATTTTGCTTGAAGGCCGAGAAATGCGAAAAACAATCCATAGACGTTTAACCGTTTACTGTCAGCGACTACACATGGTGCTGGTCCAACCCATTCTACAGCTGGGACTATACTTCCATGTAGCTGCATCCAGGACTATACATACTACACCACACGTCAGCAGAATACAGGCTCCGCCCCCGTAACCTGCCGCAACGCGGGAAACAAGATGGCGGAGCAGCGGCGGCCGGGACACATTCCTGAGATAATTACTGAATAAAAGGTTTATTACCAGAGCGGCCGCGTGACTGACACCAGGGGTCACGGCTTTTTATTGGGATGAGTCTCCGAAAATCATGGAGTGTCTCAAATTATTTCATCGCGCCAAATCATGAGTCACCGACCCAAAAATCTGCTCAGTAACGAGCCGCAGCCACGAGATTATAGGGAAGAAGCGTCTCGTGTCCTATAACATAGAAACCACGGAGATCTGACAGCCACAGGGTCCCCATAATACTGACAGCCACAGGGACCCCATAATACTGACAGCCACAGGGACCCCATAATACTGACAGCTACAGGGACCCCATAACACTGACAGCTACAGGGACCCCATAATACTGACAGCCACAGGGACCCCATAACACTGACAGCCACAGGGACCCCATAATACTGACAGCCACAGGGACCCCATAACACTGACAGCCACAGGGACCCCATAACACTGACAGCCACAGGGACCCCATAACACTGACAGCCACAGGGACCCCATAACACTGACAGCCACAGGGACCCCATAACACTGACAGCTACAGGGACCCCATAACACTGACAGCCACAGGGACCCCATAATACTGACAGCCACAGGGACCCCATAACACTGACAGCCACAGGGACCCCATAACACTGACAGCCACAGGGACCCCATAACACTGACAGCCACAGGGACCCCATAACACTGACAGCCACAGGGACCCCATAACACTGACAGCCACAGGGACCCCATAACACTGACAGCCACAGGGACCCCATAACACTGACAGCCACAGGGACCCCATAACACTGACAGCCACAGGGACCCCATAATACTGACAGCTACAGGGACCCCATAACACTGACAGCCACAGCCCCCATAATACTGACAGCCACAGGGACCCCATAACACTGACAGCCACAGGGACCCCATAACACTGACAGCTACAGTGCCCCCATAACACTGACAGCTACAGGGACCCCATAACACTGACAGCTACAGGGACCCCATAACACTGACAGCTACAGGGACCCCATAACACTGACAGCCACAGGGCCCCCATAACACTGACAGCCACAGGGCCCCCATAACACTGACAGCCACAGGGACCCCATAACACTGACAGCCACAGGGACCCCATAACACTGACAGCCACAGGGACCCCATAACACTGACAGCCACAGGGCCCCCATAACACTGACAGCCACAGGGCCCCCATAACACTGACAGCCACAGGGACCCCATAACACTGACAGCCACAGGGACCCCATAACACTGACAGCCACAGGGACCCCATAACACTGACAGCCACAGGGACCCCATAACACTGACAGCTACAGGGACCCCATAATACTGACAGCCACAGGGACCCCATAACACTGACAGCCACAGGGACCCCATAATACTGACAGCTACAGGGACCCCATAACACTGACAGCCACAGGAACCCCATAACACTGACAGCTACAGGGACCCCATAATACTGACAGCCACAGGGACCCCATAATACTGACAGCCACAGGGACCCCATAACACTGACAGCTACAGGGACCCCATAACACTGACAGCTACAGGGACCCCATAACACTGACAGCCACAGGGACCCCATAACACTGACAGCTACAGGAACCCCATAATACTGACAGCCACAGGGACCCCATAATACTGACAGCCACAGGGACCCCATAACACTGACAGCCACAGGGACCCCATAACACTGACAGCCACAGGGACCCCATAACACTGACAGCCACAGGGACCCCATAACACTGACAGCCACAGGGACCCCATAACACTGACAGCCACAGGGACCCCATAACACTGACAGCCACAGGGACCCCATAACACTGACAGCCACAGGGACCCCATAACACTGACAGCCACAGGGACCCCATAACACTGACAGCTACAGGGACCCCATAACACTGACAGCCACAGGGACCCCATAACACTGACAGCCACAGGGACCCCATAACACTGACAGCCACAGGGACCCCATAACACTGACAGCCACAGGGACCCCATAATACTGACAGCCACAGGGACCCCATAATACTGACAGCTACAGGGACCCCATAACACTGACAGCCACAGGGACCCCATAATACTGACAGCCACAGGGACCCCATAACACTGACAGCCACAGGGACCCCATAACACTGACAGCCACAGGGACCCCATAATACTGACAGCCACAGGGACCCCATAATACTGACAGCCACAGGGACCCCATAACACTGACAGCCACAGGGACCCCATAACACTGACAGCCACAGGGACCCCATAATACTGACAGCCACAGGGACCCCATAACACTGACAGCCACAGGGACCCCATAACACTGACAGCTACAGGGACCCCATAACACTGACAGCTACAGGGACCCCATAACACTGAAAGCTACAGGGACCCCATAACACTGACAGCTACAGGGACCCCATAATACTGACAGCCACAGGGACCCCATAACACTGACAGCTACAGGGACCCCATAACACTGACAGCTACAGGGACCCCATAACACTGACAGCCACAGGGACCCATAACACTGACAGCCACAGGGACCCCATAACACTGACAGCTACAGGGACCCCATAACACTGACCGCTACAGGGACCCCATAATACTGACAGCTACAGGGACCCCATAACACTGACAGCCACAGGGACCCCATAACACTGACAGCCACAGGGACCCCATAACACTGACAGCTACTGGGACCCCATAATACTGACAGCCACAGGAACCCCATAACACTGACAGCCACAGGGACCCCATAACACTGACAGCCACAGGGACCCCATAACACTGACAGCTACAGGGACCCCATAACACTGACAGCCACAGACCCCATAATACTGACAGCTACAGGGACCCCATAACACTGACAGCCACAGGGACCCCGTAACACTGACAGCCACAGGGACCCCATAACACTGACAGCCACAGGGACCCCATAACACTGACAGCCACAGGGACCCCATAATACTGACAGCCACAGGGACCCCATAACACTGACAGCCACAGGGACCCCATAACACTGACAGCCACAGGGACCCCATAACACTGACAGCCACAGGGACCCCATAACACTGACAGCCACAGGGACCCCATAACACTGACAGCTACAGGGACCCCATAACACTGACAGCCACAGGGACCCCATAACACTGACAGCCACAGGGACCCCATAACACTGACAGCCACAGGGACCCCATAACACTGACAGCCACAGGGACCCCATAACACTGACAGCCACAGGGACCCCATAACACTGACAGCTACAGGGACCCCATAACACTGACAGCTACAGGGACCCCATAACACTGACAGCCACAGGGACCCCATAACACTGACAGCCACAGGGACCCCATAACACTGACAGCCACAGGGACCCCATAACACTGACAGCCACAGGGACCCCATAACACTGACAGCCACAGGGACCCCATAACAATGACAGCTACAGGGACCCCATAACACTGACAGCCACAGGGACCCCATAACACTGACAGCCACAGGGACCCCATAACACTGACAGCCACAGGGACCCCATAACACTGACAGCCACAGGGACCCCATAACACTGACAGCTACAGGGACCCCATAACACTGACAGCTACAGGGACCCCATAACACTGACAGCTACAGGGACCCCATAACACTGACAGCCACAGGGACCCCATAACACTGACAGCCACAGGGACCCCATAATACTGACAGCCACAGGGACCCCATAATACTGACAGCCACAGGGACCCCATAATACTGACAGCCACAGGGACCCCATAATACTGACAGCCACAGGGACCCATAACACTGACAGCCAAAGGGACCCCATAACACTGACAGCCACAGGGACCCCATAATACTGACAGCTACAGGGACACCATAACACTGACAGCCACAGGGACCCCATAATACTGACAGCCACAGGGACCCATAACACTGACAGCCACAGGGACCCCATAACACTGACAGCCACAGGGACCCCATAACACTGACAGCCACAGCCCCCATAATACTGACAGCCACAGGGACCCCATAATACTGACAGCTACAGGGACCCCATAACACTGACAGCCACAGGGACCCCATAATACTGACAGCCACAGGGACCCCATAACACTGACAGCCACAGGGACCCCATAATACTGACAGCCACAGGGACCCCATAACACTGACAGCTACAGGGACCCCATAATACTGACAGCTACAGGGACACCATAACACTGACAGCCACAGGGACCCCATAACACTGACAGCCACAGGGACCCCATAACACTGACAGCCACAGGGACCCCATAACACTGACAGCCACAGGGACCCCATAATACTGACAGCCACAGGGACCCCATAATACTGACAGCCACAGGGACCCCATAACACTGACAGCCACAGGGACCCCATAACACTGACAGCCACAGGGACCCCATAATACTGACAGCCACAGGGACCCCATAACACTGACAGCCACAGGGACCCCATAACACTGACAGCTACAGGGACCCCATAACACTGACAGCTACAGGGACCCCATAACACTGAAAGCTACAGGGACCCCATAACACTGACAGCCACAGAGACCCCATAACACTGACAGCTACAGGGACCCCATAACACTGACAGCCACAGGGACCCCATAACACTGACAGCTACAGACCCCATAACACTGACAGCCACAGGGACCCCATAACACTGACAGCTACAGGGACCCCATAACACTGACAGCTACAGGGACCCCATAATACTGACAGCCACAGGGACCCCATAACACTGACAGCTACAGGGACCCCATAACACTGACAGCTACAGGGACCCCATAACACTGACAGCCACAGGGACCCATAACACTGACAGCCACAGGGACCCCATAACACTGACAGCCACAGACCCCATAATACTGACAGCCACAGGGACCCCATAATACTGACAGCCACAGGGACCCCATAACACTGACCGCTACAGGGACCCCATAATACTGACAGCTACAGGGACCCCATAACACTGACAGCCACAGGGACCCCATAACACTGACAGCCACAGGGACCCCATAACACTGACAGCTACTGGGACCCCATAATACTGACAGCCACAGGAACCCCATCACACTGACAGCCACAGGGACCCCATAACACTGACAGCCACAGGGACCCCATAATACTGACAGCCACAGGGACCCCATAACACTGACAGCCACAGGGACCCCATAACACTGACAGCTACTGGGACCCCATAATACTGACAGCCACAGGAACCCCATAACACTGACAGCCACAGGGACCCCATAACACTGACAGCCACAGGGACCCCATAATACTGACAGCCACAGGGACCCCATAACACTGACAGCTACAGGGACCCCATAATACTGACAGCCACAGGGACCCCATAACACTGACAGCTACAGGGACCCCATAACACTGACAGCTACAGGGACCCCATAACACTGACAGCCACAGGGACCCCATAACACTGACAGCCACAGGGACCCCATAACACTGACAGCTACAGGGACCCCATAACACTGACCGCTACAGGGACCCCATAATACTGACAGCTACAGGGACCCCATAACACTGACAGCCACAGGGACCCCATAACACTGACAGCCACAGGGACCCCATAACACTGACAGCTACTGGGACCCCATAATACTGACAGCCACAGGAACCCCATAACACTGACAGCCACAGGGACCCCATAACACTGACAGCCACAGGGACCCATAACACTGCCAGCTATAGGGACCCCATAACACTGACAGCTACAGGGACCCCATAACACTGACAGCTACAGGGACCCCATAACACTGACAGCCACAGTGCTCCCATAATACTGACAGCCACAGGGACCCCATAACACTGACAGCTACAGACCCCATAACACTGACAGCTACAGACCCCATAATACTGGCAGCCACAGGGACCCCATAACACTGACAGCCACAGCCCCCATAACACTGACAGCCACAGGGACCCCATAACACTGACAGCTACAGGGACCCTATAATACTGACAGCCACAGGGACCCCATAACACTGACAGCTACAGGGACCCCATAACACTGACAGCTACAGGGACCCCATAACACTGACAGCCACAGGGACCCCATAATACTGACAGCTACAGTGTCCCCATAATACTGACAGCCACAGGGACCCCATAATACTGACAGCTACAGTGCCCCCATAATACTGACAGCTACAGGGACCCCATAACACTGACAGCTACAGGGACCCCATAATACTGACAGCTACAGGGACCCCATAACACTGACAGCTACAGGGACCCCATAACACTGACAGCCACAGGGACCCCATAATACTGACAGCCACAGAGACCCCATAACACTGACAGCTACAGGGACCCCATAACACTGACAGCCACAGGGACCCCATAACACTGACAGCCACAGGGACCCCATAATACTGACAGCCACAGGGACCCCATAATACTGACAGCTACAGTGCCCCCATAATACTGACAGCTACAGGGACCCCATAACACTGACAGCTACAGGGACCCCATAATACTGACAGCTACAGGGACCCCATAACACTGACAGCTACAGGGACCCCATAACACTGACAGCCACAGGGACCCCATAATACTGACAGCCACAGAGACCCCATAACACTGACAGCTACAGGGACCCCATAACACTGACAGCCACAGGGACCCCATAACACTGACAGCCACAGGGACCCCATAATACTGACAGCTACAGGGACCCCATAACACTGACAGCCACAGGGACCCCATAACACTGACAGCTACAGGGACCCCATAACACTGACAGCCACAGTGCTCCCATAATACTGACAGCCACAGGGACCCCATAACACTGACAGCTACAGACCCCATAACACTGACAGCTACAGACCCCATAATACTGGCAGCCACAGGGACCCCATAACACTGACAGCCACAGCCCCCATAACACTGACAGCCACAGGGACCCCATAACACTGACAGCTACAGGGACCCTATAATACTGACAGCCACAGGGACCCCATAACACTGACAGCTACAGGGACCCCATAACACTGACAGCTACAGGGACCCCATAACACTGACAGCCACAGGGACCCCATAATACTGACAGCTACAGTGTCCCCATAATACTGACAGCCACAGGGACCCCATAATACTGACAGCTACAGTGCCCCCATAATACTGACAGCTACAGGGACCCCATAACACTGACAGCTACAGGGACCCCATAATACTGACAGCTACAGGGACCCCATAACACTGACAGCTACAGGGACCCCATAACACTGACAGCCACAGGGACCCCATAATACTGACAGCCACAGAGACCCCATAACACTGACAGCTACAGGGACCCCATAACACTGACAGCCACAGGGACCCCATAACACTGACAGCCACAGGGACCCCATAATACTGACAGCCACAGGGACCCCATTACACTGACAGCTACAGGGACCCCATAATACTGACAGCCACAGGGACCCTATAATACTGACAGCCACAGGGACCCCATAATACTGACAGCTACAGGGACCCCATAACACTGACAGCCACAGACCCCATAATACTGACAGCTACAGGGACCCCATAACACTGACAGCCACAGGGACCCCATAATACTGACAGCCACAGGGACCCCATAACACTGACAGCCACAGGGACCCATAACACTGCCAGCTATAGGGACCCCATAACACTGACAGCTACAGGGACCCCATAATACTGACAGCTACAGTGCCCCCATAACACTGACAGCCACAGGGACCCCATAACACTGACAGCCACAGGGACCCCATAACACTGACAGCCACAGGGACCCCATAACACTGACAGCTACAGGGACCCCATAACACTGACAGCCACAGGGACCCCATAATACTGACAGCTACAGGGACCATATAACACTGACAGCCACAGGGACCCCATAACACTGACAGCCACAGGGACCCCATAACACTGACAGCCACAGGGACCCCATAACACTGACAGCCACAGGGACCCCATAACACTGACAGCCACAGGGACCCCATAACACTGACAGCTACAGGGACCCCATAACACTGACAGCTACAGGGACCCCATAACACTGACAGCTACAGACCCCATAACACTGACAGCCACAGGGACCCCATAACACTGACAGCCACAGGGACCCCATAACACTGACAGCCACAGGGACCCCATAACACTGACAGCTACAGGGACCCCATAACACTGACAGCTACAGGGACCCCATAACACTGACAGCCACAGGGACCCCATAACACTGACAGCCACAGGGACCCCATAACACTGACAGCCACAGGGACCCCATAATACTGACAGCCACAGGGACCCCATAACACTGACAGCCACAGGGACCCCATAACACTGACAGCTACAGGGACCCCATAACACTGACAGCCACAGGGACCCCATAACACTGACAGCTACAGGGACCCCATAACACTGACAGCTACAGTGCCCCCATAATACTGACAGCTACAGGGACCCCATAACACTGACAGCCACAGGGACCCCATAACACTGACAGCTACAGGGACCCCATAATACTGACAGCCACAGGGACCCCATAACACTGACAGCCACAGGGACCCCATAACACTGACAGCCACAGGGACCCCATAACACTGACAGCCACAGGGACCCCATAATACTGACAGCTACAGGGACCCCATAACACTGACAGCTACAGGGACCCCATAATACTGACAGCCACAGACCCCATAATACTGACAGCCACAGGGACCCCATAACACTGACAGCCACAGGGACCCCATAACACTGACAGCCACAGGGACCCCATAACACTGACAGCTACAGGGACCCCATAACACTGACAGCCACAGGGACCCCATAACACTGACAGCCACAGGGACCCCATAATACTGACAGCTACAGGGACCCCATAACACTGACAGCCACAGGGACCCCATAACACTGACAGCCACAGGGACCCCATAACACTGACAGCCACAGGGACCCCATAACACTGACAGCCACAGGGACCCCATAACACTGACAGCCACAGGGACCCCATAACACTGACAGCTACAGGGACCCCATAACACTGACAGCTACAGGGACCCCATAACACTGACAGCTACAGACCCCATAACACTGACAGCCACAGGGACCCCATAACACTGACAGCCACAGGGACCCCATAACACTGACAGCCACAGGGACCCCATAACACTGACAGCTACAGGGACCCCATAACACTGACAGCTACAGGGACCCCATAACACTGACAGCCACAGGGACCCCATAACACTGACAGCCACAGGGACCCCATAACACTGACAGCCACAGGGACCCCATAATACTGACAGCCACAGGGACCCCATAACACTGACAGCCACAGGGACCCCATAACACTGACAGCTACAGGGACCCCATAACACTGACAGCCACAGGGACCCCATAACACTGACAGCTACAGGGACCCCATAACACTGACAGCTACAGTGCCCCCATAATACTGACAGCTACAGGGACCCCATAACACTGACAGCCACAGGGACCCCATAACACTGACAGCTACAGGGACCCCATAATACTGACAGCCACAGGGACCCCATAACACTGACAGCCACAGGGACCCCATAACACTGACAGCCACAGGGACCCCATAACACTGACAGCCACAGGGACCCCATAATACTGACAGCTACAGGGACCCCATAACACTGACAGCTACAGGGACCCCATAATACTGACAGCCACAGACCCCATAATACTGACAGCCACAGGGACCCCATAACACTGACAGCCACAGGGACCCCATAACACTGACAGCCACAGGGACCCCATAACACTGACAGCTACAGGGACCCCATAACACTGACAGCCACAGGGACCCCATAACACTGACAGCCACAGGGACCCCATAATACTGACAGCTACAGGGACCCCATAACACTGACAGCCACAGGGACCCCATAACACTTACAGCTACAGGGACCCCATAACACTGACAGCCACAGGGACCCCATAACACTGACAGCCACAGGGACCCCATAATACTGACAGCCACAGGGACCCCATAATACTGACAGCTACAGGGACCCCATAACACTGACAGCTACAGGGACCCCATAATACTGACAGCCACAGGGACCCCATAACACTGACAGCCACAGGGACCCCATAACACTGACAGCCACAGGGACCCCATAACACTGACAGCCACAGGGACCCCATAATACTGACAGCTACAGGGACCCTATAACACTGCCAGCTACAGGGACCCCATAATACTGACAGCCACAGGGACCCCATAATACTGACAGCTACAGGGACCCCATAACACTGACAGCTACAGGGACCCCATAATACTGACAGCTACAGGGACCCCATAACACTGACAGCCACAGGGACCCCATAACACTGACAACCACAGGGACCCCATAATACTGACAGCCACAGGGACCCCATAACACTGACAGCCACAGGGACCCCATAATACTGACAGCCACAGGGACCCCATAACACTGACAGCCACAGGGACCCCATAATACTGACAGCCACAGGGACCCCATAACACTGACAGCCACAGGGACCCCATAACACTGACAGCCACAGGGACCCCATAACACTGACAGCTACAGGGACCCCATAACACTGACAGCCACAGGGACCCCATAATACTGACAGCTACAGGGACCATATAACACTGACAGCCACAGGGACCCCATAACACTGACAGCCACAGGGACCCCATAATACTGACAGCTACAGGGACCATATAACACTGACAGCCACAGGGACCCCATAACACTGACAGCCACAGGGACCCCATAACACTGACAGCCACAGGGACCCCATAACACTGACAGCCACAGGGACCCCACAATACTGACAGCCACAGACCCCATAACACTGACAGCTACAGGGACCCTATAATACTGACAGCCACAGGGACCCCATAATACTGACAGCTACAGTGCCCCCATAACACTGACAGCTACAGGGACCCCATAACACTGACAGCCACAGGGACCCCATAACACTGACAGCCACAGGGACCCCATAATACTGACAGCTACAGGGACCCCATAACACTGACAGCCACAGGGACCCCATAATACTGACAGCCACAGGGACCCCATAACACTGACAGCCACAGGGACCCCATAACACTGACAGCTACAGGGACCCCATAACACTGACAGCCACAGGGACCCCATAACACTGACAGCTACAGGGACCCATAATACTGACAGCCACAGGGACCCCATAACACTGACAGCTACAGACCCCATAATACTGACAGCCACAGGGACCCCATAACACTGACAGCCACAGGGACCCCATAATACTGACAGCTACAGGGACCCCATAACACTGACAGCCACAGGGACCCCATAACACTGACAGCTACAGGGACCCCATAACACTGACAGCTACAGGGACCCCATAACACTGACAGCTACAGTGCCCCCATAACACTGACAGCCACAGGAACCCCATAACACTGACAGCTACAAGGACCCCATAACACTGACAGCCACAGGGACCCCATAACACTGACAGCTACAGGGACCCCATAACACTGACAGCCACAGGGACCCATAACACTGACAGCTACAGGGACCCCATAACACTGACAGCCACAGGGACCCCATAACACTGACAGCCACAGGGACCCCATAATACTGACAGCCACAGGGACCCCATAACACTGACAGCCACAGGGACCCCATAACACTGACAGCCACAGGGACCCCATAACACTGACAGCTACAGGGACCCCATAATACTGACAGCCACAGGGACCCCATAATACTGACAGCTACAGGGACCCCATAATACTGACAGCCACAGGGACCCCATAACACTGACAGCCACAGGGACCCCATAACACTGACAGCCACAGGGACCCCATAATACTGACAGCTACAGGGACCCCATAATACTGACAGCCACAGGGACCCCATAACACTGACAGCTACAGGGACCCCATAACACTGACAGCTACAGGGACCCCATAACACTGACAGCCACAGGGACCCTATAATACTGACAGCTACAGGGACCCCATAACACTGACAGCTACAGGGACCCCATAACACTGACAGCCACAGGGACCCCATAACACTGACAGCCACAGGGACCCCATAACACTGACAGCCACAGGGACCCCATAACACTGACAGCTACAGGGACCCCATAACACTGACAGCCACAGGGACCCCATAACACTGACAGCTACAGGGACCCCATAATACTGACAGCCACAGGGACCCCATAATACTGACAGCCACAGGGACCCCATAACACTGACAGCTACAGGGACCCCATAATACTGACAGCTACAGGGACCCCATAATACTGACAGCCACAGGGACCCCATAACACTGACAGCCACAGGGACCCCATAACACTGACAGCTACAGGGACCCCATAACACTGACAGCCACAGGGACCCTATAACACTGACAGCCACAGGGACCCCATAACACTGACAGCCACAGGGACCCCATAATACTGACAGCCACAGGGACCCCATAATACTGACAGCTACAGTGCCCCCATAACACTGACAGCTACAGTGCCCCCATAACACTGACAGCTACAGGGACCCCATAACACTGACAGCTACAGGGACCCCATAACACTGACAGCCACAGGGACCCCATAACACTGACAGCCACAGGGACCCCATAATACTGACAGCTACAGGGACCCCATAACACTGACAGCCACAGGGACCCCATAATACTGACAGCTACAGGGACCCCATAACACTGACAGCTACAGGGACCCCATAACACTGACAGCCACAGGGACCCCATAACACTGACAGCCACAGGGACCCCATAATACTGACAGCTACAGGGACCCCATAACACTGACAGCCACAGGGACCCCATAATACTGACAGCCACAGGGACCCCATAACACTGACAGCCACAGGGACCCCATAACACTGACAGCCACAGGGACCCCATAACACTGACAGCCACAGGGACCCCATAATACTGACAGCTACAGGGACCCCATAATACTGACAGCTACAGGGACCCCATAACACTGACAGCCACAGGGACCCCATAACACTGACAGCCACAGGGACCCCATAACACTGACAGCCACAGGGACCCCATAACACTGACAGCCACAGGGACCCCATAATACTGACAGCCACAGGGACCCCATAATACTGACAGCCACAGGGACCCCATAACACTGACAGCTACAGGGACCCCATAATACTGACAGCCACAGGGACCCCATAACACTGACAGCTACAGGGACCCCATAACACTGACAGCCACAGGGACCCCATAACACTGACAGCCACAGGGACCCCATAACACTGACAGCCACAGGGACCCCATAATACTGACAGCCACAGGGACCCCATAACACTGACAGCTACAGGGACCCCATAACACTGACAGCCACAGGGACCCCATAACACTGACAGCCACAGGGACCCCATAACACTGACAGCCACAGGGACCCCATAACACTGACAGCTACAGGGACCCCATAATACTGACAGCCACAGGGACCCCATAACACTGACAGCTACAGGGACCCCATAACACTGACAGCCACAGGGACCCCATAACACTGACAGCCACAGGGACCCCATAACACTGACAGCCACAGGGACCCCATAACACTGACAGCCACAGGGACCCCATAACACTGACAGCCACAGAGACCCCATAACACTGACAGCTACAGTGCCCCCATAATACTGACAGCCACAGGGACCCCATAACACTGATAGCTACAGGGACCCCATAACACTGACAGCCACAGGGACCCCATAACACTGACAGCCACAGAGACCCCATAACACTGACAGCTACAGGGACCCCATAACACTGACAGCCACAGGGACCCCATAACACTGACAGCTACAGGGACCCCATAACACTGACAGCTACAGGGACCCCATAATACTGACAGCCACAGGGACCCCATAACACTGACAGCTACAGGGACCCCATAACACTGACAGCTACAGGGACCCCATAACACTGACAGCTACAGGGACCCCATAACACTGACAGCTACAGGGACCCCATAACACTGACAGCCACAGGGACCCCATAATACTGACAGCCACAGGGACCCCATAATACTGACAGCCACAGGGACCCCATAACACTGACAGCTACAGGGACCCCATAACACTGACAGCTACAGGGACCCCATAACACTGACAGCTACAGGGACCCCATAAACTGACAGCACAGGACCCCATATCACTGACAGCCACAGGGACCCATATCAACACTGACAGCCACAGGGACCCCATAACACTGACCAGGGACACACTGACAGCTAAGGGACCCCAACTGGGGGGGGGGACCCAAACCTGACGCTACCGGGACCCATAACACTGACAGCTAAGGGACCCCATAACACTGACAGCTACAGGGACCCCATAATACTGACAGCCACAGGGACCCCATAATACTGACAGCCACAGGAACCCCATAACACTGACAGCCACAGGGACCCCATAACACTGACAGCCACAGGGACCCCATAACACTGACAGCCACAGGGACCCCATAACACTGACAGCTACAGGGACCCCATAACACTGACAGCTACAGGGACCCCATAACACTGACAGCTACAGGGACCCCATAACACTGACAGCTACAGGGACCCCATAACACTGACAGCCACAGGGACCCCATAATACTGACAGCCACAGGGACCCCATAATACTGACAGCCACAGGGACCCCATAACACTGACAGCTACAGGGACCCCATAACACTGACAGCTACAGGGACCCCATAACACTGACAGCTACAGGGACCCCATAACACTGACAGCCACAGGGACCCCATAATACTGACAGCCACAGGGACCCCATAACACTGACAGCCACAGGGACCCCATAACACTGACAGCCACAGGGACCCCATAACACTGACAGCCACAGGGACCCCATAACACTGACAGCCACAGGGACCCCATAACACTGACAGCCACAGGGACCCCATAACACTGACAGCCACAGGGACCCCATAATACTGACAGCCACAGGGACCCCATAATACTGACAGCCACAGGAACCCCATAACACTGACAGCCACAGGGACCCCATAACACTGACAGCCACAGGGACCCCATAACACTGACAGCCACAGGGACCCCATAACACTGACAGCCACAGGGACCCCATAACACTGACAGCCACAGGGACCCCATAACACTGACAGCCACAGGGACCCATAACACTGACAGCTACAGGGACCCCATAATACTGACAGCCACAGGGACCCCATAATACTGACAGCCACAGGGACCCCATAATACTGACAGCCACAGGGACCCCATAATACTGACAGCCACAGACCCCATAACACTGACAGCTACAGGGACCCTATAATACTGACATTCCCAGCAGTCCTGAGCACTATATAACAGTTGTGTCCAGGCCAGGTCCAGGTATTAGCACTATATGGCGGTATTACATCCGGTACCGGTTTCCATAGAAGTCACACAGGAAACCCGGCAGGGGCAGCAAATAAATGACATTTTGGTTATTGTGTAGATGTAGTACAGGACTGGTGACCCCAGTATATTCTATAGGAATGAGGGGGGTGCGTAGTGTACAGGGGGGTCTCTCATATAGGGACATATAGTGGGGGTTTCTTCCATCACATCCTGTGTTCACCACCTATTAAAGTCACATTAAGGGTTTTTGCAGCTGTATATTGCTGAAAAGAGGCGCAGGACTATTCCCGCCACTGCACTATATGGCGGCATTAGCACTATATGGCGGCAGCACGCTCTATAGGACGGTAGGTATTACTACTATATGGTGGCATTAGCTCTATATGACGGTATTAGCTCTATATGGCGGTATTAGCACTATATGACGGTATTAGCACTATATGACTGTATTAGTACTTTTTAGCAGTATTAGCACTATATGGCGGTAATAGGACTATATGGGGGCATTAGCACTATATGACGGTATTAGCTCTATATGACGGTATTAGCACTATATGAAGGTATTAGCACTATATGGTGGTATTAGCACTATATGACGATATTAGCACTATATGACTGTATTAGCACTAAATTACGGTATTAGAACTATATGACTGTATTAGCACTATATGGCGGTAATATGACAATATTAGCACTATATGGTGGTATTAGCACTATATGGCTGTAATAGCTCTATATAACGATATTAGCACTATATGACGGTATTAGCACTATATGGTGGTATTAGCACTATATGGCTGTAATAGCTCTATATGACGATATTAGCACTATATGACGGTATTAGCACTATATGACGGTATTAGCACTATATGGCGGTATTAGCACTATATGACGGTATTAGCACTATATGACGGTATTAGCACTATATGGCGGTATTAGCACTATATGACGGTATTAGCACTATATGAAGGTATTAGCACTATATGGTGGTATTAGCACTATATGACGGTATTAGCACTATATGAAGGTATTAGCACTATATGGTGGTATTAGCACTATATGACGATATTAGCACTATATGACGGTATTAGCACTATATGGCGGTATTAGCACTATATGACGGTATTAGCACTATATGGCGGTATTAGCACTATATGACGGTATTAGCACTATATGGCGGTATTAGCACTATATGACGGTATTAGCACTATATGACGGTATTAGCACTATATGGCGGTATTAGTACTATATGACAGTATTAACACTATATGACGGTATTAGCACTATATGAAGGTATTAGCACTATATGGCGGTATTAGCATTATATGGCAGTATTAGCACTATATGACGATATTAGCACTATATGGCGGTATTAACACTATATGACGGTATTAGTACTATATGGCGGTATTAACACTATATGACGGTATTAGTACTATATGGCGGTATTAACACTATATGACGGTATTAGTACTATATAGTGGTATTAACACTATGTGACGGTATTAGCACTATATGACGGTATTAGCACTATATGGCGGTATTAGTACTATATGGCGGTATTAACACTATATGACGGTATTAGTACTATATGGCGGTATTAACACTATATGACGGTATTAGTACTATATGACATATTAGCACCATACGGCAGTATTAGCACTATATGGCGGCAGCTCGCACCTGCACTACACTGAGACGCTGACATTATGATCTTCTGGTCTTTCTTCTCCCTGGGAATGTGCGGCCGATCCCGGATCTCACTCAGGAAATTAATGAAAGCGAAGAAGTAAATTGCTGATCCGTGTGAACGCGGAGAGACGACTCCCATTAGGACAATTATATCCCCAGCCCTCGTTTACTATGCAAATATCTCCAGACAATTAAAGGCTTATAACGAGTAATGAGGCCGACGTTCACCATCAGGGAATATCATACAATCTACAGGTCATACACACTACCAGACCGCAACACTGTAACAGACCCTCTGCTGACAACACGAGACTCCTGGAGCGCAATAGTAGAATATAATACAAGTGGTTTGGGCAGTAGCCCAGGGCCCAAGCCTTCTAGGGGGCCCATCACCACCCAAATCACCCACCAAACCTTCACCCATGAAATCCTCATACAATTGCTCCTACTCTCAATACACATGTCCACAAGAGCCATTTCAGGACCTTTCAAGGTCCTTCAAAGGTCCTGAAACCCCAGACTGAAAACAGCAGTAGGGACACATCCTCCATTCCCCAAGAAGCTGATTCTATACCAGGTGTAGGAAGTGATTCCAGACTTGTAGAGGCTATAATATTCATAGAGCGCAGGACCCATGGAGGTCCTTATCCACCTCTGATGACGAGAAATCTTATCCATCGTAAGGATCATCCTAAGAGAACTACAACCCAGATGTGGACAGGGCCTTGAAGGAATGTCCTGGTTTTATCTGTTTTCCTATTGGGATCAGATGTGAATCTGGAGAGGACCTGCCCCCGAGGAGCCACAATGCACTGAGAAGGGGAGGAGACAATATGTGGGGGAGGAGATTTCTCTAGAAGGTCTTGATATTTGGGGTCAGTCATATATGTATATGGGAGAGGCGCAGGAGAAGCCTGTGAGGAACAGGAGGAGAGGGAGATCTTGTGAGGATTGGGTGAGAAGTTATCGAGCTATAAGGTCCACTCTGGGGAGGGGGGGGGGGGACATTAGATTAGATTCCCCTTGGGGGACGGTGAAGACTAAAACCTGCGTAACCTTCCATTATACAAATAATAACCTTTATTTTTCAAAACCAAACCCCCTGTATCTGCGCAGTCTGATCACAAGGACTTGTGCGCCCCCCTTGTCTATAGGCCATATACGGTATTGCAGTTTGCATTCACTTTAAAAAAAAAAACTGCAGTACCGTACATGACCCACAGACGGGAGTGGCGCTGTTTCTGTAAAAATCAAAACAGCCTTATTTCCTGATCCTGGGTTACCACGTGCCCGGGGCACTAATATGGGGTGAAGTCATCTGTGACCCCGCACCTTCCTGTCGTCATGTGATGTAATAAGTTTCCAGGCAGCATCTGCCCTCACAATCTAATTATGGAGCGACATCTACTTTGCATAAAGATAGAAGGTGCTGAAAGAGGAAGTTACCGGATTCCTGCAGTCCCTCGGCCCATTCTAGGGCGCACAGGTGCCGGCACCCACATTAGGGTGAGATACGTCAGCTCTGTTATTCATGGGGTTATGGCGCTGCCAGGCATCGGTCGCCCCCTAATCTAAGGCTCCTTGTGGGGGTGGGACTGCAGGGGGGGGTTTATTCTTCAGTCTCAACCAGTGTATGAAGCCACACGAAGAACATCACAAGATCAGAGCTCCCATTAACCTTCTCAGCTAGAAGGTCCCCTCCCCCAAGGGTCAGGGATGAAAGGCTCCACCTCTTCAAAGCTTGTTCCACGCTCCCCCCTGGACCGCACCCACCTCTCTCCATACAAGCCCCTGCGGGGGTGGAGGACAGAGAGATACAGCTGTGATAAGCACATTGTCTTTATGGTCAATGAGATGATACCAATGTCTTCTTCTGGCCCTCACATCATGAAATAATGGGGAGCGTTAGGAGGGACGAGAGACGACACGGGGGCGGGGGGGGGGGCGGGTACTGTGCCCACATGCTCCATAGAGACCAGTCACAGGTGGTGACTCTACAC
The DNA here is from genome assembly GCF_040894005.1 of Engystomops pustulosus. NCBI lineage: Eukaryota > Metazoa > Chordata > Amphibia > Anura > Leptodactylidae > Engystomops > Engystomops pustulosus. The sequence continues at coordinate 16,567,681 of NC_092418.1, forward strand.
AAGATTCATTGCCTCTGAGGAAGCATGGAGGACACATCAAGGTGGTGGTCCTTCATGATGTGTGCACTGGTCATCTCCAAGGTCGGCCTAGTTCTGCTCTGCTTAGTCCATCTATAGACTCAATTAACTGAAGCAAGTTCTAGCTAGTAAACCCACTAGGTGTAGGGGTACTCCTCAAAATAGGCTTCAGACGAGGGGGTCTAGTAGTCATTGAATGTATCCTCACTATATATTAATATCCTCATAAACCCAAATGTCTCCCCCCAGAAATGTAGAATACCCCTTCCTTTTTCAAAGTCTCTTACAAGAATGAAGAGAAGATAAAAGTAACGTTCTCCCGAGTATCTCCGCTCAGAGGAGGTCACGTCTTATCAAAGTCCATGGTTTCATCTAGTGGTGACGGAGGTCACTGGTGGATCTGGACCACATAGTTCCGTGGGAAAAGGCCGGTTCTCCCAGAAATTCTTCCGCACCACCAGTTGGGGTCAGAGTTGTCCATCACCTCGATGACGTCCCCTCGATGGAATGACAGTTCTGAAGATTTCTCTGAGATGAAGTTGTACTGAGCCTGGACAAACTGCTTCTTCTTCTGCTGGGACAGAGGACACAATATTATTAGAAGTCAGGACTATCAGCAGATAATTGGGCACCGCCATGGGTCACACGTTTGCTCCATGTTGGCCGCAGTGAAGTATTGTACTGCTTTTCTCTATATTTTACACATAGTTGTTCTACGTCTTTTTTTTTGCTTTTGCATAAGACATGTGACTAAAGAGAACACAAAAAATGTATTTTTCCGGGGAGCTTAAGGCTACGGCTGCTCCCAGACATTTCATCTTCCCCAGACACGTGATAACCACCGCACCCTAGACACCGAGCAGAATCAGCAAAAACCTGCATCAGCCCTTCTCCTGCAGAGATTCTCAGCGTTCTATGGTGTTTAGAGAGCCGGGGGATGGTATAACCCGAAGAGCAACAAAACCTTATCACAGACAGGCCCAGAAATTGATGTAGATGAACAATCATTACATGCACAACCAACAGACAGTTACTTAGTCCTTTGTTCACTGCTGAGCGTAGGCACTGATTAAAATTCAATATATAGGGGACCGTAATGGGATCAACTATCACCCCAAATACTGGAAAATCTGCACTGGCATAGGTCTTGTGGCATCATCCATTCTGGGCTCCACAATTATGATGTTACTTAACCAATTTTCATCAATTATGATGTTACTTCAGATATTTTTAATATGTTTTGGTAAAACGGGTAATGATTTGGTATTTTATTACAGTATAATGAGTAGCAGGCATGGCCAATATGTGTTATTGTTACAATCCCTGAATCATAGACTCATCTCCAGAAATGTAGTAACTAGAACATGAAATATTAATGTTCTCCAGGCCCCCAGGACTTTCTCAGTTTTTAGGTGGTCCCACTGCAGTTTTTTCTTATTTGATTTGTTGCTTTTTCTGGGTCCTAAAGTCCACCCTCCTCGCTTATTCTTTGGTTGCTGCCTATAGCCCTCACCTGGGCTCTGGTGCATCATCCTTTATACCCAGTACTGAACACTATATACAATGTGCGTCCTGACTGTGTACAGTCTGTGCTCCCATCACCGACACTTCTCACATGTCAATCTCGTCTCTTAACTTTCACAATCCCAGCGCGGACTGCAGCCCTGCGGCCGGGGAGGGATCTCCATTTATTTCATTATTATAATTTAATCATTTGTGAAAAACAGACATAAAAGATTTGACATCCTGCCAGGGATGAGGTGATGGAGGAGGAGGAGACACCTGAACCTTTATTATAAGATTTACATCACATATATAACAGGTAACCCAGGGGCCCCGGGGGACACGAGGGCTGAGCGGATTATAGCCTGTGTATCCAGGTCTTTATACGCACATGTTATACTAAGATTATGTCATTTAAAGGGCCGGTACTCCAGAATTACAGGCCGCATTGCCATAAGCACCAATGTTTCCGTTTCCACTACTGTAAAGAGGTCCAGACTCTGCCCAATGGATAATTCAGAATTCTGCAGAGTAAGAGAAAACATGGTGGTGATGAGTTAATACATCGGTCATGCCCGGGTGCCCCCACCTGGAGCCGCTGTGTTCTGGGGAGCGCACGTGGCAGTAGGCGGCGGCTGTTCGGTACAAGAAGTGAAACTTCACATTTATTTGTATACTCTGGTTTTGATGTAAAAATGGAAAAAACATGATTACAGGGCTGTTACTAAATCCTGACTATACATATAAGTGCATCTTCTCTATCTGGAGGGAGGTCCAAAGTAGCAGGTCTACCTCTCCTGTGCTGTCATAGGCCTCATCAAAACAAATCATTTTCTAGTATAAGCCTAAGACCAGGAGGGGTTGTAATGGGGGCTCACAAGAGGCCTATAAATTCTTCATCTCCTACCCCAGAACCACATTGGCACAGAACCAGCGCCCATGGATGACATATATAATATTACACCCCCTATATCCAGAACAGGGAGTTGAAAGTTTTTGTCTCCTTTGTTTTGTGCTGCTGTTTACGAGCACATTCCAGGGTGTAATAAAAGCCCTGGCTGCAGATCACTGTCATTACTGTGCTATAATACCTCAGCTAATCACACGCCAGCGTTGCCTTTTTATCAGAGACAATCCCCAGCCATATAATGCAGGGAGGTATTCAGCCACAAAATTCACAGAGTAATCATTACACTTATTTACATGCTTGGGGCGCAGTGACCTGCCCATATTACACACATGACTGTAAACCTACTGCGCACTCTGGAAAAAAAAAAGTCGAAAAAATATAATATGAGCATGTAACGTAAGAGCCCTGAAGCCTTTCTGAGAGAGGTACACGGTATGTAAGAAATATGGATGGGGAAATATCAGATAATATTCAGTGTCCCCCTATGACTGATGATTTCAAACCAGAAAAGTGGAACCGCAATGGGGTCTGCCAATACGCCACATTAGTAGATGTGCAGCACAACCTAATAATATCCTTTTATGCTATAATACCATTGATTCCTGATCCCGGCACTCCTCCGAATACAAGAACGCTGACCTATATGCTCCGTAGTAATGTATTCCAAGTCCTATCTGACATTCCTCCCTTTATCTCTCACCTGCAGACTAGTTGGACAGACGATTACAAAGTATCAGAGATTTCACTTTCAGATCTCATTAGTGACAAGGAAATAATGGAATAGTAAGTGTTTTACATCCGATGATGATGGGTCCCGACATAACATCACCTCTAGTGACCCGTAGGCCCCCTCCTCCCCTCGTTACCTTTTCCTCCTCGTCTCGTAGGAGCACTAGGTGGGTTTTGGCGATGGAATTTGACTTGTAATAATCCACCAGTTCGTTCAGGGAGGTGAACTTGGTCTCCCACAGGTAATACGTCCCGTTTCGCTCTCTCAATACTTTGAAGTGTTGCACGTGATGGCCGTAACTGGAGAGACAAGAAAGAAGAGACTAAGAAGTGAATTTTCTTACAACTTTGGACTTTTCTGGTCCATTTTGTGGTTATAAATCACATTTTGTAAAACACTAAAGTGCTTTGAGTTTCATTTTTAGGGGAAATAATGTCGCCACAATCAAAAATTCCAAAAAAGTTGCGACCTGGTATAACTTAGCAAAACCACAACCTGTACAGAGATCCCTGATAATGATCATGGAAACCAGTTCTACCGGAGGACTAATGACATTGTCCTACTGGTAATAATGAAAACACAGGAAGCACAACACGACCAGAGGCGGCGGCCATCTTCTTGTAGTAATGACCACGACCACACGTGTACAGGGAAATCATACGGATTACAGCAGAGCCTATAGATGCATTGTAAAACTACTACTCCCAGCATGCTGTAGATGGAGATGCCTGCTGTTATACTCATCCTTGTGAGCCTGCGGTGTCCTTCTCCATACAACGGGACATTACTTTATAGTTGTGGGACTGGTGCACAATAATCACATTAGAAGCCCATATATTACCATCCTCCCCCCTGGGGGGTACAGTGGTGTCCATAGCACCTACATCCCAGTTCCTCTCACCAATTTCCCCCCCTACAGGGTCAAAGGGGCTGATCAGAAGAGTTTATATGGGGTTCAGATACGACTGAGCCTGGATGCTACACTAGGCATAGGGGCCCCTCCGGTCCCATCGCTGCTGCTCCAGTCCCGGGGTCACTGATCATGTCATGTGCACTGTAGTTTCAGCCTTGGCGTTCGCTATATGTAAAATTATGACCCGTTTGATCAGTTCAGTTCAGCATTTGCCTTAGTAATGACAAGTTAGTGAATGTGACTTCATCTCATCCATGGCACTGAAGACCGAGGGGAGCAGAGCATAGGTGCTGGAACCAGGAAGGGGCCCCCTAAACAATGAGCCCCTTAGGTTCCCAGGAAAACCTTCACACATTGTTAAGCACAGAACTTTCCATCTCTAAAGCTGCGGGAAGGTAAAATTCATTGTAAGTAAATGTTGGGCAGTGACGCGATGACACAGACATTACACGGATTATTGTGGGATTATTAACACCTTATGGTGATGGGGGAAGACTATACAGATCCCGCGGATTACCTGGGTGTGGATTGTGCTTCTCCATAATGTCACTGTACCTGGAGGTAGGTGGCTGAGACTATGGGCCCCTAATCTCATGATGGTTGGGGTCCCAGCGTTCAGTCCTGGATAAATCCCCTCATGTATCCTCCCGGGTGATTATAGGAGCTTTCTATCTTTTTAGCAGAATATTCCCCATCATAAATAAACAGAGGAACCATAGAAAGTAACTGACAGGACGGATTATCAGGTCCAAGTATCTATCAGGGAGGATGAAGGTCTATGGATGCCCCTGGGGTACCCGCTATGTGGGGGGCAGAGCCAGACCAGGCCCTAGACCGGAGGGGACAGCTGAATGGGAAATATTCCCATGTATCATCACTTAATTAATAAATAATATTTATAAAAGACCCTAAAACTTGGGGTGATACAAGTGATGCAGGAGCTGTAATGGGGGACACATCATGTAGATGGGAGAAGCAGAAAAACCAACATTCATTCAGTACATTGAAATATTGTCACAGCCAAAATGGCCGCCCCGTGGTGCCCACGCCGTGGTATCAGCAGCCTCTAGCAGACACTTACTGGTGACTAATCTGCGGCTCAGATCTGTCTGGATGTTGTTGGAACTTGTGGGGAATTTCCTTTAATTTCCTGATGACAGTAATTGTCTCATCACTCACTGACAGATCTGGGGTAAACATGGCAGCGTGTGGTGTGTGCAGGTGTCCAGGGAATGAAGAAGGGAATGCCGGAACAATCCTCATTCATTTATTCGGAGGTGCTGGCTGCACACTTGGCCGGTCTGAGCATGCATGTGGATATAGTGGTCAGAAGGAATTACTGGCAGCTCCATCCTTTTCATATTCAGAGCACAGCAGTGTGAGGACCACTTGGGGAAATCATTTTACTGATACACTTTACCTGCGCTGATACATTGTTGCAGACTATCAGGACCGGTGAGAGCCACATGTCACACAATAAGACGCTGTTGTATTTGTAGGGTGTCAGGTTCTGGACTTTGTTATGGCAGCAGTAAATCTGGAGTGGAGGGGCCCTGCCCTGGAGGAGCCTCTGCTGGAGGAGACGGGGTTACACAAGCAACAACCACCGGCTCTATAGGGAATCGGGATATGGGGATGAGTCACGCAGGTTTCATGGATCCACCCAGTGGGTTCCTGGTCTGTTTATGTTGCTACTAAATCTTTCAATGCAGGAGATGATGATGGGGCTGGAGGAGGGTAGGTGGGTAGCGGTAGGCATGAAGCTCGGGCACCAGCTGTAAACATGTCTATAGGATGAGCTCAGAGCTACATGACAGGAGTCATAAACGTTTTATAGCTTGTAAAACACAGCGCCAAGCTTAGTGCTGGCATTGATGTGGTTAATCCAGGACATTGTGGATCAAAGCCATGGAAGGAGCACCACCATGTCAGATCCAAGTGTGAAGAGAAACCCACCCATCATGTGATTACACATGACAACCATTAATGGGCTGAGGTCCCCTGGTCCAAGCAAGGAGCTGAAGGCCACCCAACATCTATACGGAACATATGTATGACTATACACTCAATAGAATCTATAGGTTATATATCAATCATCATATAAGCAATTTACCCCAGTGACAAGTGTTATGCCCATTCTTCTTCTAGATCTTTGGTTCTGGGCCTCTTGATAGACCTTGCAAATGCTGGTTCTGAAGGTCCAGTCCAATCAAATCAACAAGACGACAGTGTGATGACCAACCTACAAACTAGTGCGCCAACCAAGACTGGTGGACACCCAGCAAAGACTGGAGGACATCCTCCCTCCCAGCAAAGACTGGTAGACTATCATCCCATATAAGATTGGTTAACCATTACCTCAGCCAAGACTAGTGAACCATCATCATCAGCCAAGATTCATAGACCACCACCCCAGCCAAGACTGGTGGACCATCCCTATCAGCCAAGAATGGTAGACCACCACCCCAGCCAAGACTGCTGGACCATCCCTATCAGCCAAGAATGGTAGACCACCACCCCAGCCAAGACTGCTGGACCATCCCTATCAGCCAAGAATGGTAGACCACCACCCCAGCCAAGACTGGTGGACCATCCCTATCAGCCAAGAATGGTAGACCACCACCCCAGCCAAGACTGCTGGACCATCCCTATCAGCCAAGAATGGTAGACCACCACCCCAGCCAAGACTGGTGGACCATCCCTATCAGCCAAGAATGTTAGACCACCACCTCAGCCAAGACTGGTGGACCATCCCTATCAGCCAAGAATGGTAGACCACCACCTCAGCCAAGACTGGTGGACCATCCCTATCAGCCAAGAATGGTAGACCACCACCCCAGCCAAGACTGCTGGACCATCCCTATCAGCCAAGAATGGTAGACCACCACCCCAGCCAAGACTGGTGGACCATCCCTATCAGCCAAGAATGTTAGACCACCACCTCAGCCAAGACTGGTGGACCATCCCTATCAGCCAAGAATGGTAGACCACCACCCCAGCCAAGACTGCTGGACCATCCCTATCAGCCAAGAATGGTAGACCACCACCCCAGCCAAGACTGGTGGACCATCCCTATCAGCCAAGAATGGTAGACCACCACCTCAGCTAAGACTGGTGGACCATCCCTATCAGCCAAGAATGGTAGACCACCACCCCAGCCAAGACTGCTGGACCATCCCTATCAGCCAAGAATGGTAGACCACCACCCCAGCCAAGACTGCTGGACCATCCCTATCAGCCAAGAATGTTAGACCACCACCTCAGCCAAGACTGGTGGACCATCCCTATCAGCCAAGAATGGTAGACCACCACCCCAGCCAAGACTGCTGGACCATCCCTATCAGCCAAGAATGGTAGACCACCACCCCAGCCAAGACTGGTGGACCATCCCTATCAGCCAAGAATGGTAGACCACCACCCCAGCCAAGAATGGTGGACCATCCCTATCAGCCAAGAATGGTAGACCACCACCTCAGCCAAGACTGGTGGACCATCCCTATCAGCCAAGAATGGTAGACCACCACCCCAGCCAAGACTGCTGGACCATCCCTATCAGCCAAGAATGGTAGACCACCACCCCAGCCAAGACTGCTGGACCATCCCTATCAGCCAAGAATGGTAGACCACCACCCCAGCCAAGACTGGTGGACCATCCCTATCAGCCAAGAATGGTAGACCACCACCCCAGCCAAGGCTTGTGGACCATCCCTATTAGCCAAGAATGGTAGACCACCACCCCAGCCAAGACTGGTGGACCATTCCTATTAGCCAAGAATGGTAGACCACCACCCCAGCCAAGACTGGTGGACCATCCCTATTAGCCAAGAATGTTAGACCACCACCCCAGCCAAGACTGGCGGACCATCCCTATTAGCCAAGAATGGAAGACCACCACCCCAGCCAAGACTGGTGGACCATCCCTATTAGCCAAGAATGGTAGACCACCACCCCAGCCAAGACTGGTGGATCATCCCTATTAGCCAAGAATGGAAGACCACCACCCCAGCCAAGACTGGTGGACCATCCCTATCAGCCAAGAATGGCAGACCAATGCCCCAGCAAAGGCTGGTGGACCATCCCTATCAGCCAAGACTGGTAGACTTGGCTGATGGAGGCACCAGACCCCTTGGCATTGAGCTTTGACCTTCACCATGACTCCTTCCATCTTCTGTCACCTGGTATGACTCCTCCAGTGCTTTGTTAGTGAGCCAGGGACCACAATGTATCCTTGGATGACTACGCGGATGACTTAACACTATTTGGTTTGACTGTTCTCCCATGGAATAACACCCCTGGTGTTTACACTGTATGGAGGCTAATTACCTGCACCGTGCGGGGATAGGAGCCGCTGTGTTTTGGCAGGTGACACAAGGTGGAGCGTAATAAATCAGAATTTCATTTGTTACTGAAGAGTCCGAACAGGAGCAAAGAGATTACAGACGGGAACATTGTGATTGATCGGTGTCACTGAGCAATTAGCTGTCAGGACCGGCTCTGAGAACCCTGCGGGGAGGAATGAATGGAATTGGATGGAAAACAATAGCTAATCATTGTGTATCGATCAGAATGGCCCATCACGTATCACTCCGCCCACCCCTGGGGTCCGCTACCTCAAATAAACTCATCACATATAACACAGGGGTCACCACATATCCAAATACTGGGGCTGTTCTAGATTATGCATCAAATTATGCATAGCATATGATTATGCTGTGCGCTTAGCCCTCCGCTCTGCTGTACTAAAGGTCTGTTAAAGCTTTTACTCAAAGGTGTGGGGCTGTGAGCAGCTCAGTGCAGAGAGCACAGAGCACAGCAGTGTGAGGACACACCTCCAGTGCACTTGTAGAAGCTCCAAACCGGGAATTTAAATCCATATTTCACAGTCCTGCTGCTACTAATAATATGTATTAGGCTGCTCCTCTGTGACTAGATCCCCCTCCCCATGTGCTACAGGTGTAATGTATGCAAGTGATGTGGCATGGACCTGCGGAGGTATAAGGGGTTTGCAATACCCAACTGTAATGTGTAATACCGTCATCCCGCTCCTGGTCTAGTTACTCAGATCTTAGGTTCGTGTTCAGACCAGACACAGAAAACCTCTGCCTGTATCCTCTACATGAAGTTCTATGGCAGTTCTCCGTTTTCCTGACACACTGCTCCAAAATTGGAATTGGCAAAGCTAAACCTTCTATCTGCTAACGCCGGCCACTAGGGGGAGCGCTGGAGGTTACTGTATACGGCTTGTGCTCAGAGCTGGAGGTGGAGACCATCTGCTGTCATGTCTCCCATACACTGCACACGGAAAGGAGAAGAGAATCTGCTCCATAACCTGTACTGAGGAGAATGAAGCACTCGGGGTGAGATAGAAACTTTCGACTAGCTCCAGCACTATTCACTATTCACTGATATGTGCCATAGTACTGGAGCACTCACTTTAGAAGAGATATTCTGGCTGTATACAGCACGGCATATGCCTTACTCATGAAGTAAGCTGAGCCTCTTGCCTCAGGCAGCCCCATCCATAACAAGTTTGGGGTCAGCATCAGGGGCTCAATCACCTGGTATAAATTAGGACCTGTTACCCCGCATGGGTGTGGGGCACTGCATGGAGATCCCACCTACTAAAAACAATAACCTGGTATATCACTACTAGAGGGGGCGGAGGAGGGGGCTGTCCTATAGGCAGCAGGGTTTAGGCTCACCCCTGGCCTGACTCTATAGGTCCTGGAGCCTGGAGGATGATGATTACATATAGCAATAGTTCATTAATGTGTCTGTAATTAATTACATGGCGGTGGTGGCCGGTCCCGTTAGTGACATCACTGATGAATGCCTATTTAGACGCTGAGTCACGGGAAATTGGTGAATGAAATTTTCATGATAATGAATCAGATGGTGGAGCAGACGATGGAATGGAATCCAGAACTAATCCTGCACCTGGCAGCGGATCAAGGGTTAAATATAATGATTATTTGTGATGAATGAGAGTGGCATGGCATGGGGTTGGGGGGGGGGGGGTGGCGTGGTGTGATATGGTGTGGTATGGCATGGTGTGGCGTAGTAGGGTGTGCGGCATAGTGTGGTTTGGTGTGTAGCATAGTGTGGTGTGGATGGTGTGCTATGGTGTGGTGTGGTGTGTGGCATAGTGTGGTGGGACATGACATGGTGTGGTATGGTGTGTGGTGTGGCATGACATGGTGTGTGGTATGATGTGTGGCATAGTGTGGTGTGTCAAGACGTGGTGTATGGCATAGTGTGGTGTGGTATGGTGTGCTATGGTGTGGTGTGGTGTGTGGCATAGTGTGTGTGTCATGACGTGGTGTGTGGCATAGTGTGGTGTGGCATGACGTGGTGTGCTATGGTGTGTGGTGTGGTATGGTGTGGTGTGGTGTGTGGCATAGTGTGTGTGTCATGACGTGGTGTGTGGCATAGTGTGGTGTGGCATGACGTGGTGTGCTATGGTGTGTGGTGTGGTATGGTGTGGTATGGTGTGTGGCATAGTGTGTGTGTCATGACGTGGTGTGTGGCATAGTGTGGTGTGTGGTGTGGCATGACGAGGTGTGCTATGGTGTGTGGTGTGGTATGGTGTGGTGTGGTATGGTGTGTGGCATAGTGTGTGTGTCATGACGTGGTGTGTGGCATAGTGTGGTGTGTGGTGTGGCATGACGTGGTGTGCTATGGTGTGTGGTGTGGTATGGTGTGGTGTGTGGCATAGTGTGTGTGTCATGACGTGGTGTGTGGCATAGTGTGGTGTGTGGTGTGGCATGACGTGGTGTGCTATGGTGTGTGGTGTGGTATGGTGTGTGGCATAGTGTGTGTGTCATGACGTGGTGTGTGGCATAGTGTGGTGTGGCATGACGTGGTGTGCTATGGTGTGTGGTGTGGTATGGTGTGGTGTGTGGCATAGTGTGTGTGTCATGACGTGGTGTGTGGCATAGTGTGGTGTGGCATGACGTGGTGTGCTATGGTGTGTGGTGTGGTATGGTGTGGTGTGTGGCATAGTGTGTGTGTCATGACGTGGTGTGTGGCATAGTGTGGTGTGGCATGACGTGGTGTGCTATGGTGTGTGGTGTGGTATGGTGTGGCGTGGTGTGTGGCATAGTGTGTGTGGCATGACGTGGTGTGTGGCATAGTGTGGTGTGGCATGACGTGGTGTGCTATGGTGTGTGGTGTGGTATGGTGTGGTGTGGTATGGTGTGTGGCATAGTGTGTGTGTCATGACGTGGTGTGTGGCATAGTGTGGTGTGGCATGACGTGGTGTGCTATGGTGTGTGGTGTGGTATGGTGTGGTGTGGTATGGTGTGTGGCATAGTGTGTGTGTCATGACGTGGTGTGTGGCATAGTGTGGTGTGTGGTGTGGCATGACGTGGTGGAATGGGATGTAGCATTCCAGGCTCATAATAAATAAATAACATGACCAGCGCCCCCTTTGCTGGACAGGGACATCACATGGGCAGGAGAAGGGGCAATCATCATGTGGCCTCCACTATCCCCTCTGAAGGGCAGATATCCCCTAATATGGGAATTTCTAGGTTTACACCGTGTGCTCTGTGATGGTCACCGGTCCAAAGCCAACAAGGGCGGCCGATAAGAACTTGTTTTCTCATAAAACCTGTTTGGTTGTGCTTCCTGTAGGTCGTCCCTGCTCCTGCCCTGCCCTCTAATGGTAGCATCCGGGATTTACACCGTATTATCCCTCACAGGGAATCTGTGCCCATCCAGGACCCTCTGTAAGCTGAGAGGCTTCTCTCGCTCTCTCTGGAGGATCCAAGGTTGTGATACATGACCTCTCCTGTGGAGGCGCTGTAGGAAATGTAAACCTTGGATTTGACCGCTGATCACAGCCGATCACTAGAGGATGCAACAGAAAGAGATCTATAAGGAACGTTACTTCCCTGATATGTAACCAGGTGAGGGATCTACAGCCCCCGGGGGCAGCAGCAGGATTACCCCTCATACACACCAGAGGATCCAGAGTGTTCTAGAGCCTCCTCATCCCTCGTGTACAACATACAGAAAGCATCCGACTTACTTTACAGAAATGGAGAATTCTCCCGGAGAACTCTCACTATCCCGGATCACATAGGCTCCAGTATACCTCCGACCCAAGAGGATTTCTTCCGCCACTTGTCTGGAGATCCGACCAGCGTACCACCTACACGAGGAAACACAGAGCATGTGACCTACTGCCGGTATAACCTGGGGATCTCCTGTATATAATGATATATGTACAGCTGGTATAACCTGGGGATCCCCTGTATATAATGATATATGTACAGCTGGTATAACCCGGGGATCTCCTGTATATAATGATATATGTACAGCTGGTATAACCTGGGGATCCCCTGTATATAATGATACATGTACAGCCGGTATAACCTGGGGATCTCCTGTATATAATGATATATGTACAGCTGGTATAACCTGGGGATCTCCTGTATATAATGATATATGTACAGCCGGTATAACCTGGGGATCTCCTGTATATAATGATATATGTACAGCTGGTATAACCTGGGGATCTCCTGTATATAATGATATATGTACAGCCGGTATAACCTGGGGATCTCCTGTATATAATGATATATGTACAGCTGGTATAACCTGGGGATCTCCTGTATATAATGATATATGTACAGCCGGTATAACCTGGGGATCTCCTGTATATAATGATATATGTACAGCCGGTATAACCTGGGGATCTCCTGTATATAATGATATATGTACAGCTGGTATAACCTGGGGATCTCCTGTATATAATGATATATGTACAGCTGGTATAACCCGGGGATCTCCTGTATATAATGATATATGTACAGCCGGTATAACCTGGGGATCTCCTGTATATAATGATATATGTACAGCTGGTATAACCTGGGGATTTCCTGTATATAATGATATATGTACAGCTGGTATAACCTGGGGATCTCCTGTATATAATGATATATGTACAGCCGGTATAACCTGGGGATTTCCTGTATATAATGATATATGTACAGCTGGTATAACCTGGGGATCTCCTGTATATAATGATATATGTACAGCCGGTATAACCTGGGGATCTCCTGTATATAATGATATATGTACAGCTGGTATAACCTGGGGATCTCCTGTATATAATGATATATGTACAGCTGGTATAACCTGGGGATCTCCTGTATATAATGATATATGTACAGCCGGTATAACCTGGGGATTTCCTGTATATAATGATATATGTACAGCTGGTATAACCTGGGGATCTCCTGTATATAATGATATATGTACAGCCGGTATAACCTGGGGATCTCCTGTATATAATGATATATGTACAGCTGGTATAACCTGGGGATCTCCTGTATATAATGATATATGTACAGCCGGTATAACCTGGGGATCTCCTGTATATAATGATATATGTACAGCCGGTATAACCTGGGGATCTCCTGTATATAGTGATATATGTACAGCTGGTATAACCTGGGGATCTCCTGTATATAATGATATATGTACAGCTGATATAACCTGGGGATCTCCTGTATATAATGATATATGTACAGCCGGTATAACCTGGGGATCTCCTGTATATAATGATATATGTACAGCCGCTATAACCTGGGGATCTCCTGTATATAATGATATATGTACAGCCGGTATAACCTGGGGATTTCCTGTATATAATGATATATGTACAGCTGGTATAACCTGGGGATCTCCTGTATATAATGATATATGTACAGCCGGTATAACCTGGGGATCTGCTGTATATAATGATATGTGTACAGCCGGTATAACCTGGGGATCTCCTGTATATAATGATATATGTACAGCCGGTATAACCTGGGGATCTCCTGTATATAATGATATGTGTACAGCCGGTATAACCTGGGGATCTCCTGTATATAATGATATATGTACAGCCGGTATAACCTGGGGATCTCCTGTATATAATGATATATGTACAGCCGGTATAACCTGGGGATCTCCTGTATATAATGATATATGTACAGCCGGTATAACCTGGGGATCTCCTGTATATAATGATATATGTACAGCCGGTATAACCTGGGGATCTCCTGTATATAATGATATATGTACAGCCGGTATAACCTGGGGATCTCCTGTATATAATGATATATGTACAGCCGGTATAACCTGGGGATCTCCTGTATATAATGATATATGTACAGCCGGTATAACCTGGGGATCTCCTGTATATAGTGATATATGTACAGCCGGTATAACCTTAGGGATCTCCTGTATATAATGATATATGTACAGCCGGTATAACCTGGGGATCTCCTGTATATAATGATATATGTACAGCCGGTATAACCTTAGGGATCTCCTGTATATAATGATATATGTACAGCTGGTATAACCTGGGGATCTCCTGTATATAATGATATATGTACAGCCGGTATAACCTGGGGATCTCCTGTATATAATGATATATGTACAGCCGGTATAACCTGGGGATCTCCTGTATATAATGATATATGTACAGCCGGTATAACCTGGGGATCTCCTGTATATAATGATATATGTACAACCGGTATAACCTGGGGATCTCCTGTATATAGTGGTATATGTACAGCTGGTATAACCTGGGGATCTCCTGTATATAATGATATATGTGCAGCCGGTATAACCTGGGAATCTCCTGTATATAGTGATATATGTACAGCCGGTATAACCTGGGGATCTCCTGTATATAGTGATATATGTACAACCGGTATAACCTGGGGATCTCCTGTATATAGTGATATATGTACAGCCGGTATAACCTGGGAATCTCCTGTATATAGTGATATATGTACAGCCGGTATAACCTGGGGATCTCCTGTATATAGTGATATATGTACAGCCGGTATAACCTGGGGATCTCCTGTATATAATGATATATGTACAGCCGGTATAACCTGGGGATCTCCTGTATATAGTGATATATGTACAGCCGGTATAACCTGGGGATCTCCTGTATATAATGATATATGTACAGCCGGTATAACCTGGGGATCTCCTGTATATAATGATATATGTACAGCCGGTATAACCTGGGGATCTCCTGTATATAATGATGTATGTACAGCCGGTATAACCTGGGGATCTCCTGTATATAGTGATATATGTACAGCCGGTATAACCTGGGGATCTCCTGTATGTAATGATATATGTACAGCCGGTATAACCTGGGGATCTCCTGTATATAATGATATATGTACAGCCGGTATAACCTGGGGATCTCCTGTATATAATGATATATGTACAGCCCTTATAACCTGGGGATCTCCTGTATATAATGATATATGTACAGCCGGTATAACCTGGGGATCTCCTGTATATAATGAAATATGTACAGCCGGTATAACCTGGGGATCTCCTGTATATAGTAATATATGTACAGCCGGTATAACCTGGGGATCTCCTGTATATAATGATATGTGTACCCGGTATAACCTGGGGATCTCCTGTATATAATGATATATGTACAGCCGGTATAACCTGGGGATCTCCTGTATATAATGATATATGTACAGCCGGTATAACCTGGGGATCTCCTGTATATAATGATATATGTACAGCCGGTATAACCTGGGGATCTCCTGTATATAATGATATATGTACAGCCGGTATAACCTGGGGATCTCCTGTATATAATGATATATGTACAGCCGGTATAACCTGGGGATCTCCTGTATATAATGATATATGTACAGCCGGTATAACCTGGGGATCTCCTGTATATAATGATATATGTACAGCCGGTATAACCTGGGGATCTCCTGTATATAATGATATATGTACAGCCGGTATAACCTGGGGATCTCCTGTATATAATGATATATGTACAGCCGGTATAACCTGGGGATCTCCTGTATATAATGATATATGTACAGCCGGTATAACCTGGGGATCTCCTGTATATAATGATATGTGTACAGCCGGTATAACCTGGGGATCTCCTGTATATAATGATATGTGTACAGCCGGTATAACCTGGGGATCTCCTGTATATAATGATATATGTACAGCCGGTATAACCTGGGGATCTCCTGTATATAATGATATATGTACAGCCGGTATAACCTGGGGATCTCCTGTATATAATGATATATGTACAGCCGGTATAACCTGGGGATCTCCTGTATATAGTGATATATGTACAGCCGGTATAACCTGGGGATCTCCTGTATATAATGATATATGTACAGCCGGTATAACCTGGGGATCTCCTGTATATAATGATATATGTACAGCCGGTATAACCTGGGGATCTCCTGTATATAATGATATATGTACAGCCGGTATAACCTGGGGATCTCCTGTATATAATGATATATGTACAGCCGGTATAACCTGGGGATCTCCTGTATATAGTGGTATATGTACAGCTGGTATAACCTGGGGATCTCCTGTATATAATGATATATGTGCAGCCGGTATAACCTGGGAATCTCCTGTATATAGTGATATATGTACAGCCGGTATAACCTGGGGATCTCCTGTATATAATGATATATGTACAACCGGTATAACCTGGGGATCTCCTGTATATAGTGATATATGTACAGCCGGTATAACCTGGGAATCTCCTGTATATAGTGATATATGTACAGCCGGTATAACCTGGGGATCTCCTGTATATAGTGATATATGTACAGCCGGTATAACCTGGGGATCTCCTGTATATAATGATATATGTACAGCCGGTATAACCTGGGGATCTCCTGTATATAGTGATATATGTACAGCAGGTATAACCTGGGGATCTCCTGTATATAATGATATATGTACAGCCGGTATAACCTGGGGATCTCCTGTATATAATGATATATGTACAGCCGGTATAACCTGGGGATCTCCTGTATATAATGATGTATGTACAGCCGGTATAACCTGGGGATCTCCTGTATATAGTGATATATGTACAGCCGGTATAACCTGGGGATCTCCTGTATGTAATGATATATGTACAGCCGGTATAACCTGGGGATCTCCTGTATATAATGATATATGTACAGCCGGTATAACCTGGGGATCTCCTGTATATAATGATATATGTACAGCCGGTATAACCTGGGGATCTCCTGTATATAATGATATATGTACAGCCGGTATAACCTGGGGATCTCCTGTATATAATGAAATATGTACAGCCGGTATAACCTGGGGATCTCCTGTATATAGTAATATATGTACAGCCGGTATAACCTGGGGATCTCCTGTATATAATGATATGTGTACCCGGTATAACCTGGGGATCTCCTGTATATAATGATATATGTACAGCCGGTATAACCTGGGGATCTCCTGTATATAATGATATATGTACAGCCGGTATAACCTGGGGATCTCCTGTATATAATGATATATGTACAGCCGGTATAACCTGGGGATCTCCTGTATATAATGATATATGTACAGCCGGTATAACCTGGGGATCTCCTGTATATAATGATATATGTACAGCCGGTATAACCTGGGGATCTCCTGTATATAATGATATATGTACAGCCGGTATAACCTGGGGATCTCCTGTATATAATGATATATGTACAGCCGGTATAACCTGGGGATCTCCTGTATATAATGATATGTGTACAGCCGGTATAACCTGGGGATCTCCTGTATATAATGATATATGTACAGCCGGTATAACCTGGGGATCTCCTGTATATAATGATATATGTACAGCCGGTATAACCTGGGGATCTCCTGTATATAATGATATATGTACAGCCGGTATAACCTGGGGATCTGCTGTATATAATGATATATGTACAGCCGGTATAACCTGGGGATCTCCTGTATATAATGATATATGTACAGCCGGTATAACCTGGGGATCTCCTGTATATAATGATATGTGTACAGCCGGTATAACCTGGGGATCTCCTGTATATAATGATATATGTACAGCCGGTATAACCTGGGGATCTCCTGTATATAATGATATATGTACAGCCGGTATAACCTGGGGATCTCCTGTATATAATGATATATGTACAGCCGGTATAACCTGGGGATCTCCTGTATATAATGATATATGTACAGCCGGTATAACCTGGGGATCTCCTGTATATAATGATATATGTACAGCCGGTATAACCTGGGGATCTCCTGTATATAATGATATATGTACAGCCGGTATAACCTGGGGATCTCCTGTATATAATGATATATGAACAGCCGGTATAACCTGGGGATCTCCTGTATATAATGATATATGTACAGCCGGTATAACCTGGGGATCTCCTGTATATAATGATATATGTACAGCCGGTATAACCTGGGGATCTCCTGTATATAGTGATATATGTACAGCCGGTATAACCTTAGGGATCTCCTGTATATAATGATATATGTACAGCCGGTATAACCTGGGGATCTCCTGTATATAATGATATATGTACAGCCGGTATAACCTTAGGGATCTCCTGTATATAATGATATATGTACAGCTGGTATAACCTGGGGATCTCCTGTATATAATGATATATGTACAGCCGGTATAACCTTAGGGATCTCCTGTATATAATGATATATGTACAGCTGGTATAACCTGGGGATCTCCTGTATATAATGATATATGTACAGCCGGTATAACCTGGGGATCTCCTGTATATAATGATATATGTACAGCCGGTATAACCTGGGGATCTCCTGTATATAGTGGTATATGTACAGCTGGTATAACCTGGGGATCTTCTGTATATAATGATATATGTGCAGCCGGAATAACCTGGGAATCTCCTGTATATAGTGATATATGTACAGCCGGTATAACCTGGGGATCTCCTGTATATAATGATATATGTACAACTGGTATAACCTGGGGATCTCCTGTATATAGTGATATATGTACAGCCGGTATAACCTGGGAATCTCCTGTATATAGTGATATATGTACAGCCGGTATAACCTGGGGATCTCCTGTATATAATGATATATGTACAGCCGGTATAACCTGGGGATCTCCTGTATATAATGATATATGTACAGCCGGTATAACCTGGGGATCTCCTGTATATAATGATGTATGTACAGCTGGTATAACCTGGGGATCTCCTGTATATAGTGATATATGTACAGCTGGTATAACCTGGGGATCTCCTGTATGTAATGATATATGTACAGCCGGTATAACCTGGGGATCTCCTGTATATAATGATATATGTACAGCCGGTATAACCTGGGGATCTCCTGTATATAATGATATATGTACAGCTGGTATAACCTGGGGATCTCCTGTATATAATGATATATGTACAGCCGGTATAACCTGGGGATCTCCTGTATATAATGAAATATGTACACCCGGTATAACCTGGGGATCTCCTGTATATAGTAATATATGTACAGCCGGTATAACCTGGGGATCTCCTGTATATAGTGATATATGTAGAGCCGGTATAACCTGGGGATCTCCTGTATATAATGATATATGTACAGCCGGTATAACCTGGGGATCTCCTGTATATAGTGATATATGTAGAGCCGGTATAACCTGGGGATCTCCTGTGTATAGTGATATATGTACAGCCGGTATAACCTGGGGATCTCCTGTATATAGTAATATATGTACAGCCGGTATAACCTGGGGATCTCCTGTATATAGTGATATATGTAGAGCCGGTATAACCTGGGGATCTCCTGTATATAGTAATATATGTACAGCCGGTATAACCTGGGGATCTCCTGTATATAGTGATATATGTAGAGCCGGTATAACCTGGGGATCTCCTGTATATAGTGATATATGTACAGCCGGTATAACCTGGAGGTCTCCTGTATATAATGATATATGTACAGCCGGTATAACCTGGGGATCTCCTGTATATAGTGATATATGTAGAGCCGGTATAACCTGGGGATCTCCTGTATATAGTGATATATGTAGAGCCGGTATAATCTGGGGATCTCCTGTATATAATGATATATGTACAGCCGGTATAACCTGGGGATCTCCTGTATATAGTGATATATGTACAGCTGGTATAACCTGGGGATCTCCTGTATATAATGATATATGTACAGCCGGTATAACCTGGGGATCTCCTGTATATAATGATATATGTACAGCCAGTATAACCTGGGGATCTCCTGTATATAATGATATATGTACAGCCGGTATAACCTGGGGATCTCCTGTATATAATGATATATGTACAGCCGGTATAACCTGGGGATCTCCTGTATATAATGATATATGTACAGCTGATATAACCTGGGGATCTCCTGTATATAATGATATATGTACAGCCGGTATAACCTGGGGATCTCCTGTATATAGTGATATATGTACAGCCGGTATAACCTGGGGATCTCCTGTATATAATGATATATGTACAGCTGGTATAACCTGGGGATCTCCTGTATATAATGATATATGTACAGCCGGTATAACCTGGGGATCTCCTGTATATAATGATATATGTACAGCTGGTATAACCTGGGGATCTCCTGTATATAATGATATATGTACAGCTGGTATAACCTGGGGATCTCCTGTATATAATGATATATGTACAGCCGGTATAACCTGGGGATCTCCTGTATATAATGATATATGTACAGCCGGTATAACCTGGGGATCTCCTGTATATAATGATATATGTACAGCCGGTATAACCTGGGGATCTCCTGTATATAATGATATATGTACAGCCGGTATAACCTGGGGATCTCCTGTATATAATGATATATGTACAGCCGGTATAACCTGGGGATCTCCTGTATATAATGATATATGTACAGCCGGTATAACCTGGGGATCTCCTGTATATAGTGATATATGTACAGCCGGTATAACCTTAGGGATCTCCTGTATATAATGATATATGTACAGCCGGTATAACCTGGGGATCTCCTGTATATAATGATATATGTACAGCCGGTATAACCTTAGGGATCTCCTGTATATAATGATATATGTACAGCTGGTATAACCTGGGGATCTCCTGTATATAATGATATATGTACAGCCGGTATAACCTTAGGGATCTCCTGTATATAATGATATATGTACAGCTGGTATAACCTGGGGATTCTCCTGTATATAATGATATATGTACAGCCGGTATAACCTGGGGATCTCCTGTATATAAATGATATATGTACAGCCGGTATAACCTGGGGATCTCCTGTATATAGTGGTATATGTACAGCTGGTATAACCTGGGGATCTTCTGTATATAATGATATATGTGCAGCCGGTATAACCTGGGAATCTCCTGTATATAGTGATATATGTACAGCCGGTATAACCTGGGGATCTCCTGTATATAATGATATATGTACAACTGGTATAACCTGGGGATCTCCTTATATATGTGATATATGTACAGCCGGTATAACCTGGGAATCTCCTGTATATAGTGATATATGTACAGCCGGTATAACCTGGGGATCTCCTGTATATAATGATATATGTACAGCCGGTATAACCTGGGGATCTCCTGTATATAATGATATATGTACAGCCGGTATAACCTGGGGATCTCCTGTATATAATGATGTATGTACAGCTGGTATAACCTGGGGATCTCCTGTATATAGTGATATATGTACAGCTGGTATAACCTGGGGATCTCCTGTATGTAATGATATATGTACAGCCGGTATAACCTGGGGATCTCCTGTATATAATGATATATGTACAGCCGGTATAACCTGGGGATCTCCTGTATATAATGATATATGTACAGCTGGTATAACCTGGGGATCTCCTGTATATAATGATATATGTACAGCCGGTATAACCTGGGGATCTCCTGTATATAATGAAATATGTACACCCGGTATAACCTGGGGATCTCCTGTATATAGTAATATATGTACAGCCGGTATAACCTGGGGATCTCCTGTATATAGTGATATATGTAGAGCCGGTATAACCTGGGGATCTCCTGTATATAATGATATATGTACAGCCGGTATAACCTGGGGATCTCCTGTATATAGTGATATATGTAGAGCCGGTATAACCTGGGGATCTCCTGTGTATAGTGATATATGTACAGCCGGTATAACCTGGGGATCTCCTGTATATAGTAATATATGTACAGCCGGTATAACCTGGGGATCTCCTGTATATAGTGATATATGTAGAGCCGGTATAACCTGGGGATCTCCTGTATATAGTAATATATGTACAGCCGGTATAACCTGGGGATCTCCTGTATATAGTGATATATGTAGAGCCGGTATAACCTGGGGATCTCCTGTATATAGTGATATATGTACAGCCGGTATAACCTGGAGGTCTCCTGTATATAATGATATATGTACAGCCGGTATAACCTGGGGATCTCCTGTATATAGTGATATATGTAGAGCCGGTATAACCTGGGGATCTCCTGTATATAGTGATATATGTAGAGCCGGTATAATCTGGGGATCTCCTGTATATAATGATATATGTACAGCCGGTATAACCTGGGGATCTCCTGTATATAGTGATATATGTACAGCTGGTATAACCTGGGGATCTCCTGTATATAATGATATATGTACAGCCGGTATAACCTGGGGATCTCCTGTATATAATGATATATGTACAGCCAGTATAACCTGGGGATCTCCTGTATATAATGATATATGTACAGCCGGTATAACCTGGGGATCTCCTGTATATAATGATATATGTACAGCCGGTATAACCTGGGGATCTCCTGTATATAATGATATATGTACAGCTGGTATAACCTGGGGATCTCCTGTATATAATGATATATGTACAGCCGGTATAACCTGGGGATCTCCTGTATATAGTGATATATGTACAGCCGGTATAACCTGGGGATCTCCTGTATATAATGATATATGTACAGCTGGTATAACCTGGGGATCTCCTGTATATAATGATATATGTACAGCCGGTATAACCTGGGGATCTCCTGTATATAATGATATATGTACAGCTGGTATAACCTGGGGATCTCCTGTATATAATGATATATGTACAGCTGGTATAACCTGGGGATCTCCTGTATATAATGATATATGTACAGCCGCTATAACCTGGGGATCCCCTGTATATAATGATATATGTACAGCCGGTATAACCTGGGGATCTCCTGTATATAATGATATATGTACAGCCGGTATAACCTGGGGATCTCCTGTATATAATGATATATGTACAGCCGGTATAACCTGGGGATCCCCTGTATATAATGATATATGTACAGCTGGTATAACCTGGGGATCTCCTGTATATAATGATATATGTACAGCCGGTATAACCTGGGGATCTCCTGTATATAATGATACATGTACAGCTGGTATAACCCGGGGATCTCCTGTATATAATGATATATGTACAGCCGGTATAACCTGGGGATCTCCTGTATATAGTGATATATGTACAGCCGGTATAACCCGGGGATCTCCTGTATATAATGATATATGTACAGCCGGTATAACCTGGGGATCTCCTGTATATAATGATATATGTACAGCTGGTATAACCTTGGGATCTCCTGTATATAATGATATATGTACAGCCGGT